>NC_092314.1:24916637-25541637 GCF_036785885.1 Coffea arabica
CGCAAACCCCACACTGGGGTAACTTTGAGTTGGAAAAGGAAAGAAAAGTTCCAAGAGGTGAAAAGTGCTAAGGCAACAAAAGCAAAAGAAAAGAGAACCTCAGTTCAAAATAAACTGGGGCAAATTTTTGAAAAATTTCAAAGGAATGGCAAAAGGCCGAGGAAAAAACAAAATGAAAGAGAAAAAGCCTCAATTGAGCATAAACTGGGGCAAATTCTGATTTAGCCCTAAAATAGGGTTGGCGCAGCAATGCGATCTCAGATTATTCAAACCACTTTTGAAATCCGCTTTCAAGCCTTAACTTTTCTAAGCACCCCACCAGACCCCATTACAAAAGCTGAAAAGTCCTGACTTCTGTTCTTTGCAATGGCCCTGTCAAGAAAATTTCTGATGCCGAAAATTTTAGTTGTATTTCTGAATTGTTTGGGTATGAGGTTGACGCTACTCACCATGGAAAACCCACCAGATCAAAGGAAAAAACGGAAAAGCAAAAAGGAAAAATGAAATACAAAGGATTCGATGGTGAAGTCCCTATTGAGTGATCGAACAAAGTTCAGAATCTTCGAGTTCAAAATAGGGGCAATTTTGGGAAAATGCGATCTTCGGTGCAATGTCCTTGAAAGACTTATCCTTCAGCTATCGTTTCAAGCCACATTACAAGTTAATAAAGTCCATCGTTGACTTATTCCTTCATGACAATCCAAAGTGAGGATTATGCTCGTAAGAAATCCATCAATCATTTGTGATCATGGGGGTATAACCAGTTTCCACATGTTTAGCTATCACTTCTGCCCATACGTTGCATGCCTAGAAAGCTTGTATGTTGACTAAGTTTTCTTGAAAATAAGGGTGACAAACTCTTTGCTTTCACTAAGATGTGGTATTGAAGGAATTACAATTTTGGGCACAAGAACCAAACAAATCTCATCTTCTCATTTCCCTTAACCCCCTCAAAAAATCAAATCACTTGATTGGTCCTGACAGAGGAACCAACAAGAAATAGTGACCCATTACCTAAAGCATTGATGCTAAAGTGGGGAAGAAATCTTTCGTAATTTGGCATTATTTTGAGAAATTCATCATGGAATGTGCTATATCAGTTTAAGCAAGACATTCAATTTTCTTCATGTTAGAAAAAGCAATTGCTTACCCTGTGCAAATAAATAGAGAAGCATCCAAACCAATTTTTACAATCAAATGGGCCCATACTGGGGCAAATTTTTATTCATGGGATTTCACAGAATAAGCCCACACTGGGGCAAAATTTTTATAGTTCATTTGAGGATTTCGTCCAAGAATCAAATAATGCAAATCAATCACGCTGTTTCTTTTCATGAAATTCAAGTGCATGTCATATTCTGGTAAGCCCCTGTGCAGGTATTCATAGTTGAAATCGACGAAGGAGCATCTGGCGATGTGGAAAGCCGACGCCGAAGAAAGAAAAGAAAGAAGGGAAAAAGGACCCTACACTGAGGGCAAATTATTTTGAAAAAGATTCTCTCGAAAAATCTGAAAAAATTCAAAATTCAAAAAATCAAGAAATCAAGTTCAAATTCTTGTTTCTTGGAAAATCAAATTTCTTGTTTCTTGACAATCACACTTAATTTCTTGACCAATTGGAGGCAGGAGTGGGTCTTATCCCACTGGCCATTCACAAATATCACATTGGGCCTGGACTTCGTGCCGCCAACCTTCCAAAAATCAAGTTGGACCTGGATTTCGTGCCGCCAAACCCTCCAAAAATCACGTTGGGCCGGGATTTCATGCCGCCAACATCACAAATCACGTCGGGCCTGGACTTTGTGCCGCCGACATCCTATTGAGTCTGAAATTTGTGCCGCCAGTGCAACCAAGGCAGGCTTGGGTGTAATCCCACTAATCAATTCATCATACTGGGGCAAATTATTTTGGGAAGTTTTTCAAAAAAAAATCAAAAAAAAATCAAAAAACCAAAAAAATCAGGAAAAATAAAAAAATCAGAAAAAAAGAAAAGAAAAGAATCAAAATCAAAATCAAATCAAGTTTCATCACGGCAGGTTTGGGCTTAATCCCACTGACCGATTGTCAAAGCATTTTCGGGTCAGTCCCACGATCAAAAGCTTATCCGGGTCAGTCCCATGATCAAAAGCTTATTCGGGTCAGTCCCACGATCAAAAGCATTTTTGGGTCAGTCCCACGATCAAAAACTTATTCGGGTCAGTCCCACGATCAAAAGCATTTTCGGGTCAGTCCCACGATCAAAAGTATTTTCGGGTCAGTCCCTCGATCAAAAGTATTTTCGGGTCAGTCCCATGATCAAAAGTTTATCCGGGTCAGTCCCACGATCAAAAGCATTTTCGGGTCAGTCCCACGATCAAAAGCATTTTCGGGTCAGTCCCACGATCAAAAGTATTTTCGGGTCAGTCCCTCGGTCAAAAGTATTTTCGGGTCAGTCCCTCGATCAAAAGCATTTTCGGGTCAGTCCCACGATCAAAAGCATTTTCGGGTCAGTCCCTCGATCAAAAGCTCATTCGGGTCAGTCCCACGATTGAAAGTTCATTCGGGTCAGTCCCACGATCATTCGGGTCAGTCCCACGATCATTCGGGTCAGTCCCACGATTCAAAGCTCATTCGGGTCAGTCCCACGATCATTCGGGTCAATCCCACGATTCAAAACTCATTCGGGTCAGTCCCACGATTGAAAGTTCATCCGGGTCAGTCCCATGATCAAAAGCTTATTCGGGTCAGTCCCACGATCAAAAGCATTTTCGGGTTAGTCCCACGATCAAAAGCTTATTCGGGTCAGTCCCACGATCAAAAGCTTATTCGGGTCAGTCCCACGATCAAAAGCATTTTCGGGTCAGTCCCACGATCAAAAGTATTTTCGGGTCAGTCCCTCGATCAAAAGCATTTTCGGGTCAGTCCCACGATCAAAAGTATTTTCGGGTCAGTCCCTCGATCAAAAGCATTTTCGGGTCAGTCCCACGATCAAAAGCATTTTCGGGTTAGTCCCTCGATCAAAAGCTCATTCGGGTCAGTCCCACGATTGAAAGTTCATTCGGGTCAGTCCCACGATCATTCGGGTCAGTCCCACGATCATTCGGGTCAGTCCCACGATTCAAACCTCATTCGGGTCAGTCCCACGATCATTCGGGTCAATCCCACGATTCAAAACTCATTCGGGTCAGTCCCACGATTGAAAGTTCATTCGGGTCAGTCCCATGATTCAAAGATCATTCGGGTCGGTCCCACGATCATTCGGGTCAGTCCCACGATTCCAATTTTATTCGGGTCAGTCCCGTGATTCAAAGCATATTCGGGTCAGTCCCATGATTTTAATTTTGTTCGGGTCAGTCCCATGATCAAAAACTTATTCGGGTCAGTCCCATGATTAAAAGCATTTTCGGGTCAGTTCCATGATCAAAAGCTTATTCGGGTCAGTCCCGCAATTCAAAGTTTATTCGGGTCAGTCCCGCGATTCAAAGCTTATTCGGGTCAGTCCCGCAATTAAAGCTTGTTCGGGCCAGTCCCATGATTTGAATTTCCTTCTCTATAATTTTTCTGTTCGGATCAGTCCCGTTTTAAATTTCTGTCTGGGTCTATCCCATTTAAATTTCTGACTGGGTCTATCCCATTTAAATTTCTGTCTAGGTCTATCCCATTTTACATTTCTGTTCGGGTCTATCCCAATTTTAAATTCCTGTTCGGGTCAGTCCCGATTTTAAATTTTCTATTTGGGTCAATCTCATTTTAAATTTTTGTCAAAGGGGTCAGTCCCCATTTCTAAAGCGTCCATCGTTCGAGACGCTCGTAGCCGAATAACACAGGTGAGCATTTGGTGTCTACTTCTTTGTGTCAAGTTTTTCCAAAACTCAGACAAAGAGGGGCAAACTGTAGACACCAAATTTTGGTGTAATTTCATTTACTATTTATTTTTTTTAGTTTGTGCTCGTTTTATTCACTTTTTAATTTTTAGTTTTTTAGCTTTTTGTGTTATTATTATTATTTTTAAGTTTTTAGCATAGAATTTCTCAAAAAGAAAAGAAAAGCATTCAAAAAAATATGTTTTAATTGTTTTGATTTAAATGCAATGTTTTCTTGGAAAAAATGGAAAAAATGAGAATGAAAAATAAAAAAAAGGAAAAAAAAGAAAATGGTTCACAAAAATACGTTCATTTCTTTTAAGTTCAATCTGTTGGCATTTTGTTTATTTATTTTGAAAGAGAAAAAAAGAAAAAAGGAAAAATGAAGAAAATTGAAAATGGCCATTTTTGTTGTTTTTATTTGTTTAATTTGTTTTTTTAATTTAATTTGTTTTCATTATTATTATTATTATTTAGGTTTTGTTGTCAATTTTGTTAATTTGTTATTTATTATTATTTATATGTTATTATTTTGGTATTAATAGTTTCGAAAGAAAAAGAAGAAAAAAAAAAAGAAAAAGATGATACGCGGCTGCAAGCTGCGTAAAAACGCAGCTTGCAAACAAAGGATTTAGCGGCCCTTAGCTGCAAATATGGCAAGAGGGCTGAGTTGTTTTAGGGTTGGTTTTCCTGGTATAAAAGCCAAAAGTTGAGACAGCTGCAAAGGAGGGGAGGTGACGGCTAAAACAAAAGAAAGCAGAGAGAGTTTGAAGGGTGGAAGAACGGAAAAACAAAAAGGAAAAGACTGAGGTTTTGACGGCAAAGGAGAGAAAGATAAACAAAAATCAGAGAGAGTTTAGGAGAGAGGGGAGAGATAGAGAAGGACGGCTGAAAAATCAAAGGGAAGTAAGTGGCGGCTGGAAAGGGAGGCTTTGAGAGAATTTTGGCCGAGCAGGAAGCAAGAAAAAAAACCCAGAAAATTGGTGACGGCTGAGAGTAGAATCAAAAGAACGGCTACGAGGAAAGAAAGTGTGATAGCTAAGAGAAGTGAAAGATTATGTGACGGTAAGAAGCTGAGGAAAACCAGGGGTTAGGAGAGAGTTTCTTGGCGGCGGAGGGATAGAAAAGAAAGAAGGTTGGCTGAGGAACCGAGAGGTTTGAGGAAGAACAAGGGAAAGAGGAAATCCAAGGCTGAACATCTAGTTCCTGATTTCTTCATCGGAGTCGAACCCAAGCTTCAGGTCCCAAAAACAGTAAACAGGTAGCCTTCAAATTTTGTTTTCCTTGTCTATTTCCCTTTCATATGAAATCTGGTCTGCGTAATTAGAGTTCCTGGAGTCTTACACTGAGTTCTTGATTGCTAAAGTAAAGCTTGGTGCTTTGGATGATTTTTGCGAGACAGTATGTTGTTTTCTTGTGTTCACTGGGGTTTGCAAGCAAAGTTGTTTCCTTTCTTCGCTGTTTTTCTGTGTTTTGAGTATAGCCAGGCCTGATAACGTTTTGTTTTTCTTACCAACCATTTTGTTTCTAAAATCTGAAGCCAACTTTGTCTGTTTTCTTTTGGCATTTCATCTAACACTTTTCGTTTCATGGCTGGGTTTTGATATTTGAGGAAGGTTGGGTTTTTATTTCGGTTTTGGTTGAGGAGTGTGTGGGTTTGGCCTGGACCTGGAGGAGGGCTGCAACCCCCTGTGAGTAGGGAACCATGGTTTTTCTTTTCCTTATGCCCACCTTCCGTTTGATGAACTAGGCTGTTAGACAAGCAAATATGGGAAGGATTATTTTGAACATCAGTAGACAGTTTGGGGTTGGGTTCATGATTTACAGTGCGTTTGTTCTGCTGGTTTAACTTGTGTAATGTTTGCCGAAGTTTGAAAACCCGGCAAAGCTACGCAGTTCTGCCTCCTATTGTTATTGACTGTGCTTTATTTAGTGTTTGGTCGCATGATATTTGTTAGTTTGAAGAATGGTTTGCATGATTTATGAACCAACGAAGCTGCCAAACCACTTTTGCATGTTGTCCAGAATTTTGTATGATGTCCTTCTAAGTTTGCTGTTTATTTGGATGGTGGTATTCATGTAGTTTGTTGCTCAGTCCAAAGTTGTAATGTTGGGTTAAAAAATATCTAATCCAAGCTGTGTATTTACATCAAAAATCTGGTTTGCATGATGAAGTAAAAAAGTCTCGGCTGGAAAAATGCAGAAACTTGCGGCACTTCCTCTCTTTCCTTCTATTGCTGTTTTGCTGTTTACTTTCATCTTTAATTGTCAGCCCCAATTCTTTGTTTCCACCCTTCAATGAAGTTGCATGTTAGTCGATGATAGAGAGGTAGAAATCTGCTATCTGATGAACCTGTTTGCATGATAGAATGAGGAGAGTAGTTGCTGGAAAATTGCCGCAAGCCTGGAAACCAAAATGCAGCAGTTTGGTTTGTTTTGTTGCAGAAGCTTTTTGCTTTCTTTTGTTATATGAAACTTGCATGAAAGTATTCCCATAATCCCCTTGTTGTTAAGTTGTAACCATGTTTGATTCAGTGTGCGGTCGGCATTTCATTTGCATGAGTTCGAAGCTGCAAAATTCGTAGCAAAGCAAAAATCTGTTGCATTCTTATTGCTGTCTTCTTTTCCATGAATCTTTACACTTAATCCGCATGTCTAATCTTATGTCGAAGGGAAGGAATGGGAGTTTGATGTTGAGTTTGCAAGTAGGGGTCTAAAAAAGGAAAAGCTTGAGCTAGCTATGATCGAATGCTTGTTGAAAAGTAGCAAGTCAGGATTGCTGAACTCTTGGCATAGAATTTTCCAGCATTGGCATGAATTTTCTTCTACGTTTGAGTTGGTTTGAATGTTGAAATTGTGTGTTATGATGTTTAGATTAGTTTTGGAGGTTTGGTTGAAAGGTTTTTTGATCAAGATTGGTGTTGAAGTTGATATGTACTTGCAGAAATGGTAATTTGCGGTAGCCTTCATGTTTTAGTTGCAGAAACAAGTTTCTTACGTGGGTTGCATGCATTTTGCATGAAATAATTTCTGAAAATTGCACTTTGACCTCCCAAGTCTCCCTTGGTTCCACTATGGCCCAACTAATTGAATCATTTCATCAATTTGGTCCTTGATAGTTTTAATTTTTACACTTCATTACTTGTTTGCTTTGATTAGCTACTATGCTTTGCTTAAATTACACCTAAGTCACAATTTTAAAGGTTTTATGATCAATTGAGCTTGTGTTTGTACATTTTCTTTAATTTTCCCAAATAAATTGGTACCTTGACCATTGCTTTTATTTTGGAGGATAAATAAGTGACTTCACCCCCACTAGAGCTCCATTTCAAGGGAGGTATAATTTCTTTTATCTTTTTTTTGTCTCTCCTATGTGAACCAACGTGCTACGTGAGAAATACATGTCTACTTTGCTTTCCTAGCCTTTCTTTAATTTCTTTTATTTATGTCATTTACTTTTGTTTTTTATTTAAGTTATTCTTTATGGGGTATGTGTACACCTCTTGGCTTGTAATAGATAGGGCTTGGCGAGCTTTCTTGTCCAATTTCCCTTTCCCCCCTTTGTTTTAGTTAGCAAATGCAATAAGTTCATTGCTTGCTTTCGTTGCTACGTGTTTAATCGCTTTATTAGGTCCTTGCATCTAGTCAAGCATGCTAAGTGTTATGTGCTACGTGTTTATAAGTGATTCGCATGTCTACTCGCTTTTTATAGTCATGAATGAATGTGATGGATGAATGGACGTCACCACACTAGTCCAATGCTAGTTGTGGCCCCCTTTCCCGTCACCACACTAGTCCAACGCTAGTTGTGGTTCATTGTTCCGTTTTCACTAGTCCAATGCTAGTAGAAATTCATAGAAAGGGCTAGTCCAATGCTAGACCCAATAAGCCATTTCCCCTTTTCGTTAGTACATGTTTGCATGATTCATTACATGTCATGCATTCTTTTTAGTTTTATCATTTCGCATGTCCCTCTAATCCCTTCCCTCTCACTTTAGGTTTTGCATTTCATACTAGTTATAGGGTTCATTTGCTTGAGAGTCCCCTTAAATATGGGATATAGACGAGTGTGGCTTTTTATAAGCCTTAGCACGCTTGTATTCCCTCTATAAAAGGGCAAATTGAGTCACGATTTAGGTCTCCCCGTACCCAATATGCATGAATTCCCTAGGTTCATGCATTCTAAGTCCACTCTATCATTACACTAACACTTTTTCCTCCCATTTTGCACACGTACACCTTTATATGTTCACTTGCACACGAACACTTTTATCATCACTTGCACACGAACACTTTTATCATCACTTGCACACATACACTTCACATTTCACATACCGTACCTTGCTCACTCACGTGCACGTTTTCATTTACACATTCTTGTCTTTTATTATTTTTTTCAAACTCATGTCCTTACATTGCATACATGCATTCCATTCATTTACATCGCACTCGCATTATTCGTGACTTCTTCAAAAGATCGTTATTGGGCTTTCACGATTAATGTGATTGGCACCACTCAACCTTTGAAGGGAAATTTCCCCCAATCCCCCTAGGTCTAGGGTTTGCATTCATGTAGTGCATCCAAATGTAATAAATTATTTGGTTGAAACAAGAAAATCTTTGATTAAATCATGCAACTAGCCTTGGCTAGGTCAAAGGGGTGCCTTGGATTTTATCCTTGCCTTCTCCTTTGTCAAATGTGACTCCCGAACCTTTTTCTTTGGTTTATGTGGACTAGGAGTCGTTTAAAAGGGGTTTCTTATTACTTTTTCCTATTTTTCCTTTAAAAAATTCATTTTAGGTGACTTGGTACACCTTAACTCATTACCAAGTGGCGACTCCAATTTTGATTTCAAAAACCCTTTTTAAACTATAATTTTGGGTCAAATCGTCGCATTCTCAAAACCCCATTTAGACCCATTTTTCTTTAAATCACGATTCATCTTCCAATCAAAAAACACATTTTCAAACCATTTATTTATTTATCAAAAAATGGGGCGCGACACTTACTTGAAAGTTGATGGAGTGTCAACTACTACGTGATCAAGCTTCTGGTAATGCAATGGGAATTTGGCTCCTGAGAGCCATCCGTATCCTTATACTTTGGAGTGATTATTGTTTATTGGATTGTTGTTTCTTTTGAAAAACTTCTACACTCGCTCATTTTGAGATTGCTACTTGACGTGTTATTGCTCACATTTATGAACTCTTCATGCTCGTTACTTTGCTATACCGAAAACTTGTACTTATAAATAATGGTCAATTTGCTATTTGGAACCTCACTGGGATTTTAGCTCATTCCACTCCATTTGTTTTCCTTTCAGGGGTACGAGCGAGGTGTGAGATATGTAAAGTCTAGCATAGACTAGTTGTTTGATTTTTGACTTGTACTCGCGCTGTTACTCGAATAGAATGTTTTGTATCTGGATTGTATATACTTTGAACCAGTTTGGGTATATTGAGGTTTTGTATCTTGATTTTGCATCAATGTAAATTATAAGCTTGAATTGCGACATTATTTATGGTCTATGGATGTCTACATGTGATACGAGTGAGTGAGTCCTGGCGAGAGTTGGGCAGGCGGTCCGCCGAACCCTCTGGTACGCCTTAGGGGGAGGTGGGGTCGTCACACATAGAGCCCACCTTCAAAATTTTCCAACAAACACAACCACCCATATGGATACAAGAGCTTAAATGTGTTAGACAACCTCTATAAACCAAGATTAGAGTGTTGGATCATTACCTAATTTAGTTGAAGACCAAGGCAGAATTTTCGGTCCTTAGAGGTACCAAGAAAACCATGAAAAGCTCCTCCTTTTGATAGCTAGATGAACTCCCCAAGTGACAAGCTAAGTGGTCTTCAATTTTGGTGTGAATCTATGAAGGTTTTGTGCAAGAATTGAAGATGAAAAAATGACAACTTTGTGTTGTGTTTTGCTGCTAAGAATTCAGCCAAGAGAGAGACTAAGAGAGAGAGTGTTTGGTCCAAATTTAGCTTCTTAAGGAAGACACAATGTGTGGTGCACAATCATCCCCAAAGTCAACTCTCAATAGTGCACGTAGGGCACGTATGGGCTCGATTTCTCTCGCATTTGTTTCAGTAGTGCACTGAACCTCTAATGCACTTATATTCATACAAGTATTATCCACTCTTAATTGTCCCAAAATAATGGCCCAAAGTCCCTCAATTAATCGCGCGCGTGATCACGTGTATTTCCAATTTAGGCGCGATAAAGTGAAACCTTCGAGAAATTCTTGTAACGATCGTACCACTAACTGTCACTTGAGTACTTAAACCTAAAATTACCTATTTTAGGACCATTGTACATGTCTCCAAATTTTCGAGCTTATTGTACTCCCAATTGGCTAAAGTTTTCAGACATGTTTTCACTATTTACATTAATCGAGCTTTCAAAAAAATTAATTTTTGAAACAAGTCACTTTAAAAATATAATGGAGTCATAACTCCATGTATTTAAGTCCAATAAGGCTAGAAAATAATAATCGAAGTAAATGTTCGAGTAAATAATTAAATGAGCCAAAAATAGGAGTCGAAAAATAATAATTTTACGAGTCCTTACATCCTCTCCCCCATAAGAAAATTTCGTCCTCGAAATTTACCTTCATTGACGAACAGGTCTGGATACTTTTCTCGGATTGCTTTTTCGACATCCTAAGTTGCTTCCTCCAACCCCCGGTTCTTCCAGAGGACTTTTACTAATGGTATCTGTTTATTTCTTAATTCCTTCACCTTCCTATCCAGAAGCTTAACCGGTTTCTCCTCATAGGTCATAGTCTCATCAATCTCGACATTTTCTGGTTGCAAGACATGTGAAGGGTCCGGATGGTACTTCTTAAGCATAGATACATGAAACATATTATGAATTCGAGATAAACTTGGCGGTAACTCCAACTTATAGGCTACACTCCCCACACGTTGGATAATCTTGTAAGGCTCTACAAACCTTGGCTGTAATTTCTTTCCTTTTCCAGACATCAAACTTGCTTTCAAAGGTGTAATCTTGAAAAATACCAAATCTCCAACAGTAAACTCCAAATCCTTTCTTCGATTATCGGCATAACTCTTTTGGCGGCTCTGGGCGGTCTGAATTCTTTGGCGTACCAACCTTACTTTTTCATTAGCTTCCTCAATCCATGACACTATGGTCGGATCTAAAATCTTCCGTTCACCTACTTCCTCCCAACAAATTGGAGACCTACATTTTCGACGTTAAAGTGCCTCATACGGGGCCATCTGAATAGAAGAATGAAAACTATTGTTGTAGGCAAATTCTACTAAAGTCAAAAACTTACTCCAATTCTCTCCAAAGTCCAGAACACAAGTCCTTAACATGTCCTCTCCGATTGTCCATCAGTCTACGGATGATAAGTGGTACTAAAGTTCAACTTAGTCCCCAATACCTCTTGCATCTTTTGCCAGAATCTTGAAACAAATCTCGAATCCTTGTCGGACACGAAACTTACAGGTATTCCATGTAACCTAATGATCTCATCCAAATACAATCTGGCCAACTACTCCAATGGGTACTTCATGTTAATCGGCAGAAAATGAGCCGATTTGGTCAATCTATCCACTATTACCCAAATCGCATCATGGCCTCTCTGTGTTCTTGGTAATCCCGATACAAAATCCATGGTGATATTCTCCCATTTCCACTCAGGTATTTCAAGAGGTTGCAAAAGTCCCGATGGTTTCTGATGTTCAGTTTTAACCTGTTGGCAAACTAAGCACGTTTGGACAAATTGAGCAATTTCTTTCTTCATGTTTTCCCACCAATAGAGACTCTTCAAATCCTGGTACATTTTATTCCCTCCTGGATGTACCGTGAATTTTGATCGGTGTGTTTCTTCTAAAATTTTCTTTTTAAGCCCTTCATCCTTTGGCACAATTACCCGATTCGGAAACCTCAATAAACCATTCGATCCCAAGTTAAAGTCCGACTTGTCCCCCTTTTTAACTTTTTCCAACCATTTCTGCACTTCAGTGTCCTTTTCTTGAGATTCCTTGATACGTTCCATCAAAGTGGAATTCAATATAATATTCCCCAAAATTACTTTCCTCGGTTCCAGTCAAGGATTCCACTGACTAATTTCTTCCAACAATTCGAATTCCTTAATCATCAATCCAGCCATCTGTACTTGACGACTCAAAGCATCAGCCACTACATTAGCTTTCCCTGGATGGTATTTGATCGTACAGTCATAGTCTTCCAGAAATTCCATCCATCTACACTGCCTCAAATTCAGTTCCTTCTGTGAAAATAAGTATTTAAGGCTTTTGTGGTCTGTAAAAACCTCAAATGTCACTCCGTACAGATAATGCCTCCATTTCTTCAAAGCGAAAACCACAGCTGCTAACTCCAAGTAATGAGTCGGGTAATTCCCTTCATGCAGTTTTAATTTCCTAGAGGCATATGCTATCACTTTGTCATTTCGCATCAAAACACATCCCAAACCTTCCTTAGATGCATCTGTGTAAACCACAAAACTATCCTTTCTGTTTGGCAAAGCTAACACAGGCGCTCTTGTCAACCGTCTTTTCAACTCCTGAAAACTTCCTTCACACTTAGGACTCCATATAAACTTTCCATTTTTCTTGGTTAATTCAGTCATGGGTCCAGCAATTTTCGAAAAATCCTGGATAAATCTCCGGTAATACCCTGCTAATCCAATAAAACTCCGAACCTCGGTAGGGTTTTCCAGTCGTTTCCATTTTGAAACAGCTTCAACTTTAGCTGGATCCACCTTAATCCCATCCTTAGAAATTATATGTCCCAAGAAAGTCACTTCTTTTAACCAGAACTCACACTTGCTAAACTTAGCATATAATTGGTGTTCCCTCAAAATTTGCAAAACAATTCTCAAATGCTTCTCATGATCCTTCACATTCTTAGAATACACCAATATGTCATCAACAAAGACCACCACAAATTGATCTAGATAAGGTTTAAAGATCCTATACATTAAATCCATAAAAGCAGTAGGTGCATTCGTTATCCCAAACGGCATCACGACAAATTCAAAATGCCCATATCTCGAGTTAAAAGCAGTCTTGGGTATGTCCTTTTCCAAAATCCTCAACTGATAATAATCCTGTCTCAAATCCAATTTCGAGAATACTACAACCCCTTGCAATTGGTCAAATAACTCGTCAATGTGGGGCAGTGGGTATTTATTCTTAATTGTAACATCATTCAAGCCTCGGTAGTCTATACACAATTTCAGACTCCCGTCCTTCTTCTTAACAAACAAAACTGGGGCTCCCCACGGCGAATCACTTTCACGTATAAAACCCCGTTCTAACAAGTCCTGTAGTTGCAATTTCAACTCCTTTAATTCAGTTGGGGCCATTCGATATGGCATTCTAGAAATAGGGGCTACTCCCGGAGTTACATCGATTTTAAAGGCTATTTCCCGTTCCGGGGGTAGAAACTCCAATTCTTCAGGAAAAACATCAGGAAAGTCTCTCACTACAGGCATGTCCTCCAAATTCACCTTATCACTAGGGGTGTTAATAAGAAAAGCCAAATACCCTTGAGCTCCTTTACTTAATAATTTTCTAACCCGAATTCCTGAAATAAGTGCAGACGAAACCAATTTACCCCTTGCATCCAGTTTCAAGATTGCTTCTCCTGGAATACGCAACTCTACAATCTTCATCCTACAGTTTAACTGAGCATTATAACGGGCTAACCAATCCATCCCCAAGATTACATCATATCCCTTAATCGTCAATCCCATCAAATCAGCCAATAATTTTCATTCCCCAATCCAGACTTCACAATCTTGATACACCAAGTTAGCAATTAGACTTTGATCCCCAGTAGGCGTTTTAACCTCTAGATTATATGGTAACTTAATTGGTTTCAAGTCTATCCCACTCATGAAGTTAGGGTTTACAAAAGAATGTGTAGCACCTGGATCAATTAAAACCCTAGCCAAACGGTGAAAGATTGAGATTGTACCTTCTACCACCTCAGTTGCCTCAGGAACTTGTTGATAATCCAGTGCATAAACCCTGGCCGGTACTTTTGGTCAACTCCCTCCGGCACTGGTTTGCTTAGAGGTTGACTTTTCCGGTCTTTGGGTATCACCTCCTGTCTTCATTGTGTTTGGACAATTCGCGAGCTAGTGCTCTGTACTACCACAAGCCAAGCACTTCCCAAACTTCCTCCAACAGTCGTTTTCAGAATGGTTGGATTTTCCACAGTACCCACACGTAACTTGAGGAGTCACTGCTGAACCACTAGAAGGCGCTCTCCTAGCTTGTGTCAGTCCACTACGACCTCCTCTAGATAAATCTCCTCTCGAAGCTCCAGCACTCCTTGGTCCTCCCGCTCCTCTTCCCATTTTGGAAGGCTGTGCACTTTTACTAGCTTGTCCAGAGGTATGGCTAGAAAAGTTTCTCTTTCTATTGTGGAAGTCTCTCACTTGAAATCTTGCACTCTCAACTCTTTGTGCCTTCTCTAAGGCTTCAGTAAATGTAGAGATTTGGGCTGCGGCCAAGCTCTCTTGTATCTCCACATTAAGTCCCTGAACAAACCGTCTAATCTTTTTTCGTTCATTGGCCACCAATTCAGGAGCGTACTTTGAAAGCTTAGTAAATTTTTCTTTATACTCAGTTACACTAAGAGTCCCCTGTTTCAACTTGATAAATTCGTCCTCCCTCTTTTCCTGGATTAAGGGCGGAAGAAACTTTTCATTAAATTCCCTTGTGAAATTCTCCCAAGTCCAAGGGGTTTGAGTTCTCTCCCATTTTCCTTTTATCAGATCCCACCAAGCACGGGCTACTCCCTCAAATTGGAAAGCAGCGAAATTCACTCGCCTATCTTTAGTGTAGTCTAAAGCAGCGAATATGTTGGTCATCCTTTCTAACCAATTCTCTGCTACCTCAGGATCAGGTTCGCCAAGGAACTTAGGCGGGTTAAATTTTAAGAACCTCTCTAAGACTCTATCCTCTCCTCTTTCCTGACCCCCAGGTTGGTTGAACGGGCCAGGGCCTTGTCTATCAGGTAAGCGCTCTAGGATATCAGTCATTCAATTAATGGCGGTAGCCACTTGATTACCCTCAATATTTTTCTGACCTTGGGTCGGTCCAGTTGTCGATCCTTGGTCATCCCTTTCAGGTTGGGCCAGTCTAGTCCCTCGCCCACGACCTTGACCACTTCTTAGTCCTTCCATAATCTAGGCGTGCCTAGTGCAATAAATAAAGAAATAAATAAATAAATTATGCGGTGCATAGGAGAGAGCAGGAACCAATCAAGAAAATATCAAAAATAACAATAATTTACATTCATTAACATATCAAATTCGTACAATTAGCAAGTCATGGGGTAGTCATAATGTGAAAACCCGTAATTTCTTCATAATTTTTCTAGGGTTTTCTGCGTAACTGGCATGATTTCTGCAATTTCTTTATTAGAAAATTTTTCCTGATAAATTTTATAAGTAAATATAGTTTTTTTAGATGATTTTCCTAGTATCGGATAGTTTTTGAAAAACTAAGAACGTATAACGGACGTGGGACCGGCTAGTGCGGAAAGTTCGAAAAAATTCGGTCAGTTCGGTTAAGTTTTGGATACTGGGTTTAATTTACCGGGTGTTATTAGATATTTAGAGGTGCCAAGTGAATAGGTGTGAGAAAGACAAAAAGGTTAGGCATGACATTAATGAGAGGGACAAGTGTCTTGACATGTGTCACTTAGAGATTAATTCCTACATTTGACTTACTATTCATCTTTTTACCATTTTACTAAATAAACCCAAAATTTGACCAAAAACTCTTCATCTTCAAGCTTCATATGGCCGAACCTCTTGCTCCAAGAAAAGAGAGAAAAGCTTCCAAGTTTCTTGCTCCAATCTTGCCCAATCTCACAAACTAACCGTTTAATCTTGAATTCCTTCCATAAAACCTCTTCACTTAGTGTTTGTGAGTTGTTTGGGAAGCTAAGGTGACAAGTTGCTCTCCCTCTTGTTTTACTAAGGTGAGTAGTGGATGAACCCCTCTCCTCCCTTAATTGATGCTTAAATCATGATTAGTGGTGGTATGAGATGCAATATTATGGATTATTTCTTGATTTGTGGTTGAAATGATGAAGTTTTATTATTTTTGGGGATTTTTCTGTTTTAATATAAGCATGATTGTGTGGCTATCTATGATGATTGAAAATGGTAAATAATGACTCTAGGAGGTGGAAAAAGTGATTAATTGCAACCAATTTCTGGTTTGGAAGAAATTTCAGAAAATTAGGGTTCTTGTGGGAGCATTCTGCCTGAATTTTTAGCTCCTAGTTAGAGGCCGAATTAGCCTTAGCTTAAAACATGAAAGTTGTAGGGAATGACATTTTAGAGGTGTCTACAAAATTTCAAGTCAATCGGAGTAGTGTAGAATGAGAAAAGTCGAAATTACCCTTGCTATCCTGGTTTTATCCGAATGTAAGAATTGCGCTTGTAATTGGTTGTTTTGGCTGGAATTGCTTCCGAATTGGTTGTTGAGGCCTTTTGATGAAATTTAGCCCTGCTTCTTAGCTTTCAGCTGGTTTTGGAATTTCTGGATTTGGACTTGGAGAGCCTGAGTTATGATGTTTCCGCTAGAATACGTTTTAGTGAATCTGTTTTACGTTTTTAATGTAGTATCTTGCATTTTGGACCTGTTTGTACTCAAAACTGGGTTAAATGACCTTCTGTGATGTTGTAGCCCTGTCTTTTAGCTTCGAAATGGTGGATCTTGCACCCTCATCCAATAATCGTAGTGAAATTGGTGCCATTACCGTAAAATGAGGTCAAAAACTATTTTTTCAGGGCAAAAGCTAATTCCATTTCCGGATTTTTCTGGTTTCCTCTAATGCTTATATATGCTTATGGAACCCTATTGTGATCGTGTTGGCATTGGTTTATGACTTGTAATCGAGTCTTCTTGTGCTTATTGGAATATTCTAGGGCTTTACTTTTATTTCCAGTCATTTTCCTAGCTAACTTTTGTACTTGGATAACCTTGAGCCTATTGAACGGCTGTGGTGATGAATGTATATTGAGTATGACTTTGGGAGTTGATTGAGGAAAATAATGAAGCCGTGATGGCAGGAAAAGTAAGAAATTTAGGGGAAGTGCTGTCCAATTTTTCTAGGCCGATTGGTTCCTTTAAGTTTGAAATGGCTTGTGATAGAAATGAAGGGCTTATGGGTTGTTGAACCTAGGTCTTCATGTTACCTTTTTGTTCCCAAAAATCATGTTTTGTACCCTTGCATTAGTAATTATCTGGCGAGGCATACGACTAGTAGTCGAGCCTCACATGTGCATTTTGTTTACTCGATTCTGGATGTGAAACCTTCAATTGGTTTACTTTGATTATTTTAGGGTTTCTTGGCGATTAAAGCCAATCCGAAATGAAAACTTTTGAGGTATCTGTACTTGAACCGGTGAGTGTACCGCTTCCCTCCATTGCTGTTTAACTTGATTTCTGCTCTGCAATCTGTTTAATTTGTTTGAGACGAGGGTGTACTTTATCACACTCGTTCTCTTGTCTGTTCATATGCCAATTTTGGTGTCAATCTGAATCTGTATCTGTTCGGGCGTCGTTTGGAAACTTGTAACCAACGACCTTTCTGTGACCTATGAGCTCAAATCCTGTGGCTAAGTTATTCGAGTCGGGCCGGCAAGGGCCTGGACGATTAGATAACGAACCATGGTAGTCTGTTTTGGGATCTTTGGGTATTGAGACCCTTGATTCCGGTATACTCGAGTATTACCATTTCTGTTTCTGTTGAGGTGAGCGGGCCCGGTAAAGGGGTATTTGGTGGACGGAATTTGGTGTAAAGTGGGGTCTACGGACGCATTGGTTCTATATACGTTGACGGAGAGTCAACCGGCTTAGATCAAGTACTGAGCTGGAAAGCTGGCTCCTGAGAGCCACCTACATCCTCCCTATTTGAGTTCTTGTGTTTACCTGTCTTACTTTATAGCGAGCATGTGTATCTGATTTGTATAACGTGAAATGCCATGATTTTTCTGCTACATGTTTGGTACCTCATTGGGCGTAAGCTCACCCCCTCCTCGTTATCTTTGTTTTCCTTACAGGAACCTCTTTTGGAAATCATGATTTTGAGAAGTGAGTTGAGCTAGTTAGATAATCTTTTGTTCTTTTGTATAGCTCCTCGAGAGTGAGCAAACTCCAAATGTATTTCATTTCACTGGTTCCCCTTGTATTGTAAACCTAGCGACATGTATATATGAAAGTGTTTTCCCCATGTGATTTTGGTAAGTTACTTGTAAGCTTGGCAGTCTTCAATCGTTCAATTCTTTTGGGTCCTATCTCGCATAATATCGGATTTGTGTAATTCGACTCCGTAGTCCTGGCGAGAGTTGGGCAGGCGGTCCGCTGAACCCTTTGGTTCGCCTTAGGGTGAGGTGGGGCTGTCACACATAAAGTATAGCACACAGGTGCTACAAGAGTACTTTTAGTCACAGAAGACTAAATTAAAAGCAAGTGCTTCAAAATAAGCCACACAGTCATGCAAAATACAATGGTCTCAACACTTAGCATCACCCCAGCTAATTCTAACTATACTAGTCAAAAGAGTCAAAAGAGAGATCTAACTGCCCAGACCTAGTCCGCAGTAGGACTATAAGGAGAAACCTCCTCCTCAGGATCCTCCTCCTCAGAGTCCTGGGCTACACCCATAGCCTCATCGACTAGCCTAGTGACATCAGCTACGATATCGGAAGCCCGACTATGGACCTCTTCCCTCAACCTAGCAAGCTGAGCCCTAGTGCTCCGAAGCTCCTTATTAACCACAGCAGACATAGCTACCTCGTCCTCAAGCACTTCCTCGATCTCGGCGATCCTCTCGCCCTAAGCGCTAACCATCTGTTGAAACTCGTCCACCTCAACCTATAAGTCCAAGTTGGCATTCACTAACTGACGACGTTCGTCATCGTCCAAGACTAGTACAACATGATTTGGGTAAGCAAAGGTCACCCTACAAGCACATCGGGGGTATCGAGTATCAGGCGAGTAGCGTACACGAGCTTCCCCAACTAAAGCTCGGTAGTAGATAGGCTTAGGAGGCACTACATGACCATTCGCATGGTCATTCCCGTTAGCTGCCGGAACTCCATTTTCGTTTTCCATCCCAGCAAAATAATAGCACTTTTCGGGTTAGAAATTTAAATCACTGTCTAGTTCGAATGTCGTTTATGCATGCCTAACCCGATTACTAGTATGTCCCAAATACCTCTTAAGGTATAATTTAATTATCTGGTCTCAGGTCTTAAGGGTAGAGTATCTAATATGTCTCCCATATAGATCTCTAACCTAGTGCTAACCTAGCGCTCTGATACCAACTGTGACGCCCCCACTTCTCCCTAAGGCGAACTAAAGGGTATCCGCGGGATGCCTACCTAGCTCTCGCCAGAACTCAAGCAATTCCATTCAAGCTTATTATCGAACTACACAACACACGTAAATAATTTAAATACAGTAAATACGGAAGCGTTTAAGCTTAACAATATTCATCCATTAACTAACCCGCACATCGGGTGTTCAAAGTACATCACGAATCCCAAATATACATCACGCCCCAAAAGTTACATTTCAATTCCAGAAGTACAACCCAAAACCAAGAGCATAGTCAAAATATAATAGAAATCCTAAACAAAAGCACATCAGAAGGGTTTCTTCAGTACACCTCCGAGTTCAAACCTGTTAAGGAAAACAAATATACAGGGTGAGCAAAAACGTTCGTGAGGCCAAGAACACACATGCAAGCACGTTGATCAGGTAACAAGCCCAAATAACAGTTCAAGTGATAAATTACAAGTAATTCATAAAGCCAACGAAATTTAAACAGAAACAATTCAAGGATATGGTAGCTCTCAGGAGCTAAGTTCCACTTGTTTCGCCAGTTCATTCGTATATCTTCCCGCGATGACTCTCCATCAACCGGGTTGATATTTCCAAACCGTAGATCACCACTTACTTCTCATCCGTCCACCATACACTGCTTCGGGCCCGCACGACATTTATACGGTGATACTCCACGAGTATGCCAAGCAAGATCTCTCAATAGATCAAGCTTATCATGTGAATCTCATGGCTCAACGAGGTTCCCGACCAAGCCCATGCCGGCTCGAGTTTCAAGGTCGGCCTATGAGTTTGGGCGTCCCCCATGTATCATGTAAGTGTCGAGGAGATTCACTCCAACGATGTATGCAGCCATAGCATACCATGTCATGTATTCAAGCATTTGATAGGTTTAAGCATGTATTTCAGGTCATGTAAACTAGGCAAACCATGTTAAACATGAGTCATTTGTTTCAAATGAAAACGAGTGCAATAAAGTACACACTCGACTCCATTTTTCAAAACCAGGTAGGCTAAGCATGTAATCAGGTAAGCCAAGCATGAATCAAGTCCATAGAGTTCAAGTAGTCATACACTTGACACTCACCGAACAAATCAAGAAGAAATATTTTCTGGAAGTTCAAGTGTTCACGGTAGGATCCTCTTGAAGGTCCTCGTGTGCGCCTGAGCAAATAATAGTGAAGCATCACTCATATATCCCAATTATCAAGGAAGATTGTACATTAGTGCAATCTAAGGAGTACAATCTAAGAAAATTTCATGAAAATGAACCTCAATTACTCGTAAATCGAGGTTTAACTAGAGTTTCTTAAAGTACAAGAGCGATCGAGTTTTCATTTTGGAAAATCAAGTATAAAACGTTTAAGTAATATCGAAGGAATAAGGAGTGCTTGAAAACTCCCTTCCTTTGGAATTCGGAAAATTTTCAGTTTTGATACGATACTTTGAAAAATCGTATTGCACATTCTACATCTCAAAAATTGGAAAACTTGGTACCGTTGGATATCTCTTTGAAAATACTCAAAGTTCTTAGAAGACACTTTTTCATGATTCTAAATAGAAGATTTTCAAAAATGGGCTCAAAGTTACTGTTTTAGATTCATAAGGCAGATTAAAGTTGGTTTTTGGCCAACTTTGAAAATTCGGCAAGATTCACACGTTACGAGCTAGTCTCTGAAATTTGTAACTCAATTAGAGTTGCAAGTAAGGTTTTTAACAGAAAAAGCGGATCAAGAATCGGAGTTTCAAAGCACCGAGATACGGTAGCTCAAAGTTAGGGAAAAATTCAAAACTGGTGAACAAATTTCCAGATTTGAGCTTTCAACTTTGGGACTTCAGTTAAGTATCGAAACGGACTTGGATTGATACAAAATTTGGCAGTATAATACTCCTATATAAATAGTATCCCTCTATCAAATTTCATGGAAAAATACCTTCGGGAAGGTAGTCAATCAAGCAACCAAAGTTTCGAATATCACCAGGCAAAACTGCCTTGACCCTTTTGTTTTCCATTCCAGACATTTGGTCAAGGAAAAATTCCTCAAACATGGCTCATCAATGTAGGCAAAGCCTAAGGAACATTCATGGTACATTTGGTAAGTGCTTAGTACCAAAATATTCAGTTAACAAGTCTATACCAAGTCTTGTATCAAATCTGTCCAAGAGTTAGGATTTTCAAGAGCAGGGCAGGCTCTGTATTTCGATCACAACTCACTCAATTTAATTCGGAATTGAGCATGATTTATGGCGTTGGAAAACACATTCATAGAGCTACAATTTCACAAAATAAATCATTCAGAAATTTGGCACACAACTAGCTCGAATTTGAGCCACAGGTTGCAGCCTCAACATTTTGTTCCAGTGAAACAGAGAAACAGAACAGCCGACTTTAAATGGTTGGTTCAGCTCACACACATGGATCCAGAACATGCATTTTATACCATCTGAAAGGTTGGAATGTCTATTTTCAAATGCCGCTAATGGCACTTGATTTCAACTTCGGAGCACAGAGTTAAGGCCAAAACACGAAAACTGGTCAGAGCATTACAGGAATAGTTCCAGGTTTACTAGTTTTGTGTAATTGATTCATTTAACCAACCAAACCTCAATATTTTTCAATGAAATTTTATACACCATCTATACCACATATAAACATCATATATAAGTCATTACAACCTCAAAATTCTGTAAAAATAGGTATGTTCAAGGCAGGGGCAGAATTGGAACTTTTTCCCTCTTGCATCTCTTGAAGTTCATACGACTAATACACCATTAATCTACCATCTTAAACACCAAACCAACATTAAACTCATCATTAATCATCACATCAGCCATCAAGACAAGGGTGGGAGTTCATAGAGCCCACCTTCAAAATTTTCCAACAAACACAACCACCCATTTGGATACAAGAGCTTAAAGGTGTTAGACAACCTCTATAAACCAAGATTAGAGTGTTGGATCATTACCTAATTTAGTTGAAGACCAAGGCAGAATTTTCGGTCCTTAGAGGCTCCAAGAAAACTGTGAAAAGCTCCTCCTTTTGATAGCTAGATGAACTCCCCAAGTGACAAGCTAAGTGGTCTTCAATTTTGGTGTGAATCTATGAAGGTTTTGTGCAAGAATTGAAGATGAAAAAATGACAACTTTGTGTTGTGTTTTGCTGCTAAGAATTCAGCCAAGAGAGAGACTAAGAGAGAGAGTGTTTGGTCCAAATTTAGTTTCTTAAGGAAGACACAATGTGTGGTGCACAATTATCCCCAAAGTCAACTCTCAATAGTGCGCGTAGGGCGCGTTTGGGCTCGATTTCTCTCGCATTTGTTTCACTAGTGCACTAAACCTCTAATGCACTTATATCCATACAAGTATTATCCACTCTTAATTGTCCCAAAATAATGGCCCAAAGTCTCTCAATTAATCGCGCGCGTGATCACGCGTATTTCCAATTTAGGCGCGATAAAGTGAAACCTTCAAGAAATTCTTGTAACGATCGTACCACTAACTATCACTTGAGTACTTAAACCTAAAATTATCTATTTTAGGACCATTGTACATGTCTCCAAATTTTCGAGCTTATTGTACCCCCAATTGGCTAAAGTTTTCAGACATGTTTTCACTATTTACATTAATCGAGCTTTCAAAAAAATTAATTTTTGAAACAAGTCACTTTAAAAATATAATGGAGTCATAACTCCATGTATTTAAGTCCAATAAGGCTAGAAAATAATAATCGAAGTAAATGTTCGAGTAAATAATTAAATGAACCAAAAAATAGGAGTCTAAAAATAATAATTTTACGAGTCCTCACATGGGAGCTTCTTGAGCAGCCTGTGGGGGTGAAGATTGCGTAAGGGCACTTGCATCTTCTTGTTGCGAATCTATAATTGAAGCTGTCTTGGTTGTTACGCAAGGTGGGAGGGAAGCCGAATCTAGTTTGTGTGTTAAGGAGTCGGCTGCCTTAGGGAACTTTATAGAGTCCCAACCGACCTTGGTGAGGGAATTTTGGAGGAGAAAGAAAATCTGGAAAATTCAGTGGACAAGCTAGAAACCAAATCTTACTTATGAGTCCACTTGTAGAGAGTTTGGAAGTTTCTAAAAATTGTTCAAGAAAGGTTTTCTAAAAGTTTCCAAAAACCAACTTGTTTTCCAAATCAATTTAGGAAACTAAGTAAAACACTTGGATAACTCCTTTGTTTTCCACTTGGCTACTCTCCTATATTCTCTCCTACGTCTTAGGAAACCACTCCTACTTTTTAGGATGCTAGGGTTTCTTTCTCTTGTCTTCACATTAGCACTTCTCCACTTGCTGTCCGCCACCTTATCTCTTTCCAAATTCATCCATTCCACCTCATTTTTTACCCATATTTGTGTCTTACACTCTTGTGGAAAAAGTCGGTGACGATTATTGGGCTCGAGCAGCATTTCTCACCTACCTAAACTGACAGGTAAAGGCATTGGGTAAGATCTTTAAAGAGTGTTTTGAGTGATAAACACGAGAGAGAGTGATACACTAAGGGAGTGAAGTAAGGATATATTTGCACTATTTCTTCTTGTTACTAACCTTTTACAGGGCATAAAGAGGAACATGGAGCAAAATCAACCAACCGCAGACTACTCGTTGATGTTCACAGCCATGAAGCATGAGCTCAAACGCATTAGTGACCAACAAATGGAGGAGTTGCACAACCGGTTTGACAAGCTCTCCAACAGTCTCACGCGAGGCTTGCATTCTAGATCACACAATCGGAGTAGCCATGGCACCAAAAGAGCAAATAGCGAGGACTACTCCGCTATCTAGGAGGTGCCGGCGAGTAAAGCCACACCTGGGAAGGAAACTTTTGAAATTATCCTTGTTTGATCTGGTAAGTGTACCACTCCCCTGAATTATCGTTAAAATAGTTTTCTGCACTTGCAAATTGCTATTTGAATGTCTTTCCTGACTGTTTATCTTGTATGAGACGAGGGTGTACTTTATCACACTCGTTCTCTTGCCTGTACTGAATGAACTGGAATCTATTACTTGTACTTGCTATGTACTTGAACTTGTTACTTGCACTTGGTATGAGATTGTTTGGAAGTGTGTCCAATGATCTCCTGTTAAACTTGAGCTCAACCTCATAGGGAATTAATTAAATCGAGCCAACAAGGGTTTGGTCGAGATAATTGACAATCCATGGGTACCTGATCTTAGGGAATCTTTGGGTATTGAGACTCTTGATTCCAGTATACTCGAGTATTACCATTCCTGTTCCTGTTTGGCGTTCGGCCCCAGTAAGGGGTTTTGGCGTTAAAGTGGTGTTCTACTGGACTGGTTCCTTTATTTGAATATTGACGGAGGGTCAACGAGGCTAGATCAAGTATAGCAATGGGGATTTGGCTCCTGAGAGCCACCTGTATCCTTTACATTGTGATGTTCGTTCAGTTCTCGTATTTGATGTGAATATGTGCCTCCAAAGTGCTTTCTCATGAATTCTACTGATTCTACTGTTTATACTGTTGGTACCTCATTGAGCTTTTAGCTCACCCCCATTCCGTTATCCTTGTTTTCCTTACAGGGAACCATCTTTTGGAACTTCAATGTTTTGAGGAATGAGTTGAGCTAGTTAGAAATTCTTTTGTTCTTTTGGTATAGCTCCTCGACAATTTGGAAACCCTAAATGTATCTTAATACAATGTTTCCATTTGGATTTGTAAACTTACTAATGTGTATATTTTAAAGTGTTTCCTTATGTTTATGTAACATATGTATTCGGGAATATACTTTCTTTCATGGCAAACAAAGTTTACTTGTATTTGGTTGGATCTTGCATGGCGGCGGCCCTTCCATTTCGTTTTGATTCTTGTAGTTTTATTCCGATTTTGATGGAGGTATGACTGAGTCTCGGCGAGAGCTGGGCAGGCGGTCCACCGAACCCTTTGGTTCGCCTTAGGGTGAGGTGGGGCTGTCACAGTTGGTATCAGAACCTGCTTCGCTTGGTCTCTGTGCGGTGTGAGCTTGGGCCAAGTGGTGTTATGGTCCCGATTCCGTGAATGTGTACGAATGTCTAAGTGCTCTTTGAGCATAAGCTATAGATCATGAAGTGCTATAAATTTTAAACCTTTATCATGGTGCTTGGAGATAGTAGATCTGTAGGTCAGGTAAGAATCTCGATTGTAGATGAATTACTCTTGGGACTGACCAGCCCGAGTTGTGAAATTATCTTATTTTGGGATTCTTGTACCCGACTACTAAATAGATGAGAGCCTAGGTTAGAAATGACTTGGGCAGACTCGAAATTTGATTCTATGGAATGTCTTGTGATATGTTAGGGTAAAACTAAGTATGATTGACCCTGCCTAAGATATAAATTGGGTTATTCTCGTAGATTGTGCCTGGAACCCTAGAGAGGGATAGCTTTTAGTTGGTTGGTCTTGTACCATTGTGTGAGAACCCGTAAATTCCTCTTAATAATTTTCCTAGGGTTTTTCCCCTTTAAAGACATGTTTTCTGCATTTTCTGGCTTAGGAAAATTCTCCTGGTGAATTTTATGAGCAGTTATAGTTTTTAGATGATTTTTCTAGTGTTGGAGAGTTTTTGAAAAATTAAGAATATATAATGGACGTGGGACCCACTAGTGCGAAAAGTTCGGAAAAATTCGGCCACTAAGGTTAAGTTTCGGATACTGTGTAAAATTTATCGGGTGTTAAGAGATAAGTAGAGAGCGAGATTTGATTGATGTGAGAGGAAAAGAAAAGATAAGATTGCATTTATGAGAGTGACAAGTGTCACTATATCATTGGTTTTGACTTAAGAACACTATTCACTTTTTTGACTTTTGACCAAACTTGATTAAATATCTTTAAAATTCACAAAAAATTACCATTTCTTACCTCTATAGTGGCCGGCCATCTTGAGCAAGGAAGGAAGAAGAAACTCTTCAACTTTTAGCTTCCATTTGGTTCAATCTTCCAAAACCAAGTGTTTGATCTTGATTCTACTCCATAAAATCCTACCACTTGGTGCTAGTGAGTGCTTTAGTGAAGTTTTCTTGGAGAGCTAAGGTGGTCTACAACTTCCTCTCTCTTGTTTACTTGGTAAGTGATGCTAAACTTCCTCCTACACCTAATGATGCTTAAGTTATGCTTAGTAGTGGCTAAAGTGATGTTAATTGGGATTTATTTCTTGATTTGAAGTGATTTAGTGAAGTTTTTATTTTTTTGAGGAATTTTCTGGTTTAATATGAATGTGATGTTGTGGTCATCTATGATGGTTGATAATGAGGGGTAATGACTCATGTGGGTGTGAATTGGTGATAATAGCAACTAATTTTGGGTTTGGAGTGAATTGTGAAAAGTCAGGGTTTGATAACCCCTAATTCTGTCCGGTTTTGGATCATAGGGTTAGAGGCCGAATTGGACTTTTCTCAAAACATGAAAGTTGTAGGTATTGATGTGTTTGAGGTGACTGAAAAATTTCAGGTCATTTGGATTAGTGTAGAGTGAGATATGGCGTTTTTACTGTTGCTGTTCTGGGTTGATCAGAATGCGAAAACTGCACTAGTAATTGGCCATTTTGACTTGAATTGGTTTGGATTTTGTTGTTGGTGTCTTCTGATGAAATGTAGCTGGATGTCTTGGCTACCGTATGCCTTTGGAATCGATACATTTGGACCTGTATAGACTGAGTTGGACTAATTACAGCATAGTGTGATTTGTAAACCTGCAATTACGGTTCAGGTTGTGGTATTCTGCATTTTCGACCTAGTTGTGCTAGGATTTGGACTGAGTGGCCTTCTACATTGTTGTAGCCCTGTTTCATAGCTTCGAAACGGTGGGTCTTGCACCCCCATCCGTTAACCGTAGTGAAAGTGGTGTCATTACCGCATTATGAGGTCAAATACGTTTTTTTGTTAAGGCCTAAGTTAAAGCCATTTCTTAATTTCTGGTTACCTATGATGTTTATTTATGCATATGAAACCCTATTAGGGTTATAATTGGTATGGCTATATGACTCGTTATCGAGTCTCCGTGTACATGTTTACATGTTTTAGGGCTCGCTCTCATTCCGGTCATTTCCTAGCTAACTTTTGTACTTGTACTACTTTGAGCCTACTGAACTGCTTTTGGGAAATGAGATGACCTTTGGTGTGAAATGTTGGGACTGATTTGAGGAAATAATGAAGCCTTAATGGCTGGAAAAGTAAGAATTTTAGGGGAGGTGCTGCCCGATTTTCTAGGCCGTTTGGTTCCTTTAAGTTGGATTTGCCTTTTGGTGGAAATGAAAGGCTTTTGGGTTGTTTGCTCCTAAGTCTTCATGTTACCTTTTCGTTTCCAAGAAAATCATGTTTTCCACCCTTGCATTAGTAATTATTTAGCGAGGCATACGACTAGTAGTCGAGCCTCATGTGCATTGTGTTTACTCGATTATGGATGTGAAACCTTCAATTGGTTTATTTTGGTTATTTTAGGGTTTCTTGGCGATTAAGGCCAATCTGAAGTGAAAACTTTTGAAGTTGAGCCGGTGAGTGTACCACTCCCCTCCATTGCTGTTTAACTTGATTTCTGCTCTGCAATCTGTTTAATTTGTTTGAGATGAGGGTGTACTTTATCACACTCGTTCTCTTGTCTGTCCATATGCCAATTTTGAGTGCCTATCTGAATCTGCCGTCTGAATCTGCTATCTGAATCTGCTATTCTGTATCTGTATCTGAATCTGTTATCTGTGTCTGCATCTGTTCGGATTTCTATGACCTATGAGCTCAATCCTGTGGCTAAGTTATTCGAGTCGGGCCGGCAAGGGCCTGGACGATTAGATAACGAACCACGGTAGTCTGTTCGGGGATTTTTGGGTATTGAGACCCTTGATTCCGGTATACTCGAGTATTACCATTTCTGTTCGGTTACGGTGAGCGGGCCCGGTAAAGGGGTGTTTGGTGGACGGAATTCGGTGTAAAGAGGGGTCTACGGACCCGTTGGTTCTATATACGTTGACGGAGAGTCAACCGATTTGGATCAAGCACTGCGCTAGAAATTTGGCTCCTGAGAGCCACCCGTATCCTTCTGATTTGAATCATTAGTTCCTTTCCTGTACATCTGGCATGTGTATCTGATTTGTAAAATGTGAAATGCCATGATTTTTCTGCTATATGTTTGGTACCTCATTGAGCACAAGCTCACCCCTTTCTGTCCCTTTTGTTTTCCTTACAGGAAAATAAACACTTTTGGTCTGGATTTGACAAATGGCTGCCAAATTGAGCTAGTGGAACATATCTTTTGTATAGCTCATGTATTAAAACCCTAAGTGTACTTTGGGGCGTTTTCTCTTTTGATTTGGCAAACCGTGTATATGTATCAACTTTTGAAAACTTTTGTATGTCATTTTGGATTGTTATCGCTAAAGTTCCGATGTGAGTGTTTGCGTGCTCTTTCGATTGGGTTCTGACGGGTCGGTTACTATTCATGGCCGACTCCGGATTTCATTTTATTTTATTTTGGGTTATTTTACTATTTTGATTTGTTTACGCGCGTTTGTAAGTTCCGGAATGAAGCAGATAGCTCTAATCTGATCCGTAGTCCTGGCGAGAGCTGGGCAGGCAGTCCGCTAACCCCTTTGGTTCGCCTTAGGGGAAAGTGGGGCTGTTACACATTGGCCTAGTTAGTAATATTCAGGATGATTCCTTTTGCTTGTATCTAATTGACTGCTACTGTGTGATCTGTCTGTGTTAGATGTGCTATATGTATATTGCCTACTTTTATCACTTATACCTGCATACTTTGTTTTAATATTGTATTCGTGCTTCACCCCTAGACTGGTTAAGCCAAATGGACGGTACTCGTAGTGGACGGGGACGGGGGTGCAGAACCTCAAATGAAGGAGGAAATTGGGAACCAATGCTTGGACCTAATCCCGAACTTGGAGTAGACCCTAACGTTCAGGTAGCTGCCGCTATCCAACGTATGACTGACCTTTTGGCTCACGTAGTAGAACATCAGGGCCAAAATCCTAATCATCAGCCGAGAACCCCTGGTAATCACATAGAGGGTGAGGATAAAGCCCTCAAAAGATTTCAGAAGTTCTCGCCACCGAAATTCCTGGGAGGACCAGACCCCGACGTGGCCGAGAGATGGTTAGAGAAGATGATTGATATATTTGCCGCGTTACATTATACTAAGGAGTGACAAGTCACATTTGTTGTCTTCCAACTAGAGGGAACAGCCCGTTCTTGGTGGAATATCATAAAACTGAAATGAGAAAGAGAACAAACCCCAAGGACGTGGGTGAATTTTATGAGAGAGTTCAACACGAAATATTTTCTCCCCTGATCCAGGAAAAGAAAGAAGATGAGTTTATTAGGCTCCGCCAGGGAACTCAAACCGTCGCCGAATATGAGAGCCAGTTCACCAGGTTGTCCAAGTTCGCTCCCGAGCTAATCGTGACTGAGCAAATGAGGATAAGGCGTTTTGTCCAAGGATTAAACATTGAGATTCAGAAGGACCTGGCTGTAGCCCAACTCAATACCTTTAGTGATACGGTGGAGAAAGCTCAACGAGTTGAAAGTGCGAGATTTCAAGTTAGAAACTTTCAAACTAAGAAAAGGGAATTTCCAGGAAATAGCTCAGAGCAAGGGGATAAGGGTACGCCTCCTAAGATTGGAAGGGGAAATGGGGGAGTACAATTACCGAGGATGTCAAGTGGTGCCTCCCAAAGAGGCTCGGTTTCCGCTTCCCGTGGTCCCTGTGGGTACTGTGGGAAGCCGAATCACACGGAGGATGTCTACTAGAAGAAAGGAAGAAAATGTTTACGTTGTGGGAGCGCAGATCATCAAATCGTAAATTGGCCAGCCCGTTCTCGAGAAGGGAGTAGGAGCCAACAGCCAACCACGACCAACCCCGACCAATCGAAGGAGGAAAAGAAAGGATCGGAAGTGTCAGCTTGGGTGTACTCCTAAGAACAACATCAAGTCTCTGACCCATTTGAGGACGTGGAAGGTAAGATTCTGGTATTCTGTGAGGCCCCAGTCCGTTCATAAGTCGATATTAGGGTTATTTGATATTCGGTATAGAAAAAAATCAGGGTTTTATGGCTAGGAAGGAAACCCTAATTCGGTTGAGTTTGAAAATCCTAGTTTACGTATTATGATTATAAGGTTCAAGCTATAGTTTATATTCGGTATTCTAGTGTGTGCCTTGACATAGGTAAATATAGGATTTGTTTTAATTACAAAGGTTTAGTAAGTTTGAATGATTAGCAAACCTCTAGTGTTATTATATTATAAAGCTTAAGTGGAGTTTTATTTATCGCCCGCCTTTTTCCACGTTTTCTTTATTAGAAAAGTTCCCCAGATAATTTTTATGAGTAAATATAGTTTTTAGATGATTTTTCTAGTATCGGTTAGATTTTGAGAAAATAAGAACGTATATTGGACGTGGGACCCACTAGTGCGAAAAGTTCAGAAAAATTCGGCCAATTAGGTTAAATTCCGGATACTGTGTGAAATTTATCGGGTGTTAAGAGATAAGTAGAGAGTGGGATTTGATTGATGTGAGAGGAAACAAAAGGATTGACATGCATTAATGGAGTGCCAAATGTCACTTGTTGGTTGGTTGGACTTGTAGACAACTATTCATACTTTTGACTATTTTTTACTAAGTGGTTAATATCTCCAAAAAATCACTAAAAATTCACCATTTCTTCTCCTTGGTGGCCGGCCCTCTCAAGCTCAAGAAGGAAGAAAACTTCATCAATTTTCAAGCTTCCATTTGGTTCAATCTTCCAAAAACAAATACTTAAACTAGATTCCACTCCATAAAATTCCTTCCTTGGGTGCTAGTAGGTAGTTTAGTGAAGTTTGTTTGAAGAGCTAAGGTGTCCAACATCTCTACCTCTCTTGGTTACTAGGTGAGTGGTGTGTGAATTCCCTCTTGCACTTAATGAAGCTTAAGTTATGTTTAGTAGTGGCTAAAGTGATGATATATGTGATTTATTTCTTGACTTGAAGTGATTTGGTGAAGTTTTTATATTTTTGAGGAATTTTTTGGTTTAATATGAATGTGTTGTTGTGGTCATCTATGATGGTTGATAATGAGGGGGAAAGACTCTAGTGGGTGTGAATTAGTGATAATTGCAACCAATTTTGGGTTTGGATTGAATTGTGGAAAGTTAGTGTTTTATCACCCCTTATTCTGTTTGGTTTTGGATCATAAGGTTAGAGGCCGAATTGGACTTTGCTTAAAACATGAAAGTTGTAGGTATTGATGTGTTGGAGGTGCCTGTAAAATTTCAGGTCATTTGAATGAGTGTAGAGTGAGATATATCGATTTTACTGTGGCTGTTCTGGGTTGATCAGGATGGCAGAACTGCGTTTGTATTTGGCTATTTGGACTGGAATTACTTTGGATTTGGATGTTGGTGTCTTCTGATGAAATATAGAGGAATGTCTTAGCTACCATATTCCTTTGGAATCAATGCATTTGGACTTGTATAGACTGAGTTGGACTCATTACAGTATTATGTGATTTGCAAACCTGTTTTGGTAATTCTGGTTTCGTATTTTGCATATTTGACCTAGTTGTGCTAGGATTTGGACTGAGTGGCCTTCTACTTTGTTGTAGCCCTATTTCTTAGATTCGAAACGGTGGGTCTTACACCCCCATCCGATAACCGTAGTGAATTTGGTGCCATTACCGCATATTGAGGTCAAATACGGTTTGTGATCCTGTTTTGCGATTCTGGTATAGTGTCTTGCATTTTTGACCTTGTTACATTCAAAATTGGACAAAGTTTCCTTCTTCAACATTGTAGCCCCTTAAGTCCTGGATATTCCTGTAAATTTTCAGGTTAAACGGATTAGTATATCGTGAGCTATAAATGAAATACTCAGACCTGTTTTGACCGTCAAATTCTGTTACGTTTTTGGAAAGTTTATGACTGGAACTTTGGCTTCACATTTGACTGGGTTACTGGGTTACAAGCTGTTTGTGTGACAGCCCCACCTTCCCCTAAGGCGAACCAAAGGGGTTAGCGGACTGCCTGCCCAGCTCTCGCCAGGACTAACGGTACGGTTTACGTCAATCTAAAACGTTCCGGAACATAACATCGCGCGCAAACAAGTCAAAACACAAAATAAAATAAAATAAAATAAAACGAAAACCGAAGCCGAAATTTATCTAAACCATAGCCAAGCATATATGTACAATGGAAATCAACATTTACAACCATAATGGCATGCCAAAACTATTCATTAAGGAGTACACATTCGATTTGCCTATCAAAAGGAAATGAACCCGTTATACATTAGGGTTTCACTTCAAGAGCTATACAAAAGACATTTACAAGCTCAGTATGGCAATTGACTATCCAGTCCATTTTCAAAAGCAATTATATCCCTGTAAGGAAAACAAATAACACGGAATGAGCCAAAGCCCAGTGGTATACCACCCAATAAGCAATCAAAGTCATATAAGAATGAACCTTCATTTAAAGTGCACAAATAAGCAATGAAGCAAAACGGTAAAAGGATACGGTCGGCTCTCAAGAGCCCATTTCCACGCTTGCAATCTTGAACCAACCTCATTGACTCTCCGTCAATGTTAAAATACCAAACCGTAGACAACTCTTTACTTCCATTCCTTCCACCCAACATACCCCAACCGGGCCCGCACTCCATTTCAGTAGCTTTTGGTAATACTCGAGTTTACCGGAACCAAGGGTCTCATTACCACAAGGTTCCCCAGTACAGTCCCCGTGGCATGATAATTTTCACGACCAAGCCCTCGCTGGCTCGATCCAATTAACTACCATACGGGGTTGAGCTCATAAATGCAGTAAAGCCATTGGATACTTGTCCAACGACATCAAATCAGTTTCCATGAATGGAATGCAGTATCTCATATATCCAGTGCAGTATTTCAGTAAAACAGTCAATAGCCATGAATAAAATCACAAGGGGTGAGGGCGATCAAGTACACCCTCACCTCAATCATTTCCAATAACCAAGTAAGCCTTCAAGGCATCAAATACACATAGCACAAAGCCACATTATAACAAGTAAGTGAGTAGTATACTCACCAAGCAAGTAAGTGGTATTTCATGTACCACGATCACCAAGCCGTCGTAATGCGGTAATGGTACAACTCTCACTACAAATATCGATTGGGGGTGTAAGACCCACCGTTTCGAAGCTATGGAATAGGGATACAATAATGTAGAAGACCACTCAATCCAGTTCCTAGCTTAACTAGGTCGAAAATGCCAAATACTAACCCAGAATTCCTAAAACAGGTTCGCAAAACACAAAAACTGTAATCGGTATATCTCAGTCCATACAAGTCCAAATGCCAAAATTCCAAAGGCATAAGTTAGCTAAGTCATCCAACTACATTTCATCAGAAGACACCAACTTCAAAATCCAAACCAAAACCAGTCAAAATGGCCAAATACAAACTCAGTTTTCGCATTCTGATCAAAGCAGAACAGCTACAGTAATTTCGTCATAACTCACTCTACACTAATCCAAATGCCCTGAAATTTTACAGGCACCTTAAACACATCAATACCTACAACTTTCATGTTTTGAGCAAAGTCTAATTCGGCCTATAACCCAGTGATCTAAAACCGGACAGAATTGGGGTTCAAGAACCCTAACTTTTCAAATTTCACACCAAATCCAAAATTGATTGCATTTAACCACAATTCACACTCACTAGAGTCATTTCCAACCATTACAATTCATCATACAAGCCCCCAACATCAAGATCATATTAAACCAGAAAAAATCCCAATAAAATAAAAACTTCACCAAAACTTTTCAAATCAAGAAATAAATCACATTTTCACACACTCATGCCACTTCTAAGCATCATATAACCATCATTAAAGGTAGTAGGGTGTTTCAAGCTTCACTTACCAAGAAACAAGAGAGAGGAAGATGTGGAGCACCTTAGTCCTTCAAACAAAGTTCACCAAACAACTTGCTAGCACTAGAAGGAAAGTTTTTATGGAGTGAAATCTTGTTTATGGCCTTGATTGAGATGATTTGCTAGAAGAAACTTGAAGATTGGAGAAGTTTTCCTTCTTGCAAGAGTGAGAGAGAGAGCCGGCCAAACAAGAGAGAAAAATGGTGATTTTTTGGTGAATTTTGGATATTTAATCCCTTGGTCAAATAAGTCAAGACAATGAATAGTAATTCTTAAAAGTTCAACCAATAAGAAAATGACACGTGGCACCTTATTAAATGCATTCCTATCCTTCTTTTCTCTCTCACACACTCTACTTATCCCTTAACACCCGATAAATTTTACACAGTATCCGAAACTTAACCTTATTGGCCGAATTTTTCCGAACTTTTCGCACTAGTGGGTCCCACGTCCACTATTTACTCTTAATTTTCTAAAAATTCTCCAATGCTAGAAAAATCATCTTAAAACTATAATTGCTCATAAAATCCACTAAGAAAATAGTTTTAAGCCAGAAAATGCAGAAAACATGCAATTAAGGGGAAATAAACCCTAGGAAAATATTAGGTTTTTTTACGGGTTCTCACAGTTTGGGCTTGCAACCAAAACACCAAACTTATAGCCCTATATCAGAGCTTTCTAACACCCTTGGAATTTCATGAATCGGATTTATAAAACCTGAGATATAGCCGAGCAAACAAGGCTTGCCCGTGAAAATGACCATTTTCTGGTCAGATCTGTTTTGGTCCTGATGACCAATTTTCGTTCCGGATTTGGATTGCCGACCTTCATGAAAGTTGTTCCATTTGGAATGAACTATCTAAGTCAATTTTCAGCTCTTTTGACCATGTGTAGCATAGAAAATAGTTTGCACTCATAACTGACCATTTGTGCATTGGCCAGATTTCGTAAGTGATTGTGTTTGGTTCATTTGGGACTGAAACCTCCAGTTTCAGTTTTGGATGTCTTCATAACAGTTGTTGTTCATCCTTTAAGCTTCGATATGGCATCTCATACGCCTTAATCCGATATTCGTAGCTCAACTTATGAGTAAACAAGAAATGAGTGTCAAATCTGCCGTTTCCGCTAACGGCCGTTTCCGTTTCCGTTCGTCATATTTACGTGCGCGCGTGTCGTTCTGCCGTTTTGCTTGTTTTAGGCACGATAGTAGCCGTTTGCGATATTATGTGACACAATCTTCTATTTCAGACGGTGGTGAGCTGGGCGGAACTGGTGGGGCCCACTACTAGCTGTTCATTTCGATCCGACTTCGTACTTTTGCTATTTCAGTTTCTGGGTAAGTATTCAGGCCAGTTTGGTGTGTTTTCTTTGCTATGTGTTTGAGATATGTGAAAAGGGTACTTAGGCGAGGGTGTACTTTATCGCACTCGACCTAAACCCTAATTTGAATGTATAATTGTACTTGGCATATGTATATGAACCATTTGGAACCAAAACCCTTGAGCTTGTGGCTCGGGGCGACTTTCGAGTAAAGTTTGTTAAGTTTGCAAAGTTTGTGAGTTCGTGGGCCCGATCTAAGACCTGTTTGGACTATTCGAGCCGGTTAGGGCTTGGTCGAAGTCAGTCGAACTTAGTCTGAGGTCACCAAGTTTGTAGGTTCATGTTATGAACCAATTTTGTGAATCCGGTTCACCGAGAAGGTGACCAAGTTTGTGACCCGAGCTTGTGACTCAAGCTCAAGTTTGTGATTTCGTTCGCCCGGGCAAATTTGTGAGGTGACTGGCTAGTGAGGGTGATAAGGTGTCGGTGGGTGTACAAGTGAAGTTCTACGGACCATTGAGTGTGGTCGACGGAGTGTCGGCAGGAGATCACGCATGGCATATGAATTGGCTTTGGAGCCACCTGTATCCTTATTATGTGATGTTACTTTCCTGCTTTTGCTTTACTCTTACTGTGTAACTGTTACGTGAAATTTATGTTTTCGCCCCTGTTTACTTACTAAGCATATAGCTTGCCCCTTTCCTTTTGTTTTCCTTAGCAGGGGCCGACGCGGGGACTTTTGGCTCGTACACTAGTATAGTTAGATTGGCTTGTAATAGTTGAACAGTTAGAATGTTTGTTTTTGTTTTGGTGGTTTGTATAAGAACCCTTCTTAGGGTCTATCTTCTGCTGGTTGTGGTTATAGTGTATTAGAGTGGTTTGACTCGAGACTTTTGAAGATGTAAATATAACTTTTGGGATTGTATATATGGTATATAGTGCTCTTTTGATTTATCTAGTTTTATTGCTTTAAGTTTTGAGTCCTGGCGCGAGCTAGGCAGGCGGCCCGCCGATACCCTTGGGCTCGCCCTTGGGAGAAGTGGGGTCGTCACATATTCCACCGTTTGCCCACTAGAATGGTGTATAAGAATTGCAATTTGGGAAGGAAGAAGAAACTACACCAAAGAATTCAATGAGTCTGGCCAGTGAAGGGGTACAAATTGGTTAGCTAAGTATGATACTCAATTTGACTGTGAGAAGGAAGTAGTAAAATTTTTGTATCCCGGAGAAGGCGATGATAAGGAATTTCGGGGAGGAAATTCTTTTAAGGGGGAGAGAGTGTCAGAACCCGAAAAAAAAACTTTCTTAATTTCTAGGCATTATTTTTCTTTCGCTGCACACGTTTTCTATATTTTTGTTATTATATTTACTTTGGTGATATTTTTATAAGTAAATATAGTTTTTAAAACATTTTTCTAGTATAAGTACGTTCATGAGATATTTGAAGTGTATGGTGGGCGTTGGACCCGCTAGTGCATTAAGTGCGGTTAATTCGACCAATTAGCTTAAGTTTTGCATAAAGGGATTAATTTATTAGGTGTTGAGAGATAATTAGACGTTACCTAGATGGATTAGTATTAGAGAGACAAAGGGATAGCTATAAACCAAAAAGGTGACAAGTGTCACTTTGTGATTAAAGGTTGGACTTTGACTAATTTCTTTTACCTTTACTAAACTTGAATTTTGACCAATTTGAGCTTCATTTTTCCTTCTCTTGGCCGACCAACATAGAGAGAAAAGAGAGAAAATCCCTCAACTTTTGCCTTCTATTCTCTTGCTCAATCTCTTGATCCAACTGTTAAAACTTCAAATCACTCCATAAAAACCCCTAGCTAAGTAGTATTGAGGTAGTTAGTGGAGTTTTTTTTGGAAGAGAGAAACCTAAGCTACTACCTTTTGGGAGGTATCAAGGTATGATGTGTAAAGATTCATTGTTTGTTTCCAATAATGGCTAATTCATGACTTGTGGTGGCTAGTTATGTGATTTTATGGAAGACTTTATGGATTAGAGTGAAATTAGCTAAATTTCTGATTTTTGTGAGAATTTTTCTGTTTTCCTATGATGGATATGGTTGGCTTGAATAAATGGTGTTAAATAGATCTCTTGTGCGTTAATTGCGGTTATTTGCGGAAAATTCCAGCTTTGATGTGTAAATTTCAGCTTTAGGGTTTTAATTTGACCATGATTGGGGGTAGTTTTGGAGCTACCAATTGGTTGTATCTTAAGGGTGTTTCACAGACTATGATTTGTATGTGCAAAGGTGATTGTTTGTTACGAAATTTGGTGGTTAATGGTAGCATGGTGAAGTACGGAAATCTAGGGGAAGTGCCGCTGAAATTTTCGTAGGGCCTTGAGCAGTCTTGGGGAATCTGCTATATCTTGATGTAGGAATATCATAATTGAGCTCCATTTGTTGTGTTTTAAACTAGATTCATAGGGCTATAAACCGTGTAAATTTTAGAGCCTGTTTCTATCTATGCAATTTATGGTGATTTTTCAAAGTTGACTGAAATATTGTACCTGTTCTGTCTTTCACTGGATGAAGCAGCAACTTGAGGCTTGAATTTTACTGACTTGCGTTCTGAATCTTACGATGGTGTTTTCTGGAAAGTTATAGCCCTTTGAATGTATTTTCCAATGGTATAACTTTTATTAATTTTGGACTTACAAAACTTGAGATATGATTTTTCATATAGGGTTGCGTGAAATTGGAAATCCTATTTTTCTAGTATTGATCTTACTTTAATTTTTTACTTCAAATTTGGAGTTGGTCAATCATTGTAGATAGGGTTTTGAGGTTGTTCATGCCTTTAGGACTAATTGTTATCTTTTCACTTCAAAGTCACCTCTTCACTTTACATTAATGGTTTATTTGGATAGGCACCTGATTTGTAATCGAGTTTTACTTGCGAATTCAATTTATTAGGTCTTGGAGTCCAGTTTTAAGTGTTTGCCCTTGATTGTTCTAGGAGGTGCCTGTGAGTAAAGCCACACTTGGGAAGGAAACTTTTGAAATTATCCTTGTTTGATCTGGTCAGTGTACCACTCCCCTGAATTATCGTTAAACTAGTTTTCTGCACTTGCGAATTGCTATTTGAATGTCTTTCCTGACTGTTTACCTTGTATGAGACGAGGGTGTACTTTATCACACTCGTTCTGTTGCCTGTACTGAACGAACTGGAATCTATTACTTGTACTTGCTATGTACTTGCACTTGGTATGAGATCGTTTGGAAGTGTGTCCAACGATCTTCCTATTAAACTTGAGCTCAACCTTATGGGAAGTTAATTAAATCGATCCTGCAAGGGTTTGGTTGAGATAATTGACAATCCATGGGTACCTAATCCTGAGGAATCTTTGGGTATTGAGACTCTTGATTCCGGTATACTCGAGTATTACCATTCCTGTTCCTGTTTGGCGTTTGGGCCCGGTAAGGGGTATGTTTGGTGAACGGGGTTTTGGCGTTAAAGTGGTGTTCTACTGGACTGGTTCCTTTATTTGAATGTTGACGGAGGGTCAACGAGGCTAGATAAAGTATAGCAATGGGGATTTGGCTCCTGATAGCCACCTGTATCCTTTACACTGTGTTGTTCATTCAGTTCTCGTATTTGATGTGAATATGTGCCTCCAAAGTGCTTTCTCATGAATTCTACTGATTCTACTGTTTATACTGTTGGTACCTCATTGAGCTTTTAGCTCACCCCGTTATGTTATCCTTGTTTTCCTTACAGGGAACCATCTTTTGGAACTTCAATGTTTTGAGGAATGAGTTGAGCTAGTTAGAAATTCTTTTGTTTTTTTGGTATAGCTCCTCGACAATTTGGAAACCCTAAATGTATCTTAATACAATGTTTCCTTTTGGATTTGTAAACTTACTAATATGTATATTTTAAAGTGTTTCCTTATGTTTATGTAACATATGTATTCGGGAATGTACATTCTTTCATGGCAAACAAAGTTTACTTGTATTTGGTTGGATCTTGCATGGCGGCGGCCCTTCCATTTCATTTTGATTCTTGTAGTTTTATTCCGATTTTGATGGAGGTATGACTGACCCCCGGCGGGAGTTGGCCAGGCGGTCCGCTGAACCCTTTGGTTCGCCTTAGGGTGAGGTGGGGCTGTCACATGTCCTACTTTGGTTTACAGTTATAGCTCATTCATTATATGATGTTTTACTTATGACAATGGTTTAGCTTTTTATCTTTTGCCTTCGACTATTTTGATGATGTTGAAGACACTGCTCGACGTTTTGGTACAATTCTTGTAGTGATCTCGATGAGCTTTTTTCAATGTGCTTTAAACTTTCAAAAAATTTTGTAGTCAAGTGCAGAAACTATATGGAGTTAGAATGAAGTATCTAAGTATTTGGGAGGTCTTGCAAGCCTATATGTCTTAATAGAGAAGCAAATATGATATTTGATGGTTGCATTTTATAAAAAAAAAATAGCAATACTCTTTTACTTCAATACAAAAAGATTCATTGGTCTGGAAAATCTATTGGTTAGTGAGGATTATTTTGATAAATATGCCTAACTCCTTATCCTTTCTTTTGAAATCTTATTTAAGGAAAGTGTTTTATCAAAATCTTTATCTTGTATATTATAAGAAATTTTTGGATATATATTAAAAATTAGCTTTGATACTTCAGATTTCTTCTGAGAATACCAAGGGTTGCTTCTTCTCTTACATTCTGCATTGCTCACTTAGCGTTATTTGGGTAAAAATTATTTTTCCTCCTTTTTTCTGTCTTTACGGTAATTGGAAGAGAACATGTTCATAATGATACCTTTTGGTAATGTTCAATTGCATGCTTTGTAGGTATACAATCATAACAAGAGATTAACCAAGACTTTTTGTGCACTTTCAATTATATTACTATACATTTTGAGTGCCTATTAAATGCTTGACATTTTTATGCATTTGTCTTTATTCTATTTCTATCCTACATCATTGTGCTATCCATATGGTAGCTTCTTGGTTGTAGAATGTTTTGGAATGTTATGAGATATTAAATTTAAAAAGTTTTCTACATTACTTTACTGCTAAACTAACATAGGTTTGTTTTCAATTTTAGTTTTTGTCTTGAATGTCTCAAAATGAAAAAGAAAAGGACAAAAATGGATGAGACTGTTGTGATTGATGAACTATTGAACCAGACTTGTAATAAAAGATTAGTTTCTCAAGCAAAAAAATGGTTACACCTCTATGCAATCCATAAAGCCTATTTCTAAGTTTGCAATGTTTACAAAACTTGTTGATTTTAGTCCCTATTTTTTTATATTTGCAAAACAAATGAATGATACTAATATTGTGACAGCCCCACCTTTCCCTAAGGCGAACCAAAGGGATTAGCGGACTGCCTGCCCAGCTCTCGCCAGGACTAACGGTGTAGTTTAGAGCGATCTATTGCGTTCTGGAACTTACAAACGCGCATAAGCAAGTCAAAATGTCAAAATAAGAAAAAAAATCCGGAGTCGGCCATGAATAGTAACCGACCCGATAGAACCCAACCAACTATCAAATAAATATTCACATCTTGAACTTTAGTATTTACAATCCAAAGTGGCATACAAAAGTATTCAAAAGTGGATACATGTATGGTTTGCCAAAACAAAAGAGAAACGGACCCAAAAGTACATTTAGAGTTTCAATAAATGAGCTATACAAAAGATATGTCCAACTAGCTCAATTCGGCAACCAACTATCAATTGCAGTCCAAAAGTATTTATTTTCCTATAAGGAAAACAAAAGGGAATAGGGTGAGCAAATTGCCCAGTGAGATAATACTACTCAAGCAACCTAGTTTATAGATGCATCAAGCTTTTCAGTCCAATTCATCAAAAGTAAATAAAGACACACATCAATAATGATGACAAAAGGATACGGGCGGCTCTCAAGAGCCATTTTCCTCGTTTGCATTCTTGATCGGATCTCATTAACTCTCCGTCAATGTTTAAAAGTAACCAACTGCAGACTTCACTTTACTTCCATTCCTTCCACCTAACATTCCCCTACCGGGCCCGAACTCCAAACACTTGCACTGTGGTATTACTCGAGTATACCGGAATCGAGAGTCTCTCATACTACAAGATTCCATAACAGTCCCCAAGGTTCATTAATTGGCACGACCAAGCCCTTGCCGGCTCGATTCAATCAACTACCAATAGGGTTGAGCTCAATGGTAACAATCATGGTCGTTGGATACTTGTCCAAACGACACCAAGTCAAGTACTTTCATTTCATGTAACATTTCATGTAACATTCCAATAACATGATAAGCAATAAGAGAGAGTGATAAAGTACGCTCTCACTTCAATCATTTAACTTTCAACGCATCAAGTTCAAGTATCAAAGCCATATAGTAACACACAAGTGAGTAGTACACTCACCAAGCTTGCAAATGGTGTTTCATGCACATCCGTCAAAAGAACGTCGTGAACCACCGTCACGCCCTAAAACATGCAAAAAAGTACAATGAGACTCGATAACGAGTCATAAACTAATGCCAAATACGACCCCAATAGGGTTTCATAAGCATATACAAGCATTAGAGGAAACCAGAAAAATCCGGAAATGGAATTAGCTTTAGCCCTGAAAAAAAACAGTTTTTGACCTCATTTTGCGGTAATGGCACCAAAGGCACTACGATTATCGGATGAAGGTGCAAGACCCACCGTTTCGAAACTAAGAGATAGGGCTACAATATTACTCTAGTATACCGGAATCGAGAGTCTCTCATACTACAACATTCCAGATGCATTAAATCCATGAAGGCGGCAGGAGCATTGGGTAGTCCAAAGGGCATAACTGCGAACTCGTAATGCCCATATCTCGAGTTGAAGGCGGTTTTCGAAATATCCTCCTTCCTGATTAATAACTGGTAATACCCTTGGCGGAGATCCAGTTTCGAAAAGACCACCGCTCCCTGCAACTGATCAAACAACTCATCTATGTGGGGTAGGGGATACTTATTTTTCACCGTAATATTATTCAGGCCCCGATAATCGATACACATCCTTAACCCCACCGTCCTTTTTCTTCACAAACAGCACAGGGGCTCCCCAAGGAGACCCACTCTCTTGAATGAATCCCCGCTCCAGAAGGTCCTGTAATTACATCTTTAGCTCCTTGAGCTCAATAGAAGCCATTCGGTATGGTGTTTTTGAGATAGGTGAGGATCCCGGTAGCAGGTCTATTTTGAATTCAATCTCTCTTTCCGGAGGCAGAGCTACTAGCTCATCAGCAAACACGTCCGGAAATTCCTTCACTATGGATACGTCCTTCACTTTCAACTTATCCGTGGGGGTATTAATCAGAAAGGCTAAAAATCCTTGCGCCCCTCTACTTAGCAATTTCCTAGCCCGAATGCCCGAAATCAAAGCAGATGAGTCTAACCTACCCCTTATATCCAACCTTATGGTTGCCTCACTAGGGATGCGGAATTCTACCACTTTTGTTTTACAGTCCAGTTGGGCATTATACTTGGCTAGCCAATCCATACCCAATATCACATCATACCCTTTGAGGACTAAGCTTATCAAGTCCCCTAACAATCTCTTCTCTCCTACCCACACTTTGTCGCGCCCCACTTTTTGAATGAATTGTGTGAGTGATGTGTGTGTGAAGTGTGGTGTGAACGTGTGCAAAATGAAAAGTAAAAAGGCCATGGGACTTTGGAAAGCGACGATTTGGCCAATTGAAATTTTAAAAAGGGTTTTTTTTAAATATGAAAACGGAGTCGCCACTTGGTATAGATTTGGGGTGTACCAAGTCACCCAAAAAGTGTTTTTTAAAGACAAAGTAGTAAAACCCTTTTTAAAACGACTCCTAGTCCACGTAAGCCAAAGAAAAAGGTTCGGGGGTCACGTTTGACAAAGGGGAAGGCAAGGATAGAATCCAAGGCACCCCTTTGACCTAGCCAAGGCTAGTTGCGCGACTTAACCTTACCTTTCCTAATTTTCTACCCAATATATGTTCGCACGTTGGATATGACTATATGAATGCAAAACGGAAAGAAAAATGCAATCCTAAATTCTACGATGTCTCTCGTGAGGCTTTTGGTCCCAAACCACATGAATTGTGGCGGCCAACAAAGGAAAACCCCATAGAGGTCGATTAATGCAAATGAGACTCAAATGTGCCAGTGTGGAAGTGTATGAAAAGAAATTTAAAAATCCAAGTGTTTGTGTGCAAGTGTATGAAAAGGTGCACGTGTGCAATTGTATGAAAATTCCAAGTGTTTGTGTGCAAGTGTATGAAATATAGTGATAAGTGCATATAGGTGTAATTAAATGCAATTTCGTGAAGTAGAAATCAAAATGAACAATAAGGAAAGGAAATGTGAATTGAAAAGAATGAGTGAGTGATAAATGAGAATGAATGAACCTAAGGGAATGCATCAGGTCGGGTATGGGAATGACTCCTAACTTGTCGACTTCGATTTTCCCTTTGATTAGAAGGCAAAACTAGCGTGCTAAGGCTATCGAGTAGCCACACTCGCTCGTTTCCCTTATCAGAAAGGGACCCTCAAGCAAATGGACCCTACAACTATCATGATATGCAAAAATCCTAAAATGAAGGGAAAGGGGGTTCGAGGAGCATGCCAAGCGATAAAACTAAGAAAAATGCATGATATGTGGTGAACAAGCAAATGATATGCTAATGAGGGGAAATCCCTAAGGGTCTAGCGTTGGACTAGCCCATTCTATGAATTCCGACTAGCGTTGGACTAGCGGAAACGTATATTCATCCATTCCATTCATTTATGGCTATGAAAGCAAGTAGACATGCCAAAATACTCGTAAACACATAGCACATAGCATTTAGCATGCTCGACTAGATGCAAGAGCCTAATAAAGCAATTAAACATGTAGCAACAAAACAAGCAAGCAAGGGGAAGGGGAAGTGGACCAGATGCTCTCCGAGCACTATCTATTACAAGCCAAGAGGTGTACACATACCCCATAAAACATAAAAGGGGAAAGGGAAATGGACCAGATGCTCTCCGAGCCCTATCTATTACAAGCCAAGAGGTGTACACATACCCCATAAAGAATAACTTAAATAAAAAGCAAAAAGTAAATAAAATAAATGAAAGAATTAAGGAAAGACAAGGAAAGCAAAGTAGACATGCATATTCACATAACACGTAGGAGCACGTAGGAAAAATAAACTCAAGAATATAGAAGTTACCTCCCTTGCAATGGAAATCGAGTAAATGAGATATTAGCTTCAAAACAATAAAAAGGTCAAGGTACCAATTTATTTGGCAAATAATCACAAAGGATAAAAAATAAGCATGAATTTGAATCAATTAAATCATGTCAACAATCCACATTTAAGAAGTTACAAGAAGAAAGGACCTGATTGCACAGATTGACAAAATTTGGAGGTCAAAATTGAAGAAAAACAAAGTTTAGGGGCCTATTTGCAATTAAATTAGGGACCCAATTGAATGAAATTGAAAGTTGTTGGGGCCATAGTGAAAGCACTCAAAAGTCAGGGGACTGGAATGAAATTTCGTTATCAGGCTTCTTGGCAAAACAGGCCATTAGGCCATTGGTATTTATTTCGTGGGCCAAGACCCCTTACCAGCCCACGAAAGTCCAACACAAATGGGAATGGGCCATCTTATTTATTTGTTTGGGCCCAAACCTCCCTAGCCCAACCGAGAACCTTAAGAGCACAAGCAGGCCAGCCTATCTTCAAGTCCGAACAAAATTCAACTAAAACAGATGGGCTTCATTTCTCAAGCCCATGTCACAACCCAGAAAAACAAGTCATCAATCCACTTATCAAACCCAAACAAATTATGCTTACCCACAACCCAAATCATAATACCAAACCTAACAAGATTAGCAAATCAACTAAAATTATTAGGCCATAATTATAATCCAAATCTCAGAATTAATCTATCCAACAAATCGCATAAAATATGCAAACAGAGGAATAAGCTTAAAAGGGCAAAATTGGGTCGATTTTTCCAGATTTTGGGTCATAGTGAAATTAGACAGGAATTGAGGGGCTACATTGAAATTTTCCAGAAATTCATACTTCATCCTTCGCAGAATCCTTCTTCTGCGATGCAAACTTTCAATGGAAAAGTTTCTGCAACTTTTGATGTTTCAAAACATCCGACAAGTTTACACGGCAACAACATCACATCGTTATGGAATGCAAAAACAGCAACACTAAACAAAATCAATTTCAAAAGTTCATGGCCTCTCTCCCTGCGTCAACTGACGAAAATGCGCAAATTCTGGCCAGTTTCGGACTGGCCAGATTTCATCATGAACACCTGCAGAAAAAGGGATAAAATCTTCCCCTTTTTGGTTCAAGATCTTACTCAGTCATTTTATCAAATAACTAACGGGCATTGGAAAGCTCAATAAATCTTTGCCTGATTTACATTACAACCGGCCCCAAAATTTATCAACAAACCCAATCGAAATTCAGTCCAACCAGCATTCAAGCATATGTATTCAAAAATTATGGACAAACGACAGGAGAATTGCAGCAAACATACTCACGGCAGAATGCTTCGAAAGCTCACGGCAAATCGAAATTTTTGAAGAGGACAACAAAACAGCTTACCTGCTCTTGTTTGCTGAGAATCTGCAGACAACGACGGTAGATTCTAGCGAGGTGATGACGAGCGGCGGCAGTGCCGATGGTTCTTCCGGGGGGCTCTCCTTGTTTTCATTTCACCTTTGGCCGAAACATCCCTCCTCTCTCGATTTCCTCTTGACCACCGCTCTTTTCTTCCTCTGTTTTTCTGTTTTGTTGCTGCCTGCCGAAGCTTTTCCTTCTACTTTTCTTTTGCTCCTTCAACCCACGGTCTATCAGCCGTCCACCTTTTCTTTCTCTATTCGAAGCTCTCCTCCTTCGCCCGCCTCTGTTTGCTGGTTCCTTTTTCCTAGTCCTCCTCTGTTTTTCTTGTTTCAACCGTAGCTCCTCCCCCCATTTCTTTCGCTGCCTTGCTTTGTTTTTCTTTTCATTCGCCCCCCCGACCAAAAACTCCCCCTGCCTCACGAAGCTCTGTTTTTTTTTCCCTTCCGTAGCTCCCCCCAAACCTTCATCCTACCTCCCTAGCTCTCTCCCTCTCCGTGTTTTTTCTTTTAGCCGTAGCTATCACCCAGTTTTTCCGTAGCTATCTCATGCCGCCGCCCCTCTATTTCTCTTTCCCTCTTACTCTTTCTCTGTTCTGTCCAAGCCTTTGCCCCCAGCTCGCTCTCTCGCTCCCTTTCTTAGCCGAAACCCCTTCTCCTGTTTTTCTTTCTTAGCCTTGTTTCTTCACTCTTGTTCCTCCCTCAGAAACTAGCCGCCGATAGCTTCTCCCTTCTCTCTGTTTTTCCAGTTTTTTCTCTTCGGCCTTCCCTCTGCAAAACCAGCCGCCAAACCCCTTTCTTTTGTTTTTTTTTTCCGTCGTTTTTTTTTCTGTTTTCCTTTTTCTTGTTCTTGCGTTTTTTTTCCGTGGCTAGCATCCCTCTATCTCTCAAAACCTAGCTATCATTCTAGATTCATCCCCCCTTTCCAGGTGTCCTAGACACTTGGCCTTTTCAGCTTCAAATTACCACTCCAGGACCTCCTGCAATCTTCTTTGTAAGCTGCGGCAACACGCGACTTTCTGCATTGCCGAGATCTTTTTTTTTTTTTTTTTTTTTTTTTTTTTTAACTTTCAACTTAATAAATACAGAAATGATAAAATATAAATAATAATAATAACAAAATGCCAAAAACCAGGTAACAATAATAATAAAAATAATTTAAAAACTCAACAACTAAAAACAACAAAAATGGCCATTTTTCATCTTTTTTGTTCCATTTTTCATTTTTCATATTTTTCATTTTTTTCTTTCAAGAAAGCATTGAATTTAAATTACAAACGACTAAAGCATATTTTTTTGAATGCTTTTCTTTTTTTCTTTTTTTCTTTTTTAACAAATTCTATGATAAAACTTAAAAATAAAAATAAAACTGGAAACTAAAAACTAAAAATGAACACGACAAATAAAAAAAACTAAAAATGAAATTACACCAAAAATTTGGTGTCTACAGTTTGCCCCTCTTTGTCCGAGTTTTGAAAAAACTTGAGACAAAGAAGTAGACACCAAATACTTACCTGTGTTATTTGGCTGCAAATTACTCAAACGATGGGGACTGACCCCTGACAGGAAATTTTAAAATCGGGACTGACCCGAACAGGAATTTAGACGGGACTGACCCGAACAGAAATTTAAAACGGGACTGACCCGAACAGAAATTTAAAATTGGGATAGACCTGGACAGAAATGTAAAATTGGGATAGACCCACGGGATAGACTCGGACAGAAATGTAAAATTGGGATTGACTAGAGATAGGAAATTCAAATCATGGGACTGGCCCGAACAAGCTTTGAATTGTGGGACTGACCCGCATAAGCTTTGAATCGTGGGACTGACCCGAAAATGCTTTTGATCGTGGGACTGACCCGAAAATGCTTTTGATCATGGGACTGACCCGAAAATGCTCTTGATCGTGGGACTGACCCGAATAAGCTTTTGATCATGGGACTGACCCGAAAATGCTCTTGATCATGGGACTGACCCGAAAAGGCTTTTGATCGTGGGACTGACCCGGAAATGCTTTCGATCGTGGGACTGACCCGAATGAACTTTTGATCGTGGGACTGACCCGAAAATGCTTTCGATCGTGGGACTGACCCGAAAATGCTTTCGATCCTGGGACTGACCCGAAAATGCTTTTAATCGTGGGACTGACCCGAAAATGCTCTTGATCGTGGGACTGACCCGAATGAGCTTTTGATCATGGGACTGACCCGAAAATGCTCTTGATCGTGGGACTGACCCGAATGAGCTTTTGATCATGGGACTGACCCGACAATGCTTTTGATCGTGGGACTGACCCGAATAAGCTTTTAATCGTGAGACTGACCCGAAAATGCTGTTGATCGTGGGACTGACCCGAAAACCATTTTGATCATGGGACTGACCCGAAAATGCTTTTGATCGTGGGACTGACCCGAAAATGCTGTTGATCGTGGGACTGACCCGAAAACGATTTTGATCATGGGACTGACCCGAAAATGCTTTTGATCGTGGGACTGACCCGAAAATGCTTTCGATCGTGGGACTGACCCGAAAATGCTTTTGATCATGGGGCTGACCCGGAAATGCTTTTGATCATGGGACTGACCCGGAAATGCTTTTGATCAAATTTGTGTTGATTTCTGATTGATGATTTCTTTTTGCTTTTCTTTTGACTTTTGAAAATCTTTCCAAGAAATTAATTTGCCCCAGTATGATGAATTTTTGCAATGTGAGTCCAGAGTTGATTCCATATCGCCATGCCATTGCATTTTTGATGAAATTTGCTTGCGACATTTTCAATCTGCCTTTGTTCATCGGAGGACTCTTTCCGACACCGATTCCAGTGTGAGGTGTGATTACTTTCATCTGTGCATGCAGTTTTTCTGCAAAAAGAAAAGAAAACAACGAAATTGCCACCATCATTTGATCCGTTTCCTTTGAGAATCGTGTAAACATGAGTCTTTCGATGCCTTTATCAACTTTTGTTGCGGCAGCCGACTGAGTTGGATTTTTTCAAAGCTTTTCCGATTTACAAACTGATCCGGTATGTGCTTTGCCATATTGTGAAGTCTGCGTAACTGATTTTGTTGAACCTTAACCCTTTTCAGGAGATGACTGAACCCAAGTATGTTTCGAATAAACCACGGGGATTGTTATTCACCAAAATTCAACGATAAAGAATGAAGTATGCAAGAAAATTCACATGTCATACAAGAATGCACACATAACCATTTGTGCTTAAATTCTACAAAAATTCCATGAATGCAAGTAATTTGGAAAAATGAGCTTTGCAAAAGAATGTTTTACAAAATGACACAGTTTTGGCCAACAAATGTCATATTCAATTCTCTGGACATCTTTGTTCTGGAATTCAAAATTGACAGAAGTATGACAAAATGAGGAGAAATCCAAATGAACCAAATCACCAGCTGTTCTTCCTCGTGCTCGCTCGCTGCAAAATCCTACCTTGGCGCCTTTTCGGGTTTTCACCAAGGTTGCCCCCACTCCTTTTCTTTTGTTTTGTTTTTTGCTTTTGTTTTTCTTTTTTCCTTTTCTTTTAAGGTGCTCTTTCGGGTTCTCACCTAAGGAACAATGGAAAAACTCAACCATAATCGACTCAGGAGTATGAACTGAAGATTGCTGACATCAGTGAAATGCGCTTCCCTTGTAAGATTTAGGCGAAGGCACTATGGACATCACTTGCCAGTTGATTAGCAAATTTCCCAATAGAAAATACAGCAAATGACGAAAGCCAGGACTTTGGGCTTTTGAAATGAAGTCAGGTGGGGTGTTTCAAGAAAAGTTGAGGCTTGAAAGCAAATTTGATGAGAGGGGTGTGAAATAGCCTGAGATTGCATCATTTTGAAATTATTTCCAATTTTGAACGAAACTGAGGAAAATTTTGCCCCAGTTTGATTGGATTCTTCTCTTCGTGCTTTTCATTGCACTTTTCACTTTTGCATTTTTCTTCAAAAACTAAATTTGCCCCAGTGTGGGGTTTTTCCCCTTTTCTCCTTTTCCTTCTTTTTCAAAAATAAATTTGCCCCAGTGTGGGGTTTTTCCCTCCTTTCTGATCATTTTCAAAATAAATTTGCCCCAGTGTGGGGTTTGCAATTCTCAGGGGTTGCCAAACGAAAATTTGTCAATTCTGATGGCTCAAAAGGGATGACTAGGGATGAAATATTTTGATTGGAAAGGAAGATGGCCTGACTTTTGCCTCGTCTCTTGCATGATTTCCTAGAAGGAATTTGCATAATCAAATAAAGAAATTCTTACACATGTCCGAGTTGATAGGTTGAGGGAATGTCTGTCCTTCCATCTCTCTTTTGAGCACCCAATAAGCTTTGTCAATTTGAAGCAAATTTGCCTTCGACTTCGTCTTTCATCGCTTTAGCACTTTGTTTCCTTTTTCAGAAGGTCGGTGGCGGATCCTTTTGTTATGAACATAGGTCATGCTTATGACATTCAGCTGTTTTTCATCAATTAGAATCAATCATTGGTAACCCTACTCTGATCAATCAGCTTCGAGCTTGGCAGGGGAGGAATTTTTATCAATGAAGGGATCTTGGCCTTTTCCATGAAGGTTTTTCCAAGGGATGGATTTTCAATGGAGGGATTTCAATGAAGCAAGTTTTATATGAAGGGATTTCTGAATGAAGGGATTTTTCACTGAAGGCTTTTTAAGGACAGGAGTTTTAATGCAGGGATTTTTCAATGAAGAGATTTTCAATGTGCGGCTTCATCGAATTCCAGAACAGTGATATTCAGAGGGTCAAATAATTTCAACTTTGGCCATCTTAAAAGAATTTAAAAGAATCAAGACAATAATCAAATCAAGCAAATTATGCATTTCATGCAACTCCAAATCAAAGTGGAAACAAGATAAACTCAATTGCAAAGGATGCCTTCATTAAACTATTCACATATGCAAAAAACAGTTTTTGTGAAATTTAGTAAATAACAACCCCTAGATTTACCAAAAATCCCTTCGAGAGGGAAAATACTCGGCCATCCAAATTGTGCAACGTGCCTTCAAGATTCTCAGATTTCGTCACTGGAGGTGGGTGCCTCTAAAGTGTCCTCATGTTTGGGAAAGGGGTTTGTGCTTACACCTGGTCCTTGTCCACCCTTTCCTCTTAGCACTATTTCCCCAGCCTCGATCATGTCTTGGACTTTGTGCTTAAGTGCCCTGCAATCGACGGTTGAGTGGCCAGGTACCCCCGAATGATAGGCACAAATAGCATGTGGATTGTACCCAGCAGGCATGCCATGAAGGTAAGTTGGAGGGGGAATCACGCCTATTTTGCTGGCAACCTTCAATTGCTCATATATTTGGTCCAAAGGCCTGCCTAAGTTGGTGAAGGTTCGGGTACGGCTTTGATTGTAGGTTTCAGTGGGTCGGGGATAGTTGTAGGTGGGTCTATTTGGTGGGGGAAATCTTTGGTGGTAAGGAGGCCGAGGACGAGCTTGTTGAAAGCTTGGTTGAGATATTTGGAAAGGGGTTGTAGGCGGGTTGGCATAATTTGAGCGAGGTCGAGGATGAGTGATATTGGTGTGGTAAACAGGATGAGGATTTGAGTAGTAGGGGTAAGGGTTTGAGTTGGTAGGGTATTGTCGAGGTCTGGGTCTTGGGACAGGGTTTTGATTCCAGGTAAAGGCAGTTTCCCCCTCTTTCTTTTTAAATTGCGGGTTCTTCTCACTAGTCCCCTGTCCTTGCAAAGCATCCAACTGGGATTTGAGGGCAGAGACATTAACAATCTTCCCAGCTTTCACGAAGTCATCGTACTCCTCAAGTTTATTGACAATGGCGGCGAACGAACATCCAGTCATGCGGAAAATTTCTTCAAAGTACGGGGGATCGTGTGTCTTAATGAAAGTCCGTATGATTTCGTCCTCCGTCATTGGTGGCTCGACTTTGGCAGCCATTTTCCTCCATCTCTTAGCATAGGTTTTGTGGTCTTCAGAGGGTTTTCTTTTTGTTCCTTCCAACGTGGTTCGCGTCGGAGCCAGCTCGCAGTTGTACTCGTATTGTCTGATGAAAGCATTGGATAGATCAAGCCAGGTCTTCACCTCCTCCGGCTTCAAATTCGAATACCAATCAAGTGCGTCGCCTTCCAGACTTTCTGGGAATAGCCTTAAAGGTAAATTTTCATCATCCACCGGCCTACCCAATTTATTGGCAAACAATCGGAGATGCGTCTTGGGATTGCCCGTGCCATCGTATTTGTTGAACTTCGGAGTTTTGAATCCCTCAGGCAATTGAACATTTGGAAAGAGACACAGCTCGTCATAGTCCAGCACTCCTTGCTTGCTCAAACCCTGACTCTTTCTCATGAATTCATCAAAACGGTCAAGGCGTTTGAGCAGCTTTATATCAACGGGAGCAGAAGATTCCCCCATTTCTGCCTTGGTTTGAACAATATGGTCTGGTAGGAATGGCTCAGCAACAGGGTGATAAAAGGTATGTGGCTCAGGTGGTATAAGTGAAGTGATTTGGGGTGGTGGACCTCGCGTGTGAGTAAGAAAAAATGAAGGATGAGGGGGGTAAGTGTATGGCAAATGTATGGTGGGATAGGTGAAAGTTTCTTCGGGGGCAATAGAAAATGATGGAGTAACAGTGGCATGGGCCGAAGGTAGGACAAATGGCCCTTGCTCAGGCTGTCTGGCGGGTACAGGTTCGGGTTGAACTCTGCTGCTAATTAGCTCATTATTCAACTTCCTTTGGGCGGCCATCTCATACGCCATCTCTCCAAACTTAGTAAGCATCTCAGTCAACTGAATCCCCGAACTTACAGTCTCGGGTTGAGCGGTAGTAGCAGACCTATCTGACTGTTCCGGTTGTGAACTCATGTTTACACGACTCCTCTGGGCTTGACTACGGGATCGCGTTATGATGGGGCTTCGACGAGAAGCTATGTTTAAATATTACCTGAGAATTTTTTGAAAAGATTGCCTTTAGATTTAACTCTTGCTTAGTTATTCCAATAAAAATAAAGAAAAGAAAGAGAAAAAGGCAAGAGTTAGTAGATATCCAGGAAATTCGGATGCATGTCCTATGGGGGAACCCTTTTGTGCCAAGGGTAGGCCTAACATGAAAATGCAATCCTCCAGAGCAGGCACTATACAATACCTGATAGATCCAATCAGCTTATGGAGTGAAAAATAATTTGAAAAATTTGGCCCATTGGAATGAGAAAAGACGTTTGTCAAAATGAGAACCTCGTCCGAAGGGATTGATCACTTTTGATTGATACAAGAATTTGTAAAAACGCACGGGTTTGACCTTGACAAACTCCTTATCGAAGAGATTGAAATTCGTTTTGACAACTTTTTTCAGTGAAGCACGGGTCAAAACTCCAACTGATCAAATGGCTGGATGCAATGGATGTTTTTCTCAAAATCGACTAGGTTTTTGAAATTCGATACTGAAAACCCTAATAGGGCAAATGGGTTGAATGAAATTGACAATTTATTTAAAATCGACCGAATACCCTAAAAAGGGAAACAGGTCAAATGAATTGAATGAAATTTATCCAAAATTAATCAGATCACCCTAAAAGGGTAAATTGATCAAATGAATCGACGATTTATTCAAAATCGACCGGATGACCCTAAAAAGGGTAAATTGGTCAAATGAATGGATGATTTTTCAAAAATTGACCGGATGACCCTAAAAAGGGTAAATTGGTCAAATGACTCTAAAAAGGGTAAATTAGTCAAATGAATTGACGATTTATTCAAAATCGACCAGGTGACCCTAAAAAGGGTAAATTGGTCAAATGAATGGATGATTTTTCAAAAATTGACCGGATGATCCTAAAAAAGGGTAAATTGGTCAAATGAATGGTTTATTCAAAATTGATTATGAATTAACAAAAATGGATCGATTGAATCGTCCGGCCATTGGTGGCTTCAAAAAAAAAAAAATAGTCTATGAGCCTTCTAAAATCACGATTTGGCCTCAATTTATTTATTGTCTCAATAGGAGGCATTATTTGTGAATTTCTTCAAATTAATGTCCTTTACGCAAGGGATTTTTACCAAGTTTGATAAAATGGCCAAAAAGTGATTATTAGACGTTCATATTCCAAAGACCGCTTTATGAAAAATGATCGGATCCTACCTTACCTTGTGCACTACCCCTTCGGATGGTACGAGAAAGGTAAACGTGCAAGTCTCATTTGGATTATATATCCGAGACATGGGGGGGTTCATTCCTAACACGGGATCCCCTAAATGGCATTCCCTTTCTAGGGTTTATGCATGATGCCATTTTATTAAAGCGATATAAACATGTGACAAACATGGCCTAAAGGATATAAATAATGCAACAGGGGGAAAAGGTCTGAAAATGAAATGTACTTTTTGAAAAGTAAGTGCAAAGACTGAAATTTAAACATGTGAGCTATCTAGTGAGTAAGTCACTAAAAGAGTGCCAATAAGGCCTCTTATTGCTAAGGCACATGAATGCAAACCAAGGAAACAATGAAATGGTTAGTGCAGTTGATAGTACACATAACACATTGGGAGCAATTAAGAAAAGAAATACGATAAAAGCCAATAAAAGGGGTGGAACCCCTTCCCTCGTGCCTAATTGTGCTTAAAAAAGGTGAGGCTGACTCTACCCTAGGCAAATGCTAACATGGATGCATGAGGTTTGGTTCATTAATGCCTAGACTCGATAAAGCTTCGGCTCCCAAGCCTTCAGACCTAAAGGCGAAGGGTCATCACTCCCAGGGCCTTTGGTCGGTGGCTCGAGTGATCCCTTAGGTAGCGCTATGGGCGCAGAGCACACCAGCCGCCTACCCAAGGCAATCGATCCTAATCCTACAAGGCGGTGTGGGAAACGCCCACGAAAAAACAAAATAAAATGGGATAAAAGCAAGTAAACGTGCACGTATGAAGTGTTCCCTATTTTGAGGGAAAGGGTTGAGAACCACGCGAGGCTCTAAAGGTGACACACACCCCCCCAAATGCAATGCAAGCGCGAGATACATACATCCAATCAACCAAACATACACACGTGAGTGAGAGAATAGTTTGATACGCGCGCGAGGCGAAAAAGTCCTAAAATAGAAAATGCAACCCTAATATCCAAATGCAATGCATAAAAAGGGTAGAAAAAGGAAACGAATGGTTAAGTCAAAATGCTTGGACCCACTTAGGAAGTCCCCAGTGGAGTCGCCAACTGTCGCGCCCCACTTTTTGAATGAATTGTGTGAGTGATGTGTGTGTGAAGTGTGGTGTGAACGTGTGCAAAATGAAAAGTAAAAAGGCCATGGGACTTTGGAAAGCGACGATTTGGCCAATTGAAATTTTAAAAAGGGTTTTTTTTAAATATGAAAACGGAGTCGCCACTTGGTATAGATTTGGGGTGTACCAAGTCACCCAAAAAGTGTTTTTTAAAGACAAAGTAGTAAAACCCTTTTTAAAACGACTCCTAGTCCACGTAAGCCAAAGAAAAAGGTTCGGGGGTCACGTTTGACAAAGGGGAAGGCAAGGATAGAATCCAAGGCACCCCTTTGACCTAGCCAAGGCTAGTTGCGCGACTTAACCTTACCTTTCCTAATTTTCTACCCAATATATGTTCGCACGTTGGATATGACTATATGAATGCAAAACGGAAAGAAAAATGCAATCCTAAATTCTACGATGTCTCTCGTGAGGCTTTTGGTCCCAAACCACATGAATTGTGGCGGCCAACAAAGGAAAACCCCATAGAGGTCGATTAATGCAAATGAGACTCAAATGTGCCAGTGTGGAAGTGTATGAAAAGAAATTTAAAAATCCAAGTGTTTGTGTGCAAGTGTATGAAAAGGTGCACGTGTGCAATTGTATGAAAATTCCAAGTGTTTGTGTGCAAGTGTATGAAATATAGTGATAAGTGCATATAGGTGTAATTAAATGCAATTTCGTGAAGTAGAAATCAAAATGAACAATAAGGAAAGGAAATGTGAATTGAAAAGAATGAGTGAGTGATAAATGAGAATGAATGAACCTAAGGGAATGCCTCAGGTCAGGTATGGGAATGACTCCTAACTTGTCGACTTCGATTTTCCCTTTGATTAGAAGGCAAAACTAGCGTGCTAAGGCTATCGAGTAGCCACACTCGCTCGTTTCCCTTATCAGAAAGGGACCCTCAAGCAAATGGACCCTACAACTATCATGATATGCAAAAATCCTAAAATGAAGGGAAAGGGGGTTCGAGGAGCATGCCAAGCGATAAAACTAAGAAAAATGCATGATATGTGGTGAACAAGCAAATGATATGCTAATGAGGGGAAATCCCTAAGGGTCTAGCGTTGGACTAGCCCATTCTATGAATTCCGACTAGCGTTGGACTAGCGGAAACGTATATTCATCCATTCCATTCATTTATGGCTATGAAAGCAAGTAGACATGCCAAAATACTCGTAAACACATAGCACATAGCATTTAGCATGCTCGACTAGATGCAAGAGCCTAATAAAGCAATTAAACATGTAGCAACAAAACAAGCAAGCAAGGGGAAGGGGAAGTGGACCAGATGCTCTCCGAGCACTATCTATTACAAGCCAAGAGGTGTACACATACCCCATAAAACATAAAAGGGGAAAGGGAAATGGACCAGATGCTCTCCGAGCCCTATCTATTACAAGCCAAGAGGTGTACACATACCCCATAAAGAATAACTTAAATAAAAAGCAAAAAGTAAATAAAATAAATGAAAGAATTAAGGAAAGACAAGGAAAGCAAAGTAGACATGCATATTCACATAACACGTAGGAGCACGTAGGAAAAATAAACTCAAGAATATAGAAGTTACCTCCCTTGCAATGGAAATCGAGTAAATGAGATATTAGCTTCAAAACAATAAAAAGGTCAAGGTACCAATTTATTTGGCAAATAATCACAAAGGATAAAAAATAAGCATGAATTTGAATCAATTAAATCATGTCAACAATCCACATTTAAGAAGTTACAAGAAGAAAGGACCTGATTGCACAGATTGACAAAATTTGGAGGTCAAAATTGAAGAAAAACAAAGTTTAGGGGCCTATTTGCAATTAAATTAGGGACCCAATTGAATGAAATTGAAAGTTGTTGGGGCCATAGTGAAAGCACTCAAAAGTCAGGGGACTGGAATGAAATTTCGTTATCAGGCTTCTTGGCAAAACAGGCCATTAGGCCATTGGTATTTATTTCGTGGGCCAAGACCCCTTACCAGCCCACGAAAGTCCAACACAAATGGGAATGGGCCATCTTATTTATTTGTTTGGGCCCAAACCTCCCTAGCCCAACCGAGAACCTTAAGAGCACAAGCAGGCCAGCCTATCTTCAAGTCCGAACAAAATTCAACTAAAACAGATGGGCTTCATTTCTCAAGCCCATGTCACAACCCAGAAAAACAAGTCATCAATCCACTTATCAAACCCAAACAAATTATGCTTACCCACAACCCAAATCATAATACCAAACCTAACAAGATTAGCAAATCAACTAAAATTATTAGGCCATAATTATAATCCAAATCTCAGAATTAATCTATCCAACAAATCGCATAAAATATGCAAACAGAGGAATAAGCTTAAAAGGGCAAAATTGGGTCGATTTTTCCAGATTTTGGGTCATAGTGAAATTAGACAGGAATTGAGGGGCTACATTGAAATTTTCCAGAAATTCATACTTCATCCTTCGCAGAATCCTTCTTCTGCGATGCAAACTTTCAATGGAAAAGTTTCTGCAACTTTTGATGTTTCAAAACATCCGACAAGTTTACACGGCAACAACATCACATCGTTATGGAATGCAAAAACAGCAACACTAAACAAAATCAATTTCAAAAGTTCATGGCCTCTCTCCCTGCGTCAACTGACGAAAATGCGCAAATTCTGGCCAGTTTCGGACTGGCCAGATTTCATCATGAACACCTGCAGAAAAAGGGATAAAATCTTCCCCTTTTTGGTTCAAGATCTTACTCAGTCATTTTATCAAATAACTAACGGGCATTGGAAAGCTCAATAAATCTTTGCCTGATTTACATTACAACCGGCCCCAAAATTTATCAACAAACCCAATCGAAATTCAGTCCAACCAGCATTCAAGCATATGTATTCAAAAATTATGGACAAACGACAGGAGAATTGCAGCAAACATACTCACGGCAGAATGCTTCGAAAGCTCACGGCAAATCGAAATTTTTGAAGAGGACAACAAAACAGCTTACCTGCTCTTGTTTGCTGAGAATCTGCAGACAACGACGGTAGATTCTAGCGAGGTGATGACGAGCGGCGGCAGTGCCGATGGTTCTTCCGGGGGGCTCTCCTTGTTTTCATTTCACCTTTGGCCGAAACATCCCTCCTCTCTCGATTTCCTCTTGACCACCGCTCTTTTCTTCCTCTGTTTTTCTGTTTTGTTGCTGCCTGCCGAAGCTTTTCCTTCTACTTTTCTTTTGCTCCTTCAACCCACGGTCTATCAGCCGTCCACCTTTTCTTTCTCTATTCGAAGCTCTCCTCCTTCGCCCGCCTCTGTTTGCTGGTTCCTTTTTCCTAGTCCTCCTCTGTTTTTCTTGTTTCAACCGTAGCTCCTCCCCCCATTTCTTTCGCTGCCTTGCTTTGTTTTTCTTTTCATTCGCCCCCCCGACCAAAAACTCCCCCTGCCTCACGAAGCTCTGTTTTTTTTTCCCTTCCGTAGCTCCCCCCAAACCTTCATCCTACCTCCCTAGCTCTCTCCCTCTCCGTGTTTTTTCTTTTAGCCGTAGCTATCACCCAGTTTTTCCGTAGCTATCTCATGCCGCCGCCCCTCTATTTCTCTTTCCCTCTTACTCTTTCTCTGTTCTGTCCAAGCCTTTGCCCCCAGCTCGCTCTCTCGCTCCCTTTCTTAGCCGAAACCCCTTCTCCTGTTTTTCTTTCTTAGCCTTGTTTCTTCACTCTTGTTCCTCCCTCAGAAACTAGCCGCCGATAGCTTCTCCCTTCTCTCTGTTTTTCCAGTTTTTTCTCTTCGGCCTTCCCTCTGCAAAACCAGCCGCCAAACCCCTTTCTTTTGTTTTTTTTTTCCGTCGTTTTTTTTTCTGTTTTCCTTTTTCTTGTTCTTGCGTTTTTTTTCCGTGGCTAGCATCCCTCTATCTCTCAAAACCTAGCTATCATTCTAGATTCATCCCCCCCTTCCAGGTGTCCTAGACACCTGGCCTTTTCAGCTTCAAATTACCACTCCAGGACCTCCTGCAATCTTCTTTGTAAGCTGCGGCAACACGCGACTTTCTGCATTGCCGAGATCTTTTTTTTTTTTTTTTTTTTTTAACTTTCAACTTAATAAATACAGAAATGATAAAATATAAATAATAATAATAACAAAATGCCAAAAACCAGGTAACAATAATAATAATAATAATAAAAATAATTTAAAAACTCAACAACTAAAAACAACAAAAATGGCCATTTTTCATCTTTTTTGTTCCATTTTTCATTTTTCATATTTTTCATTTTTTTCTTTCAAGAAAGCATTGAATTTAAATTACAAACGACTAAAGCATATTTTTTTGAATGCTTTTCTTTTTTTCTTTTTTAACAAATTCTATGATAAAACTTAAAAATAAAAATAAAACTGGAAACTAAAAACTAAAAATGAACACGACAAATAAAAAAAACTAAAAATGAAATTACACCAAAAATTTGGTGTCTACACACTTCACAATCCTTATAAACCACACTAGTAACCAAACGTTGATTCCCCGTAGGTGTACTAACTTCTAGGTCGTATGGTAAACTAGCCGGTTTTATATCGATGCCACACATGAAAGCAGGGTTAACAAAGGAATGGGTGGCACCAGGATCAATTAAAACTTTGGCAAAGCGGTGAAAAAAAAGGATCGTACCTTCTACGACCTCCGAGGAATCTGGGACCTGTTGGGCTCCAATGAATACACTCGAGCTGGCACCTTAGGTTTGGACCTATCTCCCATAACTGGTCCAGTGTGACGACCCCACTTCTCCCAAGGGCGAACCCGAGGGTATCGGCGGGCCGCCTGCCTAGCTCGCGCCAGGACTCAAAACTTAAAGCAATAAAACGAAATAGATCGAAAGATCACTATATACAATATATACAATCCCAAAAGTTATATTTACATTTTCAAAAGTCTCGAGTCAAACCACTCTAATACACTATAACCACAACTAACAGAAGATAGACCCTAAGAAGGGTTCTTATACAAACCACCAAAACAAAAACAAACATTCTAACTGATCAACTATTACAAGCCAATCTAACTATACTAGTGTACGAGCCAAAAGTCCCCGCGTCGGCCCCTGCTAAGGAAAACAAAAGGAAAGGGGTAAGCTATATGCTTAGTAAGTAAACAGGGGCGAAAGCATAAATTTCACGTAACAGTTACACAGTAAGAGTAAAGCAAAAGCAGGAAAGTAACATCACATAATAAGGATACAGGTGGCTCCAAAGCCAATTCATATGCCATGCGTGATCTCCTGCCGACACTCCGTCGACCACACTCAATGGTCCGTAGAACTTCACTTGTACACCCACCGACACCTTATCACCCTCACTGGCCAGTCACCTCACAAACTTGCCCGGGCGAACGAAATCACAAACTTGAGCTTGAGTCACAAGCTCGGGTCACAAACTTGGTCACCTTCTCGGTGAACCGGATTCACAAAATTGGTTCATAACATGAACCTACAAACTTGGTGACCTCAGACTAAGTTGGACTGACTTCGACCAAGCCCTAACCGGCTCGAATAGTCCAAACAGGTCTTAGATCGGGCCCACGAACTCACAAACTTTGCAAACTTCACAAACTTTACTCGAAAGTCGCCCCGAGCCACAAGCTCAAGGGTTTTGGTTCCAAAAGGTTCATATACATATGCCAAGTACAATTATACATTCAAATTAGGGTTTAGGTCGAGTGCGATAAAGTACACCCTCTCCTAAGTACCCTTTTCACATATCTCAAACACATAGCAAAGAAAACACACCAAACTGGCCTGAATACTTACTCAGAAACTGAAATAGCAAAAGTACGAAGTCGGATCGAAATGAACAGCTAGTAGTGGGCCCCACCAGTTCCGCCCAGCTCACCACCGTCTGAAATAGAAGATTGTGTCACATAATATCACAAACGGTTACTATCATGCCTAAAACAAGCAAAACGGCAAAACGACACGCGCGCACGTAAATATGACGAACGGAAACGGAAACGGCCGTTAGCGGAAACGGCAGATTTGACACTCATTTTTAGTTTACTCATAAATTGAGCTACGAATATCGGATTAAGGCGTATGAGATGCCATATTGAAGCTTAAAGGATGAACAACAACTGTTATGAAGACATCCAGAACTGAAACTGGAGGTTTCAGTCCCAAATGAACCAAACACAATCACTTACGAAATCTGGCCAATGCACAAATGGTCAGTTTTGAGTGCAAACTGTTTTCTATGCTACACATGGTCAAAAGAGCTGAAAATTGGCAGTTAGATGGTTCATTCCAAATGGAACAACTTTCATGAAGGTCGGCAATCCAAATCCGGAACGGAAATTGGTCATCAGGACCAAAACAGATCTGACCAGAAAATGGTCATTTTCACGGGCAAGCCTTGTTTGCTCGGCTATATCTCAGGTTTTATAAATCCGATTCATGGAATTCCAAGGGCGTTAGAAAGCTCTGATATAGGGCTATAAGTTTGGTGTTTTGGTCACAAGCCCAAATAGCTTGTAACCCAGCCAAATGTGAAGCCAAAGTTCCAGTCATAAACTTTCCAAAAAACGTAACAGAATTTGACGGTCAAAACAGGTCTGAGTATTTCGTTTATAGCTCAGGATATACTAATCCGTTTAACCTGAAAATTTACAGGAATATCCAGGACTTAAGGGGCTACAATGTTGAAGAAGGAAACTTTGTCCAATTTTGAATGTAACAAGGTCAAAAATGCAAGACACTATACCAGAATCGCAAAACAGGATCACAAACCGTATTTGACCTCAATATGCGGTAATGGCACCAAATTCACTACGGTTATCGGATGGGGGTGTAAGACCCACCGTTTCGAAGCTAAAAAAACAGGGCTACAACAATGTAGAAGGCCACTCAGTCCAAATCCTAGCACAACTAGGTCAAATATGCAAAATACGAAACCAGAATTACCAAAACAGGTTTGCAAATCACATAATACTGTAATGAGTCCAACTCAGTCTATACAAGTCCAAATGCATTGATTCCAAAGGCATATGGTAGCTAAGACATTCCTCTATATTTCATCAGAAGATACCAACATCCAAATCCAAAGTAATTCCAGTCAAAATAGCCAAATACAAACGCAGTTCTGCCATCCTGATCAACCCAGAACAGCCACAGTAATATCGACATATCTCATTCTACACTAATCCAAATGACCTGCAATTTTACAGGCACCTCAAATACATCAATACCTAAAACTTTCATGTTTTAAGAAAAATCCAATTCGGCCTCTAACCCTATGATCCAAAACCAGACAGAATAAGGGGTGATAAAACCCTAACTTTCCACAATTCAACCCAAACCCAAAATTGGTTGCAATTATCACTAATTCACACCTACTAGAGTCATTCCACCTCATCATCAACCATCATAGATGACCACAACATCACATTCATATTAAACCAGAAAATTCCTCAAAAATATAAAAACTTCACCAAATCACTTCAAATCAAGAAATAAATCACAAATATCATCACTTTAGCCACTACTAAGCATAACTTAAGCATCATTAGGTGTAGGAGTATGTTCAATCATCACTTACCTAGTATACAAGAGAAGAGGAGTTGTAGACCACCTTAGCTCTTCCAAAAACTTCACCAAACTCACCACTAACACCAAATGGAAAGGTTGTATGGAGTAGAAACTAGTTTAGGCAATTGGTTTGGATGATTTGAGCTAGTTGAAAGCTTGAAGTTTGAAGAAGTTTTCTTCCTTCTTGGCAAGAGAGAGGGCCGGCTATGGAGGAGGTAAGAAATGGTAATTTTTGTGCAATTTTTAAGATATTTAACCATTTTGGTCAAAAGTCAAAAACATGAATAGTAAATCATAAAGTATAACCAATAAGAGAGTGACACTTGTCACCTCTTAAATGCATTCTTATCTTTCTTTTTCCTCTCCCATCAATCAAATCCCACTCTCTACTTATCTCTTAACACCCGATAAATTTCACACAGTATCCGAAACTTAACCTTATTGGCCGAATTTTTCGGAACTTTTCGCACTAGTGGGTCCCACGTCCAATATATATTCTTAATTTCTCAAAATCTAACCGATACTAGAAAAATCATCTAAAAACTATATTTACTCATAAAAATTATCTGGGGAAATTTTCTAATAAAGAAAATGTGGAAAAAGGCGGGCGATAAATAAAACTCCACTTAAGCTTTCTAATATAGTAACACTAGAGGTTTGCTAATCATTCAAACTTACTAAACCTTTGTAATTAAAACAAATCCTATATTTACCTATGTCAAGGCACACACTAGAATACCGAATATAAATTATAGCTTGAACCTTATAATCATAATACGTAAACTAGGATTTTCAAGCTCAACCGAATTAGGGTTTCCTTCCTAGCCATAAAACCCTGATTTTTTCTATACCGAATATCAAATAACCCTAATATCGACTTACGAACGGACTGGGGCCTCACATCCAGCATTGGTCTTTGGCGCGGTTTGAGCCCCCTTTCCGTCTTGCTTTAAAAGTGGGCAGGTAGCAAGCTGGTGGTCTGCGCTTCCGCAACGCAGACATTTGCCCCCTTTCTTCCAGCAACTATCTTCGAAGTGATTCTGTGAGGACCCGAAAAATTTCTTATTTTTATCGAATATTAATGGTTTAATTAAGTATTAATCCACCTGTTTTTCCCAAATAATTTATTACGACCATTTTAAATCCATTCGTATGGAATAATGTCTTCATTATGCTTTTAAAACGTCCCGTTAACAACTTCAATTTTCGGAGGATTGTTTGAGTGAGAAATAATGAACGCGAGTGTTTCAAGGTGATATTGTATTCGAGAGTATGATTATCCTGGGGAAATTAAGAACGGACAATAGCAGATTAAGAAAAGTTAATCGAGAATTAAAGGTGAATAAGTTCTAAGTGAGCATATACTACTCACGCGTGGATAGTTTTCCAAAAGACGCATGGATACAAATTTATTGGAGATTTGAGGAGTTAATACTCGACTCATGTGAGGACTCGTAAAACTCCTATTAAAACCCTAATTTAAGCTTATTTAATTATTTACTTGTTCATTTATTCTGAGTATTATTTTCTAGACCTATTGAACCTAATTACGTGGAAATATAGCTTCGTTATATTTTTAAAGTGACTTGTTTCAAGAATTAATTTCCTGGAGTACGTTTAGTAAAAATAATGAATAGTGCTTGGAGATTTTATCCGCGTAGTAGCACAATAAGCTAGGAATATTGGAGACTTGTACTATGGTCCTAAAATAGGTAATCTTATGAATAAATACTCAAGTGATAGTTAGTAGTGCAATCGTTATAAGAAATTCTCGGAAGTTTCGCGTTATAGCGTTAAAATTGACGGTACGCGTTTTCACACGCGTAACTTTATTTGAGGGACTTTAGACCCTTATTTCGGGACAATTAAGAGTGAATAATATTTACATGAATATATATGCATTAGAGGTTTAGTGCACTAGTGAACCAAACGCGTGAGAAATCGAGCCTAAAACGTGCCAAACGAGCCCTAATGAGAGTTGACCTTGGAGTGAATTTACACCACTCATTTAATCTTCTCTTGGAAGCTAACTTGGATCAAAATTCACTCTCTCTTCTCTCACCAAGAGTGCCGACCAGCCTTCCCTCTCTCTCTCACTCTCTTGCTTCACAATTTCCTTCATCAAATCAACCCAAAACCTCAACCAATCTTCACCAAACTTGAAGATCATCTAGCAAACTACTTGGAGGTTGGATTTAGCTAACTAAAGGGCTGCATTTTCACGGTTTCTTGGAGCTCTTGAGGGCCGAAAATTTCTGGGTTAAGGCACTAAGGAGGTATAACTTCATCCTACACCTTAAACTTGGATTATGATGGTAGAAATGCATCTTTAAGCTAGTGCATGTGCATGGATGGCTTGATATGGTTGTAAAATGTGAAAGTGGGCTCTTTGTATTCCCACACTTGGGTTGTTGTTGCTGATTAGAGGATTAATGTTGGATTTAATGGTAGTTTAATGGTTATAATGATGGATTCATGGAGTATTATTGTTGGAAACTCAAAGTTGAGGTCATGACCAGAAATTTCCGAAACTACCCCTGTTTTGTTTGGCCACTACAAGGCTAATTTTTGGTGATTTATTGGCATGAACCTGATTTTTATATGTTATACTATATGTGTAAAAATTTTCGTTGGAAAACATTAACGTTTGGATGGGCAAATGAATTTATTCGTGAACTAGGCAAGCTGGAAAATCATTTTCGGGTAACCCTGTCCAGCGGTAGCATTTCGGCCATAACTCTGTCCTCGGATGTCGAAATCAAGTGCCGTTGGTGGAGTTTGAAACTAGACATTCCTGGCTTTAATTTGGTATATAATGCACGTTCTGATTCTTTGTGAGCAAGCCAAACTAAATGTTTTAAGTTCGCTGTCCTGTTGCTCCGTTCATCTGGAATGAAGTGTTCAGGCAGCAACTTGATGCCCGATTTTGAACCAGATGGGTGCCGAATTTTGAAACGATTTCTTCTGTGGTATTTTAGCCCTATGAATGTATTTTCCAATGGCATAAGCCATGCTCGATTCCGAGTTAAATTGATTGAGTTGTGACTAAAACAAGAGGACTGCCCTGTTTTGGAAAAACGTAATATTTGGACTGATTTGGGACAAAAACTTGGGAGTGATCTTATTAATTGAAATTTTGGTGCTAAACCATTACCAAAGGTATCATGGATGTATCTTAGACCTTTATTTCACCAATGAACCATGGTTGGATAGCTTTCTTGGTTAAACGATTGGAAATTGGGAAATGAAAGTCAAAAGGCAGATTGCCTTAGAATTTTTCCTGAACTTTGGTTGACTAATTAACTATCTTTCCGAAGGTATTTTTCCCTGAAATTTGATAGAACGGTACCTTTCATATGGGAGTAAAATACTGCCAATTTTGGTACCAATCCAAGTTCGTTTCGATACCCAATTAAATTACTAAAGTTAGAGGTTCAAATCTGGAAATTCCTCTCCAGTCTTGAATTTCCCCAACTTTGAGCTACCGTATCTCGGTACTCGAAACTCCGATTCTTGATCCGCTTGTTTTGTTATAAACCTCGCTTGCAACTCTAATTGAGTGACAAATTTCAGAGGCTGGATTGCAACGTGTGAATCGTGTCGAATTTTCAAAGTTGGCCGAAATCCAACTTAATTCTGCCTTGTAAACCAATCCTGCATCTTCAAGCTCATTTTTGAACACTTTCCACTTTGATTCATGAAAAAGTGTCTTCTAGGAACTTATAGTACTTTCTAAGAGGTTTCCAACGGTATAAAGTTTTCCAATTCTCGACTTATGCCGAGCGAGTTACGATTTTTCAAAGATTTAGGATAAAACTGAAATTTCTCAATTTTCAAGGCAAAGGAGTTTTTCCAAAATTCTTAATTCTCTTAGTATTATTCAAACTTTTTGCCCTCGCTTTTCGTGATAAAAACTCAAATAATATTGTACATAATAAAAGGCTAGTTGAACCTCGATTTGCGTGTAATTGAGGTTCCTTTTGTGAAATAATCTTTAGATTGTACTAGAGTACAATCTTCCTTGATAAGTGGGTTATTTGTGTGATTATCCGCTATTAATTGCCAGGCGCACAAGGAGACCTTCAAGAGGATCTCACTGTGGACACTTGAATCTCCAAAGAATAATCCCTATTGAATTGCTCGGTGAGTGTCAAGTGTGTGAATTCTTGATACTTGCTTAATTGTGGTAATTGTTGGGAATTTTAAAAAAATAAGGGCGGGTGCGTACTTTATCGCACTCGTTCTAATTTCAAATGAATGAAATGAAATGTTATGTTATGATTACATATGTCGTTGGAGTGAACCTCCTCGACTTTCAAATGAATGGGGGACGCCCAAACTCATAGCCCGACCTTGGACTCGAGCCGGCAATGGGCTTGGTCGGGAACCTAGGCGAGCCATGAGATATATAAGCTCGACCTAATGAGAGGTCTTGCTTGGCATACTCGTAGAGTATCGCCTTATAAATGACTTGTGGGCCCTGGAGGTGTACGGTGGACGGAGGGAAGTAAGTGGTGATCTACGGAAATGGAAGTACCGACCCGGTTGACAGGAGGGTCAACGCGGGAAGGTATACGAATGACATCGGCAGAGCGAGTGGAACTTAGCTCCTGAGAGCTACTATATCCTTGAATTGTTTCTGATTACTTTTCCTGTTCGAATGGTTGATTATTGAAACATCACGGTTTTATGCAATAAATTTGGGATTGCTATTTGAACAATGTGCTTGCATGTGTGTTCTTGGCCTCACGAGCGTTTTGCTCACCCTGTAGATTTGTTTTCCTTAACAGGATTGGACTTGGAGAAATGTTGGAGAAACCCCTCTTGGCGTACTCTTGTTTTTAGGGTTTCCGTTGCACTTTGGGGCTAGACTTGTGATTGATATATATATTTTTTGAATATTGATGTATTTCGAGATTTCGATGTAATGATTGGGCAGATGTTGAATATTGATAAGCTTGAATGCTTACGCACTGATTGTATTTATGATATTTAATTATAACGTCTAGTATTGTATTAAGCTTGGACGGAAATTGCTTGAGTCCTGGCGAGAGCTGGGCAAGCGTCCCGCGGATACCCTTTGGTTCGCCTTAGTGAGAAGTTGGGGCGTCACAGATTCGGCTTTCCGCAGTATCCACAAGTCCCATGGGATGCCGAACCGGAACCCTTCTGGAAGTTTCCGCCTTGGCCTCTTCCGGCTGAGCCACCCTTGGACTGAGCCCCTCTGCCAAAACCTGTCTGTCGTCCACCTTCAGCTCCTCGTCTGAACTTGGATGGAGTACTTTTATCCCCTTGTCCAGAGCTACTTCCAGGAAAACCCCGCTTCTTCGCCTAGAAGTTCCGTACTTGGACCCTAGCACTCTTTACTCGTTGGGCCTTCTCAACGGCCTCGCTAAAAGCATTAATTTGAGCCACTGCGAGGTACTTCTGAATCTCCACGTTTAGGCTCTGGATAAAATGCCTAATTCACCGTTGCTCTTTCACAATCAACTCAGGCGCAAATTTGGACAGGCGGGTGAACTGGCTCTCGTATTCCGCCACCGATTGAGCTCCTTGGCGGAGTCGGATGAACTCATCTTCCTTCCTCTTCTGAACCAGAGGAGGGAAGCATTTCGCGTTAAACTCTTTCATAAAATTTACCCAAGTCCGGGGCGTTTGTTCCCGTTCCCATTTTTGCCGTATGACATTCCACCAGGAACGGGCTGCCCCTTCCAGCTGGAAAATGGCAAAAGTCACCTGCCGTTCTTCGGTAGAGTGCAGGGCAGCGAAAATATCAACCTTCTTTTCGAGCCACCTTTTGGTGACATCCGGATCGGGTCCCCCAATGAACTTGGGTGGAGCAAACTTTTGATATCGTTTGAGAGCTCTATCTTCACTCTCGACATGATTGCCAGGGTTTCCAGGGTTTCCTGGATTAGGGTTTGGATTCTGGCCTTGTTGCTGCATCACTTGTGCCAGCAGGTTGGTCATTTGCTGAATAGCGGCAGCTATCTGTACATTGGGGTCAACTCTCGGTTCAGGATTAGGTCCAGAGGAGATTTCCCCAGCACCCCGGTCTGGCGTAGGTTGCCTATTCCCGCGTCCACGTCCCCGTCCACTACGTGTTCCATCCATAAACTTTACTTGGTCTAGGCAATTGTACTAAACCAATATAATAACAATTAGAGGTGGCAAATCAACCCATTTAACTAGATTTACCCATACCCGCCCATGAATAGATGGGTATGGGTATCTTAAATTTTTGTATATGGGTATAAATGGGTTACCCAATAATACCCATTTAAATGGGTATGGGTATATTAAATGGGTATTATTGGGTAACCCATCAAACCCAATTAACCCATTTAAAATTCTCTTCCCCCCAAGTCTCTTCTTTTCCCCTACCCTTTTTTTTTCAAAATTTTCATTTTGTCATGATGTTAACATTATTATTATTATTATTATTATTTGTTGGTTTTATCTTATTATTTTATTTTTTCTTAGTTTGTTAACTTGCTCATTTTTTAGCATTACCAATTTATGATAAATTTTAGCCTATTTTCTTATCTTTATAAAATGAAATTTTAAATTTATATATGAAAAAAATGTTAGGGGTTCAAAATTTTTGGATTAATTTTTATAGTACTTAATTCAAATTTTTATATTCGTATTATTCAATTATTAAATAATAGGTAATTTTGTGACATAGAGTATAAATGAAAAAAATTGGTGAATAAGTTTATTGAATATTATAAGTAAATATTTAAAACTAATGATGGGTACAAAGAGTGGTATAAATTGATAACTTAGTTTGCAAAAATGAATTTAAATGAGTTTGCAAAAAGTTAAAATAAATGAGTTATAAATGGGTAATTGGGTTACCCAATTCATTTTTTGACTTACCCATTTATACCCATCTAATTAAATGGGTATAAATGAGTTGACTCACTTATACCCATTACCCATTTTACCCAACCCAAACCCGCCCAAGTCACCCATTTTGACACCTCTAATAACAATGCATATAAGTAAAACCCAAAAACTTTTAAAAACAAATATATACATTCCAAACAAGGCACATAGCACACATAGCAACAAGCAATCAAGTCAAGTACAAACATGGACAATCCCCAAGGGAATGGCCTCATCAAAAGAAAAATACACGTAGCTAATCCAACGTACAAAATGATTAGCTAAGGCTCTTTCCCTATCCCTATATACAGAAACAAAACTATCCATAACCTAGGACTCGCGACCTAGTCCGTCGATGGGCTAGTAGACCCACACCGACGGACCAGCCTCGGGCCCCGCACATGAGTCCTCGTCGCTCACGCCCTCGACCACGTCAGTACAGAGGTTCAGGATCGAGGCAGCTCAAACCTTCACCTTTCGGGCTCTCTCAGACTCGCGCTCACGGACTTCCCTAAGCTGAGTGCAGAGGTCATCCACCCTATCCTCTACCTCTAGCACGTCGTACTCCAAGCCCTTAATGTGCTCGACCTATTTCTCATTGGCCGCCCTAAGCTGGGTCATCTCGGCCTCAAGCCTAGCGTTATCTGCGGCTAACTCCTTACGCTCCTCGGCCACAGCCCACACTAAAGCATAACGGTAAGCATAGGTATGGCGGCACTCACACCGTCTGAGGCGGTTAGATGGACTCCAGCGCACGACGGCCCCTCTTGGCCGTATCTGGTATGGTATCACGGGGAGCGCTCCACGAGGTCTCTCGTCCGGAGGACTATCACTAGGCTTACCCTGTCCGGCCATCCTACACCAAAAGAGCAATTAACCATAAATAAGCTTAAAGGCCATAAACAAAGAACCCACAAATCGAGCATTTCTATTACACCCAGGCTAATTCAAACCTAGACTCTGATACCACCTGTGACAGCCGCACCTTCCCCTAAGGCGAATCAAAGGGGTTAGCGAACTGCCTGTCCAGCTCTCGCCAGGACTAACGGTGCAGTTTAGAGCGATCTATTGCGTTTCGGAACTTACAAACGCGCATAAACAAGTCAAAATGTCAAAATAAAAAAAAATCCGGAATCGGCCATGAGTAGTAACCGACCCGTCAGAACCCAACCAAATATCAAGTAAACATTCACATCTTGAACTTTAGTATTTATAATCCAAAGTGGCATACAAAAGTATTCAAAAGTGGATACATGTATGGTTTGCCAAAACAAAAGAGAAACGGACCCAAAAGTACATTTAGGGTTTCAATGAATGAGCTATACAAAAGATATGTCCAACTAGCTCAATTCGGCAACCAACTATCAATTGCAGTCCAAAAGTATTTATTTTCCTGTAAGGAAAACAAAAGGGAATAGGGTGAGCTAATTGCCCAGTGAGATAATACTACTCAAGCAACCCAGTTTATAGATGCATCAAGCTTTTCAGTGCAATTCATCAAAAGTAAATAAAGACACACATCAATAATGTTGACAAAAGGATACGGGCGGCTCTCAAGAGCCATTTTCCTCGTTTGCATTATTGATCGGATCTCATTGACTCTCCGTCAATGTTTAAAAGTAACCAACCGTAGACTTCACTTTACTTCCATTCCTTCCACCTAACATTCCCCTACCGGGCCCGAACTCCAAACACTTGCACTGTGGTATTACTCGAGTATACCGGAATCGAGAGTCTCTCATACTATAAGATTCCATAACAGTCCCCAAGGTTCATTAATTGGCACGACCAAACCCTTGCCGGCTCGATTCAATCAACTACCAATGGGGTTGAGCACAATGGTAACAATCATGGTCGTTGGATACTCGTCCAAACGACACCAAGTCAAGTACTTTCATTTCATGTAACATTCCAATAACATGATAAGCAATAAGTTAGAGTGATAAAGTACGCTCTCACTTCAATCATTTAACATTCAATGCATCAAGTTCAAGTATCAAAGCCATATAGTAACACACAAGTGAGTAGTACACTCACCAAGCTTGCAAATGGTGTTTCATGCACTTCCGTCAAAAGAACGTTGTGAACCACCGTCACGCCCTAAAACATGCAAAAAAGTACAATGAGACTAGATAAAGAGTCATAAACCAATGCCAAATACGACCCCAATAGGGTTCCATAAGCATATACAAGCATTAGATGAAACCAGAAAAATCCGGAAATGGAATTAGCTTTAACCCTGAAAAAAAATAGTTTTTGACCTCATTTTACGGTAATGGCACCAAAGGCACTACGATTATCGGATGAAGGTGTAAGACCCACCGTTTCGAAGCTAAGAGATAGGGCTACAATGTTACAGAAGGTAACTCTGTCCAGTTTCGAGTGTAACAAGGTCAAAAATGCAAGATACTACACCAGAACCGGAAAAACAGATTCACAAAATGCATTCTGGTTTAAACATCATAAAACAAGCTACCTAAGTCCAAATCCAGTAATTCCAAAGCCATTCGAAAGCTTAGAAACAGGGATACATTTCATCAGAATACCTCAACAACCAATTCTACAGCATTCCTAACCAATTACAGACGCAATTCTCAAATTCGGGTAAAACCAGGGCAGCAAGGGTAATTTCGACGTTTCTCAAGCTACGCTACTCCGATTGACCTGAAATTTTGTAGGCTTCTATAAACTATCATTCCCTATAACTTTTATGATTTAACCCAAGGCCAATTCAGCCTCTAACTATCAGCTACAGTACCAGGCAAAATGAAGAACAATGAAACCCTAGTTTTTCCAATTTTCTTCCAAAACAGAAATTTCTTGCAATTAACCACTTTTTCCACCTTCTAGATTCCTCAAATATCATTTCCAATCATCATACATGACCACATAATCATATTCATATGAAAACAGAAAAATCTCCAATAATTACAAAACTTCATCAATTCAACCACAAATCAAGATATAATCCATAAATTTGCATCTTATACTACCACCAATCTTGAATTTAACATCATTAGAGGGAGGAGAGAGGTCCTTAACAACTCACCTTAGCAACCCAAGAGAGAGAGCTACTAGTCACCTTAGCTTTCCAAACAACTTCACCAAACCACTCACAATCACTCACTTAAGGGTTTCTATGGAACAAACACAAGATTAAATGGTTGATTTAGTAGATTGGAGCAAGATTGAAGCAAAACTTGGAGAGCTTTTCCCTTTCTTTTTTCTTGATGTAGCCGGCCAAGAGAAAGAAAAAAATGAGGAATTTTTGGTAAGTTTTTTGATTTATTTGGTCAAATGGGAAAAAGGTGAATAGTGGTCTTAAAGTTCCTCCAACCATTTGGTGACACTTGTCACCATATTTAATGCATCTCTATCTTTTTGTTTTCCCTCACACCAATCCAAATAGCACCCTTTAATTATCTCTTAACACCCGGTAAATTAATTCCAGTATCCAAAACTTAACCTAGTTGGCCGAATTTTTCCGAACTTTTCGCCTTAGTGGGTCCCACATCCGGTATACACTCTTATTTCTCAAAACCTATTTGATACTAAAAAAATCATCTAAAAACTATATTTACTCATAAAAATTATCTAGAAAATTTTCCTACTAAAGAAAATGCAGAAAACAAGCCATTAAATAAATAAAATCCTAGAAAATGGGAAAAGTACGGATTCCCATACTCTCTCCCCCTTAAAAGAATTTCGCCTTCGAAATTTCTCACCTCAACTCACGAAAAGTTCAGGGTACTTCTTTCGCATTTCCCAAGTAACTTCCTCTGCCCCATGATTTCTCCACAGTATCTTAACCAACGGAATCTGCTTGTTTCTTAGGTCTTTAACTTTTCGGTCAAGCACTTGGACAGGTTTCTCTTCGTAAGCAAGCGATTCGTCCACGTCGATCTCCTCTGGTTGTAAGATATGGGAGGAGTCGGGATAGTACTTTTTGAGCATCGAGACGTGGAAGACGTCGTGAATTCGAGAGAGACTGGACGGCAGCTCTCATCGATACGCTACCGCTCCTACCCTTGGAGGATCTTGTAGGGTCCAACGAACCTCAGTTGCAATTTCTTTCCTTTACCTGCCGTGACGCTCCGTAACGGTGTAATCTTGAGGAAAACACGGTCTCCAACTTCGAACTCCAAGTCTTTCCTTTTTGTCGGCTTTGAGCAGTTTGGAGTCGTTGCCGTATTAATTTGACCTTTTCTCGCGCCTCCTCCATCCATGGAATAGTTGCTGGATCTAGCGCATTTCCCTCGCCAACTTCATCCCAGTAAATTGGTGACCGGCATTTCCGTCCATATAGTGCTTCATATGGAGCCATTTGAATTGACGAATGGTAGCTATTGTTGTATGCAAACTCTACTAAGGTCATGTGTTGACCACAGTTGCCTCAAAAATCCAGAATGCAAGTCCGTAGCATGTCCTCGAGAGTTTGGATTGTTCGTTTCGATTGTCCATCTGTCTAAGGGTGATAGGTCGTGCTCAAATTGAGTTTCGTCCCTAGCATCTCTTGGAATTTCTGCCAGAATCGAGATATGAAACGTGGATCTCGATCGGAGACGATACTGACTGGAATGCTGTGTAGCCTTACAATCTCGTTCATGTACAGCTGGGCTAACTTGTCCATGGAATATTTCATGTTTACAGGCAGGAAATGGGCCGATTTGGTTAACCGGTCGACGATTACCCAAACGGCATCGTGTCCTCGTTGCGTTCGTGGCAAACCTGAAACGAAGTCCATGGTGATGTTTTCCCACTTCCACTCGGGTATCTCAAGGGGTTGTAACAAGCCCGATGGTTTTTGATGTTCCCCTTTCACCTGTTGGCAAACAAGACATTTTTGCACGTACAGAGCAATTTCCTTCTTCATATTGTTCCACCAATACGTTCCATTCAGGTCCTGATACATCTTGCTACTACCCGGATGAATTGTATACTTGGATCGATGGGTTTCCTCTAGAATCTCCGTTTTCAACGCTTCATCCTTCAGCACCACTATTCGGTTTCGGTACTTTAAAATAATCTCAGGACTAAAATTGAAATCAGTGGTTTCTCCTTTTCCCACTTTCTCTCCCCATTTCTGCACTAGTGAATCTTCCTTTTGAGCTTCTTTAATTCTCTCCAAGAGAGTGGAAGTCACTTTAATATTGCCAAAAATCACCTTATGGCTCCCAAGGCAGGGTTTCCACTCACAAACCGACTCGAGTAAATTCCACTCTTTAATCATTAACCCGGCTACTTGCGCCATGCGACTCAAAGCATCGGCCACTACTGTAGACACCAAATTTTGAATAATTTTATGTAGCATCTATTTCATGATTTTTATTTTAGATTTGCTAGCATTTTAGTTCGTTATTGTGTGTTTTGCACTATTAGTTGTTATGATATTTTAGTTTTATTCATTTTCGCCCTTTTTAGTTGACCTATTTCTTTTGCTATTTATTTTTATTTACTTTTAGCTTTAGTTTTTAGTTTTAGCTTTTAAGTTTAAGATTAGCATAGAGTTTTTAGAGAAAAGAAAAGGAAAATTTGTTCACAAAAATATGTTTATTTCTTTAAATTCAATCTTTTGGCATTTTGGTTTATTTTTGTTAAAGAAAAAGGAAGGAAAAAAGAAAAATGGAAAAAAAGAAAAATAGCAATTTTGTTTTAGTTGATTTTATTTATTTTGTTTTAGTCAATTTTAATCAATTTATTTTTGTTTATTGTTTGGTTGGTTTAGAAAAGAAGGAAAAAGAAAAAAAAAGTGAAAAATGATGAAAATGATGAAAAGGAAGGAAAAATAGAAAATTTGCATTTTTGGTGTTTCTAGTTTATTTATTTTTCATCCAATGATTAATTAAATTGTTTTGTTATTATCAGTCTTTGTTTAATTAATTTTGAAAAAAAAAAAAAAAAAAGAGCTGCGCATGCAAGCTGCTTTTCGCAGCTTGCAAGTACAGAGTCACGCATGCCGTTGAGGGCTGGATTTTAAGGGATAGCAAGCCTTTCATCCTCACCATTGGGGTGAGGGTTTAGGAGAGTGGTGCTTCCATATAAATAGAAAGAAAGAAACAGCCGCAAGGAGGGGAGTTTTGGCAGTGGACGGCTGTAGAAAGAAACCAGCGAGAGAAAGGAGAGTTTTTTTTTGGGGAGTGAAAAGCTGAGTGAAAAGGCAAGAGAGAGGAATCGGAAAAAGCTGAAGGAATCCATCAATGAGGGAAGAGAGTCTGTGACGGTAAAAGAAAGGAAAGGAAAACCTGGGAGAATCAGAGAAGATTAAGAGAAAAGAAGCAGCCCAACGTTTTCTGGAATCATCCATCAGTGGAGGAACGTTGCAGTGACCCGCTCTTCCGATCACCTCCTGTCGTACTTTGCCTTTTAGAAGGGCCAAAGGTAATGCTTTCATCATTTTTTTATATATTCTGCCTCATAGATATAGGATTCATTTCAGAAAGTATCGAAACCTTTGCTGTGATGCCTGTTTATGTTTTCCTCCCTGTACGTTATCGATTGTACATCTGGTAGAAGATGGGATGGGTTTGGATTTGGTTTTTTTTTTGTTGCAGAAATATAGATCTTCTATAAGGATGTGTCGTGGTTCATTGTTTCAAGTTCATGACCATATGTATGCTTCGGATAAAAAAAGAAAACGTAGAAAAATTCTTGCCGAAAGTTTGCATCTTTGTTTCTAAATTTTTGTGCTTGAATTCAAAGGTTTTACGATTGTGGGTTGAAATCAATGCTTGATAATGTGGTTTCATGGGTCGGTCTTCATTTTGTTGAAGTTTGGGCATAAAATCTACTGCTGCAACAAAGATATGTATGCCGACGCAGGGCCTTTTCTTTTTCTCATTTTTTTTGCTGCAACCTTTCATGCTTATAGCAGCCAGTCATGATTTGTTTTTTACTCTTGATGGTTCTCACCAGATTTCTGAGTTCATGTTTGATCAATGTCTGGTTTTCATGTCTCATTTTTTTTTGGGTCATTCATGGCTGTTTTCCTGCGTCTTCTTGAAGCCGAAGACAAGGTGCTGCAAGAAGAAAAAATTTCCAGCTTTGCATGTGTTTTTCTGTTAAAAGTTTAAACCCATGGCATGTTTGGCATCTTGTTTGTCTTAGGGGCTAAGTTTAAGCATGACAATGTTTGAATTTGTTTGCTGCAATACACTTTTATAGCTCGCGTAATTAACAGCTTCTAAAGCTGTCGTGAAATATCCCATGAAGCTGGATTCTGCACCCTGTTTGCATGCACAATTTTATGTCAGTAATGATTATAGAAAAATTGATGAGATTTGAGCTTTTGTTTACAATGTTTTGGTCCTTTTTCTGGGTTGTTATCAAGCTGTAAGCTCGCAGAAAAATGGCTAATTTGCAGCAGACCATAACGTTTCTTTTGCCTCCCCATGTTGATGAAGTTGGACTTCCTTCTTTGAGTAGCTGAGGTTCTGGTTTAGCTTGTTTGATGCCTTTGAGTCTGTTTGCATGTCAAATGATGAGCTGTTGTACGTGATTACTGCAATTTGAGAGTAACAATCTGCTGCAACAAGTTTGATGCTCTAGGCATGTGGCAGCAGCAGTGCAAACAAGTTTTCCTTTTCTCTTGGGTTGCTGCAGTCTTGGTTTTTATAACTTTTGGCATGTTGTCTTGGCTGTCTTAGGGTCGAATCTGTTTTGAGTTTGCATGGTTAGGTCTAGAAAACATTTGAATCAGTTCCAAGCACTTGCTGGAAAGTGAACAAACCAGAATTGTCGAATCATTTTGCATAAAATTTCCCAGCATTTGCATGGTTTTTACTTCTATGTTTTGATTTGTTTTGGATGTGGAAGTTGAATGTTTTGTTGCTTGACTCAAAGTTGGGACATTGGTTTGAGAGAGTTTGGTTGAGGTTTATGTTGTTTTTGTGAAATCTGTGGTTGAAGGAGAAATGTAGCAGATGTTCATTTGGTTTTGATAGAAAGCTTCAGTTTTGCAGAAAGCTTCAGATTTGCGTATTTTGCATGCATGGAAATAATCTCAGGAATTTCACTTTAACCCCCCGAGTCTCCCCTTGTCCTATTATGACCCACAAATTTGAGAAAGCTAATCAATTGGGTCCCTGTGATTTTTGCAGCAATGCATTATGACCCAATTACATTCCAATGTCTTGCAATTAGGTTCTAAGGTGTTTGCATTTGAATCATTAATTGATCTTTATTATTTTGGGGACCTTTGAAGCTCTTTGATGATTCATTTTGACGTTGATTGCGATTGATTAGTGGTCGTTATTGGGTCCTAGAAATGCAAGTTTAAACCATTCATGGACCTTCATTCACTCTTGGATTCTTGAGATATGATGTTTGCTTGGATTTTAATTTTTACTTGGGGACCTTTGAGTTTTTAAATGCTTCAATTAGGTTCAAATGATTTGACTAGTGCTTGCATTTGGGTCTTAGTAGATGTTATGCTTGGAGGTTGGATGATCATGCCTTTGCTTGGTCTTTAATTAGCTTTTTTACCTCATTAAGTTGCAATTGGGGGAAAATTTGATGATTTGGTAGATTCCAATTGTTTTGTTTATATCTTATAACTAAATTGGTACGTTAATCCTTTGCTTTGAATGGTTTTAGCACATGCTATCCCGTTAGTTGGTGACTTAGCCCAGTTTAAGTCTCGTCCATTTAACACTACAAAAGGGAGTGGTATAATTCCTTTTATTTTTTTTTTTGTTTCTCTTATGTGACTAATGTGCTAATTGAAATTTGCATGTCTACTTGCTTTCCTAGCCTCTCCTTATTTCCTTTCAGTTATTTCATTTACTTTTGATTTTTATTAATGGGGTATGTGTACACCTCTGGGCTTGTAATAGATAGGGCGTAGCAAGTAATTTGGTCCATTTTCCCTTTCCCTTTTGTTTTAGTTAGCAAATGTAATGGTTGCATGCCTATGTGTTATATGTTAAATGCTTTATTAGGATTTTGCATCTAGTCAAGCATGCTAAGTGTTATGTGCTACGTGTTTATAAGTGATTCGCATGTCTACTCGCTTTTTATAGTGTGGATGAATGGAATGGATGAATGTACGTCACCACACTAGTCCAACGCTAGTTGTGGCTTCTTTTATCGTTTCCACTAGTCCAACGCTAGTCGGAATTCATAGGATGGGCTAGTCCAATGCTAGACCCAATAGGTTTTTTTTCCTTTTTCATTAAGTGCATGATCACCACATATCACGCATTTTTCCTTAGTTTATCATTTGGTATGTTCCTCAAACCCCTTCCCCTTCACTTTAGGACTTGCATCTCATGCTAGTTAGGGTTCATTTGCATGAAAATCCCCTTCCGATAAGGGAAACGAGCGAGTGTGGCTACTTGATAGCCTTAGCACGCTAGTTTCGCCTTCTAATCCGAGGGAAAATCAAAGTCGAAGAATTAGGCGTCATCCCCGTACCCGACTTGTTGCATTCCCCTAGGGTCATACTTTCATTTTTATCACTTCCATACTCTTTTAATCACATTTCTCTTACATTTCTCAATCCATATTTTTTCACTACATCTTTATCATTTATTTACTTTACTTCACAAATGAAATTAAAGTTTCACTTATATATGTACTATTCTATCTTCATTCATTTGCACACACTAATACTTTGATTTTTCATCCAAATTCACACGTGCACTTTCTTTACACACTCACACACTAATACTTTGATTTTTCATCCAAATTCACACGTGAACTTTCTCTTCACATGCGCACACAAACACTTCGTTTTTTTACACCATTTCATACATGAATCTCTTCATACACTTGCACACTTGCACTTGAGTCACCATTTGCATCAATCGACCTCTATGAGGTTTCCCTTTATTGGCCGCCACAATTCATGTGGTCTGGGACCAAAAACCTCACGAGAGACATCATAGAATTTAGGATTGCATTTTTTCGTTTTTGCATTCATATAGGCATAATCCAACATGCAATACATACCCTGGGTAGAAAGTTAGGAAAGTTAGGGTTAAGTCACGCAACTAGCCTTGGCTAGGTCAAAGGGGTGCCTTGGAGTCTATCCTTGCCTTCCCCTTTGTCAAACGTGACTCCCGAACCTTTTTCTTTGTTTTACGTAGACTAGGAGTCGTTTTAAAAAGGGTTTTGTCGCGCCCCATTTTTTTTGATAAAATAAATAAATTAAATGGTTTTAAAAAAAATGTATTTTGTGATTGGAAAATGAATTGTGATTTAAAAGAAAGATGGGTCTAAATGGGACTTTTGAAAATGCGACGATTTGACCCAAGAAAAATAGTTCAAAAAGGGTTTTTTATATGAAAAATGGAGTCGCCACTTGGTATAGAGTTAGGGTGTACCAAGTCACCCAAAAAGTGAATTTTTAAGGAAAAAAAAGTAAGAAACCCTTTTGAACGACTCCTAGTCCACGCAAACAAAGAAAAAGGTTCGGGAGTCACATTTGACGAAGGGGAAGGCAAGGATAAAAATCCAAGGCACCCCTTCGACCTAGCCAAGGCTAGTTGCGTGATTTAATCAAAGATTTTCTTGTTTTAACCAAAGAATTTATTACATTTGGATGTACTACATGAATGCAGACCCTAGACCTAGGGGTATTGGGGGAAATTTCCCTTCAAAGGTTGAGTGGTGCCAATCACATTAATTGTGAAACCCAATAACGATCCTTTGAAGAAGTCACGAATAATGCGAGTGGGATGCAAATGAATGGAATGCATGTATGCAACGTGAGGACATGAGTTTAAAAAAAGTAATAAAAGGCAATAATATGTAAGTGAAAATGTGCACGTGAGTGGGCAAGGTGCGGTGTGTGGAATGATAATATGAAGTACATGTGTGCAAGTGATGATAAAAGTGTTCGTGTGTAAGTGAAGGGATAAAAAGGTGTACGTGTGCAAATGAGAGAAAAAGTGTTCGTGTGCAAGTGAAGGGATAAAGGTATACGTGTGCAAATGAGAGAAGAAGTGTTCGTGTGCAAGTGAAGGGATAAAAGGTGTACGTGTGCAAATGGGAGGAAAAAAAATGAAAGTGTAATGATAGAGTGGATGCATGAACCTAGGGAATTCATGCATAATGGGTACGGGGAGACCTAAATCGTGACTCAATTTGCCCTTTGATAGAGAGGATACAAGCATGCTAAGGCTTAGAAAAAGCCACACTCGTCTATATCCCATATTTAAGGGGACTCTCAAGCAAATGAACCCTATAACTAGCATGAAATGCAAAAATCCTAAAATGGAGGGAAAAGGGGTTCGAGGGACATGCAAAATGATAAAACTAAAAAGAATGCATGACATGTAATGAACATGCAAATATGTGCTAACGAGGGGAAATCCCTAAGGATCTAGCGTTGGACTAGCCCATTCTATGAATTCCGACTAGCGTTGGACTAGTGGCAGCGTACATTCATCCATCACATTCATTCAGGCTATGGAAAGCGAGTAGACATGCCAAACACTTATAAACACATAGCACGTAACACTTAGCATGCTCGACTAGATGCAAAAATCCTAATAAAGCATTTAACACATAACATATAGCAAGCAACCAAACTAATGAACTATTACATTTGCTAGCTAGGCACACGTCTTCAATAGGTCTTCATCGGATGCTCCTCCAAGCCCTATCTATTACAAGCCAAGAGGTGTACACATACCCCATAAAAGAAAAAACTTAATAAAGCAAAAGTAAATAAAGGAATGAAAGGAATTAAGGCAATGCAAAGAAAGCGAAGTAGACATGCAATTCACTTAGCACATTGGATCACATAGGAGAGGAAAAAAAAAAAAAAAGAAAAGAAATTATACCTCCCCCTTTTGTGGTGCTAATAAAGGATAAATGGCTTCAAAACAATAAAAGGGGTCAAGGCATCAATTTAAAAGTAAAGTATAAGCAAGATCGCCAAAATTCACCCAATTGCAACTCAAGTGAAAACACATAGTGCATGATTACTAAGAAAGTGGAATTATTGGTCAAATTTATAGAATAGAAAATTACCAAGGACCCAATTGCAAATATTTAATCAATCAACCAAACCCAATTGATACATTTCGGGAACTTCAAAGGTCAAATAGCACAGAAAAAATCAAGCAATGGATCTAATTGTAACTATCCTAGGACCTAATTGCAAGAAATTGGAATGTAATTGGGCCACAATGCAACCAAAGGAGACTTGAGGGGTTGGAATGCAATTTTTAGAAAATTATTTCATGCAAATTCATGCAAGCTACGTGAAACACGCATTCTGCAACAAGAATTTCTGCTGAAAGCTTCCTGCAACTAAAAACGCAACCTCTACTTCCATTTTTTCATGCAGGTTTCAACATTAACCACCACTTTGATCAAAGCTTCTCAACCAACGTAGCCAGGAACTTAATCTAAGCAGCATGACACACAAATTCAACTTCCAAACAAACCAAAACACATAAAAATCACTCAAACACTGGAGAGCTTTATGCAAAAGGTGCGGCAATTTCTGGTTTCAAATGAAGATTTCAGGAGCTCTTTGATCACAACTTCTCATCTAATCTTCAAAGAAACTTGAACTACACAGCAAAACACATATATTTCATATCCTAACCAGCCCAACTTATAAGGAAATCATGCAAGTTCTATGCAAGGTAGTAAGAAACAAGCTTCTGCAAAATCCTGCTGCAATCCTTTGCAGCTTCAAACCATGCGTATTTCATTCCAGAAAAATGCACAAAGTTCATTTGTTTACCAGCCCAACTCATAGGAATCCCAAATCAACAACTTTAGGCCATAATCATCTATCATTAGTGATCCCAACAGAGTATCCAAACAATAGAACAAAGAAAGAAACAACAGAAATTCTCAACCTCTGCTCAAAACAATCAAACCAGAACGTTCAACAAAACATACTAAAAACTGGACCACAAAGCAAACGAAATATCAGACATCTGTACAAGAAAACTCAAGGCAACATCATACAACCCATGAAGATGGTTGCTGCAGCTCAAACTTGCTGTCATTTCACTTTTGCACTAAAACTTCAGATTCAAACACACGCTGTGATCGAACTTTTCCTAATTAAACATCAAAGCTCCAATCTACCAGGTAAGGCCACTGGACCTTAGCATCTAAACATGCGAGAAAACTGGGCAAGAGTTTATGCCAGTTCTGGAAAATTTTCGTGCAATAGAGTTCTTGAACTTTAGCAATTAATGCTCCCAATGATTCGGCATTTTCGCATGGCAGACTCATTCTCAAATCAAAACCAGCTTCGAATTCATATCATGCATGCCGGGGAATGATGAAATCAGAAACACTAAGGATCTACATGCAAACAAGAATGTGAACTAAGCTTTTTGTCAAAGGAAACAGAAAAATGCAACAGCTATAAAGGCTTTCGGCAATTCCAAACTGCTGCCATTTCAACTTTAAGATTCAAACACATGCTTCAATTGAACCTTCAGAACCGATTATCAAATACTTTAAATTCGGACAGCAACGTCATTGGCCATTAAACATCCAAATGTTGTTCATGGAGTTCTAGCTAAGTGACCAGCAAAAATCAGATTATCACAACCCGAAAGCCATCTAACAGCCCAAACACAACAAAAAAAACTGCTGCAATAAGTCAAGGCTTTCAAACTTATTAAAGCAAAACCTTCAAACGGATTCCCAAAGACAAAAACAGACCCAAGCTACGCAAATAAGGACCAAAGATACAACCTTCGGCTCGCCAGATTGGAGAAAATCATATTCAAAGTTTTAATGAATCGATCCCAAGCAAGATTTCATTTTTCTGTAAAAAACTTTGGACTATGCATTTCTAGACTGAAACAGAAGCATATTCATTTGATAATCAAGAACATGCCGCCTGCCAAACCAGGTTCCATAACATTCAATCGAACAAGAAGCTCATGGTACAAAGAAAAACAAAATAGCAACGAAAAAAAACAGCAGCTTTGGGATTTATAATGAAAGGGAAACACATGAAACATCATATATCTAGCAATCAGATTTCATATGGAATGAAAAATAGAACAGAGAAAGGATCAAAGGCTACCTGTTCAACAACTTTGGATTTGCAGCTTCAGTTTAGATACGATGAGGAGATTAACCGCAGATTCTGATGAAATAGCTTCTTGGGTTTCACTTGATCTCCCTCCTGGCCGTGACTTCCTTTTCTGGCCCGTCTCTCTTTGGTTTTTGTTTCTAAACCCTCACGGCCGCCAACTCTACTCAGCTCTCCCCTTGGTTCTCTTCACTCTTTCTTCACAAAGCTCTCCGTTTTTTCTCTGCCGTTCCCTCTTGCTCTCCGTAACCTTTCTCTTTTTTTTTTTTTTGTCCGCCGTCCACCCTCTTTCTGATTTCTCTTTTTTTTTAGCTTCCCTTGCGGCTGAATCCCCCTTTTCTTTTTATATGACCATCCCCTTTAAACCCTCAAACCTAAACCTCAGACATCCTCTCCAAAATTGCAGCCCAAGGAGCCGTCCCAATGCTTCTTTGCAAGCTGCGGTTTCCGTAGCTTGCCTGCGCGACCTTTTTTTTTTTTTTTTTTTGAAATTAATTAAAACAAAAATTAATACTAAAAATAAATAACAGAAAATACTTAATTAATATTGGATAAAATAAACTAAAAACAACAAAAATGCAAAATCCATTTTCCCCTTTTTTCTTCATTTTTTCTCATTTTTCTCTCTTTTTCAAGAAAACATTGAAATTAAATCACAAACAACTAAATCATATTTTGAATGCTTTTCTTTTTTTTTTCTTTTTTTTTTAAGAAATTCTATGCTAAAAACTTAAACATAAAAATAAAACTATAAACTAAAAACGAATGAAACTAACATAACAAATAAAAACTAAAAATGAAATTACACCAAAAATTTGGTGTCTACAGTTTGCCCCTCTTTGTCTGAGTTTTGGAAAAACTTGAGACAAAGAAGTAGACACCAAATACTTACCTGTGTTATTCGGTGGCGAATGTCTGGAACGATTGCCGCTCTTGAAACGAGGACTGACCTCTTTATCAAAATGTTGAAATGGGATTGACCCAGACAGGAATTTAAAACGGGACTGACCCGAACATGAAATTTAAAAACGGGACTGACCCGAACATGAATTTTCCGAACATGAATTTTAAAACGGGACTGACCCGAACGGGAAATTAAAAACGGGACTGACCCGAACAGGAATTTAAAAACGGGACTGACCCGAATTTAAAAACGGGACTGACCCGAACATGAATTTTAAAACGGGACTGACCCGAACGGGAAATTAAAAACGGGACTGACCCGAACAGGAATTTAAACGGGACTGACCCGAACAGAATTTAAAGTTATGAATTGAAGTGAGATGGAGTCTTAGTGGGATTGACACATGTTTACTGGTGATGTAAATGAAAGAAGTGAAATGAAATGTTAATGGGACTGACCCATGTTTGTTAGTGATGCAAATGAAATGCTCACTGGCGGGACTAACCTCACGCTCCAGTGGCTGTGAAAACGGAATGCTCACTAGTGGGACAAACCCAACGGCTAGTGGCGAATGCAAATGAAAGGCACACTAGTGGGACAAACCCAACGGCTAATGGCGATGAAAATAAAAGGAACACTAGTGGGACACACCCAACGGCTAGTGGCAATGAAAATGAAGAGGCACACTAGTGGGACAAACCCAACGGCTAGCGGCGATGAAATGAAAGGCTCACTAGTGGGACAAACCCAACGGCTAGCGGCGATGAAAATGAAAGGCTCACCAGTGGGACAAACCCAACGGCTGGTGGCAAATGCAATTAAGAGGCACACTAGTGGGACAAACCCAACGGCTAGCGGCGACGAAAATGAAAGGCTCACCAGTGGGACAAACCCAACGGCTGGTGGCAAAAGCAATTAAAAGGCACACTAGTGGGACAAACCCAACGGCTAGCGGCGACGAAAATGAAAGGCTCACCAGTGGGACAAACCCAACGGCTGGTGGCAAAAGCAATTAAAAGGCACACTAGTGGGACAAACCCAACGGCTGGTGGCAAATGCAATTAAGAGGCACACTAGTGGGACAAACCCAACGGCTAGCGGCGACGAAAATGAAAGGCTCACCAGTGGGACAAACCCAACGGCTAGCGGCGATGAAAATGAAAGGCTCACTAGTGGGACAAACCCAACGGCTGGTGGCAAATGCAATTAAGAGGCACACTAGTGGGACAAACCCAACGGCTAGCGGCGACGAAAATGAAAGGCTCACCAGTGGGACAAACCCAACGGCTGGTGGCAAAAGCAATTAAAAGGCACACTAGTGGGACAAACCCAACGGCTAGCGGCGACGAAAATGAAAGGCTCACCAGTGGGACAAACCCAACGGCTGGTGGTAAATGCAGAATGAAATGCTTACTGACGGGACAAACCCAGCTCCAATAGCAATGTAAATGAAATGCTTTGACAATCAGACCGTGGGATTAAACTCGAGCCTGTCGTGATGAAATTTGATTTGATTTTTTGATTGATGATTTTCTTTTCTTTTTGCTTTTCTTTTTGACTTTTGAGAATCTTTCCAAAAAATTAATTTGCCCCAGTATGTTGAATTTTTGCAATTTGAATCCAAAGTTGACTTTGTATCGCCATGCTGTTGCATCTTTTGACCAAGTTTGCTTGCAATATTTTCGATCTGCCTTTGTTCACCGGAGGACTCTTTCCGACATCGATTTCGGTGCGAAGTGTGATTACTTTCATCTGTGCCTGCAATTTTCTGCAAATGAAAAAGAAACAAAAGAAATTGCCACCATCATTTGCCCCGTTTTCCTTTGAGAATCGTGTAAACATGAGTCTTTCGACGCCTTTATCAACTTTTGCTACGACAGCCGATTGAGTTGGATTTCTCGCCCTAAGGCTTTTCCGATTTTCAAACTGACCAGGTATATGCTTTGCCATATTATGAAGTTTGTGTAGCTGGCTTGGCGGGATTTCAACTGTTTCCAAAGGATGACTGAATCCAAGTATACTTTTTGAAATAAATCACAGGGATTGTCATCCACCACAATTCCATGATAAAAAAAATGAGGTATGCAAGAAAATTCACATGTCATGTAAAAATGAATATGCACAAGAATGCACATACAACCATGTGTGCTTAAATTCTAAAAAAAATGTCATGAATACAAGTAATTTGGGAAAAAATGAGTTTCCTAAGAATGTATGTGCAAAAGAATGTTTTTTCCAAAATGACACAGCTTTGGCCAACGGATGTCATATTCAAGTCTCTGGATATCTTAGTTCCGGAATTCAATGTTGCCAGAGGTATGACAAAAATGAGGAGAAATCTAAATGGACCAAACCACCAGTTGTTCCTCTTTGTGCTTTCCCATTGCAGAAACCTACCTTAGCGCCCATTCGGGTTTTCACCAAGGTTGTCCCCCACCCTTTTTGTTGGTTTTTTCTTTTCTTTTCCTTTTTTTCCTTTTTCTTTCTTTTCCTTCTTTCTTCTTTCCTTTCTCTTGAGGTGCCCTTGTGGATTTTCACTTAAGGAAACAATGGAAAAACTCAACCATAGTCGACTCAGGAATGTAAGTTGAAGATTGCTGGCATCAGTAAAATGCGCTTCCCTTATAAACTTAAACGAAGGCATTATGGACATCACCTGCCAGTTGATTAGCAAAATCCCTAATAGAAATGCAGCAAGTGACGAAAGCCAGGACTTTGGGCTTTTGTAATGAGGTCAGGTGGGGTGTTTTTCAAGAAAAGTTGAGGCTTGAAAACAAATTTTGATGAGGGAGGTGCGAAATAACCTGAGATTACATCATTTTGAAATTATCTCTAATTTTGAACGAAACCGAGGAAACTTGCCCCAGTTTGATTGGATTTTCTCTTTCTTTGCATTTTCTTCATTGCATTTTTCTCACTCTTTGCATTTTCCTTTCAAAAACTAAATTTGCCCCAGTGTGGGGTTCTTTCTTCCTTTTCATTTTCCTTTCAAAAATAAATTTGCCCCAGTGTAGGGTTCTTTCTTTTTTCCCATATCTCTTTCAAAGATAAATTTGCCCCAGTGTGGAGTTTTTCTTTTCTTTCTGATCACTTTTCAAAATGAATTTGCCCCAGTGTGGGGTTTGCAATTCTCAGGGGCTGCCAAACGAAAATTATTGTTCTAATAGTTCAAAAGGGATGACTAGGGATGAAATGTTTTGATTGGAAAGGAAGATGGCCTGACTTTTGTCTCGTCTCTTGCATGATTTCCTAAAAGAAACTTTGCATAATCAAATAAAAAACATCTTACACATGTCCGAATTGATAGGTTGAGGGAATGTCTGTCCTTCCATCTCTCCTTTGAACACCCAATAAGCTTTGCCGATTTGAGGCAAATTTGCCTTTGACTTCATCTTTCATCACTTTAGCACTTTGTTTCCTTCTTCAGAAGATCGGTGGCGGATCCTTTTGTTATGAACATAGGCCATGCGTTTTGACAACGTTGGTCATGGCACATAGCATTATCAATCAGAATCAATCGTTAATGATACTGCTTTGACCAATCAACTTTTAACCTGGCTGGAAAGGAATTTTCTCAAATGAAGGGATTTATCAATGAAGGAATTTCCAAATGAAAGGATTTTTCAATGAAGGGAAATGAAGGCTTTTTCAAAGAAGGGATCTCTTAATGAAGGCCTTTTCAAAGCAGGGATTTCTCCATGAAGGGTTTTCTCAATGAAGGCTTTCTCAAAGAAGGGTTTTTTCAATGTATGGTCTCAAAGAAAGAATTTCTCAATGAAGGGATTTTTCAATGAAGGCTTCATCGGATTCCAGAACAGTGATATTCAAAGGGTCAAATAATTTTATTTTGGCCATCGAAAGAATTTAGAATGAAATTGAACCAATAAACAATCAATATAAACAAAATGGTATTAACAAAATAATGAAAAGATGTGACTATGCATGCTATCGAAAGAAAACAACATAGGAGCTTGATAATGCAAAAATGCTTTAGTTAAAACATAATTAAACATGATAAAACTATTTACTCAAAAGCAAACGGTGACGAGTTTCATGAAGTTTAACAAATAACAATCCCCGGATTCATCCCAAATTCCCTTTGCGAGAGAAGATACTTGGCATTCCAATTGTGCAAGGTTTCTTCAAGATTTTCAAATGTTTTCATTGGAAGTGGATGCCTCAAAGGTGTCCTTATGTTCAGGAAAAGGATTTGTATTTATGCTCGGTCCTTGTCCACCTTTCTTTTTTAGCACTATTTCACCTGCCTCGATCATGTCTTGGACTCTATGCTTAAGTGCTCTACAGTCAGTAGTTGGGTGGCCGGGTGCTCCCGAATGATAGGCACAAGTGTACTGCGAATCGTAGTTGGCAGGGACGCCATGAGGGTGAGATGGAGGGGGAATTACGCTGATTTTACCGGCAGCTTTTAATTGTTCGTACAATTGTTCCAAGGGCCTGCCAAGATTGGTAAAGGTACGATAATGGTTTTGTTTTTGGGGTTCAATGGGTCGGGGGTAATTATAGGTGGGCCTACTTGGTGGAGGGAATTGTTGATTATAGGGAGGTCGGGGTCGAACTTGTTGGAAGTTAGGTTGAGATATTTGAAAAGGGGCCATAGGAGAGTTGTTGTAGTTAGGCCGAGGTCGAGGATGAATGGTATTGGTGTGATAAACAGGATGAGGGCTTGAATAGTAAGGGTTTGAGTAGGTAGGGTATTGTCGAGATCTGGGTCTTGGAATAGGGCTTCGATTCCAGACAAAAGCAGTTTCCCCCTCTTGCCTTTTGGACTGTTGCTTCTTCCCATTACTACCTTGGCTTTGCAGAGCATCCAACTGCGATTTGAGGGCAGACACATTAACAATCTTTCCAGCCTTCACGAAATCATCAAATTCTTCAAGTTTATTAACAATTGCGGCAAATGAGCATCCAGTCATGCGAAAAATTTCTTCAAAGTACGGCGGATCATGTGCCTTAATGAAAGTTCGTATGATTTCGTCCTCCGTCATTGGTGGCTCGACTTTTGCAGCTACTTTCCTCCACCTCTTAGCATAAGTCTTGTGATCCTCGGAGGGTTTCCTCTTTGTCCCTTCCAACGTGGTTCGTGTTGGAGCCAGCTCGCAATTATACTCGTACTGCCTTACAAAAGCGTTGGACAAGTCAAGCCAGGTCTTCGCTTCTTCGGGTTTCAGCTTGGAATACCAGTCGAGTGCATCCCCCTCCAGACTTTCTGGGAATAGCCTCAAAGGCAGATTTTCATCATCTGTTGGCCTACCCAACTTGTTGGCGAACAGTCGGAGGTGTGTCTTGGGATTGCCCGTCCCATCATACTTGTTAAACTTCGGAGTTTTGAACCCCTCGGGCAATTGCACATTCGGGAAAAGGCAAAGTTCATCGTAATCCAGGACTCCTTGCTTGTTCAACCCCTGACTCATCCTTATAAACTCATCAAAACGGTCGAGGCGTTTAAGCAGTTTTACATCAACGGGAGCAGAGGATTCCCCCATTTCCGGCTTGTTTTGAATGGTATGGTCTGGCAAGAAAGGCTCAGCTGTATCGTGATAAAAGGTATGCGGCTTAGGAGGTATATCCGAAGTGATTTGGGGTTGTGGGCCCTGCATGTAAGCAGGGAAAAATGAAGGATCGGGAGGGTAGGTGTATGGCAAATGTATGGTGGGATATGTGAAAGTTCCTTCGGTTGGAATAGGGAAAGATGGAGCAACAGTGACTTGAGTTGAAGGGATGACAAATGGCTCCTGCTCAGCCTGCTTGACAGGTATAGGTTCGGGTTGAACTCCGCTGCTGATTAGCTCGTCAATCAATTTCCTTTGGGCCGCCATCTCAGTGGTCATCTTGTCGAACTTAGTGAGCATTTCAGTCAACTGAACCCCCAAACTCATGGTCTCGGGTTGAGCGGTAGTAGTAGACCTATCTGATTGTTCCGGTTGTGAACTCATGTTTACACGACTCCTTTGAGCTTTGCTACGGGATCGTGTTATGATGGGGCTTCGACGAGAAGCTATGTTTAAATATTACCTGAGAATTTTTGAAAAGATTGCCTTTAGATTTAACTCTTGCTTAGTTATTCCAATAAAAAATAAAGAAAAGAAAGAGAAAAAGGCAAGAGTTAGTAGATATCCAGGAAATTCGGATGCATGTCCTATGGGGGAACCCTTTTTGTGCCAAGGGTAGGCCTAGCATGAAAATGCAATCCTCTAGGGTAGGCACCATACCATACCTGATGGATCTGATCAACTCATTGAGTGAAAGTAATTTTTTGCAAAATGAGGTCCACGTCCGAATGGATTGATCACTTTTGATCAATACAAGATTTTGCAAAAACGCACGGGTTTGACCTTGACGAACTTCCTATCGAAGAGTTTGGAATTCGTTGATAAAATTTCTCAGTGAATTTACGGATCAAAATTCCAACTGATCAAATGTCTGGATGCAATGAATGGTTTTCTCAAAACCGACTAGGTTTCCAAATTGAAATTCGTCATTGAAACCCTACTCGGTCAAATGGGTTGAACGAAATTGACAATTTTATTTAAAATCGACCGCATTACCCTAAAAAAGGGAATCGGGTCAAATGAATTGAGTGAAATTTAAAAACTTACTCAAAATTGACCGAATCATTCTAAAAAAGGGATTTGGTCAAATGAAATCGAGAATTTATTCAAAATTGACCGGATCGCCCTAAAAGGGTAAACTGGTCAAATGAATCGGACGAAATTAATGATTTACTCGAAATCGATAAGATCGCCCTAAGAATGGAAAAATTGGTGATTTATTCAGAAAATCGATTAGATTGCCCTAAAAATGGGTGAATTGGCCAAATGAAACGAAATGAAGATTTATTCAAAAATCGACCAGATGACCCTAAAAAGGGTAAATTGGTCAAATGAATTGACGATTTATTCAAAATCGACCAGGTGACCCTAAAAAGGGTAAATTGGTCAAATGACCCTAAAAAGGGTAAATTGGTCAAATGAATTGACGATTTATTCAAAATCGACCAGGTGACCTTAAAAAGGGTAAATTGGTCAAATGAATGGATGATTTTTCAAAAATTGACCGGATGACCCTAAAAAGGGTAAATTGGTCAAATGAATTGACGATTTATTCAAAATCGACCAAGTGACCCTAAAAAGGGTAAATTGGTCAAATGACCCTAAAAAGGGTAAATTGGTCAAATGAATTGACGATTTATTCAAAATCGACCAGGTGACCCTAAAAAGGGTAAATTGGTCAAATGACCCTAAAAAGGGTAAATTGGTCAAATAAATTGACGATTTATTCAAAATCGACCAGGTGACCCTAAAAAGGGTAAATTGGTCAAATGACCCTAAAAAGGGTAAATTGGTCAAATAAATTGACGATTTATTCAAAATCGACCAGGTGACCCTAAAAAGGGTAAATTGGTCAAATGACCCTAAAAATGGTAAATTGGTCAAATGAATTGAAGGCCAATTGATAAAAATAGACTGGATGAAATTGATGAATGAAATGGTCCAATGGATTTGATAGAATTAGGAGCTTATTAAAAATCAAGCCATCCACTGGTAGTCTCAAAAAACCTTATTACGATGCATTAGCCTATGAGCCTTCTAAAATCAAATTTTAGCCTCAATTGATTTATCATCTCAATAGGAGGAATCATTCGTGAATTTTCTTCAAATTAATATCCTTTTACGCAAGGGATTTTTACCAATTTTGATAAAAATGGCCAAAAAGTGATTATTAGATACTCATATTCCAAAAATCGCTCTTATGAAGATGATCGGATCCTACCTTACCTTGTGCACTACCCCTTTGGATGGTACAAAATGTAAACGTGCAAGTCCCTTTGGATTAAGTATCCGAGACACAAGGTGGTTTATTCCTAGCACGGGATCGCCTAAATGGCATTCCCTTTCTAGGGCTTATGCATGATGCCATTTATTAAGGCAGTAAAATATGCAATATGACCTAAAGGACCCTTGATTTGCCAGGGTAGGCCCAAAATGACATTATTATTTATGCACAAAAATATACAAAACTTCTTAAACGTGCCATGTCCTATCTACACGGGTAGGCTTCTTAAAAGAAGGTCATGCCAGACCTCTTATTTGCTAGGGTTGTGAATGCAAAAACAAGAAACAAGGAAAGTTAGTTCCACATTTAATCACATAACACGTTGGACAATTAAATGATAAAAAACAGGAAAAGTAAATAAGGAAAAGGATGGGATCCCTCCCCTCGTGAATGGTGTCCCTAATAAGGTAAGGCAGACTCTACCCTAGGTGAACTATATGGATGCATGAGGTTGGGGTTCACTAATGCATCTAACTCGATAAGCTCAGGTCCCCAAGCCTTCAGACTCAGGGCCAAGGGTCACCAATTCCATGGCCCTTTGTCGGTGGCTCGAGCGATTCCCCAAACACCGCTACGCACACGTCGTGTCACGGCCGCATGTTTGAGTGAATCTATAAAAAACCTCAACCTTCGACTAAAAACTAAGGATATTAACCCAAAGTTTAAAGCGGAAGAGTGAGTGACCCATTGGATCGTGCTACGCACACGTCGTGTCACGATCACACGTCCAAGTGGGTCTCCTAATCCTAATAGGGTGGAGTGGCGTGACAAGCCACTAAAAAGAAAAATAAAGGGGGATGAATAGTAAAGCGTATGCACGTATGATAGTGCACGTTTTGGAGGGGAGGGATCAAGAACCAACGCGAGGCTCTAAGGTAGAATCCCCTCCCAAATGCAATGCAAACCGCGGAATCACATACAAACATCCATTCATCAAAACAATCGTAGGCGAACGTGTGAGGAAGTGAATTGATACGCGAAATGCAAAAAATCCTAGAAAAGGGAAAAATGCAACCCTAAACATCCAATGTAATAAATAAAAAGGTTTAAAAGAAGAAAAAGATTGATTAAATCAAATTTGCTCGGACTCTCGAATGTCCCCAGTGGAGTCGCCAACTGTCGCGCCCCATTTTTTTTGATAAAATAAATAAATTAAATGGTTTTAAAAAAAAAATATTTTGTGATTGGAAAATGAATTGTGATTTAAAAGAAAGATGGGTCTAAATGGGACTTTTGAAAATGCGACGATTTGACCCAAGAAAAATAGTTCAAAAAGGGTTTTTTATATGAAAAATGGAGTCGCCACTTGGTATAGAGTTAGGGTGTACCAAGTCACCCAAAAAGTGAATTTTTAAGGAAAAAAAAGTAAGAAACCCTTTTGAACGACTCCTAGTCCACGCAAACAAAGAAAAAGGTTCGGGAGTCACATTTGACGAAGGGGAAGGCAAGGATAAAAATCCAAGGCACCCCTTCGACCTAGCCAAGGCTAGTTGCGTGATTTAATCAAAGATTTTCTTGTTTTAACCAAAGAATTTATTACATTTGGATGTACTACATGAATGCAAACCCTAGACCTAGGGGTATTGGGGGAAATTTCCCTTCAAAGGTTGAGTGGTGCCAATCACATTAATTGTGAAACCCAATAACGATCCTTTGAAGAAGTCACGAATAATGCGAGTGGGATGCAAATGAATGGAATGCATGTATGCAATGTGAGGACATGAGTTTAAAAAAAGTAATAAAAGGCAATAATATGTAAGTGAAAATGTGCACGTGAGTGGGCAAGGTGCGGTGTGTGAAATGATAATATGAAGTACATGTGTGCAAGTGATGATAAAAGTGTTCGTGTGTAAGTGAAGGGATAAAAAGGTGTACGTGTGCAAATGAGAGAAAAAGTGTTCGTGTGCAAGTGAAGGGATAAAGGTATACGTGTGCAAATGAGAGAAGAAGTGTTCGTGTGCAAGTGAAGGGATAAAAGGTGTACGTGTGCAAATGGGAGGAAAAAAAATGAAAGTGTAATGATAGAGTGGATGCATGAACCTAGGGAATTCATGCATAATGGGTACGGGGAGACCTAAATCGTGACTCAATTTGCCCTTTGATAGAGAGGATACAAGCATGCTAAGGCTTAGAAAAAGCCACACTCGTCTATATCCCATATTTAAGGGGACTCTCAAGCAAATGAACCCTATAACTAGCATGAAATGCCAAAATCCTAAAATGGAGGGAAAAGGGGTTCGAGGGACATGCAAAATGATAAAACTAAAAAGAATGCATGACATGTAATGAACATGCAAATATGTGCTAACGAGGGGAAATCCCTAAGGATCTAGCGTTGGACTAGCCCATTCTATGAATTCCGACTAGCGTTGGACTAGTGGAAGCGTACATTCATCCATCACATTCATTCAGGCTATGGAAAGCGAGTAGACATGCCAAACACTTATAAACACATAGCACGTAACACTTAGCATGCTCGACTAGATGCAAAAATCCTAATAAAGCATTTAACACATAACATATAGCAAGCAACCAAACTAATGAACTATTACATTTGCTAGCTAGGCACACGTCTTCAATAGGTCTTCATCGGATGCTCCTCCAAGCCCTATCTATTACAAGCCAAGAGGTGTACACATACCCCATAAAAGAAAAAACTTAATAAAGCAAAAGTAAATAAAGGAATGAAAGGAATTAAGGCAATGCAAAGAAAGCGAAGTAGACATGCAATTCACTTAGCACATTGGATCACATAGGAGAGGAAAAAAAAAAAGAAAAAAGAAATTATACCTCCCCCTTTTGTGGTGCTAATAAAGGATAAATGGCTTCAAAACAATAAAAGGGGTCAAGGCATCAATTTAAAAGTAAAGTATAAGCAAGATCGCCAAAATTCACCCAATTGCAACTCAAGTGAAAACACATAGTGCATGATTACTAAGAAAGTGGAATTATTGGTCAAATTTATAGAATAGAAAATTACCAAGGACCCAATTGCAAATATTTAATCAATCAACCAAACCCAATTGATACATTTCGGGAACCTCAAAGGTCAAATAGCACAGAAAAAATCAAGCAATGGATCTAATTGTAACTATCCTAGGACCTAATTGCAAGAAATTGGAATGTAATTGGGCCACAATGCAACCAAAGGAGACTTGAGGGGTTGGAATGCAATTTTTAGAAAATTATTTCATGCAAATTCATGCAAGCTACGTGAAACACGCATTCTGCAACAAGAATTTCTGCTGAAAGCTTCCTGCAACTAAAAACGCAACCTCTACTTCCATTTTTTCATGCAGGTTTCAACATTAACCACCACTTTGATCAAAGCTTCTCAACCAACGTAGCCAGGAACTTAATCTAAGCAGCATGACACACAAATTCAACTTCCAAACAAACCAAAACACATAAAAATCACTCAAACACTGGAGAGCTTTATGCAAAAGGTGCGGCAATTTCTGGTTTCAAATGAAGATTTCAGGAGCTCTTTGATCACAACTTCTCATCTAATCTTCAAAGAAACTTGAACTACACAGCAAAACACATATATTTCATATCCTAACCAGCCCAACTTATAAGGAAATCATGCAAGTTCTATGCAAGGTAGTAAGAAACAAGCTTCTGCAAAATCCTGCTGCAATCTTTTGCAGCTTCAAACCATGCGTATTTCATTCCAGAAAAATGCACAAAGTTCATTTGTTTACCAGCCCAACTCATAGGAATCCCAAATCAACAACTTTAGGCCATAATCATCTATCATTAGTGATCCCAACAGAGTATCCAAACAATAGAACAAAGAAAGAAACAACAGAAATTCTCAACCTCTGCTCAAAACAATCAAACCAGAACGTTCAACAAAACATACTAAAAACTGGACCACAAAGCAAACGAAATATCAGACATCTGTACAAGAAAACTCAAGGCAACATCATACAACCCATGAAGATGGTTGCTGCAGCTCAAACTTGCTGTCATTTCACTTTTGCACTAAAACTTCAGATTCAAACACACGCTGTGATCGAACTTTTCCTAATTAAACATCAAAGCTCCAATCTACCAGGTAAGGCCACTGGACCTTAGCATCTAAACATGCGACAAAACTGGGCAAGAGTTTATGCCAGTTCTGGAAAATTTTCGTGCAATAGAGTTCTTGAACTTTAGCAATTAATGCTCCCAATGATTCGGCATTTTCGCATGGCAGACTCATTCTCAAATCAAAACCAGCTTCGAATTCATATCATGCATGCCGGGGAATGATGAAATCAGAAACACTAAGGATCTACATGCAAACAAGAATGTGAACTAAGCTTTTTGTCAAAGGAAACAGAAAAATGCAACAGCTATAAAGGCTTTCGGCAATTCCAAACTGCTGCCATTTCAACTTTAAGATTCAAACACATGCTTCAATTGAACCTTCAGAACCGATTATCAAATACTTTAAATTCGGACAGCAACGTCATTGGCCATTAAACATCCAAATGTTGTTCATGGAGTTCTAGCTAAGTGACCAGCAAAAATCAGATTATCACAACCCGAAAGCCATCTAACAGCCCAAACACAACAAAAAAAACTGCTGCAATAAGTCAAGGCTTTCAAACTTATTAAAGCAAAACCTTCAAACGGATTCCCAAAGACAAAAACAGACCCAAGCTACGCAAATAAGGACCAAAGATACAACCTTCGGCTCGCCAGATTGGAGAAAATCATATTCAAAGTTTTAATGAATCGATCCCAAGCAAGATTTCATTTTTCTGTAAAAAACTTTGGACTATGCATTTCTAGACTGAAACAGAAGCATATTCATTTGATAATCAAGAACATGCCGCCTGCCAAACCAGGTTCCATAACATTCAAGCGAACAAGAAGCTCATGGTACAAAGAAAAACAAAATAGCAACGAAAAAAAACAGCAGCTTTGGGATTTATAATGAAAGGGAAACACATGAAACATCATATATCTAGCAATCAGATTTCATATGGAATGAAAAATAGAACAGAGAAAGGATCAAAGGCTACCTGTTCAACAACTTTGGATTTGCAGCTTCAGTTTAGATACGATGAGGAGATTAACCGCAGATTCTGATGAAATAGCTTCTTGGGTTTCACTTGATCTCCCTCCTGGCCGTGACTTCCTTTTCTGGCCCGTCTCTCTTTGGTTTTTGTTTCTAAACCCTCACGGCCGCCAACTCTACTCAGCTCTCCCCTTGGTTCTCTTCACTCTTTCTTCACAAAGCTCTCCGTTTTTTCTCTGCCGTTCCCTCTTGCTCTCCGTAACCTTTCTCTTTTTTTTTTTTTTGTCCGCCGTCCACCCTCTTTCTGATTTCTCTTTTTTTTTAGCTTCCCTTGCGGCTGAATCCCCCTTTTCTTTTTATATGACCATCCCCTTTAAACCCTCAAACCTAAACCTCAGACATCCTCTCCAAAATTGCAGCCCAAGGAGCCGTCCCAATGCTTCTTTGCAAGCTGCGGTTTCCGCAGCTTGCCTGCGCGACCTTTTTTTTTTTTTTTTTTTTTGAAATTAATTAAAACAAAAATTAATACTAAAAATAAATAACAGAAAATACTTAATTAATATTGGATAAAATAAACTAAAAACAACAAAAATGCAAAATCCATTTTCCCCTTTTTTCTTCATTTTTTCTCATTTTTCTCTCTTTTTCAAGAAAACATTGAAATTAAATCACAAACAACTAAATCATATTTTGAATGCTTTTCTTTTTTTTTTTCTTTTTTTTTTAAGAAATTCTATGCTAAAAACTTAAACATAAAAATAAAACTATAAACTAAAAACGAATGAAACTAACATAACAAATAAAAACTAAAAATGAAATTACACCAAAAATTTGGTGTCTACAGGTTTATTATTACTTGACTTTAAAACTCATTTTTTAGGTGACTTGGTACACCTTAAATCATTACCAAGTGGCGACTCCAAACTTTTCATTTCAAAACCCTTTTTAAAACTATTTTTGGGTCGAATCGTCGCTTTCCAAGTCCCATTGAGACCTATGTCTTTTCAACTCACAAAAATCATTTTCCAATCACAAAAAATACATTTTTTAAACTATTTATTTATTTATTCAAAAAATGGGGCGCGACAGTTGGCGACTCCACTGGGGACTACCTAAGTGGGTCCAAGCTTTTGATTTAGCCATTCTTTTCCATTTTCTACCCTTATTATGCATTGCATTTGGATATTAGGGTTGCATCTTCCATTTTTAGGACCTTTTGTCTCACGTACGCATTCAACTACCCCCTCACTCACGTATGTATGATTGATTGGATGTATGTTTATCTCGCGCTTGCATTGCATTTTGGGGGGGGGGGTGTCACCTTTAGAGCCTCGCGTGGTTCTCAACCCCTTCCCTCAAAATAGGGAGCACTTCATACGTGCACGTTTACTTATTGTTATCCCATTTTATTTTATTTTTCGTGGGCGCTATCCCACACCGCCTTGTAGGATTAGGATCGATTGCCTTGGGTAGGCGGCTGGTGTGCACTGCGCCCATAGCGCTACCTAAGGGATCACTCAAGCCACCGATCGAAGGCCTTGGGAGTGATGACCCTTTGCCTTTAGGTCTGAAGGCTTGGGAGCCGAAGCCTTATCGAGTCTAGTTGCATTAGTGAACCCCAGCCTCATGCATCCATGTTAGACTTGCCTAGGGTAGAGTCGACCTTACCCTATTAAGCACATTAGGCACGAGGGAAGGGGTTCCACCCCTTTTACTTGCTTTTATTGTATTTCTTTTCTTAATTGCTCCCAATGTGTTATGTGAACTATCAATTGCACTAACCATTCTTTTGTTTTCTTGGATTGCATTCATGGGCCTTAGCAATAAGAGGCCTTTTGGCACTCTTTTAGTGACTTACCCACTAGATGACTCACATGTTTAAATTTCAGTCATTACACTTAATTTTCAGTAAGTACATTTTTCATTTTTAGACCTTTTTCCCCCGATGCATTATTTATGTCCTTTAGGCCATATTTGTGACATATTTACATCGCTTTAATAAATGGCATCATGCATCCACCTTAGAAGGGAATGCCACATAGGGAATCCCGTTTTAGAAATCAGCCACCCCATGTCTCGGATATATAATCCAATGAGACTTGCACGTTTACCTTTCTCGTACCATCCAAAGGGGTAGTGCACCAGGTAAGGTAGGATCCGATCATTTTTCATAAAGCGATCCTTGGAATATGAGCATCTAATAATCGCTTTTTGGCCATTTTTAAACCTAACTGGTAAAAATCCCTTGCGTAAAGGACATTAATTTGAAGAAATTCACAAATGATTCCTCCTTTTTGAGACGATAAATAAACTGAGGCCAAATCGTGATTTTAGAAGGCTCATAGACTAATTTTTTTGAAACCACCAATGGCCGAACGATTCAATCGATCCATTTTGTCAATTCCTAATCAATTTTGAATAAATCAATTCATTTGACCAATTTACCCTTTTTAGGGTCATTCGGTCAATTTTTGAATAAATCAATTTCATTCAATTCATTTGACCAATTTACCCTTTTAGGGTGATTTGATCGATTTTTGCATAAATCATCAATCTCCATTTTATTCATTGGACCAATTTACTCATTTCTTAGGTCAATTCAATCAATTTTGAATAAGTCATCCGATTTCATTTGACTAGTTTACCCTTTTTAGGGTGATCTAGTCAATTTTGAATCAATCATTCGATCCATTGGACCGATTTGACTAGTTTTAGGGCGAGTTGGTCAAATCATCATTTCACTCGATCTGTTTGATCAATTGACTTCATTCAATTCATTTGATTAGTTTAATTCATTCTTAGGGTTATCCATTCAATTTTGAATAAATGCATTTGACCATTTTACCCTTTTTGAAGGCGATTCGGTCGATTTTTGAATAAATCATCCATTTTATCCAATCCATTTTGTCAATTCATTCATCATTTGACCAATTCATTCATTTGACCAATTTACCCTTTTTAGGGTCATCAGGTCGATTTTTGAAAAATCATCCATTCATTTGACCAATTTACCCTTTTTAGGGTCATCCGGTCAATTTTTGAAAAATCATTCATTCGTTTGACCAATTTACCCTTTTTAGGGTCATCCAGCCGATCTTTGGATAAGTCATCAATTCATTGGACCAATTTACCCTTTTAGGGTGATTTGGTCGATTTTTGCATAAGTTATCAATCTCCATTTCATTCATTTGGCTAATTCACCCATTGGTAGGGCAATCGAACCAATTTTGAATAAATCAAGTTTTCATTTAGTCCATTTGTCCAATCTACCCTTTTTTAGGGTGATTCGATCAATTTTTGAATAAATCAATTTCATTCAATTCATCTGACCAATTTACCCTTTTTAGGGTCGTTCGGTCAATTCATCAATTTCATTCAATTCATTTGACCAATTTACCCTTTTTAGGGTCATACGGTCGATTTTGAATAAACCATCATTTCACTCAATGCGTTTGATCAATTGACTTCATTTAGTTCATTTGATTCATTTAATTCATTTTTTAGGGTTATCCATTCGATTTTGAATAAATAATCAAATTTCATTCAATGCATTTGACCATTTTACCCTTCTTAAGGTAATCTAGTCAATTTTTGAATAAACCATCAATTTCATCCTATGCATTTGACCAGATTTCCCTCTCTTAGGGTTTCGGTCTAAGGTTCACTGAATGACCTAGTCTAAACATTGCAATCTCTTTTACACGTCATTTTTTGTGTCAATCAAGGCAAGCAATCCATTCGGACTTTGTCCTAATTTTTAGGACAAATGTGTCTTTTCACTCCAATTGGAGGCCAAATTTTTCAAATCATTTTTTTTTCACCCAATCAACTGATCGGATTCATCAGGTATTGTATGGTGCCTACCCTAGAGGATTGCATTTTCATGCTAGGCCTACCTTTGGCACAAAAAGGGTTTCCCCATAGGACATGCATACCGATTTTGCAGTCTTGTTTACTAACTCGGGTTATTTTTCTTTTGTTTTTCCCCCTCTCCTGCATTCATAAAAATATTTCAATAAGGCAAAAATATTTTTCTACGTTTGATAACATTTCTGATCTAATAAAGTGTGAAAATTACAAGTATTATTTGATTCTTGGGCAGATCCTACAATGGAAACGTGAAAGATCCATCTGAAAGTTCTAGACTAAGAGCTTCTAAGAGATTGCATAATTGTTTTTCAAAGAAGACTCTGTATATTGGATTTGTTAATACATTCTTGTTCCCAAAAGAGGCAGAAATGTGTATATGGGGAGTTCTTAGAAGTTTTTCTCTTCTCATTTGTATTATAATTGAATGAGCATTTTGTTTCAAACTCTTTCAGCAATAAAATTTTTGGACAATTATTGTTTTGTATATCCATGTACATTTCATTCTTTTTGCTCATTGGAAATTTCATGATGAATTTTAAGAAAATAAGACTAAATTGAGATTTCCTCAACCTCCAGTCTGAAAATTCACAGGTGTATGCTTTCTAAAATTCTTGCGTACACTAGATTGGTGATCCGAGCTATCCAATAAGAGTGCTCAAAGTTAAAAGAAGTCACTCAAAAGACCCAATGAGATACCTTTTTTCCCTTTACTATACAATTCATATTTTGCCCACTCCTATTGACCCCAAAATAAAATCAGTCACATTGATTGATAAATTGCAAATTGGGGCAATCTTTGCTTGGAAAAATGTCCATAGCGTCTAATTAGATTCAATTCACATCTCAATGAAAGCAAAAATGTGCATTATTCTTGTTTGTTTTGAAAATTTGGAATGATACTTTAAGTATTCGTTTCTCTATCCATACAGTTTTTATCATTTGCTCTCCCATTTGAGCCTTTAAAAGAATAATTTCGTTTCAAATAAGAGTCTTAAAGCTCACTACCCTACATTGGAAAATTTTCACATATCAAAAAGGAGTGGATTTTCAATGAGCATTGCGTTACTCTGATTGTCATGAGGTGTAAGAATGATACTTTGGCCATCATTTTTACGACCTAAACACCATTTATCCCTTGCATCCTCATTTGAGCCAAAAAAAAATTTTTGGTGGTTCTTTTCGAGTGCACATATGATCGCACCCCACATTGGGGAAGGAGATTGGGAAATTTTGAAAAAAAAAAGAGAAAAAAAAGGGGGAAAAGCAAAAATAAAGAGGGAATCACGAATTGGAGAAATTTCCACTTGGGTTTCAATTTTTAAGAAGAAAAAAAAGAAGAAAACAAAAGGAAGAGTTTTGTCCGCACGGACCGCCTATGTTTCACAAATATGGATGAACAAGGGTCTCCCTCAGTCAATTAATTCAGATACATGTAAAAAATTTTCGCATTGACGAAAGTTTCCTTTCAGAGTTATTGTAAGGGACGGAACAAAGGTCGGGCCCTCTTCTTTTCCGATCAAACATTCTATCCCTAGTTATCCCTTTTGAGCCTTCAGAATAAATTATTTCGTTTGGCAACCCCTGAGAATCGCAAACCCTACACTGGGGCAAGTTTGAATTGAAAATGAAAATTTCAAGAAGTGAAAAAGTGAAAAGCCACAAAATCAAAAGACAAAAGAAAAGAGAACCTCAGTTCAAAAAATAATAATCTGGGGCAAATTTTGTGAAAGTTCAAAGAATGGCAAAAGGCCGAAAAATCAAAAGAAGAAAGAAAATGAAAGAGAAAAGCCTCAATTGAGCACAAACTGGGGCAAAGTTCTGATTTACCCCTAAAATAGGGTTGGTAACAATGCGATCTCAGATTCTTCAAACCATTTTTAAAATCTGCCTTCAAGCCTTAACTTTTCTAAAACACCATACCTGACCCCATTACAAAAGTCGAAAGTCCTGACTTCCGTTCTTTGCAATGGCCCTGTCAAGAAAATTTCTGATGCCGAAAATTTTAGCTGTATTTCTGAATTGTTTGGGTATGGGGTTGACACTACTCACCATGTGAAAACCCACCAAGTTGAGGGAAAGGAAAAAGAGGCAAAAAGCAAAGTAAGAAAAGTAAATGCAAGAAAAGCAGAAAAATTCGACGTTGAAGTCCCTGGTGAATGATGAGAAGAATACAAACAAATTCTGAGATCTTTGAGTTCAGAATAGGGGCAGTTTTGGAAAAATGCGATCTTCGGTGCAATGTCCTTGAAAGACTTATCCTTCAGCTATCGTTTCAAGCCACATTACAAGTTAATAAAGTCCATCGTTGACTTATTCCTTCATGACAATCCAAAGTGAGGATTATGCTCGTAAGAAATCCATCAATCATTTGTGATCATGGGGGTATAACCAGTTTTCACAGGTTTAGCTATCGCTTCTACCCATTTTGGTACAAGTTTAAAGCTTATATGTTGACTAAATTTTCTTAAGAAATAGGGGTGACAAACTATTTGCTTTCACTAAGATGTGATATTGAATGGATTACATACGATTGGGGGCACAAAAACAAGACAAATCTTGATTTCTCATTTTCCTTAGCCACCTCAAAATCAAAAATAACACCCACTTGATTGGTCCTGAAAGATGAGAAGTGGTAATTCATTACCCTAAGCATTTATGCTAAAGTGGGAAAGAAATCTTTTGTAATTTGGAATTATTTCGAAAGATTCATCATCAAATTTTCTGTTAGGAAACACAGTTTCTTACATTGTTCAAATAAATGGAGTGTCATCCAAACAAATTTTTTGCAATTAAATAAGCCCATGCTGGGGCAAATTTTCATTTGAGGGATTTTGCAAAATAGGCCCATAATGGGGCAAATTTTCATTTACAAGATTTCGCAAATTGTGCCCACACTGGGGCAAATTTTTATTCATGGGATTTCACAGAATAAGCCCATACTGGGGCAAATTTTTTATAGTTCATTTGAGGATTTCGTCCAAGAATCAAATAATGCATTTTTCAAATCAATCACGCTGTTTCTTTTCATGAAATTCAAGTGCATGTCATATTTTGGTAAGCCCCTGTGCAGGTATTCATAGTTGAAATCGACGAAGGAGCATCTGGTGATGTGGAAAGCCGACGCCGAAGAAAGAAAAGAAAGAAGGGAAAAAGGGCCCTGCACTGAGGGCAAATTATTTTGAAAAAAAATTCTCTCGAAAAATCAGAAAAAATTCAAAATTCAAAAATCAAAAATCAAGTTCAAATTCTTGTTTCTTGGAAAATCAAATTTCTTGTTTCTTGACAAATCAAATTCAATTTCTTGACCAATTGGGTGGCAGGACTGGGTCTTATCCCACTGGCCATTCACAAATATCACATTGGGCCTGGACTTCGTGCCGCCAACCTTTCAAAAATCAAGTTGGGCCTGGATTTCGTGTCGCCAACCCTCCAAAAATCACGTCGGGCCTGGACTTTGTGCCGCCGACATCCTATTGAGTCTGAAATTTGTGCCGCCAGTGCAACCAAGGCAGGCTTGGGTGTAATCCCACTGATCAATTCATCATACTGGGGCAAATTATTTTGGGAAGTTTTTCAAAAAAAAAAAAAAAAATCAAAAACTCAAAATAAAAAAAAAATCAGAAAAAAAGAAAAGAAAAGAATCAAAATCAAAATCAAATCAAGTTTCATCACGGCAGGTTTGGGTTTAATCCCACTGACCGATTGTCAAAAGCATTTTCGGGTCAGTCCCATGATCAAAAGCATTTTCGGGTCAGTCCCACGATTCAAAGCATTTTCGGGTCAGTCCCACGATTCAAAGCTTATTCGGGTCAGTCCCACGATTCAAAACTTATTCGGGTCAGTCCCATGATTCAAAGCATTTTCGGGTCAGTCCCATGATCAAAAGCATCTTCGGGTCAGTCCCATGATCAAAAGCATTTTCGGGTCAGTCCCACGATCAAAAGCATTTTCGGGTCAGTCCCACGATTCAAAGCTTATTCGGGTCAGTCCCATGATTCAAAGCATTTTCGGGTCAGTCCCACGATCAAAAGCATCTTCGGGTCAGTCCCATGATCAAAAGCATTTTCGGGTCAGTCCTACGATTCAAAGCTTATTCGGGTCAGTCCCATGATTCAAAGCATTTTCGGGTCAGTCCCACGATCAAAAGCATCTTCGGGTTAGTCCCATGATCAAAAGCATTTTCGGGTCAGTCCCACGATCAAAAGCATTTTCGGGTCAGTCCCACGATCAAAAGCTTATCCGGGTCAGTCCCGTCTTAAATTCTGTTCGGGTCAGTCCCGTTTAAATTCCTGTTCGGGTCAGTCCCGTTTAAAAATTCTGTTCGGGTCAGTCCCGTTTAAATTCTGTTCGGGTCAGTCCCGTTTAAATTCTGTTCGGGTCAGTCCCGTTTAAATCCTGTTCGGGTCAGTCCCGTTTACATTCCTGTTCGGGTCAGTCCCGTTTTAATTCTGTTCGGGTCAGTCCCGTTTAAATTCTGTTCGGGTCAGTCCCGTTTAAATTCTGTTAGGGTCAGTCCCGTTTAATTTCTGTTCGGGTCAGTCCCGTATTAGAATTCCTGTTCGTTGGAATCTTTTGCAGCCCAATAACACAGGTAAGTATTTGGTGTCTACTTCTTTGTCTCAAGTTTTTTCAAAACTCAGACAAAGAGGGGCAAACTGTAGACACCAAATTTTGAATAATTTTATGTAGCATCTATTTCATGATTTTTATTTTAGATTTGCTAGCATTTTAGTTCGTTATTGTGTGTTTTGCACTATTAGTTGTTATGATATTTTAGTTTTATTCATTTTCGCCCTTTTTAGTTGACCTATTTCTTTTGCTATTTATTTTTATTTACTTTTAGCTTTAGTTTTTAGTTTTAGCTTTTAAGTTTAAGATTAGCATAGAGTTTTTAGAGAAAAGAAAAGGAAAATTTGTTCACAAAAATATGTTTATTTCTTTAAATTCAATCTTTTGGCATTTTGGTTTATTTTTGTTAAAGAAAAAGGAAGGAAAAAAGAAAATGGAAAAAAAGAAAAATAGCAATTTTGTTTTAGTTGATTTTATTTATTTTGTTTTAGTCAATTTTAATCAATTTATTTTTGTTTATTGTTTGGTTGGTTTAGAAAAGAAGGAAAAAGAAAAAAAAGTGAAAAATGATGAAAATGATGAAAAGGAAGGAAAAATAGAAAATTTGCATTTTTGGTGTTTCTAGTTTATTTATTTTTCATCCAATGATTAATTAAATTGTTTTGTTATTATCAGTCTTTGTTTAATTAATTTTGAAAAAAAAAAAAAAAAGAGCCGCGCATGCAAGCTGCTTTTCGCAGCTTGCAAGGACAGAGTCACGCATGCCGTTGAGGGCTGGATTTTAAGGGATAGCAAGCCTTTCATCCTCACCATTGGGGTGAGGGTTTAGGAGAGTGGTGCTTCCATATAAATAGAAAGAAAGAAACAGCCGCAAGGAGGGGAGTTTTGGCAGTGGACGGCTGTAGAAAGAAACCAGCGAGAGAAAGGAGAGTTTTTTTTTGGGGAGTGAAAAGCTGAGTGAAAAGCTGAGTGAAAAGGCAAGAGAGAGGAATCGGAAAAAGCTGAAGGAATCCATCAATGAGGGAAGAGAGTCTGTGACGGTAAAAGAAAGGAAAGGAAAACCTGGGAGAATCAGAGAAGATTAAGAGAAAAGAAGCAGCCCAACGTTTTCTGGAATCATCCATCAGTGGAGGAACGTTGCAGTGACCCGCTCTTCCGATCACCTCCTGTCGTACTTTGCCTTTTAGAAGGGCCAAAGGTAATGCTTTCATCATTTTTTTATATATTCTGCCTCATAGATATAGGATTCATTTCAGAAAGTATCGAAACCTTTGCTGTGATGCCTGTTTATGTTTTCCTCCCTGTACGTTATCGATTGTACATCTGGTAGAAGATGGGATGGGTTTGGATTTGGTTTTTTTTTTGTTGCAGAAATATAGATCTTCTATAAGGATGTGTCGTGGTTCATTGTTTCAAGTTCATGACCATATGTATGCTTCGGATAAAAAAAGAAAACGTAGAAAAATTCTTGCCGAAAGTTTGCATCTTTGTTTCTAAATTTTTGTGCTTGAATTCAAAGGTTTTACGATTGTGGGTTGAAATCAATGCTTGATAATGTGGTTTCATGGGTCGGTCTTCATTTTGTTGAAGTTTGGGCATAAAATCTACTGCTGCAACAAAGATATGTATGCCGACGCAGGGCCTTTTCTTTTTCTCATTTTTTTTGCTGCAACCTTTCATGCTTATAGCAGCCAGTCATGATTTGTTTTTTACTCTTGATGGTTCTCACCAGATTTCTGAGTTCATGTTTGATCAATGTCTGGTTTTCATGTCTCATTTTTTTTTGGTCATTCATGGCTGTTTTCCTGCGTCTTCTTGAAGCCGAAGACAAGGTGCTGCAAGAAGAAAAAATTTCCAGCTTTGCATGTGTTTTTCTGTTAAAAGTTTAAACCCATGGCATGTTTGGCATCTTGTTTGTCTTAGGGGCTAAGTTTAAGCATGACAATGTTTGAATTTGTTTGCTGCAATACACTTTTATAGCTCGCGTAATTAACAGCTTCTAAAGCTGTCGTGAAATATCCCATGAAGCTGGATTCTGCACCCTGTTTGCATGCACAATTTTATGTCAGTAATGATTATAGAAAAATTGATGAGATTTGAGCTTTTGTTTACAATGTTTTGGTCCTTTTTCTGGGTTGTTATCAAGCTGTAAGCTCGCAGAAAAATGGCTAATTTGCAGCAGACCATAACGTTTCTTTTGCCTCCCCATGTTGATGAAGTTGGACTTCCTTCTTTGAGTAGCTGAGGTTCTGGTTTAGCTTGTTTGATGCCTTTGAGTCTGTTTGCATGTCAAATGATGAGCTGTTGTACGTGATTACTGCAATTTGAGAGTAACAATCTGCTGCAACAAGTTTGATGCTCTAGGCATGTGGCAGCAGCAGTGCAAACAAGTTTTCCTTTTCTCTTGGGTTGCTGCAGTCTTGGTTTTTATAACTTTTGGCATGTTGTCTTGGCTGTCTTAGGGTCGAATCTGTTTTGAGTTTGCATGGTTAGGTCTAGAAAACATTTGAATCAGTTCCAAGCACTTGCTGGAAAGTGAACAAACCAGAATTGTCGAATCATTTTGCATAAAATTTCCCAGCATTTGCATGGTTTTTACTTCTATGTTTTGATTTGTTTTGGATGTGGAAGTTGAATGTTTTGTTGCTTGACTCAAAGTTGGGACATTGGTTTGAGAGAGTTTGGTTGAGGTTTATGTTGTTTTTGTGAAATCTGTGGTTGAAGGAGAAATGTAGCAGATGTTCATTTGGTTTTGATAGAAAGCTTCAGTTTTGCAGAAAGCTTCAGATTTGCGTATTTTGCATGCATGGAAATAATCTCAGGAATTTCACTTTAACCCCCCGAGTCTCCCCTTGTCCTATTATGACCCACAAATTTGAGAAAGCTAATCAATTGGGTCCCTGTGATTTTTGCAGCAATGCATTATGACCCAATTACATTCCAATGTCTTGCAATTAGGTTCTAAGGTGTTTGCATTTGAATCATTAATTGATCTTTATTATTTTGGGGACCTTTGAAGCTCTTTGATGATTCATTTTGACGTTGATTGCGATTGATTAGTGGTCGTTATTGGGTCCTAGAAATGCAAGTTTAAACCATTCATGGACCTTCATTCACTCTTGGATTCTTGAGATATGATGTTTGCTTGGATTTTAATTTTTACTTGGGGACCTTTGAGTTTTTAAATGCTTCAATTAGGTTCAAATGATTTGAGTAGTGCTTGCATTTGGGTCTTAGTAGATGTTATGCTTGGAGGTTGGATGATCATGCCTTTGCTTGGTCTTTAATTAGCTTTTTTACCTCATTAAGTTGCAATTGGGGGAAAATTTGATGATTTGGTAGATTCCAATTGTTTTGTTTATATCTTATAACTAAATTGGTACGTTAATCCTTTGCTTTGAATGGTTTTAGCACATGCTATCCCGTTAGTTGGTGACTTAGCCCAGTTTAAGTCTCGTCCATTTAACACTACAAAAGGGAGTGGTATAATTCCTTTTATTTTTTTTTTGTTTCTCTTATGTGACTAATGTGCTAATTGAAATTTGCATGTCTACTTGCTTTCCTAGCCTCTCCTTATTTCCTTTCAGTTATTTCATTTACTTTTGATTTTTATTAATGGGGTATGTGTACACCTCTGGGCTTGTAATAGATAGGGCGTAGCAAGTAATTTGGTCCATTTTCCCTTTCCCTTTTGTTTTAGTTAGCAAATGTAATGGCTGCATGCCTATGTGTTATATGTTAAATGCTTTATTAGGATTTTGCATCTAGTCAAGCATGCTAAGTGTTATGTGCTACGTGTTTATAAGTGATTCGCATGTCTACTCGCTTTTTATAGTGTGGATGAATGGAATGGATGAATGTACGTCACCACACTAGTCCAACGCTAGTTGTGGCTTCTTTTATCGTTTCCACTAGTCCAACGCTAGTCGGAATTCATAGGATGGGCTAGTCCAATGCTAGACCCAATAGGTTTTTTTTTCCTTTTTCATTAAGTGCATGATCACCACATATCACGCATTTTTCCTTAGTTTATCATTTGGTATGTTCCTCAAACCCCTTCCCCTTCACTTTAGGACTTGCATCTCTTGCTAGTTAGGGTTCATTTGCGTGAAAATCCCCTTCCGATAAGGGAAACGAGCGAGTGTGGCTACTTGATAGCCTTAGCACGCTAGTTTCGCCTTCTAATCCGAGGGAAAATCAAAGTCGAAGAATTAGGCGTCATCCCCGTACCCGACTTGTTGTATTCCCCTAGGGTCATACTTTCATTTTTATCACTTCCATACTCTTTTAATCACATTTCTCTTACATTTCTCAATCCATATTTTTTCACTACATCTTTATCATTTATTTACTTTACTTCACAAATGAAATTCAAGTTTCACTTATATATGTACTATTCTATCTTCATTCATTTGCACACACTAATACTTTGATTTTTCATCCAAATTCACACGTGCACTTTCTTTACACACTCACACACTAATACTTTGATTTTTCATCCAAATTCACACGTGAACTTTCTCTTCACATGCGCACACAAACACTTCGTTTTTTTACACCATTTCATACATGAATCTCTTCATACACTTGCACACTTGCACTTGAGTCACCATTTGCATCAATCGACCTCTATGAGGTTTCCCTTTATTGGCCGCCACAATTCATGTGGTCTGGGACCAAAAACCTCACGAGAGACATCATAGAATTTAGGATTGCATTTTTTCGTTTTTGCATTCATATAGGCATAATCCAACATGCAATACATACCCTGGGTAGAAAGTTAGGAAAGTTAGGGTTAAGTCACGCAACTAGCCTTGGCTAGGTCAAAGGGGTGCCTTGGAGTCTATCCTTGCCTTCCCCTTTGTCAAACGTGACTCCCGAACCTTTTTCTTTGTTTTACGTAGACTAGGAGTCGTTTTAAAAAGGGTTTATTATTACTTGACTTTAAAACTCATTTTTTAGGTGACTTGGTACACCTTAAATCATTACCAAGTGGCGACTCCAAACTTTTCATTTCAAAACCCTTTTTAAAACTATTTTTGGGTCGAATCGTCGCTTTCCAAGTCCCATTGAGACCTATGTCTTTTCAACTCACAAAAATCATTTTCCAATCACAAAAAATACATTTTTTAAACTATTTATTTATTTATTCAAAAAATGGGGCGCGACAACTACGTTCGCCTTTCCTGGATGGTAGTTGATGGTACAGTCGTAATCCTCCAAAAATTCCATCAATCATCGCTGCCTCATGTTCAATTCCTTCTATGAGAAGAGGTACCTCAGGCTTTTGTGATCGAAATAAACCTCGAAAGTTACCCCATATAGATAATGTCTCCACTTTTTAAGAGCGAAAACAACGGCAGCTAGCTCCAGATCGTGGGTTGGATAGTTCTGTGTCGCGCCCCATTTTTTGATAAGAAAAATAAATAGTTTGAGAAAGATGTTTTTGATTCAATTTTGATTGGAAAATGATTTTTTGTGAGTTGAAAAAGATATGGGTCTAATATGGGACTTGGAAAGCGACGATTTGACCCCAAAAAAATAGTTTTTAAAAAGGGTTTTGAAATGAAAAGTTTGGAGTCGCCACTTGGTAATGATTTAAGGTGTACCAAGTCACCAAAAAATGAGTTTTAAAGTCAAGTAGTAATAAACCCTTTTTAAAACGACTCCTAGTCTACGTAAAACAAAGAAAAAGGTTCGGGAGTCACGTTTGACAAAGGGGAAGGCAAGGATAAACTCCAAGGCACCCCTTTGACCTAGTCAAGGCTAGTTGCGTGACTTAACCCTAACTTTCCTAACTTTCTACCCAGGGTATGTATTGCATGTTGGATTATGCCTATATGAATGCAAAAACGAAAAAATGCAATCCTAAATTCTACGATGTCTCTCGTGAGGTTTTTTTTGGTCCCAGACTACATGAATTGTGGCGGCCAATAAAGGGAAACCTCATAGAGGTCGATTGATGCAAATGGTGACTCAAGTGCAAGTGTGCAAGTGTATGAAAAGATTCATGTATGAAATGGTGTAAACAACAAAGTGTTTGTGTGCGTATGTGTAAAGAAAGTTCACGTGTGAATTTGGGTGAAAAATCAAAGTATTAGTGTGTGAGTGTGTAAAGAAAGTGCACGTGTGAATTTGGATGAAAAATCAAAGTATTAGTGTGTGCAAATGAATGAAGATAGGATTATAAATATATATGTGAAATTTGAATTCTACTTGTGGAGTAAGATGAGTAAAACATAGTGAAAAATATGGATTGAGAAATGTGGAAAAAAAAGGTGATTAAAAGAGCATGGAAGTGAGAAAAAATGAAAGTATGTCCCTAAGGGAATGCAACAAATTGGGTACAGGGATGACGCCTAATTCTTCGACTTTGATTTTTCCTCGGATTAGAAGGTAAAACTAGCGTGCTAAGGCTATCGAGTAGCCACACTCGCTCGTTTCCCTTATCAAGAGGGGATTTTCACGCAAATGAACCCTAACTAGCATGAGATGCAGGTCCTAAAGTGAAGGGGAAGGGGTTTGAGGAACATACCAAATGATAAACTAAAGAAAAATGCGTGATATGTGGTGATCATGCATTTAATGAAAAAGGGAAAAAAGAACCTATTGGGTCTAGCATTGGACTAGCCCTTTCTATGACATCCTACTATCATTAGATTAGTGAAAAAAATGAACCACAACTAGCGTTGGACTAGTGTGGTGACGTACATTCATCCATTCCATTCATCTATACTACAAAAAGCGAGTAGACATGCAAATCACCTAAATCATGTAGCACTTATCATGCTCGACTAGATGCAAGATCCTAATAAAGCATTTAACATATAACACATAGGCATGCAACCATTACATTTGCTAACTAAAACAAAGGGGAAAGGGAAAATGGACCAAATTACTTGCTACGCCCTATCTATTACAAGCCAAGAGGTGTACACATACCCCATTAATAAAAATCAAAAGTAAATGAAATAAATGAAAGGAAATAAGGAGAGGCTAGGAAAGCAAGTAGACATGCAAATTTCAATTAGCACATTAGTCCACATAGGAGAGAAACAAAAGGGGTAAAAGAGATTATACCTCATCGTTGGTGATACTAAGGAAGTAAACAAACTCAACTTGGCTAGAGTCACCCAAGAAAAGACTAACTTAGGCTAAAATCACCAAAAACAAAAGATTAATGCACCAATTTAGTGATAAGATATAAACTAAACAACTTGAATCCACCAAAACATCAAACTTTCCCTCAATTGCAACTCAATGAAGTCAAAACTACTTAAAGACCAAGGCAAAAGGCATGATCATCCAATCCCCAAGCATAACATCTACTAAAGACCCAAAAGCAAGCACTACTCAATCATTTGAACCTAATTGAAACATTTAAAAACACAAAAAGTTCCCCAAGTAAATAACAAGATCCAAACAAACATTATGGAATTTCGAAGGTCCAAGAATGAACAAGGGTCCATGAATGATTTAAACATGCATTTTGAAAACTCAAAAACAACCATTAATCAACCAAATAAAACCAATTGAAAAATTTAAGAGCTTCAAAAGTCCCAAAAAACAATGAAAGGCCAAATGATGACTCAAAATACACCCACCTTAGGACCTAATGCAAGAAAAAGAAATGTAATTGGGCCATAATGCATTGCTGCAAAAGATCTCAGGGACCCAATTGATTAGTTTTTCTCAATTTCTGGGTCATAATAGCATAAGGTGGAACTTGAGGGGGTTAAGAGACAATTCTGAAATTATCCATGCATGCAAATCACGTAGAAGCCTTTCATTTCTGCGCCAATTCAGCTGCATTTCCTTCATGTTTCACTCCCAAATGCCAACTCCACATCCAATCACATACCTTAACCAAAGCTAACATCCAAAACTTTAAACTAGACAGTAAAAACATAAGTTTAACATCCCAAATCAGCAAAGACATAGGTGGAAATCATTCAAACATTGAAGAATGAACATGCAAACATTGAAGAATGAAAACTGCTATAACCGAAAGTGAAATCTGCTGCATTTTTCTCAAGCTCAAATCTCCTAATCACAACCTTGGTTAGATTTTTCCAAAACAACTAACTTCAATCATACCAAACAACAGAAAGCTTAGCCACTACATTCAAACAAACGAAAAACTTAGCAAAACATCAATGGCTTCAAACTTCAGCAAGCAATGGAGCCTGCTGCGATTTGTCCACAAGCTTCTACCATCGAGTGCAAACTTTTGGCAAGCAAAGTTCATGCAAAACCTTCTAATCATCTCCAATTAAAAACATTTAACACTCCAATGACTAAACGAAAACTGAAGCCATTGACTATGAATGAAAATTTTTCAGCAAACCGAGAGTGGAACTTGCTGCAATTTCAATCAGCTTTGACACAATCATGCAATGGAGAAGGGATTATGAGGTTAGCGACTCAACTCAAAAAAAAAACTGAGAGGATTTGGGATAATGAGAAGGAAAAGAAAACGCAGCTTCATGATGCAAAATCAACATCTCAACAAACCAAAGCAATGGAAGGAAAATCACACCAATGCTGGAGAAAATTCCAGCCAGCATTCGGTAATCAGATTTGTCCATTCTTCCAACAAAGTGATTGACCATAGCTCAAAGGTTTTAAGGACTTCAACATACAAACCCAAACCAATCTTCACCCATCCAATTCCTCTCTCCATATAAGATCATGCATCAAGTTAGATGGCCGAAATTCGGTGAGCAAACGTAGGAAAGAAAACTGCCAAGAGAAAGCCAAAGTTTTTTGTACTGCTGCAACAAATGCAGCTTTAACTCACTCAAAAGGAAAAACCAGACGCACAAACCTTCAAACATCACCCTTGACATTGAGCAAATATGGTTGCCTATCGCTTACTACCCCAAACAACATGATCTGGGCCCAAGAGAAACAAGAAACGTAAAAGAAATGCAGCAGGGTAGAAGCTTTACTATCTTATTTTTCTGATTTCTGATTTCTACAACTTGGCAGCACTGCTTTGAAACCCAACATTCATAAGACTATCATTACACATATGAATCAAGCATGCGGACATAAGAAAACAAGACAAAAGGGCCAGGAGATTCAAAATTCTGCTGCAAACTTTGCAGCTCATCCCACGACAAATATTTCATACAAAATTCTAATAAAACTCTTTGACTTATCATCCCAATTCACCTATATAACCAGATTTCCATTTCAACACACAAATCGAAGCCGTAACTACTGAAGAAAGACTCGACCAAGCCATCAAACTCAAATAGAGAAAGGAACAGCTTTTTAGCTCAAAAATGAACGGAAAGAAAGGCGCGGGGAAACAACAGGGAACGAACAATCATGAACATTCATGTCTCGACCAAATCTGGAAACAATCCAGAAGAAGGAAAAACAACCAAAGATTACCTCTTTACTGCTCCTTGGGCTTGAGATTGCAACTGACACTCGCAAGAAATTCCACTCGCTCCACCAGACGTCGAAGGAGATGAAGTTGCAGATTTCGGTGGAGCATACACGAGCCAACGATTCTAGCCTTTCCTTGTCGTTGCTTCTCAATCTCACTCAGCCTCCCCTTTTTGTTTTCACTCTTTCTTCACAGAACTCTCGGTTCTCTCCCTGCCGTCCTCCTCTCTGCTTAGCTCTCAAACCCCCAGATTTCCTTCCTCTAAACTTCGGGCCCTCTTTCTCTCCTTTCTTTCGTTGCTTTTCCTCCCTCTACGTAGCTTTCTCTCTTTTGTTTTTGCCCAAGTTGCGGCTGTCCAAAACCTCTCTCTCGTATTTCCTCTACCCAGAATTTTCTCTAGCCGTCCATCTCCTTCCAAAACTCTCAAAGCTCTCCCCTTTTCTTTTTGCCGTTCCACCCTCTTGCTCCAAAAAACTTTGCGGCTCCTACTTCTTGTTCCTTTTATATTACCTCACTAATCCATAAACCCTCACCCCAATGGTGAGGATGAAGGCTTACCCTTGCCTTCACATCCAGCCTTCCAAAGGGCATCCGTGGCTGTCCTTTGCACGTTGCAACAAATTGCAGCGTGCATGCTGCGGTAAAAATTTTTTTTTTTTTTTATAAAAAAAACAACTTGATAATTACAGAAATGATAAAATAAAATATAAATAATAATAATAACAAAATTACACAAACCAGGTAATAATAATAATAACAAAACAAAAATAATTTTAAACAAAAAACTAAACAAAAATGGCCAATTTTTTTAATTTTTAATTTTTCATCATTTTCTTTTTCTCAAAATAACTTAATAAAAATAACTAAAGTGCCCAAAGATTGAATTTAAAGAAATAAACATATTTTTGTGAACAAATTTTCCTTTTTTTTCTTTTTTTCATTTTTCCAATCCAACTAAAGCCTTTTTTTTTGAATTTTTCTTCTTTTTCCTCTTTTTCTTTAATTTTCTCTTTTCTCTCTCTTTTTTTTATGATTTTTCATTTTCATTTTTCCTTCAAGAAAGCATTGAATAAAAACAAAATGACTAAAACATATTTTTGATGTTTTCCTTTTCTCTTTTTTTTTTCTAAAAACTCTATGCTAATCTTAAACTTAAAAGTTAAAACTAAAAACTAAAACTAAAAGTAAATAAGAATAAATAGCAAATGAAATAGGTCAACTAAAAGGGCGAAAATGAATAAAACTAAAATATCATAACAACTAATAGTGCAAAACACACAATAACGAACTAAAATGCAAGCAATCTAAAATGAAAATCATGAAATAGATGCTACATAAAATTATTCAAAATTTGGTGTCTACATTCTGCTCGTGGGGTTTCAACTTCCTAGAGGCAAAAAAGATCACATTACGATTCTGCATTAACACGCAACCCAGGCCTTCTCGTGAGGCATCAGTATACACAGCATATCCGTCCACTCCATTTGGCAAGACTAGCACTGGAGCTATGGCCAATCTTTTCTTTAGTTCGTGAAAACTCATCTCGCTTCGGGCATTCCAAAAGAACCGACCATGTTTCTTTGTCAAGTCGGTTAAGGGACCGGTCAGTTTGGAAAAGTCCTTGATGAAACGCCTGTAATATCCAGCCAGCCCTAGACAGCTACGGACCTCGGTGGGATTTTCTGGCCTCTTCCAATTAGTCACAGCCTCTACTTTTGCGGGGTCAACTGAAATACCCTCTTGAGAAATTACGTGTCCCAGAAAAGAAATTTTCTCCAGCCAAAATTCATACTTGCTGAATTTGGCGTATAGTTGATGGTCTCTTAGGGTTTGTAAGACAATTCTCAAGTGCTGCTCATGCTCTTCACGTGTCTTGGAATAGACTAGAATGTCGTCAATGAAGACTACAACAAATCGATCCAGGTAGGGTTTAAAAACCCTATGCATTAAATCCATTAAGGCAGCAGGAGCATTGGTTAGTCCAAAGGGCATAACTTCGAACTCGTAATGCCCATATCTCGAGTTGAATGCGGTTTCGGAATATCCTCCATCCTGATTAATAACTGGTAATACCCTTGGTGGAGATCCAGTTTCGAAAAGACCACCACTCCCTGCAACTGATCAAACAACTCATCTATGCGGGGTAGTGGATACTTATTTTTCACCGTAATATTATTCAGGCCCCGATAATCGATACATATCCTTAACCCACCATCCTTTTTTTTCACAAACAGCACAGGGGCTCCCCAAGGAGACCCACTCTCTTGAATGAATCCCCACTCCAGAAGGTCCTGTAATTACATCTTTAGCTCCTTGAGCTCAGCAGGAGCCATTCGGTAGGGTGTTTTTGAGATAGGTGAGGATCCCGGTAGCAGGTCTATTTTGAATTCAATCTCTCTTTCCGGAGGCAGAGCTACTAGCTCATCAGCAAACACGTCCGGAAATTCCTTCACTATGGGTACGTCCTTCACTTTCAACTTATCAGTGGGGGTATTAATCAGAAAGGCTAAAAATCCTTGCGCCCCTCTACTTAGCAATTTCCTAGCCCGAATGCCCGAAATCAAAGCAGATGAGGCTAACCTACCCCTTATATCCAACCTTATGGTTGCCTCACCAGGGATGCGGAATTCTACCACTTTTGTTTTACAGTCCAGTTGGGCATTATACTTGGCTAGCCAATCCATACCCAATATCACATCATACCCTTTGAGGACTAAGTTTATCAAGTCCCCTAACAATCTCTTCTCTCCTACCCACACTTCACAATCCTTATAAATCATACTAGTAACCAAACGTTGATTCCCCGTAGGTGTACTAACTTCTAGGTCGTATGGTAAACTAGCAGGTTTTATATCGATGCCACACATGAAAGCAGGGTTAACAAAGGAATAGGTGGCACCATGATCAATTAAAACTTTGGCAAAGCGGTGGAAAATAGGGATCGTACCTTCTACGACCTCCGAGGAATTTGGGACCTGTTGGGGCTCTAATGAATACACTTGAGCTGGCACCTTAGGTTTGGACCTATCTCCCCTAACTGGTCCAGTATTGGTCTTTGGCGCGGTTTGAGCCCCCTTTCCGTCTTGCTTTAAAAGTGGGCAGGTAGCAAGCTGGTGGTCTGCGCTTCCGCAACGCAGACATTTGCCCCCTTTCTTCCAGCAACTATCTTCGGAGTGATTCGGCTTTCCGCAGTATCCACAAGGCCCACGGGATGCCGAACTGGAACCCTTCTGGAAGTTTCCGCCTTGGCCTCTTCCTGCTGAGTCACCCCTGGACTGAGCCCCTCTACCGAAACCTGTCTGTCGTCTACCTCCAGCTCCTCGTCCGAACTTGAAGGGAGTACTTTTATCCCCTTGTCCAGAGCTACTTCCAGGAAAACCCCGCTTCTTCGCCTAGAAGTTCCGTACTTGGACCCTGGCACTCTTTACTCGTTGGGCCTTCTCAACGGCCTCGCTAAAAGTATTAATTTGAGCCACTGCGAGGTCCTTCTGAATTTCCACGTTTAGGCTCTGGACAAAATGCCTAATTCGCCGTTGCTCTGTCACAATCAACTCAGGCGCAAATTTGGACAGACGGGTGAACTGGCTCTCATATTCCACCACCAATTGAGCTTCTTGGCGGAGTCGGATGAACTCATCTTCCTTCCTCTCCTGAACCAGATGAGGGAAGAATTTCGCGTTAAACTCCCTCATAAAATTTACCCAAGTCCTGGGCGTTTGTTCCCGTTCCCATTTTTGCCGTATGACATTCCACCATGAACGGGCCGCCCCTTCCAGCTGAAAAACGGCAAAAGTCACCTGCCGTTCTTCGGTATAGTGCAGGGCAGCGAAAATATCAACCATCTTTTCGAGCCACCTTTTGGCGACATCCGGATCGGGTCCCCCAATGAACTTGGGTGGAGCAAACTTTTGAAATCGTTCGAGAGCTCTGTCTTCGCTCTCGACATGATTGCCAGGGTTTCCTGGATTAGGGTTTGGATTCTGGCCTTGTTGCTGCACCACTTGTGCCAGTAGGTTGGTCATTTGTTGCATAACGGCAGGTATCTGTACATTGGGGTCAACTCTTGGTTCAGGATTGGGTCCAGATGAGGTTTCCCCAGCACCCCGGTCTGGCGTAGGTTGCCAATTCCCGCGCCCACATCCCCGTCCAGTACGTGTTCCTTCCATAAACTTTACTTGGTCTAGGCAATTGTACTAAACCAATATAATAACAATGCATGTAAGTAAAACCCAAAAACTTTTAAAAACATATATATACATTCCAAACAAGGCACACAGCACACATAGCAACAAGCAGTCAAGTCAAGTACAAACATGGACAATCCCCAAAGGAATGGCCTCATCAAAAGAAATATGCACGTAGCTAATCCAATGTACAAAACGATTAGCTAAGGCTCTTTCCCTATCCCTATATACAGAAACAAAACTATCCATAACCTAGGAGTCGCGACCTAGTCCGTCGATGGGCTAGTAGACCCACCCGACAGGGTAGATCCAACCCCAGCCTCGAGCCCCGCACATGAGTCCTCGTCGCTCACGCCCTCGACCACTTCAGTACAGAGGTTCAGGATCGAGACAGCTCGAACCTTCACCTTTCGGACTCTCTTAGACTCGCGCTCACGGACTTCCCTAAGCTGAGTGCAGAGGCCATCCACCCTATCCTCTACCTCTAGCACGTCGTACTCCAAGCCCTTAATGCACTCGACCTGTTTCTCATTGGCCGCCCTAAGCTGGGTCACCTCGGCCTCAAGCCTAGTGTTATCTGCGACTAACTCCTTACGCTCCTCGGCCACGGCCCACACTAAAGCTTTAGGGTAAGCATAGGTATGGCGGCACTCACAACGTCTGAGGCGGTTAGAGGGACTCGAGCGCACGACGGTCCCTCTTGGCCGTATCTGGTATGGTATCACGGGGAGCACTCCACGACGTCTCTCCCCCGGAGGACTATCACTAGGCTCACCCTGTCCGGCCATCCTACACCAAAAGAGCAATTAACCATAAATAAGCTTAAAGGCCATAAACAAAGAACCCTCAAATCGAGCATTTCTATTACACCCCGGCTAATTCAAACCTAGGCTCTGATACCACCTGTGACAGCCTCATCTTCCCCTAAGGCGAACCAAAGGGGTTAGCAGACTGCCTGCCCAGCTCTCGCCAGGACCAACGGTGCAGTTTAGAGCGATCTATTGCGTTCCGGAACTTACAAACGCGCATAAACAAGTCAAAATGTCAAAATAAAAAAAAAATCCGGAGTCGGCCATGAGTAGTAACCGACTCGTCAGAACCCAACCAAATATCAGGTAAACATTCACATCTTGAACTTTAGTATTTACAATCCAAAGTGGCATACAAAAGTATTCAAAAGTGGATACATGTATGGTTTGCCAAAACAAAAGAGAAACGGACCCAAAAGTACATTTAGGGTTTCAATAAATGAGCTATACAAAAGATATGTCCAACTAGCTCAATTCGGCAACCAACTATCAATTGCAGTCCAAAAGTATTTATTTTCCTGTAAGAAAAACAAAAGGGAATAGGGTGAGCTAATTGCCCAGTGAGATAATACTACTCAAGCAACCAAGTTTATAGATGCATCAAGCTTTTCAGTCCAATTCATCAAAAGTAAATAAAGACACACATCAATAATGATGATAAAAGGATACGGGCGGCTCTCAAGAGCCCTTTTCCTCGTTTGCATTATTGATCGGATCTCATTGACTCTCCGTCAATGTTTAAAAGTAACCAACCGTAGACTTCACTTTACTTCCATTCCTTCCACCTAACATTCCCCTACCGGGCCCGAACTCCAAACACTTGCACTGTGGTATTACTCGAGTATACTGGAATCGAGAGTCTCTCATACTACAAGATTCCATAACAGTCCCCAAGGTTCATTAATCGGCACGACCAAGCCCTTGCCGGCTCGATTCAATCAACTACCAATGGGGTTGAGCTCAATGGTAACAATCATGGTCGTTGGATACTCGTCCAAACGACACCAAGTCAAGTACTTTCATTTCATGTAACATTCCAATAACATGATAAGCAATAAGTGAGAGTGATAAAGTACGCTCTCACTTCAATCATTTAACATTCAACGCATCAAGTTCAAGTATCAAAGCCATATAGTAACACACAAGTGAGTAGTACACTCACCAAGCTTGCAAATGGTGTTTCATGCACTTCCGTCAAAAGAACGTTGTGAACCACCGTCACGCCCTAAAACATGCAAAAAAGTACAATGAGACTCGATAACGAGTCATAAACCAATGCCAAATACGACCCCAATAGGGTTCCAGAAGCATATACAAGCATTAGATGAAACCAGAAAAATCCGGAAATGGAATTAGTTTTAGCCCTGAAAAAAAACAGTTTTTGACCTCATTTTATGGTAATGGCACCAAGGCACTACGATTATCGGATGAAGGTGTAAGACCCACCGTTTCGAAGCTAAGAGATAGGGCTACAATGTTACAGAAGGCAACTCTGTCCCGTTTTGAGTGTAACAAGGTCAAAAATGCAAGATACTACACCAGAACCGGAAAAACAGATTCACAAAACGTATTCTGGTGTAAACATCATAAAACAAGCTACTTAAGTCCAAATCCAGTAATTCCAAAGCCATCCGAAAGCTTAGAAACAGGGCTACATTTCATCAGAAGACCTCAACAACCAATTCTGCAGCATTCCTCACCAAAATAACCAATTACAGACGCAATTCTCAAATTCGGGTAAAACCAGGACAGCAAGGGTAATTTTGACTTTTCTCAAGCTACGCTACTCCGATTGACCTGCAATTTTGTAGGCTTCTCTAAAATATCATTCCCTATAACTTTTATATTTTAACCCAAGGCCAATTCGGCCTCTAACTATGAGCTACAGTACCAGGCAGAATGAAGAACAATGAAACCCTAGTTTTTCCAATTTTCTTCCAAAACAGAAATTTCTTGCAATTAACCACTTTTTTCACCTTCTGGATTCCTCAAATATCATTTCCAATCATCATACATGACCACATAATCATATTCATATGAAAACTGTGACGGCCCCACCTCCCCCTAAGGCGTACCAAAGGGTTCGGCTGGTCGCCTGCCCAACTCTCGCCGGGACTCACTCACTACAGTCCTCCAATGAAGTATAAAATAAATCTCAAGTATTACATCCAACTCTCCAAGAATAACATATCATGAGTACCAGAAAGTAAAACCCAGAAAAACTGATAACTACAACCACCACGCCAACTATATACATCTTACTCGTCAACTTTTAACAAATACAAATTCAAGTATTCTATAGCTCAAAATCTAACCACCTTCACGAGCGATCCCCGCGTCGACCCCCTGCTAAGGAAAACAAATGGAACGAGGTAAGCTATATGCTTAGTAAGTAAACAGGGGCAAAAACGTAAATTTCGCGTAACAACAGTTACACAGTAAGAGTAAAGCAAAAGCAGAAAAGTAACATCACATAATAAGGATACAGGTGGCTCCAAAGCCAGATCGTTTGCCATGCGTGACCTCCTGCCGACACTCCGTCGACCACAAATAATGGTCCGTAGAACTTCACTTGTACTCCCACCGTACACCTTATCACCCTCTCTGGCCAGACACCTCACAAACTTTCTCGAGCGAACGAAATTGAGCTTGGTTCACAAGCTCGGGTCACAAACTTGGTCCACATAATCGGTGAACCGGATTCACAAACTTGGTGACCTCAAACCAGGTTGGACTGACTTCGGCCAAGCCCTAACCGGCTCGAATAGTCCATCTAGGTCATGAGATCGGGCCCCAAACTCACAAACTTCACAAAATTTACTCAAAAGTCACCCCAAGCCACAAGCTGAAGGGGTTTAGTTCCAAAATGATTCATATACATATGCCATGTACAAATATGTAGGGTTTAGGTCAAGTGCGATAAAGTACACCCTCGCCTAGGTACCCTTTTCATACATATCGAAACACATAAGCAACTAACACATAAGAGCGGCCTGAATACTTACTCAACGAATAAGGATAACAAAAGGACGAAATTCGCGTCGCGAAGAGTAGCTAGTAGGCCCCACCGGTTCCACCTAGCTCACCACCGTCTGAAATAGAAGATTGCGTCACATAATATCACAAATGGCTACTGTTATGCCAAAACACGCAAAACGACAAAATGGTCACATGCAAGTGCGGAAACGGCATACGGAAATGGGAGGCGACCTAGCCGTTTTGCCGTCAAAACTGTTTTGAGTACAATCGAGGCTACGAGTGTCAGATCAAGGTACATGAGGTACCGTTGCGAAGCTAAGAGAAAAATCTATAACTTTCATGAAGACACCCAAAACTAGATCTGAACAGAGATGGGTCGAAAGTATAGAAAACAGTGCCAGAATTTTGCACTTTAAGGTGACGGACAGGGTATGTTTGCTGGATTGTAACTCCCAGCTCACAAATCCAAATCAAGAAATTCCAAAGGCATTAGAAAGTTGAGACATAAGGCTAAAACTTTGATGTTTTGGCCAAGACCTGAATCCACTCAGAACCGAACAAAATTTGAGTGTCAAAGTACCCGTCAGAACTGTCCAGATTCAAAGGCAGTTCTGACGATCGATCTTGTTTTGGTCATAACAGGAGCTACGGAACTCGGATTTCAACGCACTTTATACCATTTCGAAGCTAAAACCAAGATCTACATTTCTTATGAAGGGGTAAACACCAGTTCGTGCGTTATCAAAACGGGCAAAACAGGGGCAGAAGCTAAATCCAGAAACGCGGCAGAATTCGGAGTTTAGAATAGATGCGACTATTTTGGCCATAGCTCAGGCTACATAGATCCGTTTCGGGTGTTCTTGGTAGCGTTGAAAAACTAAGACAGAGTACTGAAACTTTTATGTTTTGGAAAAAGGCTAAATCCTCATGGAGCATATGGAATAAACACAGCTAAATAGACTGAAGTGTCTACGCGGAACACTGGAATTTAACCTAGGGCAGCAAGGGTATTTTGGTCTTTTCACAGGCTACGCTACTCCGGTTGGGCTGAAATTTTGTAGGTACCTATAAAATACCATTCTCTACAACTTTTATGTTTTATGCCAAGCCTAATTCGGCCTTTAACCACACGAAATGGAACCGGACAGAACAGGGCAAAATTTTCCAGAAATCTGGAATTTTTGGTATTTCAAGCCAAACATCACATTTTTATCTTGAATCTACCACTACTATCACCTTTACAAGATCATATACTATATATATATATATCATATAACACCTAACCCACAAGAATTATAAGCAAATAAATCAAAACCCTAGCTCCATATTCCAACATATCATTCCAAGCTAACAAATTTACCGTCATAAAGCAAGATTAAGAGCTTCTAACTAAACTTTAACAAGATTAAATGTAAGAAAATGATAGGAAACCATAATAACTCACCAAAGCTGCTAGCAAGAGAGAACCACAACCTTTCCCTCCAAAGTGTCACCACACAAAGCCTCTTAGGCACTAAAGGAAGAGTTTAATCGGTTTTGTTTTTTTGGATTTTCACTCAAATTAAGCTAAAAATCAAGATGGAAATTGAATGCTTTCTTCCCTATTTTCTCTCTCACTCTCATGGCTGGAATGTTCAGAAATGGTGGCTGAAATGAAGCTTGAAGAAGGTTAAGATGATAGGAATTCATTTGGGTCAAAATTGGACAAGTGTCACCTTGTGATTGCAAGTCAATTTTTTGTTCCTTTCCTTGATTTTCTGGTCAAGAATTTCGGCCCTTTGAAGAAGATATTTAGGGCCAATTTTGCTGAAATAAAAGTGAGAAGATTAAGGTAATAAAGTAGTGTTCAAGTGGTGCACTCATTCGGTAACAAATGGTAACCGTCGGTTCAACCAATTTTTCCTTATTTCGCGCGTACTAGGGTTTTCACTTATAATTCACTAACTTATTATTATCACTTCTAATCACACACTTAATATCATTTAAAACTCACTCTTAATCACCAAATTTGATCCACTCTCCGTACCGGATAATCACACTACGGATAGGCGTAAAAATCTTAGTTTACCCTAACGATGAATGCAAAAGGGAAAACTCTTAATTTTATTCTTTATTCTAAACATTGGAGATGTAAATGAGTAGTATAGCTATTATAAGGGAATAAATGCCAAATAAAAAGGAATTTTAAGAAAATACGAGGGATTTTACAATTTCAGTGATTATAATTAGGGTTTTGATTCAAATATGAGGGATTTAAACATAACCTGCTAGTCACAAGTAAACTAGGGTTTTAAAGTACAAGTAAGGTTTCTAGTCTTTTTAAAATAAAACAATGTTTTAAGACAAAAATACAATAAAGAAACCGTAATCCTTTCTTTGAGATTAAACAAAAATAGTATCCTAAAATTTTGGGTATCACAAAAACAGAAAAATCCCCAATAATTACAAAACTTCATCAATTCAACCACAAATCAAGATATAATCCATAAATTTGCATCTTATACTACCACCAATCATGAATTTAACATCATTAGAGGGAGGAGAGAGGTCCTTAACAACTCACCTTAGCAACCCAAGAGAGAGAGCTACTAGTCACCTTAGCTTTCCAAACAACTTCACCAAATCACTCACAATCACTCACTTAAGGGTTTCTATGGAACAAACACAAGATTAAATGGTTGATTTAGTAGATTGGAGCAAGATTGAAGCAAAACTTGGAGAGCTTTTCCCTTTCTTTTTTCTTGATGTAGCCGGCCAAGAGAAAGAAAAAAATGAGGAATTTTTTGTAAGTTTTTTTATTTATTGGGTCAAATGGGAAAAAGGTGAATAGTGGTCTTAAAGTTCCTCCAACCATTTGGTAACACTTGTCACCATATTTAATGCATCTCTATCTTTTTGTTTCCTCGCACACCAATTCTAATTATCTCTTAACACCCGGTAAATTAATTCCAGTATCCAAAACATAACCTAGTTGGCCGAATTTTTCCGAACTTTTCGCCCTAGTGGGTCCCACATCCGGTATACACTCTTATTTCTCAAAACCTATTCGATACTAAAAAAATAATCTAAAAACTATATTTACTCATAAAAATTATCTAGAAAATTTTCCTACTAAAGAAAATGCAGAAAACAAGCCATTAAATAAATAAAATCCTAAAAAATGGGAAAAGTACGGATTCTCATACTCTCTCCCCCTTAAAAGAATTTCGCCTTCGAAATTTCTCACCTCAACTCACGAAAAGTTCAGGGTACTTCTTTCGCATAAACAAGTCAAAATGTCAAAATAAAAAAAAAATCCGGAGTCGGCCATGAGTAGTAACCGACCCATCAGAACCCAACCAAATATCAAGTAAACATTCACATCTTGAACTTTAGTATTTACAATCCAAAGTGGCATACAAAAGTATTCAAAAGTGGATACATGTATGGTTTGCCAAAACAAAAGAGAAACGGACCCAAAAGTACATTTAGGGTTTCAATAAATGAGCTATACAAAAGATATGTCCAACTAGCTCAATTCGGCAACCAACTATCAATTGCAGTACAAAAGTATTTATTTTCCTGTAAGGAAAACAAAAGGGAATAGGGTGAGCTAATTGCCCAGTGAGATAATACTACTCAAGCAACCAAGTTTATAGATGCATCAAGCTTTTCAGTCCAATTCATCAAAAGTAAATAAAGACACACATCAATAATGATGATAAAAGGATACGGGCGGCTCTCAAGAGCCCTTTTCCTCATTTGTATTCTTGATCGGATCTCATTGACTCTCCGTCAATGTTTAAAAGTAACCAACCGTAGACTTCACTTTACTTCCATTCCCTTCTACCTAACATTCCCCTACCGGGCCCGAACTCCAAACACTTGCACTGTGGTATTATTCTAGTATACCAGAATCGAGAGTCTCTCATACTACAAGATTCCATAACAGTCCCCAAGGTTCATTAATTGGCACGACCAAGCTCTTGCCGGCTCGATTCAATCAACTACCAATGGGGTTGAGCTCAATGGTAACAATCATGGTCGCTGGATACTCATCCAAGCGACACCAAGTCAAATACTTTCATTTCATGTAACATTCCAATAACATGATAAGCAATAAGTGAGAGTGATAAAGTACGCTCTCACTTCAATCATTTAACATTCAACGCATCAAGTTCAAGTATCAAAGCCAAATAGTAACACACAAGTGAGTAGTACACTCACCAAGCTTGCAAATGGTGTTTCATGCACTTCCGTCAAAAGAACGTTGTGAACCACCGTCACGCCCTAAAACATGCAAAAAAGTACAATGAGACTCGATAACGAGTCATAAACCAATGCCAAATATGACCCCAATAGGGTTCCATAAGCATATACAAGCATTAGATGAAACCAGAAAAATCCGGAAATGGAATTAGTTTTAGCCCTGAAAAAAAATAGTTTTTGACCTCATTTTACGGTAATGGCACCAAAGGCACTATGATTATCGGATGAAGGTGTAAGACCCACCGTTTCGAAGCTAAGAGATAGGGCTACAATGTTACAGAAGGCAACTCTGTCCAGTTTCGAGCGTAACAAGGTCGAAAATGCAAGATACTACACCAGAACCGGAAAAACAGATTCACAAAACGCATTCTGGTGTAAACATCATAAAACAAGCTACTTAAGTCCAAATCCAGTAATTCGAAAGCCATCCGAAAGCTTAGAAACAGGGCTACATTTCATCAGAAGACCTCAACAACCAATTCTGCAGCATTCCTCACCAAAATAACCAATTACAGACGCAATTCTCAAATTCGGGTAAAACCAGGACAGCAAGGGTAATTTCAACTTTTCTCAAGCTACGCTACTCCGATTGACCTGCAATTTTGTAGGCTTCTCTAAAATATCATTCTCTATAACTTTTATGTTTTAACCCAAGGCAAATTCGGCCTCTAACTATGAGCTACAGTACCAGGCAGAATGAAGAACAATGAAACCCTAGTTTTTCCAATTTTCTTCCAAAACAGAAATTTCTTGCAATTAACCACTTTTTCCACCTTCTAGATTCCTCAAATATCATTTCCAATCATCATACATGACCACATAATCATATTCATATGAAAACAGAAAAATCCCCAATAATTACAAAACTTCATCAATTCAACCACAAATCAAGATATAATCCATAAATTTGCATCTTATACTACCACCAATCATGAATTTAACATCATTAGAGGGAGGAGAGAGGTCCTTAACAACTCACCTTAGCAACCCAAGAGAGAGACCTACTAGTCATGTCACGGCCCCACCTCCCCCTAAGGCGAACCAAAGGATTTGGCGAGTCGCCTGCCTGGCTCTCGCCGGGACTCAGTCGTTCCTTAATCAAATCCAGAATAAATCACAAGAATAAATAGGGCAGCAATCCAAACTTAAAGCGGAACTTATATACATTGCTATCTCAAAAGGAAGTACAGCCATCAAATGTACAAAGGTTCTCACTTCACCATACAACCAGCCCGTGCCAAGCACTAGGGCGAGAACCATTACAAAAGAAACAAAATACCAAGACTAGGCTAGTCTATGCTCTCATCCTGCTCGCCGTCCCCTGTTAAGGAAAACAAAATAAAGGGGTGAGCTAAAAGCTCAGTGAGGTTCCGAACAGATAATCAACAATCAATTCAATACATTAAACATGGAGTATCAATAATTCAAGAAACATTTACAATGGAAGGCAATAGTTACATTCATTAAAAGGATACAGGCTCACATGGAGCTATTCGTTCTTTCGTTCGTTCCCCTGACATTTCCCCTTATTCCTCCAATTATTTGAAAATTTCCTTTTTGAGAAATAAAACCCTCGTGCCTTTGTTCGTTCATTCATCCCTTTCCGGACATTGACCGGAATCCACCCATCCGGATGTTGACCGGACTCCACCCATCCGGACGTAGCCGGACTACAAGGTAATACTCGAGTATACCAAATTCACCCAGGGTCACCATATCACCCGACCGAGTCCGCTTCTGGCTCGAGTCGATCGGTAACGAAGGGCAGGGCCCAATTCAGCCAAAAGGCTTACATCATGCGCAACTAATGTTTCCATCATTAAATCATTGAAAATTTCACGTTTCATTAAGGTCGAGCGCGATAAAGTACACGCTCGCCTAGAAAACTCGTTTTAGAATTCCTTGAAAGCGCTTAACATATTATCAAACAACAACAAGTCATGAAGTCAAGGAGAATATAACAAACAAGGAACACTCACCTAGTTATGCAAAATAACGTGCAAAATATCCTTCCTGATATTACCCTTAGTCACCAATGAAACCTAAGGTTGAACAAGAGAACATATTACAGTTTATCGAGCAAAACATTTAAGAGAAACAAAGAAACCCGACTAATTAGGAATAAAACGTGTAAAGATCACTTTCAAGTAAGAAGAGGGTTGTTTGAACCCAAGGATGAAAAATCATGTTTTAAAATGGAAAGCCGGTCATGGTATTGGCCAAACAAAAGTATTCAAGTTCAAATAGGAATCTAGCCCTCGAGCGAAAATTTGGGCAGCACGCCTTTTGTGTTTACCTAATTTTCCAGCCATTTAGGCTTCATTATTTTTCCTCAGCCAATCCCAAAGTCATATATATCATAAATGCAAGTCAATAGCCATTCCATAGGCTCATAACATCATAAGAATAAGAATCAAAGTCGTAACAAGTGTGGAAATACAATCTAGCAAAAGACAGATTTGATGTGTGGTTGCGGAAATAACACATCCGAGGCTACGCTTATCGGATTGAGGTACAACTTATACCATTTCGAAGCTAAGACACACGGCTACAATGTTCATGAAGATCACTTAGTCAAGTTTCCAATGCAACCTAGTCAAATCCTCAATTTACAGAACCAAAATCTCACTCGTCGGCTATTTAACCGCTCTGCACTGGAATGGTCATATCTCTGGTTACCAAGGTCCGATTAAGGTGTTCTTGGTGGAATTAAAAAGCTAAGACATAATACTAAAACTTTCATGTTTTGGAAAAAAAGCTAAATCAGTACTGATCCTAGTGAATAAACGTGATAAACTGGATAAACTGACCAAAACGGAACACTGGAAATTTCCTAAAACAGTGAGGGTATTTTGGTCTTTTCACGGGCTACGTTGCTCCGATTGAGCTGAAATTTTGTAGGCACCTATAAAATACCATTCTATACAATGTTAATGTTTTATTCCAAGCCCAATTCAGCCTCTAACATAGGGCAATAAAAACAGGCAGAACCTAGTGACAATTTTCCAGAAATCTTAAATCTTTTGGTTTCAATGATAACTTTCTTAATTTCTTACTCCACTTGCTACCAAAACCCCCTATATAACCTTGGATACAACATATATTCATCATACATCAAGTTTAGGCAGAAATTTATTAAACCCTAACTCATGTAACAAAAGGAAAAATTACCCAAAACATGATAACAACCGTAATTCATCACAATCTTGAGATGCTAAGCTAATTTAAACAAGATTAAGAGTAAAAATTGGGGAAATCATCATCCTTACCTTGCTTAGTGTCTACCAAGAGCAACCCTAGCCTTCCCCTTCAAAATTTCACCAATAGCTCAGTCAATAAACACTCAAGGGTGCCTTTAATCGGTTTAGTTCCTTTGTTTCCTCACTTTGTGACTTGATTCAAGAAGAAATGGAGAAGCTTTTCTCTTGTTTTTGCTCTCTCTCTCTCACGGCTCTTCAGCAGAAATAATGAGGAAGAATGGTGCAATTTGGGGGATAAGAAGGTTGGACAATGTCTTGGTCAATGGCCTCTAATGGGGTGACACTTGTCACAACCCTCACCAAGTAAAATTTCCTTTTCTTTTCTTGTATTTTCAGCCTCTAATTTCGGTCAAGCTTAGCTGGAATTTAGGAGATATTTTACTCAAATATCAATAAGCTTGTATGGTAAGAAAGTGGTGGTCAAGTGGTGCGTTCAACCGGTAGTGCGCGGGACCCGCCGGTTCGCGCCGTTTTTCTTAAAAACACACGTACTAGGGTTTTTACTTCCTATTCACCAACCTTATCTCATTGCTCCTAATCACATATTATTTCTCACTTAAAAGTCACTTTTAATCACCAAATTTGATCCTTGCTCCATACCGAAATTTCATCCGGCGAAAAATCGCGAATACCCTAATTTTGCTCCAAACTTGAAACCGAAGCGTGAAACTCTACTTTCTAGGTTTATTTGCACTTCTTGTGAAAAGATTGGGTGGTAGGGCTTAAATAAATAATAATTTTCAAATAAAAGGGTATTTTTGAGAAAAAAAAATACAAGAAATTTGCGAGTCCTCACAAGTCACCTTAGCTTTCCAAACAACTTCACCAAACCACTCACAATCACTCACTTAAGGGTTTCTATGGAACAAGCACAAGATTAAATGGTTGATTTAGTAGATTGGAGCAAGATTGAAGCAAAACTTGGAGAGCTTTTCCCTTTCTTTTTTATTGATGTAGCCGGCGAAGAGGAAGAAAAAAATGAGGAATTTTTGGTAAGTTTTTTGATTTATTTGGTCAAATGGGAAAAAGGTGAATAGTGGTCTTAAAGTTCCTCTAACCATTTGGTGACACTTGTCACCATATTTAATGCATCTCTATCTTTTTGTTTCCTCTCACACCAATCCAAATAGCACCCTCTAATTATCTCTTAACACCTGGTAAATTAATTCCAGTATCCAAAACTTAACTTAGTTGGCCGAATTTTTCCGAACTTTTCGCCCTAGTGGGTCCCACATCCGGTATACATTCTTAATTTCTCAAAACCTATTCGATACTAGAAAAATCATCTAAAAACTATATTTACTCATAAAAATTATCTAGAAAATTTTCCTACTAAAGAAAATGCAGAAAACAAGCCATTAAATAAATAAAACCCTAGAAAATGGGAAAAGTATGGGTTCTCACAAATATCTACTAATATCTCTTCAAGATATACTTTCAGTAATGAAACAAATCAGATTCAAAGATCAAGTGCAATTGGAAGAAACAAATGTTGCTGAAAGCTGTCGGACGCTTGTGAAGACAGGATCGGACGTCTGATAATCATTGCACAACTTCGGACGCATGAAGTACTCTATTACCGGACGTCCGATATCCCAACAGTTAGTTGACTTTTCAGCTACTTTCTATCCATTGGAAGCATTAATGAAGCACTTTATTGATCTAGTATAAATAGAACATAGTCAAAATCTTCAAACAGCTTTTGTACATTGTGACTACATCAGATCTTGAGTGATTCAACTGTGAGAATACTCTTTAAAGAAGATTTGTTCTCTTAGTTGTGTAATCTTCGATAAGCTTTTCAAGTGTGTTTCTATTTCTTCAATAGTGTAGCTTTCTGAAGGTTATCCGAGTGATAGTAAAACTTTCTTGTTTGACCAAGTGTGGCTTAGGGCGAGGAGGGAGTGATCCTTCCTTTGTACACAAGAGATTGGTTGTAAGTTGATCAACTTGAAGAAGCTTGCTATATAAAGTGATTTTCAAACTCAAGTGGAGTTTGTAACTTGGTTTGCTATTCTATCCTTTTACTTACTGTCTTGCAATATAAATTGTTTATCTCTTATACTCCTAAGCACTTGTGCTTTCTCATTGATGTGTGCACGGACCTCAACCCACGTAATGACCTAGTCCGAGTCCTATTGGGCCCAGTCACAGGTGCACAGGCCAAGCTCTTCAAAGAATCCCTCCAAGACCTTGTCCGAATTGGCCAAGACCAACATGGAGTCCATAGAGATATTAAAGGTTTAGAAGGAGACAAGCAAGTCATCTACACCATGATCCAAGCTCAAGAAGAGACAAGTGGACCTCCAAGAGAGTTGGCCGAGTAGGGCCTTATGTGATACCCCAACTTTTAGGATCATCTTTTGTTTAGTCTCAAAGAGGATATTACGGTTTCTTTAGTTTATTTTTATTTTTAAAAAAAACATTATTTTTTTTAAAGAAGAAACTAAAGTTATTTCTTTGGGTTTGATTTAAAACCTTGTTTTGTTTTAAAACACTAGAAACCCTAAAAGTCTAATCGAAACCCTAGTTTCATTTGTGATTGACCGTTTTCTCAAATTTCTCACATTTTAACCGAAACCCTAAATTCGATTTATGGAATTGTAAAACCCCTCACGTTTTTCTTAAAAGTCCCCTTTTATTTGGAACTTATGATTTTATAATAGCCCTACTACCAAATCACACCACAATAAGTGTAAACAAATATAGATGTAAGGGTTTTCGTTGTCTGTTTTTAAGTTAGAGTGAATTAGGGTTTTCACGTTTTTCCGTAGTGTGACTATTCGGTACAGAGTGAGGATCAAATTTGGTAGGTAAGAGTGATTTTTGGATGAGGAAATATTATATGATTAGAAGTGATAATAATAAGTTAGTGATTAGAAGTTAAAAACCCTAGTATACGCGATTTAAGAAAAATCGGCTCAAACCGACGGGTATCGATCACTACCGATTGAACCCACCACTTGACCACCACTTCCTTACCACCACATACCCTTGATATTTTTGCAAAATATATCTCTCATTTTCTCTCTCTCCCTTCCTTCATTTCTTTCTGTTTTGGTCAAGCAAGGGAGAGAGAGAGAGAGAGAGCAAGAAAGAAAAACCTTCAATCCATCTTGATTTGCACTATTTGAGTGAAAGAAACAAGATTCTAAACCGATTAACTTGTGAGTTGTGAACTTGGGAAGCTAAGCGAACCAAAAATTTTAAGAGGAGGTGAAGTATTACTCTTGCAAGCCCTTTTGTTGAGGTATAAGGTCTGATCCATGGCTTTGGTTCTTTTAATTTTTGTTTAAGATGTTATATAACTCATGTTTTGGTTAGATTCGTAGCTATAAAAGTTGTTGTGATGATTTGGGGGTGATGTATGTAAGCTAGGTTTTGCCTGATTTTCTTCTTATACTTGTTGTAGGAGTGGTATATGATGTATATAGGCTTGTATAAGAGGTTGTGGTAGTGATTGAATCAAGAAAATGAAGAGATTGGCCTTAAAATCCCAAAATTCCAGATTTCTGGAATTGTATGCTTCAGTTCTGTCCGGTTTTAGTGCCCTATGTTAGAGGCCGAATTAGGCTTGGCACAAAACGTAAAAGTTGTAGAGAATGACATTTTATGATTTCCTACAAAATTTCAACCCAATCGGAGCAACGTAACCTATGAAAAGACCAAAATACCCTCGCTGCCCTAGGATGCTTCCAGTGATCCGTTTTAGACAGTTCATCCAATTGACCATGTCTCTTCACTATGATCCGTGCTGATTTAGCCATTTTCCAAAACATGAAAGTTTTAGTACTCTGTCTTAGATTTTTAATGCCTCTAAGAACGCCTTAAACGGACTTTGGTAGCCTGAGATATGGCCATTTAAAGGTAGTACAGTTAATTAGCCGACTAGTTGGAATTTGGTTCTGTGAACTGGGGATTTGACTGAGATGCACTAGAAATTTCATTAAGTGATCTTCATGAGAATTGTAGCCCTATGTCTTAGCTTCGAAATGGCACAAATTTCATTCTAATCCGATAAGCGTAGCCTCAATTGTGTCCGTTACGCAAAACCCTATCAAATCTGTCTTTTACTAAAGCTCATTTCTGCACTTGTTGTTGGCTTGATTTTTGTCCTTGTATTGTCTTGAGCCTATTGAATGGCTATTGAAATGAGATTGTTGTGTATGTAACTTTGGGTTTGTTTGAGGAAAATATTAAAGCCATAAATGGCTGGAAAATGGGTAAACACAAGGGGCATGCCGCCAAATTTTCACGAGAAAGATAAAACTAGCTTTTGGAGTTCTAGTTCTGTATCTTGCAAATTTAACTTGAATACACTAAAAAGTGGGTCGAGGTGTCTTCATGAAAGTTGTACCCTTTTGTCTAAGTTTCGAGACACTATCTAATACATTTTGATCCGATAACCACAGCTCCAATTATGATCAAAATTGTGTAACCCGTTTTGTACCGTTTTTTTTATTATTTCGACCGTATTCGATCGTTTAAGTTATAAACTGCTATTGTATGGCCGTTTCACTTATGTGTGCATATACTCTATCTATAAAAACGGTGAGGCTTTTGACGGTGACGGTCAAGCTCAGTGACTTGTATCGTTTTTCGTGCCAAGCGTTATCAAGTGAGTAATTGGGTTGTTTATTGATGTGGAATTGTTGAAGTACCTTGTATATGTTAAATGGGTACTTAGGCGAGGGTGTACTTTATCTCACTCGACCTAAGCCCATCCTTTGTTTTGATTTTCTGTGTGAGAATACATGCCTTATGTTGAGTATCACCCTCTTGCTGTGTGCCGAGGAGGGGGATTACATGACTTGGGTATCACCTTCTTGCTGTGTGCTGAGGAGGGGGATTACGTGACTTGAGTATCACCCTTTTGCTGTGTGCTGATGGGGGTGATTACATGACTTGAATTAAACCCCATTTGCTGTGTGCTATTTGGGGTAAGTACTTTGTTGTGTACTTGTTGAGAGATCGGATATCTCAGGGCTTGGTTCCAGCCTAGTTCCAAGGGTTAGACGAACTATTTGAGACAACTAGGGCTTGGTCGAAGATAGTTCCATGCTAAACTTAGGATTTAGTTCCTTGTTAAAGCTTTGACGAAAACTAAGTTATTTTAATTTGCTCGAGCTGCTGTGTGCTGTTGACTAGCCAGCGGGGGTTGATAAGGTGAACGGGGAAGTTTAAGTGGAGTCTGCGGACCATGAGCACTTTGGTTGACGGAGTGTCAACAGGCGTTCAAGCTCGGGGAATTGAACTGGCTTTGGAGCCACCCGTATCCTACCATTGTGATGTTACTTTTCTGTTATTGATGTGAATTATCCTGATTTACTTGTTTAATGATGTGAGTTTACATTTTTACCCCTGACTATTCACTAAGCATATAGCTTACCCCTTTCCATTTGTTTTCCTTAGCAGGGGGCCGACGTGAGGATCGCTCGGGAAGGTGTTTAGCATTTTTTATTATAGATGAGTTGAATTTGTACTTGTTATAAGTTGACTAGTAAGATGTATATAGTTGTCGTGGTGGTTGTAGCTATCAGCTTTTCTAGGGTTTACTTTCTGGTACTCGTGATATGTAAATCTTGGAGAATTGGATGTAATATTTGAGATTTATCTTATAATTCGTTTGAGGATTGTAGTGAGTGAGTGAGTCCCGGCAAGAGTTGGGCAGGCGGTCCGCCAAACCCTTTGGTTCACCCTAGGGGGAGGTGGGGCTGTCACACCTTAGGCCTTAGTGTCTAAAAGAGTTGGATTAGTTATTTAGTAGAGCACGGGCCGGCCCATCTTGACCCCAAGATGGCCGAATTTCCCTTCCCTGTTTCCCTTAGGGTTTTAGTAACCCTTAGCCTATAAACAGGCTTGTTTTGTAAGGTTTTAGGGTAGACGTTTTATCAATAAAGTTTGACTTATTTTCGATTGTTCTTAACAAGAGAGTTTCGAGCCTTTACTTGCTCTTGGCAAGAGTGTTTGAGCAATCTTGCGTTTTGTCCTAGATTGTTCTGCCGACCTATCCATTAGAGTTATCACCTCTGTTGGAGTCGTCGTTTTACCGCCTTCTACCAATTCGTGTCGTCCGTATTGGTTTTAGGTCCCGCAACCCAAGCATTGGACAACCTCGTTAGATCCTTGGACAAACATGCTACGTGTCTCGAAATGAGTTGATTGAGGACTGTATCAGTTGGCTTCAGAGCTTTGGTGGAGGTATCTTTCGTTATATCCGTAGTTTTTGTCTTAGTTTTCCTTGTTCCGCTGCCTTGTTTTATAAAAAAAAGAATTCTATTCGTTATCGTTGTTGTCCTTGTTGCACCGTTTTCTTTGAAAAAAATTCTGTCCTCAACTTGTCTTGTTGTGTGTTGCATCGTTAGTTCGTTCGTTGGTAGTGAATCTGTCCAAAGTTGAAAATCTGTCCGTGGTTGTGTCTTGCCGTGAGTCTTCACTTTCTGTCCGTCGTGTGTGCAATTGTTGTGACTTGAAATCTGACCATGATTTGTGTCATAGCTTGGTGAAAATTCTGTCCATGGTCATGTTACAAATCTGGCCGAATCTTACCTAGTGTTGTTGAGTCGTTAATTTGTTTGTCGTGCAACTTCAATTCTGTCCGTCGCGTGCTCATTGTTTTGTATCAATTCTATCCAAGTCATGCGTTGTTGTTGTTAGTTCCAAACTGACCGAATTGTGTATCCTTTGTTGCACCAATTTTACTAAGTCATTGGTCATAGCTGAAGCCACAAGAAAAGAGAGGGCGACGGCTAGGGTTTCTTGTCCGGCTAGGGTTTGTGTTTGCGCTAGGAATCTTGTTCCAATTCTGTCCAAGTTTATTCTGGTTATCCAAGTTGTTTTATTTGTTTTTTCTAATCTGGTTTTCGGTTAAAAACTTGTTGGGGTTGAGAATCTTGAAGAGAATCTACAAGATTTTAAGGTTCTTGAAGTTCTTGGTTACTACCTTGAAGTTCTTGAAACCTTGAAACGTATCTTGCTAGTTCTTGGAGGATTGAAAGAGTGCATTGGAGAGCAGACCAGATTTCTGGAATTTTACTCATTCGGCCAAGTATTTGAGTTGTTCTTTAAGTCAAAAAAAAAAGAAATGAAAAGAAAAGAAAGAAGAGCATTCGGGTGACACAAGAAGAAGACAAGGGAAGCCAAATTTTATTGCCTAAACCAACCTTACATCGTATCTTTGTTGCCAAAAACAGAAAATTGCACAAGAAAAAGTGGTCAAAAGTTTTGACCTACCTCTTCTTGAAATTCTTGATCACTTTGAGTCTTGATCACTTGAACCACCCTTTGAGGTTCTTGAATTTCTTGACCACCTTGTTTCTTGAAAACTTGAACCTCCCTTCGAATAAACAACTTCCTATACTCTCTTGCGGTGGTGAAGGATTTCCGTGGAGTGGGAGTAAATTTCTTGGAAGGGTCTTGAGCAACCCGTGGGGAAGAAATTTGTGATTGATCACTTACCTCTTCTTGTTAGGACCCCATAGCCGAGACTGTTGGAGTGTGTTGCGCAAGGGAGGGAGGATCGACTTGCTTGCCTCTTGAGAGTAAAAAGACCGAAACTAAATAGTGCATGAAAGTGCGGCTGTGAAGAAGGGTTTATAGAGTCCCAACTGACCTTGGTGAGGGAATTTTGGAGGCGAAAAAAAATCTGGAAAATTCGGTAGACAAGGAAGAAATCAAATCTGATTTGCAAGTCCACTTGGAGAGGAATTTGGGAGTTCTAAAAGTTGTTCAAGAACGGGTTTTCTAAAAAGTTTTCAAAACTAACTTGTTTTCCAAAATCACTTTAGGAAACTAAGTAAAACATTTGGATAACTCCTTTGTTTTCCACTTGGCTACTCCCTCACTTTCTCTCCTAAGTTTTAGGAAACCACTCCTATATTTTAGGAATCTACTCCTACCTTTTAGGAAGCTAGGGTTTCTTTGTTCTTGTGTTCACATTGGCACCTTTCCCTTGCTGTCCGTGTGATACCCCGAATATTAGGAGGTTGGTTGTAAAGAAGATATTAAAGTGCATTTCTTTGGGTTTGATTTAAAATCTTATTTTGTTTTAAAAGACTAGAAACCCTAAAATTTTAATCAAAAACCCTAGTTTACTTGTGACTAACTAGTTTTCTTAAATGTCTCATATTTTAATAGAAACCCTAATTTTAATCACTGAAATTGTAAAACCCTCACGTTTTTCTTAAAAATTTCTTTTTATTTGGAAATTCATTATTTATTAAAGCCCTACTACCCAATCGTTCCACAATAAGTGCAAATAAACCTAGAAAGTAGGGTTTTACTCTTCGTTTTCAAGATTGTAGCAAATTAGGGTTTTCGCGATTTTTCGCCGGATGATTTTTCGGTACGGAGCAAGGATCAAATTTGGTGATTAAAAGTGACTATTAGGTAAGAAATAATATGTGATTAGGAGCAATGATATAAGGTTAGTGAATAGGAAGTAAAAACCCTAGTACGGGTGTTTTAAAGAAAAACGGCGCGAACCGGCCGGTACCGCGCACTACCGATTGGACGCACCACTTTCTTATCACATGAGCATTAATACTTGACCAAAATATCCCCCCTCATTGCCAGCTAGTTTGACCGAAAATGTGGACCAAATAGCAAGGAAAAGAAAGAGAAAAATGAGTGGTGGTAGTGGTGCCACTTGTCGGCCATCTATGGGCCATTGACCAAGATACCTTGTCTACCTTCTTATCACTTTGGAGACCTCTTTCTTCTTCATTTTGCTGCTCCTTAGCCAAGACAAGAGAGGGGAAAAACACCAAGAGAGAATTTCTCCATTTCTTCTTGAATCTAACCACAAAGTGAGGGAACCAAGAAAATAAACCGATTAAACTCACCTTTGACTGTTTGTTTAGTGAAGTGTTGGTGAAATTTTGAAGGGGAAAGCTAGGGTTGCTCTTGGTAGACACTAATCAAGGTAAGGATGATTATTTCCCCAATTCTTACTCTCAATCTTGTTTAAATTAGCTTAGCAACTCAAAATTGTGGTGAATAATGGTTGTTATCATGTCTTGGGTGTTGTTTTCCTTTTGAATATATGTGAGTTAGGGTTTCAGGTACTTGCTGCCTATACTTGCTATATGGATGATATATGTGGTATCTAAGCTTATATAAGTGGTTTTAGTGATGATTAGAGCAAGAAATCAAGAAAGGTTGCATTGAAAACAAAAATTCCAGATTTCTGGAAAAATTTCCCCTCTTTCTGTCCGGTTTTATTGCATTATGTTAGAGGCTGAATTAGCCTTAGTTCAAAACATGAAAGTTGTATAGAATGGTATTTTAAAGTTTTTTACAAAATTTCAGTTCAATCGGAGCAACGTATCCTATGAAAAGACCAAAATACCCTCGCTGTTCTAGGTTACATTCCAGAGTTCCGCGTGGACAGTTTAGTCTATTTGGTTGTGTTTATTCAATATAATCCGTTAGGATTTAGCCATTTTCCAAAACATGAAAGTTTTAGTAGCCTGTCTTAGCTTTACAACGCCACCAAGAATGTCTTAAACAGAACTCGGTAGAGATATGGTCATTTGAATGCAGTACGGTTGATTAGCCGAATAGTTGGAACTAGGTTATATGAATTGGGAATTTGATTAGGTTACACTGGAAATTAGACTAAGTGCTCTTCATGAAAATTGTAGGCCTTCATCTTAGCTTCGAATTGGTATAAGATTCACCTCAATCCAATAAGCGTAGCCTCGGATGTGCCCATTCCGTAAAAACCCGTCAAAACTGTCTTTTGTAAACGTCGTTTCTGCACTCGTTATTAGCTTGATTTCTTGTTCTTGTATTGTTTTGAGCCTATTGAATGGCTATTGAAATGAAATTGTGTTATGGATAACCTTGGGTTTGGTTGAGTAAAAGAATGAAGCCATAAACGGCTGGAAAATTAGGTAAACACAAAGGGCGTGCTGCCCAAATTTACGCTCGAGGACTATAGAAATACACTTGCGACTTGGGTAGAGTTGATATGAATATCACTTGAACCATCTAGGGTACTTGAGTCTTCTTGTTCCGAGGTATATAAGTAAGGACTGGCCGAACTTGTACCCTTGAGAAATGAAATAATGATTGCTCGGAGTATGTTTTCCTTGTACTTTCGACTCGCATGGCATTTTCAAGTATAAATGTTACAAAGTTTTATCGTTTAAAAAGCGAGCAAGTGTTTCACGACTACTCTCCAAGTGAATTCCAATTTCTTGATTTTTATTGAACGACACGTTTAAGTTTCAAATCTTAGTCATGTTTCAAAGTTCTCAAATTGAATTTTTATCGCAGATCTGGACTCCAAACCTGGAGTATAACTGAACGTGAATACTAGAAGCACTATATCTTTTGGTGAGTGCTTTCAAATACCGAATTGCACTAGATACTTGAACTTGATACGTGACCAATATGATTACATGTTATATACGTGAATTGTTAGGACAGGAGTGTACTTTATCGCACTTGCCCTTATGTGATATATACTTGTTTATTGTTGCAATTGACTTGATATACTTGTTTATGATGCGCGTACTTCCTGGAATTCCAGAAACCCTGCGGCGAGTTAGTTAAGTCGAGCCAGCAAAGGCTTGGTCGATTGGGTAACGAACCCTGAGTCTCTTATTTTGTCGAGTGGAGTGATATCTCCTCGACTAATCGGTATATTCGAGTATTACCACTTGTGTTTCTTGAGGATTTTGGGCCCAGCTGGGGGTTTGAACGGTGGACGGAGAGTCGTTTAAGTGGTGTTCTACTGGATTGGTTACTTACTTGAAAGTTGACGGAGTGTTAACTGTTACTTGATCAAGCTCTGGAGCTGCAATGGGAATTTGGCTCCTGAGAGCCTTCTGTATCCTTATACTTGAAAATGATTATTGCTTATCGGATTGTTGTTCCTTTTGAAAACCAAAAGCACTTTATACTCGTTCATTTGAAAATTTGCTACTTGAAGTGTTGGTGTTCACCTTCATGAACTTGTTAAGCACGCTATCTTTTGCTACGTTGATACGTGTACTTTTAATATGGTCAATTTGTTATTTGGAACCTTACTGGGCTTTTAGCTCATTCCACGCCATTTGTTTTCCTTACATGGGGTACGAGCGAGGCGTGAGATGTGTAAAGACTAGCATAGTCTAATTGTTTGACTTTTGACTTTTGTCTTGTACTCGCGCTATTCCTCGAATAGAATGCTTTGTATTTGGATTGTATCCGCTTTGAACCAGTTTGGGTATATTGAGGCTTTGTACCTTGATTTTCATCAATGTAAATTCTAAGCTTGAATTGCGATGTTAATTATGGTCCATGGATGTATGCACGCGATTCGAGTGAGTGAGTCCTGGCGAGAGCTGGGCAAGCGGTCCGCCGAACCCTTTGGTAAGCCTTAGGGGGAGGTTCACAGTCCGCCCCCTATCTTTTACAAATTTGCCCTTTCTATTTCATTCTCTACTACCATTTATGTTGTGCCTACTTGATTACTCTTGTGGAAAAAGTTGATGACAATTATTGTACTTGAGCAGCATTTCTCACCTACTTGAACCGACAGGTAATGATACGAACCAAGAGACACCATTGCGAACTATTCGAGTTCCCCTAGGACCCGTAACTCGAGCACGAGCTAAGAAGATGAGGGAGGAACTCCAAGGACTTGTTCATGAGATACAAGGCCAAGAAATTGTTCCCAAGGTCATGGAGGGGCTTGAGCATGAAGGAATGAAAGTCATCCATGTAGTGCACGCCAAAGAGAACCATGTGTGACCCTTCTCTAGTCACATTTGCTGTTTTAGTTAAGTCATTGTAATAAGGGCTTAATGGTCCATAGCCTTGCTTTATTTACCTAAGCAATGACCTCATAAGGTTGTTTACCTAAGGGATGACCTCATAAGGTTTGATCAAGCCCACAATTCTTAGTCTTATGGAAATAGTCAAGCCTACAATTGTTAGTCTTAGTCAAGACCACAACTCTAGACTAGTTCCACATTTAGTTGTTCATCTCTATGTAAGGCTATAAATAGCCCACACTTCCAATGGTTTAGGCATTCAATCAATAAATCAGATTTTGAGAGTTTTCTTGGTTTCTCCAAGGCTTCTTGAATACCTTAGAATTTCTCTAGGTGTTCGTGACTTATCAATCTAGAATCGCACTAGGTTGTGGCGTCTTCTACCATTATACCAAGGTTCGTTAACCACGTGATTAACGGGTTGAGGTCATCCACTTCAAACTTGGTGTCCTCTTGTCGATCCTGAAGCTAATCTTTTACGGGTTTCGTCACAAGGTTGGCGACGTTCGTATCAGTTGGTAATCAGAGCTAATTAAGAGGTATCACGTTATATCCTTTTTTTTTATTTGCTTTTCGAGTCAAGTTGTCGAAAATTCTGTTTTCGTGTTCTAAGTTGCTATCCGCAATTTCCAGATTTGTTACTTCGTGTTCTTGCGTTATTTTTTCAGATTTGTTACGACATAAACTTGTGTCTAGTTGTTGTTAATTGCTGTGGTTAGCCTTGTTTGGTCCAGCCTTTTCTTTTGTGTCTTATTCTTGATTCTTTGTTTGAGTCTTGTTTCTATCCTGTTATATCCATTCAATTCCAGTCTTTTGTTCTATTTGATCATTCGAGGTTACTGTTCATCCGAAAAAATCAGTTTGTAGCAAGGGTTTTAGAGTCCTATCTAGTTATTACCTTGTGTTCTTGTTGTTTACATACACAAAAAAAAAAAATAGCTGGCTAATCTTACAAAAATTCCTGGAAATCTGTCTTGATCAAAACTTGGGTTTCTTGAAGTTCCTGATTGTTTAAAACCACAATCTTGAAGTTCTTGGAACTTTAAGTGGGATTCTTGAAGACAACCAAAATCTGTCTTGATCAAATCGTGAATCTTGGATTGTTTGGGAAGGAAATCATCTTCAATTTCGTGTTTCTTGAATTCTGGAAATTAACATCTTGAATTCTTGAAAGAATCTTGAAGTTTCTGGGTTTTGGGAACCAAATCTTGGTAAACAACAAGGCTGCAAAATTCCAGCTGCCAAAATCCTTGTCTTCGCCATAACAATCTTCTTTCTTGACTAAGAACATTCAGCCTATTCAAGTCAAAATTTCCAACATGTTCAAGTCAAATTTTTCACCCTTGTCCCCAAAAACAACCAAATCAATTCCAATCTTGAACTTGACCTTAGAATTCATGGGAACCAGTAAATAGGAAGACTAATCCTCATTTCCAAAGGATTAAGGAAGAAAAGCCAGCCTTGGGTTTCCAAAACAATCCTACCGCAACACAAATTCATCTTCCATTCAGATTCCATCTTTGCAACCATTGGGGATTTCTGTCCAATCATTAATTCTGAAAATTTTCGTGCATCATTAGGTCAGTTTTAAGTGTCTTTCTGAATCCTCTAAGTGTCCATTTACCTACCAAAACACTGACCAGAAATGCAGCAACCAGCAGCTCAAAATTCCAGTTTTGGGTAGAGTTTTGTCTAGGATCCTTAAAATTCAACTTTGAGTCATTCATTGAGTCGTGGTTAGTCCCTTCATCTTTTGTTCTTTTTTTTTTCTTCGTTCAAAGTGCTACAATCTTGTGACCCTGGTTGGTAAGTCGATCCACACTAGAAGGAGTTCTAACTTGTTCGAGGAGTTGACCGAGGAGCCTTGAAAATACCATGGTGAGTTCATTAGAGTGTTCAAACACGAGAGCAAGCAGAACCTTGAGAAAATTAGAGTGTTTTAAACACTTGAGTGATACACGAGTGACGAGTGTAAACATGTGAGCTTGTGTGGCGAGGAAAAATATCTTTTGTTTCACTAATTTTTTGCAGGTTTCCTCATACATCATGGCGAATACGAGGCATTTAAAATCTAGCTTACAACATCTTCTTCTTGATCCTAAGGGAGTCAAAGAAGTAGCATTACGTGGTGTAGATGAGCAATTGGATATCGTCAAATCTCAGTTGCATGATTGGTTTTATACTCGTTGTGGTGTCAAAGATAAAACATGCAGCTTGGCCATTGATAAGAGTTGTGAAATCAATCTTGCAAGCGCTATCATGGTTCACAAATTAAATCTTTCAACTATTGATCATCTTCAACCGTATAAGTTGCCGAGTGCTCATGGTGATGTTTGGGTTACTAAGCACACACTTGTACCTATTCAAATTGGCAAGTATGTGGATGAGGTGTTGTGTGATGTAGTCCCAATTCAAATGACACATGTGTTGCTGGGCAAGGCGTGGATGTTGAGGCGAGAAGTTAAATATGATGGACATACTAACAAGTATTCCTTCTTATTTAATGGTCGTCGTTCTGCACTTGTACCACTTATTTATGACCAACTTTGTACTGATCTAGCATACATGAAAAGTGAGCATGAGCATTATAGTATGAAAAAAGAGCTAGATGAGGAAATTGTGACTGATGAGGTAAAATCCGAGGGAGTTGAAAAGGAGAAAGAGGTTGAAAATAATGAGAGGAAAAAGACAGCTATTGAGCATGAGAAAGAGATTGAAACATCCAAAGTATTGACTGAGATTTTAAGTTTCAACAAAAATGAGAGTGAGGGGGTTTATTGCCACCTTAACATTGCTCTGTCTAGTGTTCCTTGTTTTGTGCAGGTTAAGCAAAGTGCAATCGCTTTGATCTTACAATGTTCCATCCCAAAGTCACTTGTACAATTTGCGAGTTTCCATGGAGTTTGTCTTCTAGGAGTTAGATCAATTTGGTTCCCATTCATGGAATCGGATGATTTCAACGCTGTTCACGTCTTTGGAGGATCAAACTATGTGTACCTTCAAGACATTAGAATCGACCACGTTCCACGAGTTTACACAAGGAGCGAGGTCTTCAATGGTCACTACAATACCTATGCTCATCTTGTACCTAGTCCACTTGAAGCTCCAACTTCACCAAGTCAGCTTCCATACTTTGCAAGCTTATTCAAGTTTGAGGAGTCTGATTTCATAGGATCTACATCGCATCACTTTGAGGATCCTTACCTCATGATCATAAGCGATCAAGTTGGGCATACATTGAAACTGGTTCGTGAGATTCAAAGTTCAACAAGGTTTACTTTCCAGCTTAGCAAGTGGTTTATGCATTGGATGAAACTTGTGGTAATCATAACAAAATTGACTCGACGGCATGTAACTTTTCTTATCATCATTCATGCTTCAATTTGTGGGCAAATTGCTTTCAAGAGGAGGGGAATGATACGAGTTAAGCTATGCCATTGGATAAGGTTCAAGTCCCACTAGGACTGATTACACGAGCAGGTACGCCTAAACATTGAGCGAAGGATGGACCAAGTTGCTCAACGGGTTAACAAGGGACGCCAACGCGTTGTGTTTGAACCTGGTGACTGGGTGTGGTTACATCTACGCAAGGAAAGGTTCCCAGTCCAAAGGCGCAATAAATTACTTCCCCGAGGAGATGGGCCGTTCCAAGTCATCAAGCGCATCAATGACAATGCTTACAAACTGGACCTACCCGGTGAGTACAATGTCAGCGCTACATTCAATGTCTCTGATCTATCTCCTTTTCTTGCAGACGATGAAGCTGATTTGAGGACAAATCCTTTTGAAGAGGAGGGGGATGATACGAACCAAGAGACACCATTGCGAACTATTCGAGTTCCCCTAGGACCCGTAACTCGAGCACGAGCTAAGAAGATGAGGGAGGAACTCCAAGGACTTGTTCATGAGATACAAGGCCAAGAAATTGTTCCCAAGGTCATGGAGGGGTTTGAGCATGAAGGAATGAAAGTCATCCATGTAGTGCACGCCAAAGAGAACCATGTGTGACCCTTCTCTAGTCACATTTGCTGTTTTAGTTAAGTCATTGTAATAAGGGCTTAATGGTCCATAGCCTTGCTTTATTTACCTAAGCAATGACCTCATAAGGTTGTTTACCTAAGGGATGACCTCATAAGGTTTGATCAAGCCCACAATTCTTAGTCTTATGGAAATAGTCAAGCCTACAATTGTTAGTCTTAGTCAAGACCACAACTCTAGACTAGTTCCACATTTAGTTGTTCATCTCTATGTAAGGCTATAAATAGCCCACACTTCCAATGGTTTAGGCATTCAATCAATAAATCAGATTTTGAGAGTTTTCTTGGTTTCTCCAAGGCTTCTTGAATACCTTAGAATTTCTCTAGGTGTTCGTGACTTATCAATCTAGAATCGCACTAGGTTGTGGCGTCTTCTACCATTATACCAAGGTTCGTTAACCACGTGATTAACGGGTTGAGGTCATCCGCTTCAAACTTGGTGTCCTCTTGTCGATCCTGAAGCTAATCTTTTACGGGTTTCATCACAAGGTTGGCGACGTTCGTATCAGGTAAAGTTATTGGGTAAGATCTTTAAGGAGTGCTTTGAGTGATAAACACGATAGAGAGTGATACACTAAGGGAGTGAAATGAGGATATACTTGCATTATTTTTCTTGTTACTAACCTTTTGCAGGGCATAAAGAGGGCCATGGAGCAACAACACCCGACCATAGACTACTCCTTGATGTTCACTGCCATGAAGAACGAGTTTAGGCGAATCAGTGAGCAACAAATGGAGGAATTGCACTTTCGGTTTGACGAGCTATCCAAGAATCTCACACGAGGCTCCCGCTTAAGGTCTCACAACCGGAGTAACCATGGCACCAAAGAGGCAAATAGCGAGGGCTACTCCGCTAGTGAGGATGAGGAAAGACCCGAGAAGCCTAGAAGGGACACGTCTAAGAACGAACTCAAGGGAATTAAAATTCAAGTACCTGTGCTCAAAGGCAAAAGTGACCCTGAAACTTACTTGGAATGGGAAGGCCGCATCGAGATGATCTTCGACTGCTACGATTATAGTGAGAAACAAAAAGTGAAAGTTGCCACTGTTGAATTCACCGTAGTCTGGTGGGACCAAGTGAGGACCCATAAGAGGAGAATGGGAGAACCACGAGTCTGAACTTGGCGAGAACTCAAGGCATTGATGCGTAAGAGATTTGTTCCAAGCTACTATAATCGAGATCTCCACTCCAAACTGCAAACCCTCACTCAAGGCAACATGAGTATGGAGAACTATTATAAAGAGTTCGAAATGGCCATGATGAGGGCGAACATTCAAGAAGATGGTGAAGTGACCATGGCCAGGTTTCTTAGAGGTCTTAATCCTGACCTTCAAGAAGCCTTGGAGTTCCAACATTATTTGGACATCCATGACCTTCTTGAACTAGCCATCAAGACCGAGAGGGGAAAGAAAATGAGGCGTGGGGCCCGTGCCTTCCAAATTTCAAACTCGCCTCCCTGGAAGGGAAACCTACCACGGAGAACAACCCACGAAGCTAGAAATTCGGCTACACCAACTCCTTCTAGCCGAATTCAAGGTAATGCCTCTAATCGTAATACCAATTTTACCCCTAACAAAGCTCTTGATGCATCCAGGGCTACTTCTAAGGCACCACATGACACTCCTAGGACTAGGAGTAAGGACATCAAGTGTTTTAAATGCCAAGGGTTTAGACATATTCAGTCTCAATGTCCCAACCAAAGGGTCATGTTAATCACTCACAATGGCAAGATCATGTCCGATGATGAAGATTGTGAGGAGATGCTTGGATTGATCAAAGGTGACTGCCTGGAGGAAGACTCGGCTAAGAAAGATTACTCTCCTACTCAAGGAGAAGTAGGTTGCTTGGTGGCACGACGAGTGCTAACCGCCCGAGTTAAGGAGGACGAGCAACTACAAAGGGAGAACTTATTTTATTCTCGTTGTAAAGTAGGCGACAAAGTGTGTAGTCTCATCATTGACAGTGGGAGTTGCACGAATGTGGCGAGTTTGCTCATGGTTGAGAGTTTAGGGCTTCCAACTACTAGACATCCACACCCTTACCGCCTCCAATGGCTAAGTGAGGATGGAGAAGTACGTGTCTTCAAACAGGTACGTGTTCCCTTCTCAATTGGTACTTATATTGATGAAGTCATGTGTGACGTAGTACCCATGCATGCCACCCATGTCATCTTGGGGAGGCCCTAGCAATTTGACAAACACGTCACATTCGATGAAAAGGCAAATAAGTACACTCTTTTACACGATGGCAAACATAAGGTCCTCACACCACTCATACCTGCACAAGTGTATGGGAGCCAACTTAAATTGCAAAAAGAATGTGAACAGGACGTCAAATGAGGAAACAAAAGGTGGTCGACCCTGGCAAAAGCTCCACTTCTACAAGTGAGCAATTGACCAAGGGTCAAGTGAGCAATTGACCAAGGGTCAAATGAGCACACCTAGTGTTACGCATGACAATTCACCTATTACACCTACCACTAGGAAGCAAAACATGATCATTAAGACTAAGGACATTAGAAAAGTTATGAATTCTGATCCGCCAGAATTTCTCATGATTTGCAAACATATGCTTTTAGATGTTGTTGAGCTTGATAAGGCACTGCCTTTGAGTATAGTTGTTCTTTTACAGGAATTCGAGGATGTGTTCCCTGATGAGGTCCTTGATGGTTTACCACCCATTCGAGGGATTGAGCACCAAATAGGCCTGATTCCTGGAGCACCACTACCAAACAAACCAGCTTACCGCATGGGTCCAGAGGAGACAAAGGAGTTCAACGACAAGTTGATGGCCTATTAGGTAAGAGTTGGGTAAAAGAAAGTTTAAATCCTTGTGCTGTGCCTGTGATACTTGTCCCCAAAAAGGATGGTAATTGGCGCATGTGCACTGACTGTAGAGCCGTCAATACTATTACTGTTAACTATCGTCATCCCATCCCTAGACTAGATGATATGCTTGATGAACTCGATAGTGCTATTATATTCACTAAAATTGATGATACGACATATGGGCCGCTTATGGGCCATGTTTTGGGCTGCAAGAGATTGAATCTTTTAGTAATAGTTAGTAGTTTATTTTCCAGATTTCTATTTTATTTGCGAGGAATAAATTCGGTCCAAGACCTCATGTTGAGTTGGATCCGATTTATAGAGTCTAGGCTCACCGTTACTTAAGTTGGTTAATTAGCTTTTATTGGGTTATGTTGGGCCAGCTTAAAAGCCTTCATTGGATCGATTATAAGCTGACCATTAGATAGTGGATTTGAGTAGTAGAATTGGCCCAAAGGCCTAGCCTAACTGAGTTAGGGTTTTCCCAAGTTACTTTAGGTTTTCAAGTTGTATGGCTATATATAGCCAAGGCAAGAGACCTTCATGATCAGTTTTGAGCATCAATAAAATTGCGAGTTTTCACTTTTCTCTTTCCAAGAGAGCGTCTTTGAATATTTGAGAATCTTTCTCAAGTTATTCAAGTGAACTTATCAATCAAGTAACTCCTTGATTGTGGCGTTCTTCTATCTATACTTTTGGTTCACTAAATTTGCTAGTCGTGGGTTAAAGAATCTCCTTAGTTCGTGGCTTGTGATTCTAGAAGGGTCAAAGTTCCGCCAATCATCCCAACTTGGTGTTCGTCTAGATCCGTCTCACATCAATTGACTTAAGGAGTGGCTATCATCAAATTAAGATGAAAGAAGGCGATGAATGGAAAACGGCCTTCAAAACCAAACATAGTCTCTATGAGTGGCTAGTTATGCTGTTTGGGTTGACTAATGCCTCTAGTATATTCATGCGGTTAATGAACCATGTCTTGAGGCATTTCATTGGGAAATTTGTCATTGTTTACTTTGATGATATTCTAATATATAGTCGCAATGAACATGAGCACATGGAACATTTGAGACTAGTTCTTAATACATTTCGAGAGGCGCATCTATATGCCAACCTTAAGAAGTGCACTTTCTGTACTAACGAACTCGTGTTTTTAGGCTATGTTGTGAGTTCACAGGGCATCAAAGTAGACGAATCCAAGATTGAGGCCATCAAGCAATAGCCAACTCCAACATCCGTCCATGAGGTGCACAACTTCCATGGATTGATGGGTTTCTACCGGCGATTTGTCAAAGATTTCAGCACCATTGCCTCCCCATTGATAGCCGTGACCAAGAAGAATGACAAATTCCATTGGGAGGAAGCCCAAGAACAAGCATTTCTTACCCTCAAGGACAAACTCGCACGTGCACCTGTTCTAGCATTACCTAACTTTAACAAGACTTTTGAAATTGAATGTAATGCTTCTGGTATAGGTATTGGCGCTGTCCTCATGCAAGACAAGAGGCCTTGTGCATTCTTCATTGAGAAGTTGGGAGGTGCTACTCTGAACTACACCACGTGCGACAAAGAGCTTTACGCACTTGTAAGAGCATTGGAGACCTGACAACACTACCTCCGTCCAAGGGAATTCGTGATACACATTGATCATGAATTCTTGAAATTTCTCAAGAGCCAACCAAAGTTAAGCAAGCTCCATGCCAAATGGGTAAGTTTTATCGACACCTTATCCTATGTCATTAAGTACAAAACTGGCAAAATGAATGTGGTAGCTGATGCCTTATCTCGTAGACATTCTTTGCTTGCTGTTCTTGATGCCAAGTTGTTAGGGTTTGAGATGCTCAAGGAGATATATGCCCATGATCATGACTTTGGGGAAGTCTATGCATCTTGTATAAAGAATCCACATGGAAAGTATTTCTTGCACAATGGATTTTTATTTTATGTGGATAAGTTGTGTGTCCCTAACTCGTCCATTCGTGATCTTCTGATTCGAGAGGCACATAGTGGTGGCCTCATTGGACACTTTGGTATTGTTAAGACTCTAGCCATATTACAAGAGCATTTTTACTGGCCTCATATGCATCGAGATGTTGAACGCATGGTTGGTAGATGTGTCACTTGTCATAAGACGAAGTCTAAAACAAATCCATACGGTTTGTATACCCCATTGCCTATCCCTCACTATCCTTGGGTAGACTTGTCTATGGACTTTGTTTTGGGACTACCGAGGTCCCCAAGGGGTAATGATTCCATCTTTGTCGTGGTTGATAGGTTCTTTAAGATGGCTTATGTTATCCCTTTTCACAAAACTGGCGATGCATCTCGTATTACTAATTTGTTCTTCAAAGAAATTGTCTATCTGCATGGTATGCCTAAAACCATTGTTAGTGATAGAGATATAAAGTTCTTGAGTTACTTTTGGAAGACTTTGTGGTCTAAACTTGGCACTAGATTGTTATCCTCCACCACCAGTCATCCACAAAACGATGGACAAATTGAAGTTGTCAATCGCACACTTGGCACTCTACTTCGGGTTTTGATTAAAAAGAATCTTAAAACTTGGAAAGAATGTTTGCCTCATGTTGAATTTGCCTATAATTGAACTGTTCACAGTGCCACACACTACTCACCTTTTGAGATTGTTTATGGCTTTAACCCGCTGACCCCTCTTAATTTAGTACCCTTACCTTCCTCTGAGCACACAAACTTAGATTGGAAAAAGAAAGCAGATTTTGTGCGCAGGTTACATGAAGCCGTTCGAGCAAACATTGAGAGACGTACTCAGTAATACATCCAGCAAGCTAACAAGCACCGTCGTAAGATGGTTTTTGAGCCTGGAGATTGGGTTTGGCTACACTTGCGAAAAGAGAGATTCCCCAAGCAGCGTCAAGGCAAGTTGTCCCCAAGAGGTGATGGACCCTTTCAAGTGCTCCAACGAGTCAATGACAACGTTTACAAATTGGAGTTACCTGAGGAGAACAATGTTAGCGCGACCTTTAATGTCACGGATTTTAACCCATTTCTTGATGAGAAAGATCCAGATTTGAGGGCAAATCCTTCTCAAAAGAAGAGGACTGATGTGTGCACGGACCTCAGCCCACGTAATGACTTAGTCCGAGTCCCATTGGGCCCAGTCACACGTACACGGGCCAAGCCTATAAAAAGGCTTGCTTTGTAAGGTTTTAGGGTAGATGTTTTATGTGAGAACCCGTAATTTTCATTTTCTAGATTTCTCGTATTTTTATGGCTTGTTTTCTGCATTTTTGTGATTAGAAAAATTTCTAGATAATTTTAAGGAGCAGATATAATTTTTAGATGCTTTTTCTAGTATCGAATGGATTTTGAGAAATTAAGAGCGTATACCGGACGTGGGACCCACTAGTGCGAAAAGTTCGGAAAAATTCGACCAACTAGGTTAAGTTTTAGATACTGGAGTTAATTTATCGGATGTTAAGAGATAAGTAGAGGTTGCAATTTGGATTGATATTGTAGACACCAAATTTTTGATTTTTTAAATTAATTTCATCTTAGCTTTATTTGTTTCAATTTTAGGTTTTTCATTTCTTATTATTATTATTTATTATTATTATTTTATTATTATTATTATTAGTATTATTATTTTATTTTTATTTTTATTATTGTTATTTATTTTATTTTATTTTTGTTCTAGTGTATTTTTGGCTTCACATTAATTTCCAGGAAAAACAAAAGAAAAAGAGAAAAGGAAAAAGAAAGAAAAAGTGAAAATGACAAGTGTGACTGCATGCACTTGGACAAGTGTCTTTTCTATGTTTTAGACAACTAAGCACCTAAGGGGTGAGGTGTTAGGGACATTTGGGAAGTTAAGGAATTTTTGGGGGTCAAAGTAGAATTTTGTGAGGGCTAAAAAACTAAAAAAAAAAGAGAAGATGAAATCGAAAAAAAAGGAAGGGGGAGTCTGTGGGCTAAAAAAAAACAGCAAAAGGGGACGAATGAAAATGGAAAAGGGGCGGCGGACCAAAAAAAAAAAAAAAAAAAGAACAGAGAAAAAAAAAACGCAGGGGAAAGCTGGAGAGAGGTTTTGGGGCTCAAGGGCCGGAAAAAGGAAAGAGAAGAAAAAAGTGCGGCGGAGGGATGACGTCTGGGGGGTTGGTCTGAGAGCTTGAGAAATTGGGAAGGGGCTTCGGCTTTGGGGGCGGAGCAAGAAAAAAAAAAAAGAAAAAACTAGCTACGACAAGAAGGCAACGGCAGGAGAAAAGCTTTGGAAAAGAAAACAAAAGGAAAAGAAAAACAAGAGAGAGGGAGACGGCTTCGTTTTGGGCTGAAGAGGAAAACAACAGGGAAAAGAGATTGCCCTTGTTCCTTTCGGACACCACCGTCGACCCCAGATCTCCTCCTCTTCTCACGACGTCAGCCCAGGCCACCACCAGTCTTCATCCGCATCTGTTGCCGTCCGCCACCGCCACCTCTCAACGCCCACAGCCGTCGCCGCCACCGTAGCCATCGAAAACATCAGGGGCTTCTACTGCCATCTACACAAAGCCGTCCACCATCAGCGCCATCACCTCTCCTGAATCCACCATCGCCGGCGGATTATTTTTTGGAAAGAAACAACAGAAAAGGGAGCAACGGCAAAAGAGGGGAGAATGGAAAATCTAAGGCAGCAAAGTGAGAGGAGGATTTCAATCAAGAACAGAGATTGGGAGGAAGGCTACAAAGATCGAACAAAGGAAAGAAAGGGAAGAAGAAACAGAGAAGGCTAACGGTTGAGGGGAGCGAATGAAAAACAGAGGAAAAGGGAAGGCTTCAGCGGGGAAAGCCAGCCGCGGCAAGAGGCTGAGGAACAAGGGAATTAGCAAGCGGACGCCGTTGTCGCTGCCGCTACCCGAATCTTCCACCATCACCGACGAACCTTCACTGAGAGGATATGGTAGGCTGTTTTCTTTCTTTCAATTTCAGTTCTCTTCAAGTTGCTGAAATGGGTCATGATTTTGGTTGTTGCAATTTTTTCTGTCGATTGTCCATAATTTCTGATTGTAAATGTTTTATACGTTGATTGAGCTGAACGTCTTAGTTTCTGATAATCTTTTCGGCTAATTACAACTTCAATTTGAGCAAAGAGCCGGTAAAATTTTAATGTTCCTAATATGTTCGACGAAATGCCTGAGCTAAATTAAAAGATGTTTTGTTTACATTTTCCGTGCGAAGGAGTTAGTTGGGTTAGCCAATCCGCTTCCTTAGGCTTAAGAAATTTTGCCGAATTGTTGTCTTCCATTTCTCCGTTTCTCATGTTTTGGGATTTGAACGAACTCGAATTGATATTGCATGAGAAGTGTTTTGGGTAATTCTTGTTTTTGATTGAAAATGGCCTGAATTTTGGTATTGTTCTGGTTCTAAGAACGACAAAAATGGCGGATTGATGTCTGTGTTACTGGGAGAGAAGACCATGGGTCTAAATTGTCCATTTCAGTCCCTCTGTTTTCGCTTTGTTTTACAATTTGCCTGAGGGTTGTCGAACTTCATAATTCCCCCCCCCGAAACTGTTGTAATTCCTTCAATTGGATCCCTGTTTTTGTTGCATATGAACCCCTCAAGTTTCCCCCTGTTCTGATGTGACCCCAAAAATTGGAAGAGTTGAACTAATTTTGCTCTTTTAAGTTTAACTTTCTGTTGGCACATTTTATGTGACTTTGTGGATAGATTAATTTTTGATTGTAGGTCATAATTGTGGTTTAATAATTTTTAATTGATTTGTTTATCTTGTTTGGTTTAATGAAATAAGTGTTTGGGCTTAAGAGGTGAAGCCCACTCTTTTGGTTGGATTTGCTTTGCTGGAAAGTGAAGGCCAGCCCATCTGTTTCTTTGATTTTTTGATCGGGCTTAAGGAAGCTTTCGCCCAAACAAACAAATAAAATGGCCCAATGGCCTGATCCATTAAGAAACCAGAAAGCAAGTTTGCAAATCAGTCCCTGAATTTCTCCTTAACTGTACTGTGGCCCTGGACATTTTCAACCTTTTTCAATTGGGTCCCTAATTTAATTACGAATAGGCCCCTGTACTTTATTTTTCTTTAATTTTGACCCCAAGACTTTATTAATTTTTGCAATCAAGTCCTTTCTTCTTTTGACTTCTTAAATGTAGGTTGTCTACATGATTTAATTGATTCAAATTCATGTTTGTTTTTGTCATTTGTGATTATTTGTCAAATAAATTGGCACCTTGACCCTTTTATTATTTTGGAGGGTAAATAAGTTGATTTCACTCCATTAGAGCTTCATTTCAAGGGAGGTATAATTTCTTTTATCCCTCTTTGTGTTTTTCCTATGTGACCCAACGTGCTAAGTGCATTGCATGTCTACTTTGCTTTCCTAGCTTTTCTTTAATTCCTTTTACTTATATCATTTACTTTTTGTTTTCATTAAATTATTCTTTTAATGGGGTATGTGTACACCTCTTGGCTTGTAATAGATAGGGCTGTGGCGAGCAATTTGGTCCATTTTCCCTTCCCCTTTTGTTTTAGTTAGTGAATGTAATAAGTTCATTAGCTTAGTTGCATGCCTATGTGTTACTTGTTACTTGCTTTATTAGGGCCTTGCATCTAGTCGAGCATGCTAAATGTTACGTGCTACGTGTTTATGAGTATTTGGTATGTCTACTTGCTTTCCATAGTGTGGATGAATGGAATGGATGAATGTACGTCACCACACTAGTCCAACGCTAGTTGTGGCTTCTTTCATCGTTTCCACTAGTCCAACGCTAGTCGGAATTCATAGAATGGGCTAGTCCAACGCTAGACCCAATAGGCTTTTTCCTTTCTTTTCATTAGTGCATCATTTGCTTGTTCACCACATATCATGCAACTTTCTTTAGTTTTATCATTGGGCATGCCCCTCAAACCCCTTTTCCCTCCATTTTTAGGGTTTTGCATCCCATACTAGCTATAGGGTTCATTTTGCTTGAGTGTCCCCTTCCGATAAGGAAAACGAGCGAGTGTGGCTACTCGATAGCCTTAGCACGCTAGTTTTGCCTTCTAATCAAAGGGAAAATCGAAGTCGAAAAAGTTAGGAGTCATTTCCATACCCGACCTGATGCATTCCTTTAGGTTCATTCATTCTCAATTTTTCACTTACTCACTTTTTCAATTCACATTTCCTCATTACTTTTCCTTTCCTTATTGTTCAATTTTGGTTTCTACTTCACAAAATTGCACTTAATTACGATCTATATACACTTATCACTATATTTCATACATTTGCACACAAACACTCGGATTTCCATACAATTGTACACATGCACCTTTTTTTACACTTGCACACTTGCACTTGAATCATCATTTGCATTAATCGACCTCTATAAGGTTTTCTTTCATTGGCCGCCACAATTCATGTGGTTGGGACCAAAAACCTTACAAGAGACATCTTAGAATCTAGGGTTTTGCATTTCATGTAGCACATCCAAATGTAATAAATTCTTTGGTTAAAACAAGAAAATCTTTTGATTAAATCACGCAACTAGCCTTGGCTAGGTCAAAGGGGTGCCTTGGATTGTATCCTTGCCTTCCCCTTTGTCAAATGTGACTCCCGAACCTTTTTTCTTGGTTTACGTAGACTAGGAGTCGTTTAAAAAGGGTTTCTCACTACTCTTTCCTATTTTTCTTTAAAAATACATTTTTAGGTGACTTGGTACACCTTAACTCATTACCAAGTGGCGACTCCGTATTTAGTTTTAAAAACCCTTTTTAAACTATAATTTTGGGTCAAATCGTCGCATTCTCAAAATCCCATTTAGACCCATTTTTCTTTTAAATCACGATTCATTTTTCAATCACAAAATACATTTATTAAACCATTCATTTATTTATTCAAAAAATGGGGCGCGACAGATATGAGAGAGACAAGTTAGGTAGGTATTTAATAAAAGGTGACAAGTGTCACTTGGTTATTGGTTGGACCATTTGACTACTATTGCATGTCTTACCAATTGACTTAAATATCTTAAAAATTCACCAAAAATCCCTCATTCTTCTCTTCCTCTTGGCCGAATCTCTTAAGCAAGGAAAGAAAGAAAACTCTTCAAGATTTTGGCTTCCATCTTGCTTCAATCAACTTACTCAACCATCCAACCTTGATTTTGCTCCATAAAACCACTTAAGGAAGTGTTGGTGAGTTGTTGTGTGGAATTATTTGGAAAGCTAAGGTGACCAATAGCTCTCTCTCTCTTGTTTTAAGGTAAGTTGTGAAGAAAACCACCCTCCTCCTTTAATTGATGCTTAAATCATGCTTAGTGGTAGTAGAAGATGCAAGTTTATGGATTAATTCTTGATTTGTGGTTGAAATGATCAAGTTTTATTATTTTTGGGGATTTTTCTGTTTTAATATAAGCATGATTGTGTGGCTATCTATGATGATTGGAAATGGTCTATAATGACTTAAGGAGGTGGGAAAAGTGATTAATTGCAACCAATTTCTGGTTTGGAAGAAATTTCAGAAAACTAGGGTTCTTGAGGGAGCATTCTGTCCGAAATTTTAGGTCCTAGATAGAGGCCGAATTTGTGACGCCTCGTAAGAAGGAGGGTTTCATTTTACATATATTTTGTCGGACGAGCGGAGGAGTGCAACGTTTGAACTTGGAAAAGAAGGAAAAATTTTGAAAAAACGAAGAAGGACCGAATCCAGCCGGAAATCCGGCCAGTTCTTGGCCGGATTGTGGTGCAGTTTTGGAAAAATGATCGAAGGCTCTGCCTTGTATCCGGCCAGGAATTCGGCCCGAAATCCAGCCAGATTCCGGCCGGATTGTGACGTGTCACAGCCGGTCAGAGGCTTCGACCGGCTGTTTCTTCCATTCTTATCTCACTTTTGCACCTAAAATGTCTCATTTTCCTTCCCTGGTTCAGCTGAGCTTCATAAGAGAGAAAAACTCTTAAATTTTCTAGTTTTGATTTCTACCAAAATCTTGAGTTTTCACCGATGGTTTTGGACAATATTTCACACAAGGGTTCACTATGGTGGTTTAAAGCTTTTAGATGGATTGATTTTGGAGGGAAGGCTCTAAGGTGTTAGCTTCTTGAATTTGAGGTGAGTTGCTAAGAAATTGCTATTTTGGTTTACTAATGGTATAGTAGTGCTATGTAGTGATTATATATGTTATACTGTGGATGATTTCATGGGTTTAAGGAAATTATGGTGAATTTCTAATTTATTGGGCATTTTTCTGATTTTATATGATGGCTATGATTAGTGTTGGAATGATGGTTGGATATGGTGTTAATTGGAACCCTTATGCGTTAATTGTGATCATTTGCGGAAAATTTACGCTTGTAGTGTAATTTCCGGTTTCTAGGTTTAATTTGGGGATTTTATAATGGTTGGCTTTTAAGCTTCTAATTGGCTTGATTGAAGGGGTATTGTGGCCCTAATTAAGTGTATTTACTAGCCTACGACTTGCATGTGAAAATGGGGTTGAATTGAGATATATTTGGTATTGAATGGTAGGTTGGAAATGTGTTAAATTAAGGGGTAATGCTGTCCCATTATGGAAATTTTTGTGAATTGGAAGTTGGGCTGTTAAGAGTCCATGTTAGTGACGTTTCTAAACTTTGTTTAAGTTAATTCATCCTTGTTTTGGCCTGTACATGATTGGTATAGGCTAGTCTCAGGTTGAGTGGGGATTTCTAGCCCTTAATTGTGATTAGTGATGGTCATATGCAAAGGTCGGTTCAAGAAGAGTAATTTCAGTTTTTTCCCTGTTTCCAAACTGAACTTGGACTGTCATTTTCTCTATGCTTTAGACCGAACCAGCTTTTGCTCAAAACATGAAAGTTGTACGTATATGAGTTGACTACTTTCCTGCAAAATTTCAGATTGATTGGAGTACTGTAACTTGTGAATTGACCGAAATACCCCTGACTGTTCATAGACCCTGTTTTGTGGACAGTTTTCTGTCCTCTCCTAGATTTCGATATTTGACCCTGGAATTGTATGTTTTGAATTGGGAAGTCTTCATAACAAATGTTGGTATATGTCTTAACTTCGTAAAGCCATAAGATTTGCATCAGCCGGATAAGTGTAGCTTCCATTATGATTAAAATGCCAAAAGGTGGTAGGAATTGTTAAGTTTAGAATTCCTTTTATTTGACATGCTATTTGTAATTTAGGACTTCGACTTGTGCAAGGCAATGAGGTACTATGGATGGTTCCTGAGCTGTGGTTTGGTGAGTGAACCTTAACTATTACTCCGAAAGTTACTTTTGAAATAATTCTTGCATTGATTACACGATTGCATCTCATGGTGTATGTGTGTGTGCCATAACATTTTGGCTCCGATGAGATCTTGGGAAAATCTTGTGCTTAGAACCAACGTCTCCATTACTGCTTATGCATCCTTTGGAGCACGATGGCTCCTTATTTCTGTTTACCTATTACTTGATCTAAAGGAGCGTTGGATATTTAAGTACAAGGATTTCACTGGCTCCAAAGAGCAATATACGCATCTTTGATCACTCATTCATGACATCATTTACATGCACTACTGTAAAGTTTATTAGATTATTGATTTTACTGTTCACTCGCTGAGCTTCTAGCTCACCCCAAATGTTTTCTTCTCCCCACAGGGATCGAGGCAAAGGAAGCGCTTGTATTACGTTATGTGTATGACCGGATGGCATGTAACTTGTATAGTTTAGATTTGGATTCGTTTGTGTAATTGTTGGGCTAGGGTGACTGTTTGAAATTGGAATGGATGGATTATACCTTGTACGGTTTGAATTTGGATTGCCTCTTGTGTAATAGCTTAGTATTAGGGTTTATAATAAATGATTGGACTTGAATGGATGTACGTGTACATCCCGCTGCGTTTGTGATATGTAATTCTTGGAGAATTTGATGTATACATCTGAATCTTATATTGTAATTTATTGGAGAACTGTAGTGATTGACCGAGTCCTGGCGAGAGTTGGGCAGGTGGCCCGCCGAACCCTCTGGTTCGCCTTAGGGGAAGGTGGGGTCGTTACAAGTTGTAACAGCCCCACCTTCCCCTAAGGCGAACCAAAGGAGTTGGCGGACTGCCTGCCCAATTCTCGCCAGGACTAACGGATCAATTTACGTCGCTCTACTACGTTTCGGAACACACCAACGCGCACAACAAGTCAAAATCACAAAATAAAAAAAATGAAAATCGAAGCCGATGATGAACAGTACCGGCCACGTCAGAATCCGGCCGGAATCTGGCCGGATACTAGGCCGAGAGCAACCAAGCTTTTTTCCCAACTCCCCACGCAATCCGGCCGTCAATCCGGCCGGTTTCTGGCCGGATTTGGCCCTGTTCATTCCCGCCAAAATTTTTCCTTTTCCGTTTGAAATGCGTATCGATCCGGAATCCAACCAAACATCAACCAAACATATATGTACATTGAAATTCAACATTTACAACCGTAGTGACCTGAGTGCCATTTCCGCAAAATGAGGTTAAACATTGTTTTATCAAGGTTAAAGTTAAGGTTAAGCTAATGCCATTTCTTGATTTTCTGGTTTCCTTTGATGCTAGTATATGCTTATGAAACCCTATTGGGGTTGTAATTGGCATTGCTTTATGACTCGTTTTCGAGTCTCATTGTACTTGTTTGCGTGTTCTAGGGCGTGACGGTGGTTCACGACGTACTTTTGACGACGGTGCACGAAACATCACCTACTTGATTGGTGAGTGTACTACTCACATGAATGTTTACAATGTGGCTTTGATATATGTGATTGTGATGCCGTGAAGGCTTACTTGGCCATTGGAATTGGTTAAGGTGAGGGTGTACTTGACCGCCCTCACCCCTTTTGATACTGTTAATGACTGTTTACCGTTTCACTGTAATACTGAACTTGATATATGAGTTATTGAATTCCATTTCATGGAAACCTGATTTGGTGTCGTTTGGACGAATATCCAACGGCCTTACTGTATTACTGAGCTCAACCCCGTTGGTAGTCAATTGAATCGAGCCGGCGAGGGCTTGGTCGTGAAAATTGACATGCCACGGGGACTGTACTGGGGAATCTTGTAGTAATGAGATTCTTGATTCCGGTATACTCGAGTATTACCAAAAGCTACTGTTTGGAGTGCGGGCCCGGTTGGGGTATGTTGGGTGGAAGGAATGGAAGTGAAGTGAGGTCTACGGTTGGTACTCTTAAACATTGACGGAGGGTCAATGATGTTGGATCAAGAATGTAAGCGTGGAAATGGGCTCTTGAGAGCCGTCCGTATCCTTTTACCGATTTGTTTTGCTTCTTATTTGCATACTTGAAATGAACGGTTATGCTTATGTGATCTTAACTGCTTATGTGGTAGTAACTCACTGGGCGTAAGCTCACTCTGTTCCATTTGTTTTCCTTACAGGAAAATGATCACTTTTGGAAAGATCATACTTGTTGGTTGCCAAATTGAGCTCATGTACATGTATATTTTGAATAGCTCTTTGAATGAAACCCTAATGTGTATTGGCAATGTTATATGATGGATGATTCTGAGCCATGGAGGTGAGTGACCCCAAACTATTGTTAAAGCTTCTTATGAAATGTTTCTTGCATTATTTACTCGACTGCATCTCATGCGTGCTTGCATGTGAATTCATGATATGATTTTTGGCTTCAATAAGTTCTTGGGGAGTCTTGTGCTGGACACCAACGTCTCCACCTCTGTTTACTTGGAGCAAATGGCTCCGGAGCTCAAAAAGGGGCTCCCTCTTAATGTTAATGTTAATGTTAAATGATCTATTTGAGCGTTGGGTGTTCAAGTACTGTGATTTCACTGGCTCACGAGAGCAATAAACGGACATTTGTTCTTTGAATCATGACATCATCAAAATGATCGAAATGCAACATTGTGAAATATATTTGTTTAATGATTTTTTCCTGGTTACTCGCTGAGCTTCTAGCTCACCCCAAAAATATTTTATTCCCCTCCATAGGGCTCAAGGCGAAGGAAGGACTTGTTGTACTTATTCACGTGAATGGATGGCCTATATTTTGTACAATTTGGATTTGGAATCATTTTATGTATAGTTGGGATTAGTTTCCGCTGCATTTGTGACATGTAATTATTGGAGACTTGGATGTATATTTGTGGAGAATTTGATGTAATATTTGAGATTTGTATTGTAATTCATTTGAGGATTGTAGTGAACGACTGAGTCCCGGCGAGAGTTGGGCAGGCGACCCGCTGAACCCTGGGGTACGCCCTAGGGGGAGGTGGGGCCGTCACAACTCACCTTAGCAATACAAGAGATAGAGCAACTAGCCACCTTAGCTTTCCAAACAACTTCACAACCAAGCTCAACTCCACCAAACTAAGAGGTTTTATGGAAAACTTTCAAGTTTAATCGGTTGGAATTGAAGATTGAGCAAGAAATAGAAGGAAGAAATTGAGAGCTTTTCTTTCTTTTCCTTTGAGAGAGAGCCGGCTATGAAGCTTTAGAAATAAGGATGATTTTTGGCAATTTTTTTGATTTATTTGGTAAAGTAGGGAATAGTGTAGTCAAAGTCCAAGACTTAATCTTATGGTGACACTTGTCACCTTTTGGTTCAAAACTTATCTTTTTGTCTCTCCAATACAAATATCTTAACACCTTGTAAAATAATATCACTTAATACAAAATTCCAACAAGTTGTCAAAAATATAATGCATTTACCGCACTTGCGGGTCCCACGTCCAAAATACGCTCTTAATTTCTCAAAAACTAACCGATACTAGAAAAATCATTTTAAAACTATCTTAACTCATAAACTTTATCTGGGGAATTTTTCTAATCAAGAAAATGTAGAAAAGGCGGGCGATTAAAAAAAATAAACCCTAGAAAATTAGAAAATTTCCGGGTTCTCAAACTCTTTTTTTTTTCGGGGCGTCACACAAGTGGTATCAGAGCCTAGGTTTTCAATCTCTGTAGTGTATCCTAAGTTTGAAATTTAGGATGTCTGACTGTGGGATTAATTTGAATATTATGTGAACAAGGATCTCTTGTATCTTAGGGGTTAAAGAAATTGATTATTTGGGGGTTCTTATTTGGGACTTGCAGAAGAAACTGAGGAATTAGGTGATGTTATATTGAAGGAAGACATGGGATAAGAGATTTGCAATGAAAGATTTGGACGAATTTGAATTATCATTATATTTGTAAGTGTGGAAAGAATTGGGATAATTATTAATACTGGCTATGGAGGATAAGAGACCGAGATTTGATAGTCAAACTCCATGTGTGATGATTTTGAACCAAGATAAAAAAAAATAAATAAATAAATACCAAAGGAATAAAATGCATTTTCTGCCCACATACCTTCTAAAAAAATTTTGTTTTGGGATTTTGAAGAAAAATTAGGATGTACTTGTGACGACCCCACCTCCCCCTAAGGCGTACCAAAGGGTTTGGCGGACCGCCTGCCCAACTCTCGCCAGGACTCACTCACTCGTATCACGTGCATTCATTCATGGACCATAAATAACATCGCAATTCAAGTTTAGAATTTACATTGATGAAAATCAAGGTACAAAGCCTCAATATACCCAAACTGGTTCAAAGCTGATACAATCCAAATACAAAACATTCTATTCGAAGAATAGCGCGAGTACAAGACAAAAGTCAAAAGTCAAACAACTGGACTATGCTAGTCTTTACACATCTCACGCCTCGTTCGTACCCCCTGTATGGAAAACAAATATCGTGGAATGAGCTAAAAGCCCAGTGAGGTTCCAAATAGCAAATTGACCATTATTTATAAGTACAAGTTTTCGATATAGCAAAGTAACGAGCATGAAGAGTTCATAAATGTGAGCAATAACACTTCAAGTAGCAATCTCAAAATGAGCGAGTGTAAAAGTTTTCAGAAGAAACAATAATCCAATAAACAATAATCACTCCAAAGTATAAGGATACGGATGGCTCTCAGGAGCCAAATTCCCATTACATTACCAGAAGCTTGATCACGTAGTAGTTGACACTCCATCAACTTTCAAGTAAGTAACCAATCCAGTAGAACACCACTTACACGACTCTCTGTCCACCATTCACACCCCCAACTGGGCCCAAAATCCTCAATAAACACGGGTGGCAATACTCGAGTATACCTGGGACTGGTCGAGGAATTCCTCCAACGACGTTGCGTCCAACAAGAGATTAGGGACTAGTCGAGGAATTCATCCAACGACGTTGCGTCCAACAAGAGATTACCAGGTCAGGGTAAGAGTCCTTTCCACCCTTAAGGTGTAGTACACTCCCCTGCCTAGTGATTAACACGTGCAAGCAAGTATTCATGAAAACATTTCAAGCAAGTCACCACTCGAACGGCTAGTGTGATAAAGTACACACCAGCCCTAGCAATTCACGCATGTGGCATATAATCATATTGGTCACGTATCAAGTACAAGTATCAAGTTCAATTCGGTATTTGAAAGCACTCACCAAAAGATATAGTGCCATTACTGGTCACTTTCAGGTTGTACTCCAGGTTCGGAGTCCAAATCTGCGATAAAACTCAGTTTGAGAACTTTGAAACATGACTAAGATTCGAAACTTAGACGTTTCGTTCAATAAAAATCAAGAAATTGGAATTCACTTGGTGAGTAGTCGTGAAACACTTGCTCGTTTTTTTTAAACGATAAAGCTTTGTAACATTTATACTTGAAATTGTCATGCGAGTCGAGAGTACAAGGAAAACGTACTTCGAGCAATCATTATTTCATTTTCCAAGGGTACAAGTTTGGCCAAGTCCTAACATATAACCCTCGATAAACAAGTAGCAAAGGTTCCCGCTAGTTCAAGTGATATTCACTTAACCTTTACTCAAGTTAGAAATATAGTTTTCTAGTCCTCGAGTGTAAATTCGGGCAGCATGTCTGTGACAGCCCCACCTTCCCCTAAGGCGTACCAAAGGAGTTAGTGGACTGCCTGCCCAACTCTCGCCAGGACTACTAAAACGGTCAAACACTAACTCAAGTCGTTCGGGAAAAATATTAGCACGCTTAATCAACCCAATAAATGAGAAACAGAAAATAGAAGTCAAAACGTAAAGCGATAGTGACTGCCACGTCACAATCCGCCGAGAGCCCATTGATTACAAGAAATTTCCAACAATCGCTGAAAAGAATATATACAAGCCAAGTACAATCCACTGGATAGGAATACACTCTGTTACAAACCACATTTGTATGGTTACAAGCCAAAGGAAAGCATTTAGATCCAAGTACAAACAAAGGTTCCAACTATTGAGGAGCTATACAAAATCTCTCAACTAGCTCTACTCAACTCACTCTTCACAGTCAAAAGTCCAAAATATAATTCCCTGTAAGGAAAACAAAATTAACGGAGTGAGATTTCGCCCAATGAGGTACTATCACGTAAATACACCAAAAGCACATAAACACAAGAATATTCAATCCAAATATGTACATCAAGTAAGCAAAAAGCAATAACACCCAAGCATACGGAGTAAAAGGATACGGATGGCTCTCAAGAGCCCTTATCCTCTTTTGCCATACTTGATCACATCTCATTGACCCTCCGTCAATGTATACTAGGTAATCAGGATCGTAGACCCCTCTTTACTCCAATTATCCGTCCACCTCACTTTCCCCTTACCGGGCCCGAACACCAAACAGTACAGAATTGGTATTACTCGAGTATACCGGAATCAAGGGTCTCATACCCAAAGATTCTCAAATACAGTCCCCATGGTTTGTCAAATGTCCCCGACCAAGTCCTCACTGGCTCGAGTCCATTGACTTCCAATGAGGTAGGGCTCAGAGTAAACAGTAAAGGTTTAGAGTTACAGTAAAGGTTGGTATCCACTCGACACCAAATCAAGTCCAGTCAAGAGTATTCAAGTGATATAATAAACAAACAAGTAGGTCTAATATAATAACCAGTCAAGGAGGCCAGAGAGTACGAGAGTGGTAAAGTACACCCCCGCCTCACCTAGTCCAAACAATCATCACAACTAGTCCAAATCACAGAATTCAAGTACAAGAAAGCCACGGAATAACAAATATGTGAGTAGTACACTCACCAAGTTCGACAATGAAATTTCACAAGTTTTCGCCCGACGTGAGCCTTGGATCACCGGCACGCCCTATAATAATCAAGAAAGTGCAATTAAGACTCAAACACGAGCTGAATACCTTTTTAATAGGGACCCTTAGGGCAAGACCCAAATATAGCTTGGAAATGAAAAATACACAACATTTAGGGTTAAAAGTGGAAACAATCCCTAAAACTGCTCATTTCTATCCAATCACAACCCAACTCATAAGAACCCAATACCCTAGACACTTGGACAGCATTTCCCCTAAAATTTCAGCTTTTCCAACCTACAAAACAACCATTAAAAGCCATCCAACACAACCACAAGCACCCAAACAATTCATAAGCCATTCAATATACTTCATTAGGGTCACAATACCCCTCAATTATAGCCAATTAGAAGCTCAACAATCATCCATAGAAAACCCCTAATTTGAAACCCTAAATCTGGAATTTTCCGCACAAGCGGAAATTTTCCGCAATTAACCACAATTAACGCACAAGAGAGCTATTTAATACCATTTAGAACCATCAATTCAAGCTCAATCATATCCATCATAGGAAAACAGAAAATTCCAGAAAAAAATCCAGAAAAATCAGAAAATTAGGAAACTTCACTCCAATCCACCAAATCTTCCGTAAAATCGCGTAAATAGCTACTATAAGGCACCAATTGGCCAAATTTTATAACAAAAGATGAGTTCCAAGCAAGATACCTTAGTTCTTCAAGAAAGGTTGAAGCTTAGAGAGTTTTCTTCCAAAACAACACCACCAAGGTCTTCAAACACTCCTAGCAAGATGATTTTATGGACTAATTCAAGAAGTAATCGGTTGATTTTCAAGATTGAAGCAAGATTAGAAGATGGAAGGTTGAAGAATTTTTTCCTTAGCTTGCTAGAGAGGTTCGGCCAAGACAAGGCTGAAATGAAGATGATTTAGTCAATTTTTTGGTCTTTTATTAAAGTTAAAGAAAGTTAGGCAAAGTTAGGCAGGTTTAGTCCAACAACAATTTGACACTTGGCGCATTATTTTGCTAGAGCTATCTTCTTGTCCCTCATGGCTAAACCATCTAGGCAACCTCCAATTATCTCCTAACACCTAGTAATAAAATCCCTTTATGCAAAATTTAACCGAATTGGCCGAATTTCTCTCACTAAATGCACTAGTGGGTCCCACGTCCAATATACATTCCAAATTTCTCACGAACTACCTTATACTAGAAAAATGATTTAAAAACTATATTTACTGATAAAATGTTGATAAAATTAATAGAATAAAGAAAATACAAGAAAACGGTGCACAGGAATAAAATAATAAATAAATAAATTTTTTTTTTCTTTTTTTTTTTCTGGGTTCTCACATCCTCTCCCCCTTATGGAATTTCGCCCTCGAAATTGCTCACCTGGGTTACTAAACAGCTCAGGGTATTTCTTTTGCATCTCTTCCTCCAATTCCCAAGTTGCCTCTTCTATACCATGATTTTTCCACATAACCTTCACTAATGGAATTTGCTTATTCCTCAATTCCTTAATTCTTCGATCGAGTACTTGTACAGGTCTCTCTTCGTAAGTAAGTGCCTTATCTAACTCAATCTCCTCTGGTCGCACAATGTGGGTTGGGTCAGGATAGTACTTTTTCAGCATCGACACATGGAAGACGTCATGAATACGAGATAAACTTGGCGGCAACTCGAGTCGGTACGCTACTTTCCCAACTCGTTGGAGAATTTTGTATGGCCCCACAAACCGTGGTTGAAGTTTCTTTCCTCTACCCGTAGTGACGCTTCGTAGTGGCGTGATCTTAAGGAAAACACGGTCTCCAACTTCGAACTCCAAATCTTTCCTTCGGTTATCGGCGTAGCTCTTTTGTCGGCTTTGAGCTGTTTGGAGTCTTTGACGGATCAATTTAACCTTTTCTTGTGCATCCTCCATCCAGGGAATGGTTGTTGGATCTAGAACTTTCTTTTCCCCTACTTCATCCCAGTAAATGGGTGAACGACACTTCCGTCCGTAGAGAGCTTCATATGGTGCCATTTGAATGGACGAATGGAAACTATTATTGTAGGCAAACTCTACCAAAGTCATATGTTGGCCCCAATTACCCCCAAAATCCAGAATACATGTCCGTAACATATCCTCGAGGGTTTGAATTGTTCGCTCTGACTGTCCATCCGTCTGGGGGTGATAGGTGGTACTAAGGTTGATTTTGGTTCCTAAGTGCTCCTGAAACTTTTGCCAAAACCTCGATACAAAACGAGGATCTCGGTCAGAAACTATACTCACTGGAACCCTATGCAATCTCACAATTTCATTCAGGTACAACCGAGCCAGTTTATCCATGGAATCTTTCACATTCACAGGTAAGAAATGGGCTGATTTGGTCAACCGATCAACGATCACCCAAACGGCATCATGTTCTTTTTGCGTTCTTGGCAGTCCAGAAACAAAATCCATCGTGATATTTTCCCACTTCCATTCGGGTATCTCAAGAGGTTGTAACAGCCCGGAGGGTTTTTGGTGTTCAGCCTTGACTTGCTGGCAAATCAAACAGGTTTGGATATATTGGGCAATCTCTCTTTTCATCTTATCCCACCAGTACAACCGTCGCAGGTCTTGGTACATCTTATTACTACCAGGATGGATCGTGTATTTCGATCGATGGGCTTTCTCTAAAATTCCTCTTTTCAGGTTTTCATCATTGGCCACCACTACTCGGTTTCTATATCTCAAAATCCCTTCAGGACCCAAATTGAAATCAGGTAATGCTTCCTTTTCTACTTTTTCCTTCCACTTTTGTACTATCGGGTCCTTCTCCTGGGCTTCTTTAATTCGATCAAGAATAGCAGATGTTACCCGAATATTTCCAAAAGTTATTTTCTCGCATTCCAAGCTAGGGTTCCACTCACTAGCTGCTCCTAACATCTCCCATTCCTTGACCATCAACCCTGCTACTTGAGCCTTCCAGCTTAGGGCATCCGCTACTACGTTAGCCTTACCGGGATGGTAGTTGATCGTGCAGTCGTAATCTTCTAAGAGTTCCATCCACCGGCGTTGCCTCATATTCAACTCTTTTTGGGAGAAAAGGTACTTAAGACTCTTATGGTCTGAATAAACCTCAAAAGTAACCCCGTAGAGATAGTGTCTCCACTTTTTCAGAGCAAAGACCACAGCAGCTAACTCTAAGTCATGGGTCGGGTAGTTTTATTCATGGGTTTTTAGTTTCCTAGAGGCAAAGGCAATCACGTTCTTATTTTGCATTAACACACACCCCAAACCTTCCTTCGAAGCATCGGTATAAACAGTGAAACTGTCCTTCCCACTAGGCAAGGCCAAAACAGGAGCTCTGGTTAACCTTCGCTTCAACTCCTGAAAACTGGTTTCACACCTAGTATCCCACACAAAACGACCGTTTTTCTTCGTCAGGTCGGTTAAAGGACCGGCCAATTTGGAAAAGTCTTTAATAAAGCGTCTATAGTACCCAGCCAACCCTAAGAAACTACGGATCTCAGTGGCATTTTCTGGCCTCTTCCATTCAGCCACCACCTCTACTTTCGCGGGGTCTACTGTAATACCTTCTCTTGAAATCACATGTCCCAAGAAAGAGATTTTCTCCAGCCAAAATTCACACTTACTAAATTTGGCGTATAGCTGATGATCTCTCAGGGTTTGTAACACTAACTTCAAATGCTGCTCATGTTCCTCAGGGGTTTTCGAATAAACCAAAATGTCGTCAATAAACACAACAACAAATCGGGTCCAGGTAGGGTTTGAAAACCCGATGCATCAAATCCATAAAGGCAGCAGGGGCATTGGTCAACCCAAAGGGCATGACCGCAAACTCAAAATGCCCATATCTAGAATTGAAAGCAGTGTTGGGTACATCTTCTTTCTTAATTAGCAACTGATAGTAACCCTGTCGGAGATCTAACTTTGAAAAGACCACTGCGCCTTGCAGCTGGTCAAACAGTTCATCAATATGGGGAAGTGGGTATTTGTTCTTAATGGTCAAGTTGTTTAGTCCCCGATAGTCGATACACAGTCTTAAAGTTCCATCCTTCTTCTTAACAAATAGTACCGGAGCCCCCCAAGGAGATCCACTCTCACGAATAAACCCACGCCCCAACAGGTCTTGCAACTGCAACTTCAACTCCTTGAGTTCAGCAGGTGCCATTCGATAGGGGGTCTTAGAGATAGGTGACGCTCCTAGCAATAGGTCAATCTTAAACTCTATCTCTCTCTCCGGAGGTAAAGTTACTAATTCATCAGGAAACACATCCGGATATTCACTTACAATAGGCACATCTTCCACCCTCACCTTATCAGTGGGAGTGTTTATCAGAAAAGCTAGAAACCCTTGGGCCCCTCTATACAGAAATTTCCTAGCCCTAATACCTGAGATTAATGCAGATGAGGCTAAACTACCTCTTACATCTAGCCTTACGGTTGCTTCCCCCGGTATACGAAGTTCCACTGTTTTCCTCTTACAATCAAGTTGTGCATCGTACCTTGCTAGCCAGTCCATACCCAATATAACATCGTACCCCTTAATAGCTAAACTTATAAGATTTCCCAAAAGCTTTCTCTCTCCTACCCAAATTTCGCAATTCGCATACATCGAACCAGTAATCAAACATTGGTTCCCCGTAGGAGTACTAACCTCTAAGTCATAAGGCAAGCTAACAGGGGTTATATCAATGCTGCACATAAAATTGGGGTTAACAAAGGAATGGGTAGCGCCAGGGTCTATCAAAATCCTAGCTAGACGATGGAAAACAGGGATCGTACCTTCTACAACCCCAGAGGGATCAGGGACTTGTTGTTGCTCAAGGGAGTAAACCCGAGCTAGCACCTTTGGCTTTGTCCCTTCTACCTTGGACTGTCCCGAGTTAGCCTTTGACGATTGGGTGGTTGCTCTCGCCTCCCGAGGTAACACTGGGCAGTTAGCTATTTGATGCTCTGCACTCCCGCAGCGCAAGCATCTTCTCTCCTTCCTCCAACAGTTGTCCTCAGTGTGGTTTGGTTTTCCACAAAATCCACAGGGTCCGCGTGCAACTGAGGCCGAACTTCCTTGTGAGGTGCTTTTCTGTGGGCCCCGTCCATTGTGACCACCCCTTGGCGGAGTCCCTCGTGTCATCCCTGGTTGCCTTCCTCCACCGGCTCCTCTTCCAAACTTGGGAGGGGTCCCTTTATCCCCTTGGGTCGAACTACTCGCGGAGAACCCCCGTTTTTTCACCTGAAAATTCCTTACTTGAAGCCTTGCATTTTCAACTCGCAAAGCTTTCTCCACGGCGTTACTAAAAGTATGGATCTGGGCTACCGCCAGATCCTTTTGAATTTCCACATTGAGCCCCTGAGTAAAACGTCGAACTCTCCTTTGCTCCGTTAGAATGAGTTCAGGGGCGAACTTAGATAAACGAGTAAACTGGCTTTCGTACTCAGCCACTGATTGAGTCCCCTGACGGAACCTAATAAACTCGTCTTCCTTCTTTTCCTGGACCAAAGGGGGAAAGTATTTCGCATTAAAGTCCCTCATAAAGTTTACCCATGTTCTTGGTGTTTGTTCCCGGTCCCACTTCATTCGTATCACGTTCCACCAAGAACGCGCGGCCCCTTCCAATTGAAAGACAGCGAAAGTAACCTACCTTTCCTCTGAATAGTGTAGGGCGGCAAAAATATCTATCATTTTCTCTAACCACTTTTCGGCCACGTCCGGATCTGGCCCGCCCAGAAATTTCGGTGGAGAGAACTTCTGAAATCTCTCTAGGGCCCGATCTTCACTCTCTATTACATGGCCAGGGTTCCCAGGTTGATGGATAGGAGGTTGGCCTTGCTGTTGCACTACGTGGGCCAACAGGTCAGTCATTTGCTGCATAGCAGCAGCTATCTGGGCACTAGGGTCAACCCTAGGTTCAGGATTTGGTTCAGTCGTGGTATCCCTAGTACCCTCGTCAGTTGTGGGTTGCCTAACCCCGCGCCCGCGACCTCGTCCGCTACGAGTGCCTTCCATTCTCTAAGTTACTCTAAAGTCGAGGCACAAAAATAATATCAAAAGGGCATATCAATATAGTCACATAAGCATGAACAAAAATCAAAAGTACACATCACATAAAGCACGTATACACATAGCACATTTATACATGGAACACATAATTGTGTCAAACAGTCATACATAAGCAGTCAAGCAAATATATACACAAGTACTCCCGTGAAGCCAAAAGAGGGTCTGCCAAAATACACTGTACAACCTAGGTCTCAAAAGGTACAAAACAACTAACCAAAAGCTTTTCCTAGGTGTCCCTCACACGGGATCAAAACAAGGCTCAAAACCCTAATCTAGTCCTCGACAGAGCCAACCGACTCCCCCCCAGAGCTAGAGCTAGGGGCGCCTCCCTGACCTGGAGCTCCCCCTGGCGCATTGGCGCCAATCACTCCCTGGATGAGTGCCCCACACTCATCGATAATAGCGCCGGACCGGTCTCTCACCTCCCGGGCTACGCGAGTAAGGCGGTCGTTAACCACCTGCAACTGCTCTCGCAGAGCGTCCGTCCTCTCCTGCTCCATGGCCACGTCCCCCTGGAGCTCTCCAATCCTATCGGCCTGCATCCGCATGATGCCCCTAAGCCTAAGGGTCTCAGTGCGCTCCCTGGCGGCGTCACATCTAAGCCTCCGTCGCTCGGCAAGTACCGCCTCAACCACGTGGTCCGCGTAGGAGTAAAACTGGCAACGCCTACAGCGGCGGGTCCGGTTAGCGGTATACCACAGCCGGATCGGACCTCCGGGTCTCTCCTGATAGTCGATGACTCGGGGCCGCCTCTGTGGTGGCTCGCCTCCGCCTTCTCCACTGGTACCGGCCATAACCTACAAAGATAGCACAGGTTTATAGCTTAAACAATATATTCACACTTAATGGTGTCTAAACACAATCCCCAAGAGTTCTAAGAAACAGGTTTCAGGTTCTCCCAGGTTATTTCTAGCCTAGGCTATGATACCACCTGTGACAGCCCCACCTTCCCCTAAGGCGTACCAAAGGAGTTAGTGGACTGCCTGCCCAACTCTCGCCAGGACTACTAAAACGGTCAAACACTAACTCAAGTCGTTCGGGAAAAATATTAGCGCGCTTAATCAACTCAATAAATGAGAAACAGAAAATAGAAGTCAAAACGTAAAGCGATAGTGACTGCCACGTCACAATCCGCCGAGAGCCCATTGATTACAAGAAATTTCCAACAATCACTGAAAAGAATATATACAAGCCAAGTACAATCCACTGGATAGGAATACACTCTGTTACAAACCACATTTGTATGGTTACAAGCCAAAGGAAAGCATTTAGATCCAAGTACAAACAAAGGTTCCAACTATTGAGGAGCTATACAAAATCTCTCAACTAGCTCTACTCAACTCACTCTTCACAGTCAAAAGTCCAAAATATAATTCCCTGTAAGGAAAACAAAATTAACGGAGTGAGCTTTCGCCCAATAAGGTACTATCACGTAAATACACCAAAAGCACATAAACACAAGAATATTCAATCCAAATATGTACATCAAATAAGCAAAAAAGCAATAACACCCAAGCATACGGAGTAAAAGGATACGGATGGCTCTCAAGAGCCCTTATCCTCTTTTGCCATACTTGATCACATCTCATTGACCCTCCGTCAATATATACTAGGTAATCAGGACCGTAGACCCCTCTTTACTCCAATTATCCGTCCACCTCACTTTCCCCTTACCGGGCCCGAACACCAAACAGTACAGAATTGGTATTACTCGAGTATACCGGAATCAAGGGTCTCATACCCAAAGATTCTCAAATACAGTCCCCATGGTTTGTCAAATGTCCCCGACCAAGTCCTCACTGGCTCGAGTCCATTGACTTCCAATGAGGTAGGGCTCAAAGTAAACAGTAAAGGTTCAGAGTTACAGTAAAGGTTGGTATCCACTCGACACCAAATCAAGTCCAGTCAAGAGTATTCAAGTGATATAATAAACAAACAAGTAGGTCTAATATAATAACCAGTCAAGGAGGCCAGAGAGTACGAGAGTGGTAAAGTACACCCCCGCCTCACCTAGTCCAAACAATCATCACAACTAGTCCAAATCACAGAATTCAAGTACAAGAAAGCCACGGAATAACAAATATGTGAGTAGTACACTCACCAAGTTCGACAAAGAAATTTCACAAGTTTTCGCCCGACGTGAGCCTTGGATCACCGGCACGCCCTATAATAATCAAGAAAGTGCAATTAAGACTCAAACAAGAGTTGAATACCTTTTTAATAGGGACCCTTAGGGCAAGACCCAAATATAGCTTGGAAATGAAAAATACACAACATTTAGGGTTAAAAGTGGAAACAATCCCTAAAACTGCTCATTTCTATCCAATCACAACCCAACTCATAAGAACCCAATACCCTAGACACTTGGACAGCATTTCCCCTAAAATTTCAGCTTTTCCAACCTACAAAACAACCATTAAAAGCCATCCAACACAACCACAAGCACCCAAACAATTCATAAGCCATTCAATATACTTCATTAGGGTCACAATACCCCTCAATTATAGCCAATTAGAAGCTCAACAATCATCCATAGAAAACCCCTAATTTGAAACCCTAAATCTGGAATTTTCCGCACAAGCGGAAATTTTCCGCAATTAACCACAATTAACGCACAAGAGAGCTATTTAATACCATTTAGAACCATCAATTCAAGCTCAGTCATATCCATCATAGGAAAACAGAAAATTTCAGAAAAAAATCCAGAAAAATCAGAAAATTAGGAAACTTCACTCCAATCCACCAAATCTTCCGTAAAATCGCGTAAATAGCTACTATAAGGCACCAATTGGCCAAATTTTATAACAAAAGATGAGTTCCAAGCAAGATACCTTAGTTCTTCAAGAAAGGTTGAAGCTTAGAGAGTTTTCTTCCAAAACAATACCACCAAGGTCTTCAAACACTCCTAGCAAGATGATTTTATGGACTAATTCAAGAAGTAATCGGTTGATTTTCAAGATTGAAGCAAGATTAGAAGATGGAAGGTTGAAGAATTTTTTCCTTAGCTTGCTAGAGAGGTTCGGCCAAGACAAGGCTGAAATGAAGATGATTTAGTCAATTTTTTGGTCTTTTATTAAAGTTAAAGAAAGTTAGGCAAAGTTAGGCAAGTTTAGTCCAACAACAATTTGACACTTGGCGCATTATTTTGCTAGAGCTATCTTCTTGTCCCTCATGGCTAAACCATCTAGGCAACCTCCAATTATCTCCTAACACCTAGTAATAAAATCCCTTTATGCAAAATTTAACCGAATTGGCCGAATTTCTCTCACTAAATGCACTAGTGGGTCCCACGTCCAATATACATTCCAAATTTCTCACGAACTACCTTATACTAGAAAAATGATTTAAAAACTATATTTACTGATAAAATGTTGATAAAAGTAATAGAATAAAGAAAATACAAGAAAACGGTGCACAGGAATAAAATAATAAATAAATAAATTTTTTTTTCTTTTTTTTTTCTGGGTTTTCACAATGTCCTTGGTGTTTACCTAATTTTCCAGCCATTTAGGCTTCATTATTTTTCCTCAATCACAACCCAAAGTCACCCATATCATAATTCAAGTCAAAAGCCGTTCCATAGGCTCATCATATCGTAAGAATAAGAATCACAATAATAACAAGTGCAGAAATACAATCTAGCACAAGACAGATTTGACGTGTGGATGCGGAAATAACATATCCGAGGCTACGCTTATCGGATTGAGGCACAACTTATGCTGTTTCGAAGCTAAGACATAGGGCTACAATGTTCATGAAGGTTACATAGTCCAGTTTCCAATGCAACTTAGTCAAATCCTCAATTTACAGAACTAAAATCTAACTCGTTGGCTGTCTAACTGCATTGTACTGTAATGGTCATATCTCAGGTTACAAAAGTCCGATTCAGGTGTTCTTAGAGGCGTTTGAAAGCTAATTCAGAATACTACAACTTTCATGTTTTGGTAAAAAGCTAAATCAGTACGGATCCTAGTGGAAAAACGTGATAAATTGGATAAACTGACCAAACGGACTGCTGGGGAAAAACTTAAAACAGTAAGGGTATTTTGGACTTTTCACGACCTACGTTGCTCCGACTGAGCTGAAATTTTGTAGGCACCTATAAAATACTATTCTATACAACTTTTATGTTTTGACCTAAGGCCAATTCGGCCTCTAACATGGAGCAACAAAAACGGGCAGAAAGGGGGGGAAATTTTCCAGAAATCTGGAATTTGTTGATCTTCAATGAAACTTTCTCAAATTTCTTATTCCAATCACTACCAAAGCCCCTTATATAATCTTATATACAACATATATTAATCATACCTCCAATTTGGCAGCAATTCCCCAAATCCTAACTCATGTGTCCACAAAGAAAACAACCCCCAAAACATGCTAACAACCGTTATTCAACACAAACTTGAGTTGCTAAGCTAATTTGCACAAGATTTAAAAGATCAAGGACCATGATCAGATTTAATACCTCAAAGACAAGCTTGGATGAGTGATAATCCACCTCCTTTGAAAATTTCTGGTTCCTCTAGCTTCCCCTACTCACAATTAGCACTTTAATCGGTTTGGAAATTTAATTTGTCACTTGGTTGGTTGGAATCAAGAAGAAGGAATTGTTTCTTGCTCTCACTTTCTCTCTCTCTCTTGGTCAACCAGCTGCTGGAAAAAATGAAGAGGAAAGTGCAGAAAATTGGTTTAAGAAGGCTATCACTTGGCCAAGAAACTCTAGGGTGGCGACACTTGGCGCCACCACCTCCTCTCATTTTTCTCTCTCTTTTTCTTGCTATTTTGAGCCCTAAATTTCGGTCAAGATAGCTGGCAAATGGAAGATATTTTGCTCAAGTATTAATGGGCTTGTATGGTAAGAAAGTGGTGGTCAAGTGGTGCGTTCAATCGGTAGTGCGCGGGACCCGCCGGTTCGCGCCGTTTTTCTTAAAACACACGTATTGGGGTTTTTACTTCCCATTCACCAACCTTATCTCATTTCTCCTAATCACATATTATTTCTCACTTAAAGTCACTTTTAATCACCAAATTTGATCCTTGCTTCATACCGAAAATTCATCCGGCGAAAAATCGCGAAAACCCTAATTTGCCCCAATCTTGAAAACGAAGAGTGAAACCCTACTTTCTAGGTTCATCTGCACTTATTATGGAATAATTGGATAGTAGGGCTTTAATAAATGATAATTTTCAAATAAAAGGAAATTTTTTAAGAAAACATGAGGAATTTTCCAATTCTAGTAATTAAAATTAGGGTTTCAATTAAAATATGAGAGATTTAGGAAAACCGGTTAGTCACAAGTAAACTAGGTTTTTGTTTTTGTTTTTTTTGGCTACAATCTTAGGGTTTCTAGTCATTTTAAAACAAAATTAGGTTTTAAATCAAACCCAAAGAAATACACTTTAATATTTTCTTCACAAACAACCTCCTAATATTCGGGATGTTACAGTACTAGTTTTATTTGTAAGCGATGAGTGGAAATAAGATATATATACTTTAAATATGTGTAATTTTTCCGATTTTGGTAAAAAGGTGAATTTTACTTGAATTTCAAATTTGAAAATTTGTGAATAACTGATGAATTGTTGAATTTGGTATATGATGGGTTGATACAAGGTCAAAGTTTTCTAAACTAAGTTGTCCCCCTTGATTGTATACTGGTGTAATCTCACACTTGAATTTGTATCTTGAGTTTTCGAAAGAATGGCGAACTTGTGTTTTATAATGTAAATCTTGACTTCGATAAGATTTTGATTACTTTAAATACTCTTCTTATGTTTTAAAATTCTTGACTTTCAAGAAGAGTGAGCCTATTTTTTTAAATGTATGGACTGAGGGACTTTGAGATATAGAGTGATTGTATTCAAGAGTACGAAGTTAGTGAGCCTATTTGACTTGGTTTCCATTTGACATGTAAGTTAGCAAGTTGTACTTGTTTCTTGGATTTGAACTTGGAGTTGAAACTTTAATTGCAAAACCCTAAGACTGGTTATTTTTTTGAGATGATGGTGTTCTGACTGGTGGCTGGTTATTAAAGATTTTGAACTTCGAATGGATAATCTTGGTTTCAGCTTGCGTTATGGCTTTATCGGATATAATTGCGTAAGGGTATGTGATTTGATTGAATTAGCAATAATTGGACCCTTTGGTTTAACTATGGACCTAGGAAGGGTGGTGCACGTCCTGAGGCTTTGGTATCCTGCTTACATATGCTTTTATCTGTTGTGACACTTAATTGCCTATATACAATATCTGACATATTGGCCTTATTTTGTAACTTTTAGCTCGTGCTATAATTTTGATACCTGTAAAGAATCATGTCCTGATTCAAAAAAAATTGTTATACCTTGTATATGTATTAAGCTCTTTTATGCTTAATTATGCCTTGTCCTGTGATTATAGACTTCTATTAAGTAGGACAGCAGGAATGGAAAAACGGGATCGTGGCCGAAGCCTTAGACAACCCTGTACTAGTGAGACAAATTTAATAGGTCCCTAGTACTGAATATGAGTCGAAAATAAATCCGAAGATCAGATCTACTAGTGTATAATGGATTAATCTAGTCGGAAACTTGGTGAGATTTTCTTGTGCGCAACATATGTTATGGTTGGTTCTGTGCCAATATTTCAACCTTAGGAAGTTTGAACTCCGAAAGTATTGTATTGGGTTGATAAGAGAACTCGAACTGTCTGAAACCGATTAGACTGAGCTTACTTGAGACTTGAACCTGTTTAGGCTAGTGTGCTCTTACGTATCCTCAATGGACCTAATTTGACTGAATATATGGAATGTAATCAGTATGTAACCTGAATGTGGACTTGAATTTTGTGACTATTTCAGAATGTAAGTTGTTTGACAGAGGCTAGGCAAGTGTGTTCTTATTCGTACTTAGGCACCTCGAACTTGAACTTGTGCTCTTATTTGTGCTCGTGCTCCCTGAACCTGCAATATTTGACCCTGCTCTTGAACTTATTCGTACTTGTGTGGTTGTAAACCGGCTACTACTCTTCTGTAGCTGTTGAACTGAACCTCTCTGGTGGGGCATTGCCTGTTGTGTTGTCCAACACCGTCATTCTTCTGGCGAGGCATGCCTGTTGTGTTGTCCAGCACCACCAGGGATGGAATTTTGAATTGAGGCTCTCTGGCGAAGTTTAGCCGTTGTGCTAACTTGTTGTGTTGCCCAGCACCGCCAGGGACAAATACTTGAACTGAGGCTTTTGGTGAAGTTTAGCCGTTGTGCTAACTTGTTGTGTTGTCCAGCACCACCAGGGCCAACTTACTGAACTGAAATTCTTTGGTGAAGCATAACCGTTGTGCGAGCTTGTTGTGTTGTCCAGCACCACCAGGGATGAATTTTTCGATTTGAAGCTTCGCTATATCCTGAATTTCTTCCAAATATCTGGGACTTTACGTCCGACTTCAAGCCTTTTGCCTGTTTTATCTGGTTACGCGATTAACTCCCTATTGGACCATGACTATTTGATAGGTTGGATTGGCGTGATATGTAGTACTTGAATCTGATAAGTGATTGTTAAATAAGCCATGCTTTACTAGATCATGAATTACAATAAGTGAGATTAGAATAATTCTTAGTTTTTGACTAACTTTGGGGAAACTAATTTGACCTGGTGTATACAAGCTGGAGTAAATTGAGTTCTAACGCTTGAGTGGTTTCTAAGTGATATCTTGACCGGTTATATCTGAGTGGAAATGTCGAGGATGACATTCTTTTAAGAGGGGGAGATTGTGACGCCTCGTAAGAAGGGGGGTTTCATTTTACATATATTTTGTCGGACGAGCGGAGGAGCGCAACGTTTGAACTTGGAAAAGAAGGAAAAATTTTGAAAAAAAAGAGGAAGGACCGAATCCGGCCGGAAATCCGGCCAGTTCTTGGCCGGATTGCTGGCCGGACTGTGGTGCAGTTTTGGAAAAATGGTCGAAGGCTCTGCCTTGTATCCGGCCAGATTCCGGCTGGATTGTGACGTGTCACAGTCGGTCAGAGGCTTTGACTGGTTGTTTCTTCCATTCTTATCTCACTTTTGCACCTAAAATATCTCATTTTCCTTCCCTGGTTCAGCCGAGCTTCATAAGAGAGAAAAACTCTTTAATTTTCTAGTTTTGATTTCTACCAAAATCTTGAGTTTTCACCGATGGTTTTGGACAATATTTCACACAAGGGTTCACTATGGTGGTTTAAAGCTTTTAGATGGATTGATTTTGGAGGGAAGGCTCTAAGGTGTTAGCTTCTTGAATTTGAGGTGAGTTGCTAAGAAAATTGCTATTTTGGTTTACTAATGGTATAGTAGTGCTATGTAGTGATTATATGTGTTATACTGTGGATGATTTCATGGGTTTAAGGAAATTATGGTGAATTTCTAATTTATTGGGCATTTTTCTGATTTTATATGATGGCTATGATTAGTGTTGGAATGATGGTTGGATATGGTGTTAATTGGAACCCTTATGCGTTAATTGTGATCATTTGCGGAAAATTTACGCTTGTAGTGTAATTTCCGGTTTCTAGGTTTAATTTGGGGATTTTATAATGGTTGGCTTTTAAGCTTCTAATTGGCTTGATTGAAGGGGTATTGTGGCCCTAATTAAGTGTATTTACTAGCCTACGACTTGCATGTGAAAATGGGGTTGAATTGAGATATATTTGGTATTGAATGGTAGGTTGGAAATGTGTTAAATTAAGGGGTAACGCTGTCCCATTTTTGGAGGGTATTTGATTGATTTGAATTGAGTGATCTTGATTAATTTTATGGAAATTTTTGTGAATTGGAAGTTGGGCTGTTAAGAGTCCATGTTAGTGACGTTTCTAAACTTTGTTTAAGTTAATTCATCCTTGTTTTGGCCTGTACATGATTGGTATAGGCTAGTCTCAGGTTGAGTGGGGATTTCTAGCCCTTAATTGTGATTAGTGATGGTCATATGCAAAGGTCGGTTCAAGAAGAGTAATTTCAGTTTTTTCCCTGTTTCCAGACTGAACTTGGACTGTCATTTTCTCTGTGCTTTAGACCGAACCAGCTTTTACTCAAAACATGAAAGTTGTACGTATATGAGTTGACTACTTGCCTACAAAATTTCAGATTGATCGGAGTACTATAACTTGTGAATTGACCGAAATACCCCAGACTGTTCATAGACCCTGTTTTGTGGACAGTTTTCTGTCCTCTCCTAGATTTCGATATTTGACCCTGGAATTGTACGTTTTGAATTGGGAAGTCTTCATAACAAATGTTGGTATATGTCTTAACTTCATAACGCCATAAGATTTGTGTCAGCCGGATAAGTGTAGCTTCCATTATGATTAAAATGCCAAAAGGTGGCAGGAACTTGTTAAGTTTAGAATTCCTTTTATTTGACATGCTATTTGTAAGTTAGGACTTCGACTTGTGCAAGGCAATGAGGTACTATGGATGGTTCCTGAGCTGTGGTTTGGTGAGTGAACCTCAACTATTACTCTGAAAGTTACTTTTGAAATAATTCTTGCATTGATTACACGATTGCATCTCATGGTGTATGTGTGTGTGCCATAACATTTTGGCTCCGATGAGATCTTGGGAAAATCTTGTGCTTAGAACCAACGTCTCCATTACTGCTTATGCATCCTTTGGAGCACGATGGCTCCTTATTTCTGTTTACCTGTTACTTGATCTAAGGGGGCGTTGGATATTTAAGTACAAGGATTTCACTGGCTCCAAAGAGCAATATACGCATATTTGATCACTCATTCATGACATCATTTACATGCACTACTGTAAAGTTTATTGGATTATTGATTTTACTGTTCACTCGCTGAGCTTCTAGCTCACCCCAAATGTTTTCTTCTCCCCACAGGGATCGAGGCAAAGGAAGCGCTTGTATTACGTTATGTGTATGACCGGATGGCATGTAACTTGTATAGTTTAGATTTGGATTCGTTTGTGTAATTGTTGGGCTAGGGTGACTGTTTGAAATTGGAATAGATGGATTATACCTTGTACGATTTGAATTTGGATTGCCTCTTGTGTAATAGCTTAGTATTAGGGTTTATAATAAATGATTGGACTTGAATGGATGTACGTGTACATTCCGCTGCGTTTGTGATATGTAATTCTTGGAGAATTTGATGTATACATCTGAATCTTATATTGTAATTTATTGGAGAACTGTAGTGATTGACCGAGTCCTGGCGAGAGCTGCGCAGGCGGCCCGCCGAACCCTCTGGTTCGCCTTAGGGGAAGGTGGGGTCGTTACAGAATTGGCCTTGGCTTAAAACATGAAAGTTGTAGGGAATTGTATTTTATAGGTACCTACAAAATTTCAGGTCAATCGGAGTAGTGTAGAATGAGATAAGTCGAAATTACTATTGCTGTTCTGGTTTTACCCGAATTGGAGAATTGCGCCTGTAATTGGTTGTTTTTGGCTGGAATTGCTTCCGAATTAATTGTCGAGGCCTTCTAATGAAATTTAGCCCTGTTTCTTAGCTTTCAGCTGGTTTTCGAATTTCTGGATTTGGACTTGTAGAGCCTGAGTTATGAAGTTTCCGCTAGAATGCATTTTGGTGAATCTGTTTTACGTTTTTGATGTAGTATCTTGCATTTTTGACCTGTTTTCACTCAAAACTGGGTTGAGTGACCTTCTGTGATTTTGTAGCCCTGTCTTTTAGCTTCGAGATGGTGGGTCTTGCACCCTCATCCGATAATCATAGTGAAATTGGTGCCATTACCGCAAAACGAGGACAAAAACTATTTTTTTCAAGGCCAAAGTTAATTGCATTTCCGAATTTTCTGGTTTCCTTTAATTTTTGTGTATGCTTAGGGAACCCTGTTTTGGTAGTATATAGAATTGGTTTATGACTTGTAATCGAGTCTTATTGTGTTCATTTGAATAGTTTAGGGCTTGACTTTCATATTCGGTTATTTCCTAACTAAATTTTGTACTTGAATGCCATTAAGCCTAGTGAACGGCTTTTGGGAATGAGATTATTTTTGTACAAGATGTTGGGACTGATTTGAGGAAATAATGAAGCCATGATGGCTGGAAAATAGGTAAACACAAGGGATATGCTGCCGAAATTTTACTTGAAGGCTAGTTGGATTTACTTGTGTTTTGAGCGAAGGGCTTTTGGGTTGTTTGAGCCTAGGTCTTCATGTTACCTTTTCGTTACCAAAAATCATGTTTTGCACCCTTGCTTTAGTAAATTTGGCGAGGCATACGACTGGCAGTCGAGCCTCACATGTGCATTCTGTATACTCAATTTTGAAAGTGGAACCTTCAATTGTTTTCCTTGGATTATTTTAGGGTTTATTGGTGATTAAAGCTCTCTTTTGGGAGGTATCTGCACTGACCCTGGTGAGTGTACTACTCACTTGTGTGTTACTATATGGCTTTGAATGTAAATTGCTTGAAGTGAATTGAATGTGACTTGATTGCAGTGAAAGTGTGTGAGAACCCGTAAATTCCCTAATAATTTTCCTAGGGTTTTTCCCCTTTAAAGACATGTTTTCTGCATTTTCTGGCTTAGGAAAATTTTCCTGGTGAATTTTATGTGTAATTATAGTTTTTAGATGATTTTTCTAGCATTGGAGAGTTTTTGAAAAATTACGGATATATAACGGACGTGGGACCCACTAGTGCGAAAAGTTCGGAAAAATTCGGCCAATAAGGTTAAGTTTCGGATACTGGTTGAACTTTATCGGGTGTTAATAGATAAGTAGAGGATGTGATGTGATTGATGTGAGAGGAAAAAAGAAGGATAGGAATGCATTAATGAAGTGACACTTGTCATGTTGGGATTGGTTTCACTTGTTGACAACTATTCACCTTTTTGACCTTTCTTACCAATTGAATAAATATCTCAAAAATCACAAAAAAATTCACTCTTGTCTTCACCTTCTTGGCCGGCCACCTTGAGCTTAGGAAGGAAGAAAACTCTTCAAAATCTTGGCTACCATCTAGCTCAAATCCTCCAAAACAATTGCTTGATCTTGTTTCTACTCCATAAAATCTCTCCATTTGGTGCTAGTAAGTGATTTGGTGAAGTGTTTAAGGAAGCTAAGGTGTCCAACAACTCTCCCTCTCTTGTTTACTAGGTGAGTGGTGAATGAGCTTCCTCCTACACTAATGAAGCTTAAGTTGTGCTTAGTGGTAGCTAAAGTGCTGAAATTTGTGGTTTATTTCTTGCTTTTGGATGACTTGATGAAGTTTTCAATTTATTGGTGATTTTTCTGGTTTAATATGATCATGGTGTTGTGGCCTTGTATGATGATTGGCAATGGCCTAGAATGACTCTAGTAGGTGTAAATGATAGATAATTGTAACCAATTTCTGGTTTGGAAGGAACTTGAGAAAGTTAGGGTTTTATATCCCCAATTCTATCCGGTTTTGTATCTCATGGTTAGAGGCCTAATTGGCCTTGGCTTAAAACATGAAAGTTGTAGGTATTGATGTTTTAAAGGTTCCTGTAAAATTTCAGGTCAATTGGAGTAGTGTAGAATGAGATAAGCTGAAATTACTATTGCTGTTCTGGTTTTACCCGATTTGGAGAATTGCGCCTGTAATTGGTTGTTTTGGCTGGAATTGCTTCCGAATTAGTTGTTGAGGCCTTCTGATGAAATTTAGGCCCTGTTTCTTAGCTTTCATCTGGTTTTGGAATTTCTGGATTTGGACTTGTAGAGCCTGAGTTATGATGTTTCCGCTAGAATGCATTTTGGTGAACCTGTTTTACGTTTTTGATATAGTATCTTGCATTTTTGACCTGTTTTCACTCAAAACTGGGTTGAGTGACCTTCTGTGATGTTGTAGCCCTGTCTTTTAGCTTTGAGATGGTGGGTCTTGCACGCTCATCCGATAATCATAGTGAAATTGGTGCCATTACCGTAAAATGATGACAAAACTGTTTTTTTTTCAGGGCTCAAGTTAGTTCCATTTCCGGATTTTCTGGTTTCTTATAATGCTTATATATGCTTATGAAACCCTATTGGGGTGGTGATTGGCATTACTTTATGACTCGTTATCAAGTCTCATTTTATTTGTTTGCGTGTTCTAGGGCGTGATGGTAGTTCACGACGTTCTTTTAACGACGGTGCATGAAACATCACCTACTTGAGTGGTGAGTATACTACTCACTTAAATGTTACAATGTGGCTTTGCTATATGTGAATTGATGCCTTGAAGGCTTATTTGGCTACTGAAATTGAGTGAGGTGAGGGTGTACTTGACCGCTCTCACCCCTTGTGGTACCATTCATAACTGTTTACCGTTTTATGGAAATACTGCACTTGATATATGAGATAATGAATTCCTTTCATGGAAAACTGATTTAGTGTCGTTTGGACGATTATCCAATGGCCTTACTGTATTACTGAGGTCAACCCCGTTGGTAGTCAATTGAATCGAGCCGGCGAGGGCTTGGTCGTGAAAATTGACATGCCACGGGACTGGACTGAGGGATCTTGTAGTAATGAGACTCTTGATTCCGGTATACTCGAGTATTACCAAAACGACTGATTGGAGTGCGGGCCCGGTTGGGGTATGTTGGTTGGAAGGATAGAAGTAAAGTGATGTCTACGGTTGGTTACTCTTTAACAATGACGGAGGGTCAATGAGGTTGGATCAAGAATGTAAGCGTGGAAATGGGCTCTTGAGAGCTGTCCGTATCCTTTTACCAACTTGTTATATTCCTTATTTGTGTACTTGAAATGAAAGGTTATGCTATATGCTCTTTGTTGCTTATGTGGTAGTAACTCACTGGGCTTAAGCTCATTCCGTTCTATTTGTTTTCCTTACAGGAAAATGACCACTTTTGGAAAAGGTTGTGTTAGTTGGTTGTCAAGTTGAGCTCATGTAAATATATCTTTTGAATAGCTCTTTGAATGAAACCCTAATGTGTATTGGGTTCATTTTCTTTTGATTGGCAAACCGAACATGTATATTCATGATGAATAGTTTTGGCATGGCCATTTGGTTGTAAATGTTGAATTTCAAAGTACATGTATGTTTGGTTGATGTTTGGTTGGATTCCGGATCGATACTCATTTCAAACGGAAAAGGAAAAATTTTGGCGGGAATGAACAGGACCGAATCCGGCTAGGAATCCGGCCAAAAACTGGCCGGATTGCCGGCCGGATTGGGAAGGTTTTTGGAAAAATTGGCTACTCTCGGCCTTGTATCCGGCCGGATTCTGACGTGTCCGTCACTGTTCATCATCGGCGCGAATTTCATTTTTTTTATTAGGTGATTTTGATTTGTTTGCGCGCGTTGGTATGTTCCGGGACGTAATAGATCGAAGTAAACTGATCCGTAGTCCTGGCGAGAGCTGGACAGGCAGTCCGCTAACCCCTTTGGTTCGCCTTAGGGGAAGGTGGGGCTGTCACAAAGTGTACTTTATCACTCTCACTTATATGCCTTATATCATTGTTGTCATGTTATTGGAATGTTACATGAAATGTTACATGAAATGAAAGTACTCGACTTGGTGTCGATTGGACGAGTATCCAACGACTACAAATGTTATCAATGAGCTCAACCCCATTGGTAGTTGATTGAATCGAGCCGGCGAGGGCTTGGTTGTGCCAATTAATGAACCTTGGGTAAAGTTATATGGAATCTTGTAGTATGCGAGACTCTCGATTCCGGTATACTTGAGTAATACCAAAGTGCAAGTGTTTGGAGTTCGGGCCCAGTAGGGGGATGTTAGGTGGAAGGAGTGGAGGTAAAATGGAGTCTACGGTTGGTTACTTTTGAACATTGACGGAGGGTCAATGACGTCCGATCAAGAAATGCAAACGAGGAAAGGGCTCTTGAGAGCCATCTGTATCCTTTTATCACCATATTTGAAGTGTGCCTTTGCTTATTTTACTAAATTGAATGAAAGCTTGATGCTTATATGCACTTGGGTGCGTAAGTGATAGTATCTCACTGGGCAATTAGCTCACACCGTTCTTTTGTTTTCCTTACAGGAATATGATTCTTTTTGGAATGAATCTTGATAGATGGTTGCCGAATGAACTAGATGTATATTTCTTTTATATTGTATATGAAGGGAAACCCTAAATGTATCTTTAGGGCCGATTTCACTTTCAATTTGGCAAACCGTGTATATATTCACTTTTGAAAACTTTTGGTATCAGAGCTTGGTCTCCTTGAGATTAAGCTCTAACGGCTTGGAGTAAAGATGACAACCAGTCATGCTATGTTTGTTGAGGGGCAATCTGTTACTAGGCCTCCCATGTTCAGTGGCTCTAACTATGTTAGCTGGAAAGAACGAATGATTATCTTTTTGCAATCTATCGATATTGAACTATGGTTTATTGTGAGTGAAGGACCGCATGAAGCTAACTTTCTTGATGCAGATACAGGGTTGATTCGGCCAAAAACAAGAGTTGAAATGAATGCTCAAGATAGGACTAACCTCACATTGAATGCCAAGGACATGAATGTTATTTATAGTGCCCTAGATTCAAATGAATCAATCAGAGTAAAAGGCTGCAAATCGGCTAAAGAAATGTGGGATAAACTAAGAGAAATCCATGAGGGTGGTGACAATGTGAAAGAACAGAAAAAGGCCATCTTGGTCACGAAATATGAATCATTTAAAATTGAACCTCTTGAGGATATTGACAAAATGTATTGCAGGTTCACTGACTTGATCAAAGATCTCGAGGCGTTGGGCAAAGAGTACACCTTGGGAGAGAAGAACAGGAAAATTCTCAATGCCTTGGGCAAAGAATGGGAAAATAAAGTGACAGCAATAGAGGAGGCCAAGGATTTAAGTTCTGTGCCTATTGAATCTATCATTAACTCACTAACCACTTATGAGTTGAAACTGAAATCTAAAGTGCAGGAGGAAGAGGATGCTAGAGCAAAGAGAAACATTGCTCTAAAGACTACTCAAGGTGAAGATGATTCTGCTCATCTGGATGATGAAGACTCGGATGGTGATGATAATGATCTTGCTCTCATCACCAGAGGCTTCAAAAGAATCCTGAATAAAAGAAAGTTTAGAAGGGGAGGACCTAGCAATCAATTCCAGAATCAGCCATCTATCGCAAAGTATAAAGGTAAACAAGATTTCAACAAGAAACAGTTGGACAAATGCTTCGAATGTGGACAGATTGGACATTATGCAAACGAATGCCCCATGAAGAAGATGAAAGATGGAAAAGCTGATCGAAAGCCAAGATTCAACAATTTTCAGATTACTTGGAATGAATGCAACTCCGAAGGGGAAGTTGAAGAAGAAGAAGAATCTGCTCAAATGGCCTTCATGGCTATTGGAAATAATGAGGTAACCTCCACACACTCTCAATCTGAAAGTGATAATGATGAAGATGATGATCTTGAATCTTTTGTTGAAAAACTGCATAATGCCTTGAAGGAATCCTATGATAAAAACAAGCAGTTAAAACAGAAAATGGCTTTTCTCATTCAAGAAAATGCAAGTCTTTTTCAACAAAATAAACAACTAAAGACCGACAATGAAAGTCTAGTAAGAGCTGGATGTAATGTTCAAGATGAGCTTGATAGAAAGACAAATATTTGTGAAATGCTGAAGGAAAGACATGGTGATTTGAAAAAAAGGATGGACAGCTTGGATGAGAATTTGAAAGCAAGAAAGCAGGAGTTTAACAAAAGGAACATGTTATCTACACATCCTACTACTTTTCAAAGAACATTTGCACACAACAAAATTGCACATGGTTTCACAACATATAGAAGAGGTGAATTAAGATATGTCAAACCAGTACATGTTAAGGACTCTTCCATTATGTGTGTTTTTTGTTGTCAAAGAGGGCATTTGAAAAGTAATTGCTATGTGAAAAGAAATCTGAACAAAGGGATGAAGTGCATGTGGTTAGTTAGATACAATGCTAACTATTATGGACCCAAAAATTAAAAAGGGTACCAAACACGTTATCTTTTCAGGATAAAGGATCAAACAAGTCAAAATAGTTTATTGATAGCGGCTGCTCAAGGCACATGACCGGTGATCCTTCCTTGTTCATAAAGCTGAAATCAAAATCAAGTGGAAAGGTAACATTTGGTGATGATGTGAAAGCTAAGACAATTGGAATAGGTGATGTTGGTAAGGATGGTGAAACTTTTGTTCATAATGTGCTCTTGGTTGATAACTTAGGTTATAACTTGCTTAGTGTTAGTCAACTGTGTGATAAAGACTTGTATGTGTTATTTAAAAAGCATGAATGCATTGTACTTGATTCCAAATATAATGTTGTGTTCAAAGGTAAGAGGTTTAATGACATATATATTGTGATTCTTGATAAAGTTGATTCTTCTAGCTTAAAATGTCTTAAAGCTTCAAATGAAGATTCTTGGTTGTGGCATAGAAGACTTTGTCATTTTAACATGGATTTACTAAAGGAAATTTCGAAAAAGGAGTTGGTTAGAGGCTTGCCAAAAATTAGTTTTGATAAGGACAAAATATGTGATGCATGTCAATTTGGGAAGCAAACTAAAATTTCTTTTAAACCAAAAATGTGTGTATCTACTTCAAAACCTTTGGAACTCTTGCATCTTGATTTATTTGGTCCCACTCAAATCACTATCTTGGGAGGTAAAAAATATTGTTTTGTAATTGTTGATGATTATTTCAGATACACTTGGGTGATATTTCTTGCTCATAAAGATGATGCCTTCAAGAATTTTACTTCAATGTTTGCTAAAGTGCAAAATCTGCTTGGGTTAAAAATTGTTAGGATTAGAAGTGATAATGGGACTGAATTCAAGTATTGTGGTTTTCCAGAATTTTGTGATCATAATGGTATAACACATGAGTTTTCTATTGCAAGGACTCCACAGCAAAATGGTGTTGTAGAAAGGAAAAACAGGACTCTCCAAGAGGCTGCTAGAACTATGTTGAATGAATGTAGGTTGCCTAAATATCTTTGGGCGGAAGCGGTAAACACTGCATGTTATGTGATGAATAGAATACTCTTGAGACCTATTTTAAAGAAAACTCCTTATGAGCTGATTTTTGATAAGAAACCTACGGTTGGTTATTTCAAAGTATTTGGTTGTAAATGTTTTATTTTGAATCTAAAGGAACATCTTGGTAAGTTTGACAAAAAATCTGATGAAGGAATATTTTTGGGGTATTGTGAGAATAAAAGAGGATATAGAGTTTTTAATAGAAGGACACTTGTGATTGAAGAAGCTATACATATAACATTTGATGAAGCCAATGATGATAATTCCAAAAGTTTGTGTGAGGATGATGATGTAGGTGTTCGAGAAGGAATGGAAAAGCTATCAATTGGAAATGAAGGAAGTTCTGAACCAGCAGCAACTGAAATGGAAAATGAAGTTCATAATGATCAAGAAGAGGAAGATGAAGACAAAAATGATGATCTACTCAAAGATCTTCCCAAGGCTTGGAAATTCAACCAAAATCATCCAAAAGAGCTTATAATTGGTGATCCATCCGAGAAGGTAAACACTCGTTCCTCATCCAGAAAATTGATTGATAATTTTGCTTTAGTTTCTCTTTTTGAACCCAAAAATATCAATGATGCTTTAAAGGATGAAAATTGGATTTTGGCTATGCAAGAGGAACTTAATCAATTTGAGAGAAATGAAGTTTGGACACTTGTTGATAGACCTCAAAATCAACCTATCATTGGCACAAAGTGGATTTTTAGAAATAAGTTGGATGATAAAGGTGTTGTTGTAAGAAATAAAGCCAGATTAGTTGCTAAAGGATATGCACAAGAAGAAGGAATAGATTTTGATGAAACATTTGCTCCCGTAGCAAGATTAGAATCTATTAGAATGCTTCTTGCTTTTGCTTGCTTCAAAGGTTTCAAATTGTTTCAAATGGATGTTAAAAGTGCCTTTTTAAATGGTTTTATTGATCAAGGAGTGTATGTGGATCAACCCCCAGGTTTTGAAAATACAAAATTTCCAAGTCATGTGTTTAAACTTTCTAAAGCTTTATATGGTTTAAAACAGGCTCCAAGAGCTTGGTATGAAAGATTAAGTGGGTTCTTGATTGAAAAAGGTTTCAAAAGAGGTATTGTGGACACCACACTTTTTACTAAGCATGTGTTGAATGACCTTCTCATTGTGCAAATATATGTTGATGATATTATCTTTGGTGCTACTAATGAGTATCTATGTAAGGAGTTTTCCACCACTATGCAAAATGAATTTGAAATGAGTATGATGGGAGAATTAAATTTCTTCCTTGGACTTCAAATACATCAAACTCTTGAGGGAATCTTTATCAATCAAGCAAAGTATACCAAGTAATTACTGAAAAGGTTTGGCATGGAGGACTCAAAGCAAGTTGGAACTCCAATGTGCACTTCTACAAAGCTTGACAAAGATGAAGAAGGTAATCATGTGGATGAAAAGCATTATAGAGGTATGATCGGAAGTTTACTCTATTTAACTGCAAGTAGACCTGATATTATGTTTGCAGTTTGCTTGTGTGCTAGATTTCAATCGTGTCCAAAAGAATCACATTTGAATGCTGTAAAAAGAATTTTTAGGTATTTGAAAGGTACATTAGACTATGGTCTTTGGTATGCTAAATCCAGTGAGTTTGCACTATATGGTTATTCGGATGCTGATTTTGGAGGGTGTCGTGTAGATAGAAAGAGTACTAGTGGATCTTGTCACTTTCTTGGAAATTCTTTAGTCTCTTGGTTTAGCAAGAAACAAAATGCAATCTCATTGTCTACAACCGAAGCAGAATATATTGCCGCTAGTGCATGTTGTGCTCAACTTTTATGGATGAAGCATACCCTGAATGACTATGGATTGTTGTATGACTGCATGCCTGTATTCTGTGATAATACTAGTGCTATAAATTTGACCAAAAATCCTATTCAGCATTCTAGGACAAAGCATATTGAATTAAAGCACCACTTTATTCGTGATCTTGTTCAAAAAGGTGAAATTTGTGTAAATTATGTTAGTTCTAAAGATCAATTTGCTGATATTTTTACAAAAGCTTTGCCATTAGATCAATTCATTCATCTAAGATCAAAATTAGGAATGTTCGAAAAATCATCATAAATTTTTCATTGCCTTCGGACGTCCGAAAGAGGATGAACGGACGTCCGATGATGTTCTTCAGCCATTTTCCAGATTGCACCTGTTCGGACGCAGCTGTCGGACGCACAACTTCGTTCGGCCGTCCGACAGTGCAACGGCTCATTTTTTAAAATAACTTTCTTCCTTATTTGCTTCAGTCTCTTCCTATTCTATCTCCTCTCGGACGAAAACCCTCTCTTCTCTCACTCTCAAATTCGTACCATTCTGTAGCTACCATTCCCAAATTGACTCAACCAAAACATTTCCCCATCGTTTGCGTTTCATTTCTCCTGATCACTTCACCAAACTGAGTAACACTTCGCAAATCCCCAAATTTTCCTCACAACCCTACTCTTGCATAACCGCTCTGTAAAATCTCGTTCAAGGTGTTTTTGTCCCAAAATTTCTGTGCGATTCACTTCCCTACTGTTGTGTGCATCATTTGCATCCTCCATTCCACACATTTAGAACAATGGTGAATCTAAGGGGAGGAAAAGTTACTGCCGGACGCAAGCATCCACTCAGGGATGAGGATGAGAATCTTCCTACTGTCAAACGGACATCCAAACGCTTCAAAAGGGGAGCTATCAAGGGTCAAATGTCACGACCTACTCCACAACCCACTTCTCAACCAGAATCTGGACAGGGGACATCTTCTCAAGCGCCTCCTAAATCAGTCCCTCTCCCTCCATTCTTTGATGATGCTGCGAAAGACAAATACGCCTGGATATCTCAGAAGGGTGTCATCCCTCAAAGAACTGTAAACCCCTCTGAATTTCGTTCCATAGGATTAGAATCCATTCTAAGTCTATTTGATTTCCAGAAATGGTCGCATCTCATTTCCATGCCCAATGTCTACTATCCTGATATGCTGCATCAATTTTTTGCTAACCTTAGGAAAGGAACTGACCAAACTGAGATCATGTCTAGGGTAAATGGGGTAGACCTAATCTTTGATTCTGATACTGTGAATTCCATTTTAAAGACTACCATTGAACGTTTGTGCAAAGATAAGGTTGCTAATTTCTTTTCTTATGAAGAGCTTCCTACTGCTGCAAATCATTTTGATGGGACAAAAATGTTAACTTATTTCAAAAGAAGTTTTTCTTCACCTGCTGATGCTAAGTTGAATGATTTGGCTCCTGTGAATTTGATTGCCTTTTCTATCATTTCAAACTTGCTTGTGCCCACTGATGGCCATAGAACTGATGCAAACAAAATGGAGCTGTATCTTTTTTACTGTTTTCGAGAAAAAATTCGGATTGATTTTGGCTTTGTCATGTGCAAGTTTTTACTTCGCGCTATGCTACTGACTCTCGAAGAAAACTATCCTATGGGAAGTTTCTTCAAAAGATTTTTGAATTTTACAAAGTTCCAATTCTAGGTGTTTGTCCCAAAGAAGCATCTTCTTATGCTTTTACCAGAGCATATTTTGAAAGGAAAAATCTTATTTTTAAAGATAATCTGTGGGCATATAAGGGGGCATCATCTAGTGAACAAAGATCTAAGACTGTACATGATTCTTCACCCATTTCACTCACTCCCATTCACCCTAGGAAGTCTACCACTAAAGCATCTTCCTCTTCCAGTAATGAGGTAATTGAGCTTCTTCATGAACTCAAACAGCATGTTCTTCTTCTAGAACATGGCCTAATGCTCACCATGTCTTCTGAGCAACAAGCTGCCTTTCTTGATAAAAAGAACCTTCTTTTTCCTCCACCTGTGGTTGAGGAAGTCTCACATGACAAAGAACCTCGAACCACTGATCCAGGTTCATCAGTTCCAGATCCGAATCCATCAACTCCTGTGACTCCTCATGGCCCTTCCACATCAGACAAAGGCAAGGCACCAATTGAAGAAGCTACTGAAGATGATGAAGAAACTGATGAGGAAGACCTCTCTCAATATCAGCTCTCTCGGAGGACTCCTGGATCCACTTAGTTCATCATTTAGGACATTTGCATTCTGTTTGTCTCTTTTATGTGTTTGTGGTATTCAACAATGAATATGTATTGTAATGGATATTTTAAGTTTCTTTTGGTATGATCTGGTGGATGTTTAAGTACTGTTTTGATGAATGTCTAAATATTTTGATGAATGATTGTCTATTCTGCTTGTGTGAATGTAATGAATTTGTAGATTGTATGATTGTCTATTGAATATGATTGTCTATTTTAAGTACTGTTTTGATGGATGTGTTGGATGGTGTCACCAGGATGTTGATTTGTGAACTTGTGTAAATTTGTGACTGTGTGGATGACAAAAAGGGATGTTGATGTTGATGTGATTGGTTGCCCTTTTGTGATGACAAAAAGGGGGAGATGGTATAATGATTGGATTGAGTGATGATTGGTGATTGATGATTAGTGATGTTAGGATATGTTGGAATTGATTGTTTAAATTTGGATTGGCTGATATGCTAAATTGTTTAATGTTTAATTGTTTAACTCGGTTGGGCAGCCAAGTGAGGGGGAGTTTTTCAAAATTTTTAAATTTTAGGATTCACTAAGACAGGGGGAGTTTTCATCTCAATCATCAATTTCATTTCAAACTTTTGTTTTGTCATCATCAAAAAGGGGGAGAATGTTATTCTTGGTTTTGATGATCACAAAAGTTTGTTTATACAGACCAAGAAAGTGAACATTTTGATCTGGTCTGTTGGAACAAAGAAAGCATATGTTCGTTTATCTCCTGACTACGTTGCTTTGGATGTGGCAAACAAGATTGGAATAATATGAATGAATTTAGTCATTGTTTTGTTTTCGATCAAAGATATTGTCTTTTAAGTATGTCTAGTTTGTCATTCTTGGTACTTTGAAATATTTGTCTAACCTTCCTCAAATACAAGTGTTTTTTGTCTATCCAAGAATCAGGTTCAAATATGTCATGAAATGTAAAACAACCAAAATGAGAAGCAAAAACAGGACAATCAGGTCGGACGGCCGAAAGGAAACTGTCGGACGTCCGAAAAGATAAAGAACATCAGGAAGGAAGCACCGTCGGACGCTCACATGGAAGCATCGGACGTCCGGAAGGATCGGACGCTTGCCATCGGACGCTAATCAACCGCATCGGACGTCCGAAAAATTCCAAGATAACTTGCTAGCTCTCGGCCCAAGGTCGGACGCTGTGCTGTCGGACGACAAAGAACTTATCGGACGTCCGAACCTCAACTTAGCTATCATCGGACGATTGGTTCGGACGATGATTCGATCGTCGGACGTCCGACAGCCCCAACGGCTAGTTGACTCTTCAGCTGCCTTCTATCCGTTGGAAGCATTGATGAAGCCCATTTCTGGATCCCTTTAAAATCAAACTGGTCTGAACGAAGTAGGGACTTTTGCTCACTTTGTTTACAAGTTCTCAAGAGATATTTTAGCTAGAAAATAGTCTCCAAAGCAGATTTGTATTAAAGTGGTGTGAATTTCTGTTGAGCATTTCTTTTGTGGTTGAAAGGATTTTTAGTGTAGCTTTGTTGAGGGTTTTCTGAGTGATTGTAAAACTTCCTAGCTTGACTAAGTGAGGCTTAGGGCAAGGAGGAAGAGCTCCCTCCATTGTACATCTAGTTGATCTTCGTTCATCAAAGAGAAGTTGCTCTTCCTAGTGTTTGGTCTTCAAGTTTGGGTAAAGCTTGGTAGACACTTGGTTTGTTTCTCTATTTTATATTTCTGTTTAATAAAATCTTCATTGCTTATCTATACTTGCTTCTCTGATTAATATTGCTATTGTCTTCTAATCTACTTGGTTGATCATTACTAAAAAGGAAGGTAAATTTTCATTAAAGAAAAAGTGCTTAAACTTGGTTAAGATTTTAATCAACCAATTCACCCCCCCTCTTGGTTGTCTGTGGGACTTACAACTTTTGTATGCTACTTTGGGTTGTAATTGCTCAAATTCCATATGTGAATGTTTACTTGATAGTTGGTTGGGTTCTGACGGGTCGGTTACTATTCATGGCCGACTCCGAATTTCATTTTTTTATTTTGGGTTATTTTGCCCTTTTGCCTTGTTTACGCGCGTTATAAGTTCTTTAAACTGCACCGTTAGTCCTGGCGAGAGCTGGGCAGGCAGTCCGTTAACCTCTTTGGTTCGCCTTAGGGGAAGGTGGGGCTGTCACATTTTATCAATAAAGTTTGACTTATTTTCGATTCTTCTTAACAAAAGAGTTTCGAGCCTTTACTTGCTCTTAGTAAGGGTGTTTGAGCAATCTTGCGTCTTATCCTAGATTGTTCTACCGACCTATCTGTTAGAGTTATCACCTCTATTGGAGTCGTCGTTCTACCGCCTTCTACCAATTCATATCATTCGTATTGTTTTTAGGTCCTGCAACCCAAGCATTGGAAAACCTCGCTAGATCATTGGGCAAACGTGCTACGTGTCTCAAAACGAATTGATTGAGGACTGTATCACTCATCAATTGCTCCATTGTGTGGTCCTTTAGAAGAAGAGGGCAAGTTCTCAAAAAGTGACTCATATCTTGGCCAGTTTTTTAAACCACCTAATTCACCCATTCTTAGGTTGTTTTCGATCCTTACAATTGGTATCAGAGCTTGGTCTCCTAGAGATTAAGTTCAAGCGGTTTAGGAGTAAAGATGACAACCAACAATGCCATATTTTTGGAAGCACAATCTATGATTAGACTACCTATGTTTAATGGGTCGAATTATGTGAGTTGGAAAGAAAGAATGATTATCTTCTTGCAATCGATTGATATTGAATTGTGATTTATTGTTAATGAAGATCCATATGATGCCTTTATAGTAGATGATATTACTCATAGATCTAGACCAAAAACAAGAAATGAACTGACTGCTGAGGATAGAACTCATCTCACTTTAAATGCAAAAATCATGAATATGTTATATACTGCTTTAAACTCAAATGAATATATTAGAATCAAGGGTTGCAAGTCAGCTAAAGAAATTTGGAACAAACTGAAAGAAATTCATGAAGGTAGTGAGAATGTTAGAGAACAAAAAAAATCCATTTTAGTTACTAAATATGAGTCGTTTAAAATGGAATCTCATAAAAATATTGATCAAATATATTGTAGATTTAATGATCTTATTAAGGATTCAGAGGTTTTGGAAAAGGAATATATCTTAGGAGAGAAAAACCGAAAAATCTTGAATGTTTTGTCTAATGATCGAAGAGACAAAAGATTTGAATTCTATGCCTATTGAATCTCTTATTAATTCTCTAATCTCTTATGAGTTGAAATTTAAGACTAAGGTACAAGAAGAAGAAGATGCAATGGTAAGAAGGAGCGTTGCTCTAAAAGCATCTCAAGATGCAGATGATTTGGTTTCATTGGATGGAGAAGATTTGGATGTTGATGACAATGATTTTGCTCTCATCACACAAAGTTTCAAGAGAATCCTCAACTAAAGAAGATTCACAAGAGGAGGACCTATCAATTCAAATTCAAATCAACTCAGTATTGTAAGAAACAAAGGAAAGCATAAGGCCAACAAAAAGCAAGGAAACAAATGCTATGAATGCATCCAACTTGGATACTACATGAGTGAGTTGTAGACACCAAATTTTTGATTTTTTTTTACCTTTATTTGTTTGATTGATTTAATCTTAATTTTATTTGTTTCAATTCTAGGGTTTTTATTTTATTTTGTTTTGTTTTTTATTATTTTATGGTTTATTTTGGTTTCATATCAAAAATCATGAAAAAAAGGGAAAAATGAAAATCATGAAAAGAGAGGAAAAAGAGAAAATCATAAAAAATGGAAAAAGAAAGGAAAAAGGAAATTTTGTTCACAAAAATATGTTTATTTCTTTTAAATTCAACTTTTTGGCATTTTATTTTATTAAGTTATTTTGAAAAAAAGTGAAAAATGAGAAAAATGAAAAAATGGAAAGTTGCATTTTTGTTGTTTCTAGTTTATTTTTATCTAATGTTAATTAAGCTGTTTTCCTCATTAATTATTATTGTTTTATTATTATCATTTTTGTTGTTTAATTAATTAATTAGTCAAAAAAAAAAAATACCGCAGCATACACGCTGCAATTTTTTGCAGCGTGCAAAGGACAGCCACGGAGCATCATCGGATGGCTGGAGGTGAGGGCAAGGACAGGCCCTTCATCCTCACCATTCGAGAGAGGGTTTATGGATTGAGGTTCCATATAAAAGGCAACAAGAAGCAGCAGCCGCAGGGAGTTTTTGGAGAGAGTGGAACGGCTAAGGAAAATTGAGAAGGGAGAAAGAGAGAGTTTGAGAGAAGAGGACGACTGGAAAAATTTGGAGTGAGCAAGAGAGAGGAAGAGCGTGAGAGATAGAAAGAGAGCAAGGGTCTGGAAAGAGGGGGGTTTTTCAGAAGAATTGACGGCAAAAACAGAAAAACCGAGAGAGAGGCTAGAAAGTGACGGCTGTAAGAAAAACAGAGGGCTTCATCTAGGAGCTGACGGTTGAGGCAACAAAAGGGAAAGCAAAAAACAGAAGGAGAGTGGGTAACAATGGCTGGTTGGAGAGAGAGTTGAAACCGAGAGAAAACTGGAAGGAGGAAGGCAGTGAAAAGTTTTGGAGAAACCCCAACTTCATCAACAATCGAGTGGAGTTGTTGCTAGCCCAAGAACTACTCTGATTAATCATTTCACGCCCTGATTTGCCTTTTAAAAGGTTAAAGGTGATTTCTTTTTCTTTTCTACTTTGTTTGATAGCCGATTGTTGGGATTTTGCATTGAAAGTCATGCCCTTTTCTGTAGTTTTTGGTACGTCTGACCGAGAATTTGGTTGGGTTTGGAGGGGGAGAAGAAAGCTTTTGATCCATGATTGTGTTAAAGAATGTTTTTTTTTTATTCCCTGTTCTTGTTGAGGATCCATCCGAGTTTAGTTATAATTTGCCCGTGTGTTTCTGCTTGTGCAGTTTAGGGTGAAGAAACCTGTGGGGGGGAAATCTGTTTCTATTGTTTCATAAGGTTTCTTTCTCGCCCGTTTTCTTTTCTTTTGACTGGTCTGAGCAATGTTAGATTTCTTTTGGGTGAATGTGGGTCGTGCTCGAAATGTATACCACAAAGGTCTGCTGTCCGTTTGTTTCATCCTACAGCCCACCCTGTATCTGGTCGATGTTTTTCCTCATTTCTTTGTTAGTTACTTGTATGTTTCGTTGTTTCTGTTTTATTGTTTCCCTGGATTGCGTATGATTGCATTGAAGTCTATCATGGGTTTGCATTTTCTGTTATCCCAATCAAATTAGTTTCCGGCTCTTCTAAATGCATGAAACAAAAGTTCATTCACTTATGGTTTTATGGTCTCCCGACAGCTCCTTGGTTTGATATAGTCATGAGCATCATGTTGTGATTTGCTGAAGCACTGGCTGCTATGGATTCATTTGCACATTTTATGTTCAGTTTTCTTATTAGAATGTTGAGGAGATAAACTTTAGTCTGAATCTATGTTGTTTGAGCCATGGGTTAGGTTCGGATTGCATTGAAAATCTATCCAGTTTTGTTTCATGCTAGATGCGCATTTCCTCACATTTGTCTCCCCTGTCAGGGATTCTTGCACAAGGAAAATTGCAGATGTTTATCATGATGTTTCTTGCATATGTTTCTTTGATCTTTGGCTAAGTGCATCCTGGACATGTTGGTTGCAAGTTCCATTTTCTCCGTTGAGAATTGCATTCCCTGCCATGGTAATGAACCAAACCTGGAAAATTGCAGCAAGCTTTGATTGTAGAATGTTTCTTCGTTGCCTTGCATGCATTCCTTCATGAATTAACATAGTTTCCTCACATGATTTTGCTTGCTTGGAATATGGTAGCTGTGCAGTTGTTAATTAGTTCAAAGCTTGGAAGATTGATTAAGAAATTGTCTAATCTATTCTTGGTTGCCAAGACTTCAAAGCTTAGGAAGCAAATTGAAAAAAACTTGCTGCACTCTTTCTTCTTTTGCTGTTTTGGTCTTCATTCCACCCTTGATGATCAGCTCCCTTTCTTAGTTCAATCATGTAATGAAGCTGCATGTTTAGTGGATGATGGATAGGTAGGATCTTGGTGCTGAATAAATCTGTTTGCATGATTGAAATGGAAAGAAAAGCTGCGGCTGGAAAAATTGCAGAATGCATGAGTTTCTTTGCATCTGTTGCGTGAGGTTCCTTTAAGTTCTGCTTGTTTAGATGTTAAGGTTCTATACTCGGTTGTTTAGTCTAGAGTTTTGATGTTTGGTGGGTGAAGTTCTCCTCAAAATTGAGCCTGTGGATTGAACTTTGTGTTTGGAATTTGAAATTGCAGCAAAGCTTTTTCATTGAATCTTTGTGTTAAGCCAGATTTGCGCTTTCAGAATCTGATTCTTTTTTTTTTTTTTTCCTTGTTTGGATTGTTCATGTTAGAAGAATCTGAAGGGTAGTTTTTGCTGTTTTGAATTTGGTTATCTGGAGTTTAAGGAAAGCAATTTGATAAGCTGCAAATTTTGCAGCAAAGGAAAGCATTGCAGAAATTGAAGTTCACGTATGCATGCATGAAAAGCCAAAGAAAAATTACATTTTTAACCCCCCAAGTCCCCTCTTGACTCACTATGGCCCAAGTAATTGGAACATTTAATCAATTTGATCCTTCTAAGTTTCTCTTTGTGCCACAAAAGCCCAAGCATGTTTTAGTATCTGTCGCGCCCCATTTTTTGATAAATAAATAAAATGGTTTTAAAAAATGTATTTTTTGATTCAAGTTGTAATTGGAAAATGAATTGTGGTTTAAAAGAAAAAAGGGTCTACATGGGGATTTGAGAATGCGACGATTTGACCCAAAATTATAGTTTAAAAAGGGTTTTTTGGAATGAAAATTGGAGTCGCCACTTGGTAATGAGTTAAGGTGTACCAAGTCACCTAAAAAATGGATTTTTGAAAAAATAGGAAAAAGTAGTAAGAAACCCCTTTTAAACGACTCCTAGTCCACGTAAACCAAAGAAAAAGGTTCGGGAGTCACATTTGACAAAGGGGAAGGCAAGGATAAAATCCAAGGCACCCCTTTGACCTAGTCAAGGCTAGTTGCATGATTTAATCAAAGATTTTCTTGTTTTAATCAAAGAATTTATTACATTTGGATGCACTACATGAATGCAACCCTAGACCTAGGGGGATTGGGGGAAATTTCCCTTCAAAGGTTGAGTGGTGCCAATCACATTGATTGTGAAGCCCAATAACGATCCTTTGAAGAAATCACGAATAATGCGAGTGGGATGCAAATGAATGGAATGCATGTATGCAATGTGAGGACATGGGTTTGAAAAAGTAATAAAAGACAAGAATGTGTAAGTAAAAATGTGCACGTGAGTGGGCAAGGTACGGTATGTGAAATGATAATATGAAGTGCATGTGTGCAAGTAGTGATAAAGGTGTTTGTGTGCAAGTGAAAATATAAAAGTGCACGTGTGCAAAATGAAAGTGTAATGAGGGTAAAAATGGGAGAGTGGATGCATGGACCTAGGGAATTCATGCATATTGGGTACGGGGAGACCTAAATCGTGACTCAATTTGCCCTTTTTATAGAGGGAATACAAGCGTGCTAAGGCTTAGAAAAAGCCACACTCGTCTATATCCCATATTTAAGGGGACTCTCAAGCAAATGAACCCTATAACTAGCATGAAATGCAAAAATCCTAAAATGGAGGGAAAAGGGTTTCGAGGAGCATGCCAAATGATAAACTAAGAAAAAATGCATGACATGTAATGAACACGCAAATATGTACTAACGAGGGGAAATCCCTAAGGGTCTAGCGTTGGACTAGCCCATTCTATGAATTCCGACTAGCGTTGGACTAGTGGAAACGTACATTCATCCATCACATTCATTCAGGCTACGGAAAGCGAGTAGACATGCCAAACACTCATAAACACATAGCACATAACATTTAGCATGCTCGACTAGATGCAAGGCCCTAACAAAGCAAATTAACACGTAGCAACTAAGCATGCAAGACACATAAGACAATTAAAGTCCTAACTATTACATTTACTAGCTAGGCACACGTCTTCAATAGGTCTTCATCAAGTGCTCTCCAAGCCCTATCTATTACAAGCCAAGAGGTGTACACATACCCCATTAAAAGAATAACTTAATGAAAACAAAAGTAAATGACATAAGTAAAAGGAATTAAGGAGAAGCTAGGAAAAGCTAGGAAAGCAAAGTAAGCATGCAATTCACTTAACACGTTGGGTCACATAGTAAAGTATAACAAAGTCACCAAATCTCTCCTAATTGCAATTTAAATGAAATCAAATAATGCATAAGTTTCAAGAAAAGGACCCACCAAGGACCCAATTACCAACTAAAGACCCAATTGCAAACCTTAGTCAACCATTCGAATTCAATCGAAACATTTAAGCACTCCAAAGGTCCCAAGAGCCAAGAAAAGGTCAAACAACCAATTTATTTAGGGAAATTAAAGAAAATAGGCAAACACGAGCTCATTTGGTCATAAAACCCCTAAAGTCATGACTTAAGCGCAATTGAAACAAAGCATGGTAGTTAATTGAAGTAAACAAGCAATGAAGTTGCACAAATTATGTTATTCTTGGTTTTGATGATCACAAAAGTTTGTTTATACAGACCAAGAAAGTGAACACTTTGATCTGGTCTGTTGGAACAAAGAAAGCATATGTTCGTTTATCTCCTGACTACGTTGCTTTGGATGTGGCAAACAAGATTGGAATAATATGAATGAATTTAGTCATTGTTTTGTTTTCGATCAAAGATATTGTCTTTTAAGTATGTCTAGTTTGTCATTCTTGGTACTTTGAAATATTTGTCTAACCTTTCTCAAATACAAGTGTTTTTGTCTATCCAAGAATCAGGTTCAAATATGTCATGAAATGTAAAACAACCAAAATGAGAAGCAAAAACAGGACAATCAGGTCGGACGGCCGAAAGGAAACTGTCGGACGTCCGAAAAGATAAAGAACATCAGGAAGGAAGCACCGTCGGACGCTCACATGGAAGCATCGGACGTCCGGAAGGATCGGACGCTTGCCATCGGACGCTAATCAACCGCATCGGACGTCCGAAAAATTCCAAGATAACTTGCTAGCTCTCGGCCCAAGGTCGGACGCTGTGCTGTCGGACGACAAAGAACTTATCGGACGTCCGAACCTCAACTTAGCTATCATCGGACGATTGGTTCGGACGATGATTCGATCGTCGGACGTCCGACAGCCCCAACGGCTAGTTGACTCTTCAGCTGCCTTCTATCCGTTGGAAGCATTGATGAAGCCCATTTCTGGATCCCTTTAAAATCAAACTGGTCTGAACGAAGTAGGGACTTTTGCTCACTTTGTTTACAAGTTCTCAAGAGATATTTTAGCTAGAAAATAGTCTCCAAAGCAGATTTGTATTAAAGTGGTGTGAATTTCTGTTGAGCATTTCTTTTGTGGTTGAAAGGATCTTTAGTGTAGCTTTGTTGAGGGTTTTCTGAGTGATTGTAAAACTTCCTAGCTTGACTAAGTGAGGCTTAGGGCAAGGAGGAAGAGCTCCCTCCATTGTACATCTAGTTGATCTTCGTTCATCAAAGAGAAGTTGCTCTTCCTAGTGTTTGGTCTTCAAGTTTGGGTAAAGCTTGGTAGACACTTGGTTTGTTTCTCTATTTTATATTTCTGTTTAATAAAATCTTCATTGCTTATCTATACTTGCTTCTCTGATTAATATTGCTATTGTCTTCTAATCTACTTGGTTGATCATTACTAAAAAGGAAGGTAAATTTTCATTAAAGAAAAAGTGCTTAAACTTGGTTAAGATTTTAATCAACCAATTCACCCCCCCTCTTGGTTGTCTATGGTTTATTGTGAGTGAAGGACCGCATGAAGCTAACTTTCTTGATGCAGATACAGGGTTGCTTCGGCCAAAAACAAGAGTTGAAATGAATGCTCAAGATAGGACTAACCTCACATTGAATGCCAAGGCCATGAATGTTATTTATAGTGCCCTAGATTCAAATGAATCAATCAGAGTAAAAGGCTGCAAATCGGCTAAAGAAATGTGGGATAAACTAAGAGAAATCCATGAGGGTGGTGACAATGTGAAAGAACAGAAAAAGGCCATCTTGGTCACGAAATATGAATCATTTAAAATTGAACCTCTTGAGGATATTGACAAAATGTATTGCAGGTTCACTGACTTGATCAAAGATCTCGAGGCGTTGGGCAAAGAGTACACCTTGGGAGAGAAGAACAGGAAAATTCTCAATGCCTTGGGCAAAACATTGCTCTAAAGACTACTCAAGGTGAAGATGATTCTGCTCATCTGGATGATGAAGACTCGGATGGTGATGATAATGATCTTGCTCTCATCACCAGAGGCTTCAAAAGAATCCTGAATAAAAGAAAGTTTAGAAGGGGAGAACCTAGCAATCAATTCCAGAATCAGCCATCTATCGCAAAGTATAAAGGTAAACAAGATTTCAACAAGAAACAGTTGGACAAATGCTTCGAATGTGGACAGATTGGACATTATGCAAACGAATGCCCCATGAAGAAGATGAAAGATGGAAAAGCTGATCGAAAGCCAAGATTCAACAATTTTCAGATTACTTGGAATGAATGCAACTCCGAAGGGGAAGTTGAAGAAGAAGAAGAATCTGCTCAAATGGCCTTCATGGCTATTGGAAATAATGAGGTAACCTCCACACACTCTCAATCTGAAAGTGATAATGATGAAGATGATGATCTTGAATCTTTTGTTGAAAAACTGCATAATGCCTTGAAGGAATCCTATGATAAAAACAAGCAGTTAAAACAGAAAATGGCTTTTCTCATTCAAGAAAATGCAAGTCTTTTTCAACAAAATAAACAACTAAAGACCGACAATGAAAGTCTAGTAAGAGCTGGATGTAATGTTCAAGATGAGCTTGATAGAAAGACAAATATTTGTGAAATGCTGAAGGAAAGACATGGTGATTTGAAAAAAAGGATGGACAGCTTGGATGAGAATTTGAAAGCAAGAAAGCAGGAGTTTAACAAAAGGAACATGTTATCTACACATCCTACTACTTTTCAAAGAACATTTGCACACAACAAAATTGCACATGGTTTCACAACATATAGAAGAGGTGAATTAAGATATGTCAAACCAGTACATGTTAAGGACTCTTCCATTATGTGTGTTTTTTGTTGTCAAAGAGGGCATTTGAAAAGTAATTGCTATGTGAAAAGAAATCTGAACAAAGGGATGAAGTGCATGTGGTTAGTTAGATACAATGCTAACTATTATGGACCCAAAAATTAAAAAGGGTACCAAACACGTTATCTTTTCAGGATAAAGGATCAAACAAGTCAAAATGGTTTATTGATAGCGGCTGCTCAAGGCACATGACCGGTGATCCTTCCTTGTTCATAAAGCTGAAATCAAAATCAAGTGGAAAGGTAACATTTGGTGATGATGTGAAAGCTAAGACAATTGGAATAGGTGATGTTGGTAAGGATGGTGAAACTTTTGTTCATAATGTGCTCTTGGTTGATAACTTAGGTTATAACTTGCTTAGTGTTAGTCAACTGTGTGATAAAGACTTGTATGTGTTATTTAAAAAGCATGAATGCATTGTACTTGATTCCAAATATAATGTTGTGTTCAAAGGTAAGAGGTTTAATGACATATATATTGTGATTCTTGATAAAGTTGATTCTTCTAGCTTAAAATGTCTTAAAGCTTCAAATGAAGATTCTTGGTTGTGGCATAGAAGACTTTGTCATTTTAACATGGATTTACTAAAGGAAATTTCGAAAAAGGAGTTGGTTAGAGGCTTGCCAAAAATTAGTTTTGATAAGGACAAAATATGTGATGCATGTCAATTTGGGAAGCAAACTAAAATTTCTTTTAAACCAAAAATGTGTGTATCTACTTCAAAACCTTTGGAACTCTTGCATCTTGATTTATTTGGTCCCACTCAAATCACTAGCTTGGGAGGTAAAAAATATTGTTTTGTAATTGTTGATGATTATTCCAGATACACTTGGGTGATATTTCTTGCTCATAAAGATGATGCCTTCAAGAATTTTACTTCAATGTTTGCTAAAGTGCAAAATCTGCTTGGGTTAAAAATTGTTAGGATTAGAAGTGATAATGGGACTGAATTCAAGTATTGTGGTTTTCCAGAATTTTGTGATCATAATGGTATAACACATGAGTTTTCTATTGCAAGGACTCCACAGCAAAATGGTGTTGTAGAAAGGAAAAACAGGACTCTCCAAGAGGCTGCTAGAACTATGTTGAATGAATGTAGGTTGCCTAAATATCTTTGGGTGGAAGCGGTAAACACTGCATGTTATGTGATGAATAGAATACTCTTGAGACCTATTTTAAAGAAAACTCCTTATGAGCTGATTTTTGATAAGAAACCTACGGTTGGTTATTTCAAAGTATTTGGTTGTAAATGTTTTATTTTGAATCTAAAGGAACATCTTGGTAAGTTTGACAAAAAATCTGATGAAGGAATATTTTTGGGGTATTGTGAGAATAAAAGAGGATATAGAGTTTTTAATAGAAGGACACTTGTGATTGAAGAAGCTATACATATAACATTTGATGAAGCCAATGATGATAATTCCAAAAGTTTGTGTGAGGATGATGATGTAGGTGTTCGAGAAGGAATGGAAAAGCTATCAATTGGAAATGAAGGAAGTTCTGAACCAGCAGCAACTGAAATGGAAAATGAAGTTCATAATGATCAAGAAGAGGAAGATGAAGACAAAAATGATGATCTACTCAAAGATCTTCCCAAGGCTTGGAAATTCAACCAAAATCATCCAAAAGAGCTTATAATTGGTGATCCATCCGAGAAGGTAAACACTCGTTCCTCATCCAGAAAATTGATTGATAATTTTGCTTTAGTTTCTCTTTTTGAACCCAAAAATATCAATGATGCTTTAAAGGATGAAAATTGGATTTTGGCTATGCAAGAGGAACTTAATCAATTTGAGAGAAATGAAGTTTGGACACTTGTTGATAGACCTCAAAATCAACCTATCATTGGCACAAAGTGGATTTTTAGAAATAAGTTGGATGATAAAGGTGTTGTTGTAAGAAATAAAGCCAGATTAGTTGCTAAAGGATATGCACAAGAAGAAGGAATAGATTTTGATGAAACATTTGCTCCCGTAGCAAGATTAGAATCTATTAGAATGCTTCTTGCTTTTGCTTGCTTCAAAGGTTTCAAATTGTTTCAAATGGATGTTAAAAGTGCTTTTTTAAATGGTTTTATTGATCAAGAAGTGTATGTGGATCAACCCCCAGGTTTTGAAAATACAAAATTTCCAAGTCATGTGTTTAAACTTTCTAAAGCTTTATATGGTTTAAAACAGGCTCCAAGAGCTTGGTATGAAAGATTAAGTGGGTTCTTGATTGAAAAAGGTTTCAAAAGAGGTATTGTGGACACCACACTTTTTACTAAGCATGTGTTGAATGACCTTCTCATTGTGCAAATATATGTTGATGATATTATCTTTGGTGCTACTAATGAGTATCTATGTAAGGAGTTTTCCACCACTATGCAAAATGAATTTGAAATGAGTATGATGGGAGAATTAAATTTCTTCCTTGGACTTCAAATACATCAAACTCTTGAGGGAATCTTTATCAATCAAGCAAAGTATACCAAGGAATTACTGAAAAGGTTTGGCATGGAGGACTCAAAGCAAGTTGGAACTCCAATGTGCACTTCTACAAAGCTTGACAAAGATGAAGAAGGTAATCATGTGGATGAAAAGCATTATAGAGGTATGATCGGAAGTTTACTCTATTTAACTGCAAGTAGACCTGATATTATGTTTGCAGTTTGCTTGTGTGCTAGATTTCAATCGTGTCCAAAAGAATCACATTTGAATGCTGTAAAAAGAATTTTTAGGTATTTGAAAGGTACATTAGACTATGGTCTTTGGTATGCTAAATCCAGTGAGTTTGCACTATATGGTTATTCGGATGCTGATTTTGGAGGGTGTCGTGTAGATAGAAAGAGTACTAGTGGATCTTGTCACTTTCTTGGAAATTCTTTAGTCTCTTGGTTTAGCAAGAAACAAAATGCAATCTCATTGTCTACAACCGAAGCAGAATATATTGCCGCTAGTGCATGTTGTGCTCAACTTTTATGGATGAAGCATACCCTGAATGACTATGGATTGTTGTATGACTGCATGCCTGTATTCTGTGATAATACTAGTGCTATAAATTTGACCAAAAATCCTATTCAGCATTCTAGGACAAAGCATATTGAATTAAAGCACCACTTTATTCGTGATCTTGTTCAAAAAGGTGAAATTTGTGTAAATTATGTTAGTTCTAAAGATCAATTTGCTGATATTTTTACAAAAGCTTTGCCATTAGATCAATTCATTCATCTAAGATCAAAATTAGGAATGTTCGAAAAATCATCATAAATTTTTCATTGCCTTCGGACGTCCGAAAGAGGATGAACGGACGTCCGATGATGTTCTTCAGCCATTTTCCAGATTGCACCTGTTCGGACGCAGCTGTCGGACGCACAACTTCGTTCGGCCGTCCGACAGTGCAACGGCTCATTTTTTAAAATAACTTTCTTCCTTATTTGCTTCAGTCTCTTCCTATTCTATCTCCTCTCGGACGAAAACCCTCTCTTCTCTCACTCTCAAATTCGTACCATTCTGTAGCTACCATTCCCAAATTGACTCAACCAAAACATTTCCCCATCGTTTGCGTTTCATTTCTCCTGATCACTTCACCAAACTGAGTAACACTTCGCAAATCCCCAAATTTTCCTCACAACCCTACTCTTGCATAACCGCTCTGTAAAATCTCGTTCAAGGTGTTTTTGTCCCAAAATTTCTGTGCGATTCACTTCCCTACTGTTGTGTGCATCATTTGCATCCTCCATTCCACACATTTAGAACAATGGTGAATCTAAGGGGAGGAAAAGTTACTGCCGGACGCAAGCATCCACTCAGGGATGAGGATGAGAATCTTCCTACTGTCAAACGGACATCCAAACGCTTCAAAAGGGGAGCTATCAAGGGTCAAATGTCACGACCTACTCCACAACCCACTTCTCAACCAGAATCTGGACAGGGGACCTCTTCTCAAGCGCCTCCTAAATCAGTCCCTCTCCCTCCATTCTTTGATGATGCTGCGAAAGACAAATACGCCTGGATATCTCAGAAGGGTGTCATCCCTCAAAGAACTGTAAACCCCTCTGAATTTCGTTCCATAGGATTAGAATCCATTCTAAGTCTATTTGATTTCCAGAAATGGTCGCATCTCATTTCCATGCCCAATGTCTACTATCCTGATATGCTGCATCAATTTTTTGCTAACCTTAGGAAAGGAACTGACCAAACTGAGATCATGTCTAGGGTAAATGGGGTAGACCTAATCTTTGATTCTGATACTGTGAATTCCATTTTAAAGACTACCATTGAACGTTTGTGCAAAGATAAGGTTGCTAATTTCTTTTCTTATGAAGAGCTTCCTACTGCTGCAAATCATTTTGATGGGACAAAAATGTTAACTTATTTCAAAAGAAGTTTTTCTTCACCTGCTGATGCTAAGTTGAATGATTTGGCTCCTGTGAATTTGATTGCCTTTTCTATCATTTCAAACTTGCTTGTGCCCACTGATGGCCATAGAACTGATGCAAACAAAATGGAGCTGTATCTTTTTTACTGTTTTCGAGAAAAAATTCGGATTGATTTTGGCTTTGTCATGTGCAAGTTTTTACTTCGCTATGCTACTGACTCTCGAAGAAAACTATCCTATGGGAAGTTTCTTCAAAAGATTTTTGAATTTTACAAAGTTCCAATTCTAGGTGTTTGTCCCAAAGAAGCATCTTCTTATGCTTTTACCAGAGCATATTTTGAAAGGAAAAATCTTATTTTTAAAGATAATCTGTGGGCATATAAGGGGGCATCATCTAGTGAACAAAGATCTAAGACTGTACATGATTCTTCACCCATTTCACTCACTCCCATTCACCCTAGGAAGTCTACCACTAAAGCATCTTCCTCTTCCAGTAATGAGGTAATTGAGCTTCTTCATGAACTCAAACAGCATGTTCTTCTTCTAGAACATGGCCTAATGCTCACCATGTCTTCTGAGCAACAAGCTGCCTTTCTTGATAAAAAGAACCTTCTTTTTCCTCCACCTGTGGTTGAGGAAGTCTCACATGACAAAGAACCTCGAACCACTGATCCAGGTTCATCAGTTCCAGATCCGAATCCATCAACTCCTATGACTCCTCATGGCCCTTCCACATCAGACAAAGGCAAGGCACCAATTGAAGAAGCTACTGAAGATGATGAAGAAACTGATGAGGAAGACCTCTCTCAATATCAGCTCTCTCGGAGGACTCCTGGATCCACTTAGTTCATCATTTAGGACATTTGCATTCTGTTTGTCTCTTTTATGTGTTTGTGGTATTCAACAATGAATATGTATTGTAATGGATATTTTAAGTTTCTTTTGGTATGATCTGGTGGATGTTTAAGTACTGTTTTGATGAATGTCTAAATATTTTGATGAATGATTGTCTATTCTGCTTGTGTGAATGTAATGAATTTGTGGATTGTATGATTGTCTATTGAATATGATTGTCTATTTTAAGTACTGTTTTGATGGATGTGTTGGATGGTGTCACCAGGATGTTGATTTGTGAACTTGTGTAAATTTGTGACTGTGTGGATGACAAAAAGGGATGTTGATGTTGATGTGATTGGTTGCCCTTTTGTGATGACAAAAAGGGGGAGATGGTATAATGATTGGATTGAGTGATGATTGGTGATTGATGATTAGTGATGTTAGGATATGTTGGAATTGATTGTTTAAATTTGGATTGGCTGATATGCTAAATTGTTTAATGTTTAATTGTTTAACTCGGTTGGGCAGCCAAGTGAGGGGGAGTTTTTCAAAATTTTTAAATTTTAGGATTCACTAAGACAGGGGGAGTTTTCATCTCAATCATCAATTTCATTTCAAACTTTTGTTTTGTCATCATCAAAAAGGGGGAGAATGTTATTCTTGGTTTTGATGATCACAAAAGTTTGTTTATACAGACCAAGAAAGTGAACACTTTGATCTGGTCTGTTGGAACAAAGAAAGCATATGTTCGTTTATCTCCTGACTACGTTGCTTTGGATGTGGCAAACAAGATTGGAATAATATGAATGAATTTAGTCATTGTTTTGTTTTCGATCAAAGATATTGTCTTTTAAGTATGTCTAGTTTGTCATTCTTGGTACTTTGAAATATTTGTCTAACCTTCCTCAAATACAAGTGTTTTTTGTCTATCCAAGAATCAGGTTCAAATATGTCATGAAATGTAAAACAACCAAAATGAGAAGCAAAAACAGGACAATCAGGTCGGACGGCCGAAAGGAAACTGTCGGACGTCCGAAAAGATAAAGAACATCAGGAAGGAAGCACCGTCGGACGCTCACATGGAAGCATCGGACGTCCGGAAGGATCGGACGCTTGCCATCGGACGCTAATCAACCGCATCGGACGTCCGAAAAATTCCAAGATAACTTGCTAGCTCTCGGCCCAAGGTCGGACGCTGTGCTGTCGGACGACAAAGAACTTATCGGACGTCCGAACCTCAACTTAGCTATCATCGGACGATTGGTTCGGACGATGATTCGATCGTCGGACGTCCGACAGCCCCAACGGCTAGTTGACTCTTCAGCTGCCTTCTATCCGTTGGAAGCATTGATGAAGCCCATTTCTGGATCCCTTTAAAATCAAACTGGTCTGAACGAAGTAGGGACTTTTGCTCACTTTGTTTACAAGTTCTCAAGAGATATTTTAGCTAGAAAATAGTCTCCAAAGCAGATTTGTATTAAAGTGGTGTGAATTTCTGTTGAGCATTTCTTTTGTGGTTGAAAGGATCTTTAGTGTAGCTTTGTTGAGGGTTTTCTGAGTGATTGTAAAACTTCCTAGCTTGACTAAGTGAGGCTTAGGGCAAGGAGGAAGAGCTCCCTCCATTGTACATCTAGTTGATCTTCGTTCATCAAAGAGAAGTTGCTCTTCCTAGTGTTTGGTCTTCAAGTTTGGGTAAAGCTTGGTAGACACTTGGTTTGTTTCTCTATTTTATATTTCTGTTTAATAAAATCTTCATTGCTTATCTATACTTGCTTCTCTGATTAATATTGCTATTGTCTTCTAATCTACTTGGTTGATCATTACTAAAAAGGAAGGTAAATTTTCATTAAAGAAAAAGTGCTTAAACTTGGTTAAGATTTTAATCAACCAATTCACCCCCCCCTCTTGGTTGTCTGTGGGACTTACAACATCGAATATACAAGGGTTCTCATTCCTCATACAACCAGCCCGTGCCAAGCACTAGGGCGAGAACCATTACAAGGCCAAAGAACTAGATCAACTAGACTATACAGAACGCTCGTCCTTGCTCGCCTTCCCCTGCTAAGGAAAACAATTGACGTGGTATAAGCTAAAAAGCCCAGTGAGGTTCTATATATATAAACAAGTAATTAAACAAGGAACAGTAGTCATGTAATAACAATTAATCCAGAAAACATGTCCAATATAAAGCAATGTTAATGCATTCATTAAAAGGATACGGGTTCACAAGGAGCTATTTGTTCGTTCGTTCGTTCCCTTGACATTTCCCCTTATTCCTCCAATTATTTGAAAATTTCCTTTTTGAGAAGTAAAACCCTCGTGCCTACGTTCGTTCATTCATCCCTTTCCGGACGTTGGCCGGACTCCACCAATCCAGACGTTGGCCGGACTCCACCCATCCGGACGTAACCGGACTACAAGGTAATACTCGAGTATACCAAATTCACCCAGGTCACCATATCGCCCGACCGAGTCCGCTTCTGGCTCGAGTCGATCGGTAACAAGAGCAAGGGCCCAGTTCAGCCAAAAGGCTTACATTCATGCGCAACTAGTATTTCAACATTTAATCATCGAAAATTTCATATTTATTTAGGTCGAGTGCGATAAAGTACACACTCACCTAGCAAAAGTTCATTTTAAAAATCATAGAAAACAAGTAACATTTAATCAAATAGTCACAAATAATCACATAGATCCAACAATCCACATAGTCATAGAAACAAAACGTATATAGAACACTCACCTATTTACGCACAATAACGTGCAAAATATCCTTCCGGATATTATCTTTAGTCACCGAGAAAACCTAAGATTAAATGAAAAGAATATTACCACTCATTTATCACAAACAATTAGGTGCAATCAAAGAAGCTCGACAAATGATGAGTAGAACGTATAAAAAGACTTTAAAGTGGAATGAGGACATTTGGACCCGTGGACAAAAATAACTAGAATTTCATAGACCACACCTAAAACCAAACTCAAAAGGGTTATAAAATTTTCTAATGGAAACACTTGAACTAAAGACAAGTCAAAATCCAACTAGATAGACTAAGAAATACCGTTTTCGAAATCATTTATATGGTTGAAACTTATCTCATATTCAAGTAGATATTATAGACTAATTGTCTTAATGAAATTCATGAAAAGAGAGGGCAAAATACTCAAGAAAATCCGAAACTACTCCTCTTTATTTGGTAAGAGTCAGTAAACATTTGGAGTTTTCAATTGAAGAGGGATCATGTTTTTAAGATGGAAAAACGGTCATAGTATTATTACAAGTTCAAATAGAACTTAGCTTTCGGGCGAAAATTTGGGCAGTATGCCCTTTGTGTTTACCTAATTTTCCAGCCATTTAGGCTTCATTATTTTCCTCAGCCACAACCCAAAGTCACACATATCATAATTCAAGTCAAAAGCCGTTCCATAGGCTCATCGTATCATAAGGATAAGAATCACAATAATAACAAGTGCAGAAATACAATCTAGCACAAGACAGATTTGACGTGTGGATACGGAAATAACATATCCGAGGCTACGCTTATCGGATTGAGACATACCTTATGCCGTTTCGAAGCTAAGACACAGGGCTACAATGTTCATGAAGGTCACTTAGTCCAGTTTCCAATGCAACTTAGTCAAATCCTCAATTTACAGAACTAAAATCTAACTCGTCGGCTGTCCAACCGCATTGTACTTTAATGGTCATATCTCAGGTTACAAAAGTCCGATTCAGGTGTTCTTAGATGTGTTTGAAAGCTAAGTCATAATACTACAACTTTCATGTTTTGGTAAAAAGCTAAGTCAGTACGGATCCTAGTGGAAAAACGTGATAAACTGGATAAACGGACCAAACGGACTGCTGGGGAACAACTTAAAACAGTAAGGGTATTTTGGACTTTTCATGACCTACGTTGCTCCGATTGAGCTGAAATTTTATAGGCCCCTATAAAATACCATTCTCTACAACTTTCATGTTTTATGTCAAGCCCAATTCGGCCTCTAACAGGGTGCAACAAAAACGGGCAGAATAGGATGAAAATTTCCAGAAATCTGAAATCTTTTGGTTTCAATGATAGTTTTCAAAATTTCTTGCTACACTTGCTACCAAAACCCCCTATATAACCTTATATACAACATATACTAACTATACAACAAGTTTAGGCAGAAATTAATCAAACTCTAACTTACATATTTCATCCAAAAATCACCACAACAACTTGCATCACTTGTAATCAAACCCAAAACATGGACTATTTAACATCTTAAACAAGAATAAAAGGATCAAAGCCATAGATCAGATTTTATACCTCAAAAAGAAGGCTTGCAAGAGTGATCCTTCACCCCCTTTGAAATTTCTTAGTTCCTCAAGCTTCCCCACTCACACTTAGCACTTTAATCGGTTTAGAATTGGATTTGTTACTTGGGTTGAAGCAAATCAAGAAGGAAATTTGTTGCTCTTGCTCTCCCTTTCTCTCTCTCTTTGATCAGCTATGAAGAAGAAGAAATGAGAAAGATTAAGCTTAGTTTGTCTTATAAGAAGGTTGGAAAGATAAGAATTAATTCTAGCCACAAGTTTGGCCAACACTTGGCTTAACCTCAACCACAAAAATTTTCTCTTTCTTTCCTTGCATTTGAGCCACAAATTTCGGTCAAGCTGTCATCATGAGAGAGGAGATATTTTGCTCCATTAGTAATAAGCTTGTATGGTAAGAAAGTGGTGCTCAAGTGGTGCGTTCAACCGGTAGTGCGCGGGACCCGCCGGTTCGCGCCGTTTTTCTTAAAAACACACGTACTAGGGTTTTTACTTCCTATTCACTAACCTTATCTCATTGCTCCTAATCACATATTATTTCTCACTTAAAAGTCACTTTTAATCATCAAATTTGATCCTTACTCGGTACCGGATAATTATACTGCTGTTACACGAAAAATCCGATTGCACCTTGAATTGAAAACGAATAGGGAAACCCTAATTTCCTATGGTCATTGGCACTTTTCTAGGGTGATTGAACCATGGATAACATGAAATAATAATTACCAAATAATTTTCAAATAAAAGGGAATTTTTTTGAGAAATATGTAAGGAATTTGCGAGTCCTCACAAACTAAACACACAATTTCATTGCAAGTATGAGGTTGGAGCTGGCCATCAAGGATAAAAAACAAACAGCAAGACAGCAATAGAAAAAGGAAAAAAAATGCCGCAGGTTTTCTGCAACTACACAAATGAAGCATGCAGCCTTCTGTTCCCCAGCTCGCTGCAATTTTACTCATTCGGCCGAGGCAACATTCATGCTGAAAACTCATGGGCATCTTCACTCATTCAAACACACAAAAGGGTAAAGACTTGCAGCAAAGGTAGACATGTCATTCTAGTCCAAATAACAAACTGAATCAAGCTCTTTGAGCAAACTAAAATTTTCGGCCAACTAAAGCTTCTTTGTTTTCTATCATTTTTGCAGCTTATTAACAATCCCAGAAAGATCATACAATGCCAAACAGATCAAGGATTCAACATCCCTCTCCCCCGACAGATTCAGGAGTACAAAAGGCATGAAAATTGCAGCAAAATGCAAAGGACCAACTCGCAACTGAGGATGCATATTTTCACGCAGAGGCTTTCCTCTTGTCTTGATTTCTGGGTTTCATCCGAAGCATATTTCAAGTTAACTAGATTATGCAACTTACTTTTCCACTAGCACGACTTAAAGGCTCAAAGTTCATAAAAGTTAAAGGAGAGTAACATCAAGAGGATCAAGCAACACAGCGGCAAAGAAAAATTTGACAGTTCATGCATGATAATCTGATAAGTCGACCCAAACAGGGGAGAAGATTACCTGAAAATGCTTTCTTGACCAGCTGCAGATGAGATATCCCGACGAAATCCAACTTTTTCAGGAGAAAATGAGACCCACGAACTGGGTTGCAGGAAAATCCAGTGCTGATGCCGGTGATGCCCACCGAAGATCTTTCCTTTTCTTTTTCTGGTTTCCAACCGAAACCCCCCTCCCAGCTCTCTCTCTCGGCCTTCTTTTCTCCTTTTACTCTTCCCCCGTTGTCAACCTCGATTCTCCCCTCTCTGCCTTTTCTTTCAAGAACCCCAGCTTCCCCTTTTCGTTCGCTGTTTCTCCCTTTTTCTTCCTCTGTTTGCTTCCTTCCGTCGCCCTCTCTCCTTCTGTTTTCTTTTCCCGCCGCCAACTAGCCCCTCAAACTCTCACTTTGTCCCCTTTCTAGCTACCACAAAAAGCTGCGTTCTTTTCTTCTCAGATCCTAGTCACTCATCTCTCTCCACCAGCCGTCAAGTTTTCTCTCGTTTTTTCTTTTCTTCGCCGTTCTCTCCTAAAACCTCTCTACTCCTTTCAGCCGTCTGATTTTTTTGTTTGTGCGCCGCCCCTTTTTTCTATCTTCTCAGTTTTTCTTCCCATCAGCTCTCTAAAAACTCTCCCGCGGCTGATGCTTTCTTTTCCCTTTTATATCAACCCCCCAATCTCCTAAACCCTCACCCGAATGGTGAGGATGAAGGGCCTTCCCTTGCCTTCACATCCAGCCATCCGTGGCTGTCCTTGATTGTCCTTTGCAAGCTGCGAAGATACGCAGCTTGCATGCTGCGGAATTCTTTTTTTTTTCTTTTTTTTTCTTTTTTAATAATTTAACTTAATACAAAAACGTAAAATGATATTAAATAAAGGAAAACACTAATTAATTAAAAAATAACATCAGACAAAAATAAACAAACTAGAAATAATAAACAATCAAAGTTGCGATTTTTCCATTTTTTCTTTCATTTTTCATCATTTTTCTCTTTTTTTCAAAAATAACTTAATAAAAATAAAATAAAATGCCAAAAGGTTGAATTTATAAGACATAAAACATATTTTGTGGGCAATTTTCTTTTTTCTCCTTTTTTATTATTTTTTCAAGAAAACATTGAATTTAAATAAAAAACGACTAAAGCTTTTTTTTTCTTTTCTTTTTGAGAAATTCGATGCTAAAATGGCTAAAAATAAAAAACTAAAAGTAAATAGACTAATTGTGACAAATAAAAATAGAACAAATAAAAACGAATAGTAAATAAACAAATAATAAAAATTTGGTGTCTACAGTATCTTGTAATTAAGTCCTAAAATCATTACAACTTCAATCATTGTTTGGCTTTTTCTTTATTTTTGGAATCTTTGAAGTGCTTAAACGATTTATTTGGACTTGAATGTTTGAGTAATGCTTGTTTTGGATCTTTTAGTAGATGCTATATTTGGAAATTGAACGGGTTATTCCGTTTTCTTGGTCTTTAAGCATTTTTTGAGCTCATTCAAGTTGCAATTAGGTGGGTTTTGGTGTTTTTGCTTATACTTTACTTTTAAATTGATGCCTTGACCCCTTTATTGTTTTGAAGCCATTTTCCCTCATTTGCTTACCATTAGGGGAAGGTATAATTTCTTTTATCTTTGTTTGTCTCTCCTATATGATCCAAGGTGCTAAGTGAATTGCATGTCTACTTTGCTTTCTTTACATTTCTTTAATTCCTTTCATTCCTTTCATTTACTTTTGCTTTATTAAGTTATTCTTTTAATGGGGTATGTGTACACCTCTTGGCTTGTAATAGATAGGGCTGTGGCGAGCAATTTGGTCCATTTTCCCCTTCCCTTTTTGTTTTAGTTAGTGAATGTAATAGGTTCATTAGTTTGGTTGCATGCCTACGTGTTAAGTGTTTAATCGCTTTATTAGGTCCTTGCATCTAGTCAAGCATGCTAAGTGTTATGTGCTACGTGTTTATAAGTGATTCGCATGTCTACTCGCTTTTTATAGTGTGGATGAATGGAATGGATGAATGTACGTTTCCACTAGTCCAACGCTAGTCGGAATTCATAGAATGGGCTAGTCCAACGCTAGACCCTTAGGGATTTCCCCTCGTTAGTACATGTTTGCATGTTCATTACATGTCATGCATTCTTTTTAGTTTTATCATTTTGCATGCCCCTCGAACCCCTTTTCCCTCCATTTTAGGATTTTTGCATTTCATGCTAGTTATAGGGTTCATTTGCTTGAGAGTCCCCTTAAATATGGGATATAGACGAGTGTGGCTTTTTCTAAGCCTTAGCACGCTTGTATTCCCTCTATAAAAGGGCAAATTGAGTCACGATTTAGGTCTCCCCGTACCCAATATGCATGAATTCCCTAGGTTCATGCATTTTTAAATCCACTCTACCATTTTATACCCTCATCACACTTTCATTTTTCCTCCCATTTTGCACACGTGCACCTTTATATTTTCACTTGCACACGAGCACTTTTGTCATTACTTGCACACATGCACTTCATATTATCATTTCACATACCGCACCTTGCCCACTCACGTGCACACTCTCACTTACACATTATTGTCTTTTATTATTTTTTCAAACTCATGCCTTCACATTGCATACATGCATTCCATTCATTTGCATCCCACTCGCATTATTCGTGACTTCTTCAAAGGATCGTTATTGGGCTTCACAATTAATGTGATTGGCACCACTCAACCTTTGAAGAGAAATTTCCCCCAATACCCCTAGGTTTAGGGTTTGCATTCATGTAGTGCATCCAAATGTAATAAATTCTTTGGTTAAAACAAGAAAATCTTTGATTAAATCATGCAACTAGCCTTGGCTAGGTCAAAGGGGTGCCTTGGATTTTATCCTTGCCTTCCCCTTTGTCAAATGTGACTCCCGAACCTTTTTCTTTGGTTTACGTAGACTAGGAGTCGTTTAAAAAGGGTTTCTCACTACTTTTTCCTATTTTTCTTTAAAAATACATTTTTTAGGTGACTTGGTACACCTTAACTCATTACCAAGTGGCGACTCCGTGTTTTTCAAAAAAACCCTTTTTAAACTATAATTTTGGGTCAAATCGTCGCATTCTCAAACCCCCATTTAGACCCACTTTTCTTTTAAATCAAAATTCATTTTTCAATCACAAAAATACATTTTTTAAAACCATTTATTTATTTATTAAAAAAATGGGGCGCGACAGTTGGCGACTCCACTGGGGAGATTCGAGAGTTCGAGCAAATTTGATTAATCAACCTTTTTCTTCTTTTAACCTTTTCATATATCACATTTGGGTGTTTTAGGGTTGCATTTTTTCCTTTTTAGGATTTTGCATTTCTCGCGTCCCAAACTACTCCCTCGCTCACGAATGAATGCTTGGTTGATTGGATGTTTATTCGTTTATCTCGCGCTTGCATTGCATTTGGGGGGGGTGTGTCACCTTTAGAGCCTCACGTGGTTCTCAACCCCTTCCCTCAAAATAGGGAACACTTCATACGTGCACGTTTACTTATTGTTATCCCATTTTATTTTTTTTTCTTTCTTCGTGGGCGCTATCCCACACTGCCTTGTAGGATTAGGATTGATTGCCTTGGGTAGGCGGATGGTGTGCACTGCGCCCATAGCGCTACCTAAGGGATCACTCGAGCCACCGATCGAAGGCCTTGGGAGTGATGACCCTTGGCCTTTAGGTCTGAAGGCTTGGGGACCTTTTAAACCTTATCGAGACTAGTTGCATTAGCGAGCCCCAGCCTCATGCATCCATGTTAGAATTTTTCCTAGGTTAGAGTCAGTCTCACCCTTTTTTAAGCACATTAGGCACGAGGGAAGGGGTTCCACCCTTTTTACTTGTTTTATTGTATTTCTTATTCTTGATTGCTCCCAATATGTTATGTGTACTATCAATTGCACTAACCATTCTTCTGTTTTCTTGGCTTGCATTCATGTGCCTTAGTAATAAGAGGCCTTTGTGGCATTCTTTTAGTGACTTACCCATTAAATAACTCACATGTTTAAATTTCAGTTATTATCCGTAGTTTTCAATAAATATGTTTCATTTTAGACCTTTTCCCCCCGATGCATTATTTATGTCCTTTAGGCCATACTTGTCACATAGTTACATTGCTTTAATAAATGGCATCATGCATTAAACCTTAGAAGGAACGCCAATTAGGCAATTTCCATGTTAGGGAAGCCAACCCTAATCCCATGGGTATTTAACCCTACTTTTGGGAGATTTTGCACGTCTACTTTTTGCAATTTAACCTAAGGGGTAAAATCCCAAGGTAACGGTATTTAAGTGAATTCCTCATCCAGATGACGCAGTATCGAATGCTCAACCAAGTTCCCCGAGAGCTAAATCAGTGGAGGAACAACCTATCCTATGAAATTGGGGGGCTATTTCAATATGTGGGACATTTACCGAGCCTAGTCGATATCATACCCAATGTGTCCGCTATTCAAGCACTGATCAATTATTGGGATCCAGATGTCTCGGTTTTCCGATTTGGAACGTGCGAACTCACCCCAACCATAGAAGAGTTAGAAGGATTATTGCAGATGCCGGGAAAGGGTAGTCCTATGGTATACCCGAGCGGAGGAACCTGAGAGCAGTTTTGCCGATTTTTAGGATTAAGGAGCAATAGTTTAGATCAACACCCTGATGCTAGATCTTGTCCACTGAGGTTTCTATATGACCGGTTTGGGGAAAAGGAGTCCTTTGAGCGCCATCAGATTGATTTCTTCATAACAAAGGGGCAATGGGAAGAGAAACGTGTACAAGCTTCTGGGTTGGTTTTGATCAACTTATTGTTATTCCCTCAAAGGCATGGAAAGGTGACATTTGCAACCATCAATATGATTCAGAATCTTTTCTTAGGAATTCAGGAAGCAACACCAACTTTGATACCCGTTGTCATAGCAGATATCTTCTCAGCCCTTACGAATTGCCAAAGAAAAGGGGGGTTCTTCTATGCTTCGAATCTGATACTCCAAATGTGGATCATGGAACATTTGGCGAAGAGATTACTAAATCCGTTGGGTTCTTGCCTCCCAATTGAGAATTGGATTGATTCGCATCGAGAGAGAGTCGGCCGCTACTACCGCGTGATGTCGTCAAGCCAGTTTATCGAAGAGTTCAACAATTTGACACCAGAAAAAGTGCAGTGGGTTTTAGATTGGACCAAAGTTAGAGACCCGGCTTTTAGGACCACCCAACATGATTTCATCCCTTTAGCTGGAGTCAATGGTCTAGTAGCCTATATTCCGCAAAGAGTTATGAGACAGTTTGGCTACCCGCAAAGTATTCCTATGGTACAAAGGATTGAAGATCTCAGATTGGGTACGGTAACCGAGAGTCGGAGCATGGTATTAGAGGCTTGGGAAAATCTGCGAGGACTTGAGAATTTGCAGTTGGAAATGGTAAACAAAATGGCACCTGCAGTTATGCCTGGGTACAACGAGTGGATCAAGCAAATGGTGGAACATGATAGGGCAAGGCAACAATCATCATTAGCTAGTCCCGAAGAACAAATGGAGAGGCTAAAAAAGGAATTGGAGGAATCTCAAGCCCAGCTTATGATGGCCAACAGAGTTCTAGAAGATACTCAAGTGCAGCTGAGGAGGGAGAAAAAGAAGAACGAGAAGCTAGAGGATGCCATAGATGCCTTTGATAGGATTAGGGAAGGAGCTCGTAAGCTCAGTTTAGGGAGCTCTAGAGAATCACAAAGTACAAGTCTCTCGAGACATAGGGATTTTCTAAACATGGTTACTAAGACCATTGACGAAGTTGTAAAGAAAGTTTGAACCATTCTGCAATATTATGAGAAGCTTTCCATGTTAAAGTGCTAAATTCACTTACAGGTTTGGAAATGGGATTTTACCCCGAAGGCTTGCATCATGCTAGGCCTACCCTTGGCACAAAAAGTGTTCCCCAAATAGGACATGCATCCGAATTGTTCAAATAGTTACTAACTCATGTCTTTTTCTTTTTCTTTTTCTCTTTTGAATAAATTGCAGAAATTCAGTAACGATTGGTTTATCTAAAGCAGTCTTTTGCATTCTCAGGTAAAATTTCAAAATAGCTTTTCGGAAAAGCCCCATTATTACGCGATCCCGAAGTAGAGCCCAAAGGAATCGTGTAGACATGAGTACTCAACCAGAATCATCCGATAAGGCCGTTGCAACTACCCAGCCGGAAGCTGCAAGTCCTGGGGTTCAGTTGACAGAGTTACTCACAAAATTTGGGGAAATGGCATCGGAAATGGCCGCTCAGAAGAAGTTGATCGACGAGCTCGTTAATAGCGGAGTGCAACCTGAGCCTGTGCCCACTACACAACCACAATCCGAACCATTTGTTATTCCTCCATTTCAAACTACGTTTGAGGGAACTGTAAACCCGCAATATGCTTTTACTCAAAATCCTCCTTTTTACCCTCCTTATGGTCAAGGATTTCAGCCTCAAGGCGATCCGACCATGCATTTGAACCCACCAGTTTTTTATCAGACTACCGCGGAGCCCGTGGTGCCGGAGCACACTTTTCAAAATAAGCCGGAAATGGGAGAGTCGTCTACCCAGATTGATATGAAGTTATTTAAACGCTTGGATCGTTTTGATGAGTTCATCCGGAAAAGCCAAGGTTTAAGCAAACAAGGGGTGTTGGATTATGATGATTTGTGCCTGTTTCCGAACGTGCAACTGCCGGTGGGGTTCAAGACCCCTAAATTCAACAAATATGATGGAACGGGTAACCCTAAAACGCACCTGCGCTTGTTTGCTAATAAGTTGGGCAAGCCAGTGGATGACGAGAATTTGCCGTTGAGATTATTTCCAGAAAGCTTAGAAGGGGATGCTCTCGATTGGTATTCCAACCTAAAGCCAGAGGAAGTGAAGACCTGGCTCGATCTGTCCAATGCCTTCATTAGACAATATGAGTATAATTGTGAGCTAGCGCCAACCCGGACTACTCTGGAAGGAACGAAAAGGCGACCATCTGAAGATCATAAGACATATGCCAAGAGATGGAGAAAGATAGCTGCGAAGGTGGAGCCACCGATGACTGAGGATGAAATTATTCGCACATTCATAAAGGCGCATGATCCTCCATATTTCGAAGAAATTTTCCGTATGACTGGTTGTTCTTTTGCTGCAATTGTGAATAAATTGGAAGAGTTTGATGACTTTGTGAGAGCCGAAAAAATTGTTAATGTCTCTGCTCTCAAATCCCAGTTGGATGCTTTACAAGGTCAAGGAAGCAATGTGAAAAAACCGCAGTTCAAAAAGAAAGAGGGGGATGCAACCTTTATCTGGAACCAAAACCCTTCACCTAGACCCCGATACCAACACAGCCCAATCTACCAACCCCATTACCCTTACTACTCAAATCCGCACCCTGTATATACTACCAACATCCACCACCCTAGACCTCGCCCAAGCTATCCTAACCCACCTTCAGCCCCTTTTCAAATTTCTCAACCAAATCTACCCCAAAATCGACCTCGCCCTCCATATAATCCAAGATTTCCTCCACCAAATAGACCTATTTACAACCATCCTCCACCTCCTGAACCTTACAATCGACCCCCTAGCCGTGCATTCACCAATTTAGGCAGGCCTTTAGACCAATTGTATGACCAGTTGAAGGCCGCCGGGAAAATTGGTACAGTATCCCCTCCTACCTACCCATATGGCATGTCCGCGTGGTATAATCCACAAGCTGTCTGTGCTTATCATTCTGGGGCCCCCGGACATGCCACCTTTGATTGCAAGGCGCTTAAGCATAAAATTCAAGATATGGTTGAAGCCGGGGAGATTGTAATCCGGAAAAGGGAGGCGCAAGGGCCGAACGTAAATAGGAACCCTTTACCCGAACATGCCAATATCATTGGGGTTATTCTGGATGATACGGAGTATGTGAAACCAGTCAGAGAATTGGCAAGGGAAGTTGAAGTGTTTGGGGTCACAGACCAACCCTTTGTCATAGAATTGCCATTTGAAGAGGACAAAAAGCCCTTTATTTTGGATCTCACGCCAGCTGAGAGTGAGGCTTTGGAGCCGGTGGTTATTGAATTCCCGAAGCAAGAGCCTGTTCTAAGCCTGCAACAAGTGCCATGGAATTATGATGAACCTGACGTACAGATTGGGGAAAAGTCAATTGCAAAGAAGGAAGTGTCAGTGGTCACCAGATCAGGAAAGGCTGCAAGTCCATTTGGAAATACCATTCCGATTCAAGCAAATAACTCCGAGTCGCCCGTTAAACCAACAATCACCGAGAAAGAAGCCTTGGATTTCCTTAAGAGGCTTCAGAGAAGTGAGTACAATGTAGTTGAGAAGCTGAGCAAGTCGCCCGCCCAGATATCCATGTTGGATCTACTCTTTTCTTCAGATATGCATAGGGACGCACTGATCGAGGTGTTGACCAAAGCTCAAATCCCTAGGGACATCTCAGTTGATAATTTCTCACACGTAGTTGGGAACGTATTATTCACCAAACAAATCACTTTCTCTGACGAGGAATTGCCGGCGGAAGGCATTGGACATAACAAGGCCCTGTACATAGTTGTGAGGTGCAACGGAAAAATGCTGCCGAAGGTATTGATTGATAATGGATTCGCTCTTAATATATGTCCCTGGAGCACCTTGGAAAAGCTAGGATTGCAAGACGTCAAGCTGAGGCCTTCAGGGACCATAGTCCGAGGTTTTGATGGAGCGCAAAGAGAGCCAATAGGAGAAGTTGATTTATAGTTGAAATGGGGCCTGCCCAGTTTCAAATAACCTGCCAAGTCATGCACTTTTCTAGTGTTTACAACGTTTTGCTTGGCAGGCCATGGATTCACAAGTCTGGGGCTGTGCCTTCTTCATTGCATCAATTGCTGAAATTCGTAGTAAATGACAAGCTGATAACTATAGTTGCCGAGGAGGATTGCCTTGTAATCACCGATTCCGAGTGCCAAGAAGAGGGTAGCCGAAGCTCCACAGTGACCCCTCATAGCACATCTGATATTGTCTCCGTCAGTTGGATAACAAAGGAGGAGCAAACTCTATCAAGGGCCAGTGTCATGATGGCTAAGGAGATGATCCGTGGAGGCTATGAATTTGACAAAGGGCTGGGACGAGATTTGCAAGGAATTTTGAAGCCAGTGGAGATTATTGAGAAAAAGGATTCGTTTGGTTTAGGCTTCCGACCGACTGCTAAGGATATCAGAGAAATGAAGGAGCGCAAGAAAGCGGAGAAAGAAGGAAGGCAAAGGGCTCTTGACATTCCACCCCTGCATTATACTTTCCCGCGACCAGCCGAGGTGATCATGTCAGAAATCAACCCAGTTGACGAAATTGAAGCAAGTTTGGCCCAATTGTTCGTTGGGGCAACATTTGAAGATAGTGTTCCAGGCGAAGCTGAATTTCCTGACATCCCCGAAGGATCAATTCCCAATTGGACAGCCGATTTTCTGCCCGTTCGGAAGGAGTTTCGGTAAAATGAAAGGGGTTTATCATTCATGTGAATTCATGAAAATACTTTTGCATCTGTAAATAGCCAATGAAAACAATTTTACTTTTTGACTAATGTTTGCGCATGTAAATATTGTTAAGTTTTCATTTCCATTTGCTTTCAATCAAAGGTTTTATGAAAATGCACAAGTTGTTCCTGTCATGTTGTTTTGTTTATTCATTTGTTTATATTTTTGTCGTATTGCTTGACCATTTGTTTGTTATATGCTAATTTGCTTATTATCCCACATTCGTTAATTCTTTCAGATGGCCAAAAATAAAACTATTTGACCCTTTGGATATCACAGTTCTGGAATACGATAATGGTAATCTCTATATCACTCACGACTTGGAGGTCTGTGAATCCGAGCTCCAAAGCGAGAGTGATAATGAGGAGGTATTTGATTCTTTTGCAAAGGACCTTGAACAATATGAGGAAAAACCAAAACCGAACCTGGAAGAAACAGAAAAGGTTAACATTGGCACGGAAGATGAGGTTAAGGAGGTGCAAATTAGTATTCATTTGAATGAGAGGCAGAAGAAGGAAATGCTTGAATTCTTGACTATGTTCCAAGATGTATTTGCGTGGTCTTATGATGATATGACCGGCATTTCAACTGATGTGGTAGTGCATAGGTTACCCACAGACCCTTCTTTTCCACCCGTAAAACAAAAATCCAGAAAATTCAAACCAGATATAAGCCTCAAAATAAAAAAGCAAATTGAAAAACAACTCAAAACCAACATCATCATTGTTTCCCATTACCCAATTTGACTTTCAAATCCAGTCCCTGTTCCAAAAAATAGTGGAGATGTGAGAGTTTGTGTTGACTATAGAGACCTTAATAAAGCCAGTCCTAAAGATGATTTCCCTCTACCAAATATTCACATTCTCTTAGACAATACTGCCGGACATGAGATTGAATCCTTTTGCGATTGTTTTGCTGGCTACCACCAAATTTTGATGGCAGAAGAGGATAGGGAGAAGACTGCTTTCATTACCCCTTGGGGTACCTTTTGCTACCGAGTCATGCCTTTCGGTTTAAAGAATGCTGGAGCAACGTATCAGAGGACCATGATAACCCTATTTCATGATATGATCCACCGGGAGATGGAGGTCTACGTGGATGACATCATAATCAAGTCTAAGAGGGCAGAGGACCATTTGGTTGATCTGAAGAAGTTGTTCGAAAGGTTGCGGAAGTACAATTTGAAGCTAAATCCTGCAAAATGCGCCTTTGGAGCACCCGCGGGTAAACTTTTGGGATTCATTGTTAGCAAGAAGGGCATAGAGATAGATCCAGCGAAAATCGAAGCAATTCGAGATATGCCAGTGCCGAAAACTCAGAAGGACGTGAAAAGCTTCTTAGGGAAGATCAATTTCATTGGGAGGTTCGTCGGCCAACTAACTGCCACATGCGAGCTGTTGTTCAAATTATTGAGAAAGAATGTGCCGTTGTATTGGAATGAGGAGTGCCAACAGGCTTTTGATAAAATTAAAGATTATTTGTTGCAACCACCAGTCTTAGTGCCGCCCAAACTGGGCCGACCTTTGATTATGTATTTATCTGTACTCGATGGAGCAGTAGGGTGTGTTCTAGGTCAGCACGATGACTCTGGAAGGAAAGAACAAGCCATCTACTATCTAAGCAAGAAGTTCACGCAGTACGAGGCTAATTATTCATTCATTGAGAAAAGCTGTTGTGCATTGGCTTGGGCGGCTCAAAAGTTGAGACACTACTTGTTGAGCCATACCACTTATCTTATTTCCCGATCTGATCCTTTGAAGTATCTTTTGGAGAAGCTGATGTTAACCGGACGCCTGACCAAATGGCAGATAATTCTATCAGAGTTCGACATTGTTTTCACTTCACAAAAGGCGGTCAAGGGGCAAGCTATAGCTGATCATTTGGCGGAAAATCCAAGGGATGATGATTATCAACCACTTCATACCTATTTCCCTAATGAGAAAGTTTTATTCATAGGCGCTACAAATGATATAGGTGAGCAAAGCCCTGAATGGAGACTTTTCTTCGATGGAGCTTCGAATTCTCTCGGAGTTGGAATTGGAGCTGTTCTGGTCTCACCCGAAGGGAAGCATTACCCTGCCGCTGCCAAATTACAATTTGCCTGCACAAACAACATGGCTGAATATGAAGCCTGCATTTTTGGTCTCAAAATGGCTTTAGAAATGGAAATTAAAGAGTTGATAGCTTTCAGTGATTCAGATTTGCTCGTGCACCAAACCTTGAAGCGGTGGATAACCAGAGATTCAAAAATCCTGCCCTACCATTGTAATCTGCTCACTCTGGCCAAACAATTTCGAAATTTGGAGTTCAGACATCTTCCACGAGCCCGAAACGCATTTGCCGATGCTTTGGCCACCTTAGCTTCTATGATCCAATATCCTGATGAATTGAGGATCGAGCCAATTCCGATTCAACTTCAAGACAAGCCTGCCCACTGTTGGGTTGTAGACAAGTCCTCTGACAATGTTCCTTGGTATAATGATCTTAAGGAGTTTCTCAAAACAGGATCCTATCCTCAGCATGCTGGTATAAAAGACAAGAGTTTTCTACGTAGAATGGCTTCAAAATTTTTCTTAAATGGAGAAGTGGTGTACAAAAGAACCTCAGATTTGAACCTTTTAAGGTGCATTGATGAAGATGAAGCTCAATATATGATGAAAGAAGTGCATAGTGGCGTTTGTGGACCTCACATGAATGGCCATTTGCTAGCAAAGAAAATCATGAGAACCGGATACTTCTGGCTTACTATGGAGCATGATTGTATAGATTTTGTCCGGAGATGTATAAAATGTCAAATGCACGGTGACATTATCCGTGCTCCACCCACTGAGTTGCATAGCATGACCGTCCCATGGCCCTGTTCAATGTGGGGTATGGACGTGATTGGTACAATCGATCCTCCCGCTTCAAATGGACATCGATTTATATTGGTGGCGATTGAGTACTTCACTAAATGGGTTGAAGCGGAGTCATTCAAACATGTCACGAAGAAGGTAGTGGCCAATTTCTTGAGAGATCACATCATCTGTCGCTTTGGAGTACCCGAAACACTTATCACAGATAATGCCAAGAATCTGAACAATGACATGGTAGATGGACTATGCGAGCAGTTCAAGATCAGACATTGCAACTCTGCCATTTATAGGCCTCAGATGAATGGAGCTGTAGAAGCCGCAAACAAGAATTTGAAGAAGATTATTCGCAAAATGACAGAAAGGCATCGTGATTGGCATGAAAAGTTGCCTTATGCTTTAATGGCGTACCGGACTTCTATCCGGACATCGACTGGGGCAACGCCATATTCGCTCATGTACGGAATGGAAGCTGTATTACCAGCTGAAGTTAAAATTCCTTCGCTACGAATTCTCATGGAAGCTAAATTGGAAGAGGCTGATTGGATCAAGCAGCGCCATGAGCAATTGACTTTGATAGATGAAAAGCGATTCAATGCTATCTGTCATGGTCAGTGCTACCAGAAGCGTGTGGCCCGGGCTTACAACAAAAAGGTCCATCGGCGGGCATTTGAAGAAGGTGATAAGGTATTGAAGCGAATTTTGTCAATGCAAGATGAAGCTAAAGGCAAGTTCGCTCCAAATTGGCAAGGGCCGTTCATTGTCCAAAAGGTATTACCTGGCAGAGCTCTTATTTTGGCGGAAATGGATGGACGGGCTTTCCCTCAACCCATCAACTCAGATATGTGCAAAAAGTTTTTCATTTGATCATGCAAATTTTCTTTAGAAATTCATGCAAATGGCGAAATGCAAGTCAGACCATCTTCTTTTACACTAAAAAACATTTTATCTCTACTTGTCCCCTTTGAGCCATCAGAATTGACAAATTTTCGTTTGATAACCCTTGAGAATTGCAAACCCCACACTGGGGCAAATTTAGTTTAAAAAGAGAGATAAGAAGAGAAAAACCCTACACTGGGCAAAATTAGTTTCTCAAAGAAAAATGCAAAAGTGAGAAAATGCAACGAAAAATGCAAAGAGAGAAAATCTGATCAAACTGGGGCAAATTTTCCTCAGTTTCGGAATTGTTTTTAAAAGAGAGTGCAATCTCAAGTTATTTCACCCCTCGTATCAAATCTGCTTTCAAGCCTTAACCTTTCTTGAAAAACACCCCACCGGACCTCATTACAAAAGCCCAAAGTCCTGGCTTTCGTCACTTACTGCATTTTTATTAGAAAATTTGTTAATCAACGGGCAGGTGATGTCTGTAATGTCTTCGCCTAATTTCACAAAGGCAGTGCATTTTACTGATGCCAGAAATCTTTAACTCATATTTCTGAGTCAATCATGGTTGAGATATTTCATTAATTCTTTAGGTGAAAACCCGAAAGGGCGCCTCGTTAAAAAAAAAAGGAAAAAAAGAAGAGAAAAAAGAAAGAGAAAAAGAAAAAAAAAGAAGAAAAACAAAAGCAACAAAAGGGGTAGGGGTAACCTTGGTGAAAACCCGAAAGGGCGCCAAGGTAGATTTTCTCAACAGACAAGGTCAAGAAGGAACAACCGGTGACCTGGTTCATTTAGGGTTTTCCTCATATTTATGATACTTCTGCCAATATCGGATTCCAAAGAGAAAATATCCAAAGTTTTGAATATGATATTCGTCGGCTAAACTTGTATTGTTCTTTACAAATATTCTTTTGCAAAATGTATCTTTATGAACCTCTTGGTTGTTCTCAATTATTTGTGTATGAATGCTTATGATTGTCTACATTCTTTTGCATGCTCATCTTTGCCTGACATAGGAAATCATCTTGCATATACATTGATTTTTATATGACTAATTTTCATGCATCATTCTTTCACCATTGAATTCAAATGAATGATAAACCCAAAGGTTTGTGCAAAGATAGGGGATTCAATCATCAGTTACAGGAAGTAACATACAACAAAGCTACCACCTGGATTGGGTGACGTGGTAAATCCGTATTTTATCAGTCTCAGAAATTGAAAGGTTTCAAGTTCGACTAAGGCAGACGCCGCCGAGCCGAAGTAAAAGCATCACAAAACTCATGTTTACACGATCCTCAAGGCAAATCGGATCAAACAATGGTGGCAAGTCCATTATTTCTTCTTTTCTTGCAGGAATGTTGCATTTACAAACAAAAACAGCCACTCTTTTTTTGGCGCCTAAATCAATGACAGACAAAGCCTCCCCAGTATGCAAGGATCGATGTTATTTGCAAAGCTTGATCATAAGAAACAACATCAGCTATCGCTTCAATCACCAAGATCCAAATTTCCCTCTTGGTACAAAAGTTGAACTATTCTCAGGTAAAAAATTCAATTCATTGTTTAAACTTCCCCAGTGAAGTCCCATTTTAAATTTCTGTTCGGGTCAGTCCCGTTTAAATTCCTGTTCGGGTCAGTCCCGTTTAAATTCTGTTCGGGTCAGTCCCGTTTTAAATTCCTGTTCGGGTCAGTCCCGTTTAAATTCCTGTTCGGGTCAATCCCGTTTAAATTCTGTTCGGGTCAGTCCCGTTTAAATTCTGTTCGGGTCAGTCCCGTTTTAAATTCTGTTCGGGTCAGTCCCGTTTAAATTCTGTTCGATTTTAAATTCTGTTCGGGTCAGTCCCGTTTAAATTCTGTTCGGGTCAGTCCCTTTTAAATTTCTGTTCGGGTCAGTCCCGTTTAAATTCTGTTCGGGTCAGTCCCGTTTTAAAATTTCCTGTTCGGGCCAGTCCCGTTTTAATATTCTGTTCGGGTCAGTCCCGTTTTAAATTTCTTGTTCAAGTAGTCCATTTAAAAATTTCTCGTCCCAGTTAATCTCATCAAAAGGGGTCAGTCCCCATCATTCGGGACGTTCACTGCCAAATAACGCAGGTAAGTATTTGGTGTATACTTCTTTGTCTCAAGTTTTTTCAAAACTCAGACAAAGAGGGGCAAACTGTAGACACCAAATTTTTGATTTTTTTTTTACCTTTATTTGTTTGATTGATTTAATCTTAATTTTATTTGTTTCAATTCTAGGATTTTTATTTTATTTTGTTTTGTTTTTTATTATTTTATGGTTTATTTTGGTTTCATATCAAAAATCATGAAAAAAAGGGAAAAATGAAAATCATGAAAAGAGAGGAAAAAGAGAAAATCATGAAAAATGGAAAAAGAAAGGAAAAGGAAATTTTGTTCACAAAAATATGTTTATTTCTTTTAAATTCAACTTTTTGGCATTTTATTTTATTAAGTTATTTTGAAAAAAAGTGAAAAATGAAAAAATGGAAAGTTGCATTTTTGTTGTTTCTAGTTTATTTTTATCTAATGTTAATTAAGCTGTTTTCGTCATTAATTATTATTGTTTTATTATTATCATTTTTGTTGTTTAATTAATTAATTAGTCAAAAAAAAATACCGCAGCATGCACGCTGCAATTTTTTGCAGCGTGCAAAGGACAGCCACGGAGCATCATCGGATGGCTGGAGGTGAGGGCAAGGACAGGCCCTTCATCCTCACCATTCGAGAGAGGGTTTATGGATTGAGGTTCCATATAAAAGGCAACAAGAAGCAGCAGCCGCAGGGAGTTTTTGGAGAGAGTGGAACGGCTAAGGAAAATTGAGAAGGGAGAAAGAGAGAGTTTGAGAGAAGAGGACGACTGGAAAAATTTGGAGTGAGCAAGAGAGAGGAAGAGCGTGAGAGATAGAAAGAGAGCAAGGGTCTGGAAAGAGGGGGGTTTTTCAGAAGAGTTGACGGCAAAAACAGAAAAACCGAGAGAGAGGCTAGAAAGTGACGGCTGTAAGAAAAACAGAGGGCTTCATCTAGGAGCTGACGGTTGAGGCAACAAAAGGGAAAGCAAAAAACAGAAGGAGAGTGGGTAACAATGGTTGGTTGGAGAGAGAGTTGAAACCGAGAGAAAACTGGAAGGAGGAAGGTAGTGAAAAGTTTTGGAGAACCCCCAACTTCATCAACAATCGAGTGGAGTTGTTGCTAGCCCAAGAACTACTCTGATTAATCATTTCACACCCTGATTTGCCTTTTAAAAGGTTAAAGGTGATTTCTTTTTCTTTTCTACTTTGTTTGATAGCCGATTGTTGGGATTTTGCATTGAAAGTCATGCCCTTTTCTGTAGTTTTTGGTACGTCTGATCGAGAATTTGGTTGGGTTTGGAGGGGGAGAAGAAAGCTTTTGATCCATGATTGTGTTAAAGAATGTTTTTTTTTTATTCCCTGTTCTTGTTGAGGATCCATCCGAGTTTAGTTATAATTTGCCCGTGTGTTTCTGCTTGTGCGGTTTAGGGTGAAGAAACCTGTGGGGGGGAAATCTGTTTCTATTGTTTCATAAGGTTTCTTTCTCGCCCGTTTTCTTTTCTTTTGACTGGTCTGAGCAATGTTAGATTTCTTTTGGGTGAATGTGGGTCGTGCTCGAAATGTATACCACAAAGGTCTGCTGTCCGTTTGTTTCATCCTACAGCCCACCCTGTATCTGGTCGATGTTTTTCCTCATTTCTTTGTTAGTTACTTGTATGTTTCGTTGTTTCTGTTTTATTGTTTCCCTGGATTGCGTATGATTGCATTGAAGTCTATCATGGGTTTGCGTTTTCTGTTATCCCAATCAAATTAGTTTCCGGCTCTTCTAAATGCATGAAACAAAAGTTCATTCACTTATGGTTTTATGGTCTCCCGACAGCTCCTTGGTTTGATATAGTCATGAGCATCATGTTGTGATTTGCTGAAGCACTGGCTGCTATGGATTCATTTGCTACATTTTATGTTCAGTTTTCTTATTAGAATGTTGAGGAGATAAACTTTAGTCTGAATCTATGTTGTTTGAGCCATGGGTCAGGTTCGGATTGCATTGAAAATCTATCCAGTTTTGTTTCATGCTAGATGCGCATTTCCTCACATTTGTCTCCCCTGTCAGGGATTCTTGCACAAGGAAAATTGCAGATGTTTATCATGATGTTTCTTGCATATGTTTCTTTGATCTTTGGCTAAGTGCATCCTAGACATGTTGGTTGCAAGTTCCATTTTCTCTGTTGAGAATTGCATTCCCTGCCATGGTAATGAACCAAACCTGGAAAATTGCAGCAAGCTTTGATTGTAGAATGTTTCTTCGTTGCCTTGCATGCATTCCTTCATGAATTAACATAGTTTCCTCACATGATTTTGCTTGCTTGGAATATGGTAGCTGTGCAGTTGTTAATTAGTTCAAAGCTTGGAAAATTGATTAAGAAATTGTCTAATCTATTCTTGGTTGCCAAGACTTCAAAGCTTAGGAAGCAAATTGAAAAAAGCTTGCTGCACTCTTTCTTCTTTTGCTGTTTTGGTCTTCATTCCACCCTTGATGATCAGCTCCCTTTCTTAGTTCAATCATGTAATGAAGCTGCATGTTTAGTGGATGATGGATAGGTAGGATCTTGGTGCTGAATAAATCTGTTTACATGATTGAAATGGAAAGAAAAGCTGCGGCTGGAAAAATTGCAGAATGCATGAGTTTCTTTGCATCTGTTGCGTGAGGTTCCTTTAAGTTCTGCTTGTTTAGATGTTAAGGTTCTATACTCGGTTGTTTAGTCTAGAGTTTTGATGTTTGGTGGGTGAAGTTCTCCTCAAAATTGAGCCTGTGGATTGAACTTTGTGTTTGGAATTTGAAATTGCAGCAAAGCTTTTTCATTGAATCTTTGTGTTAAGCCAGATTTGCGTTTTGAGAATCTGATTCTTTTTTTTTTTTTCTTGTTTGGATGTTCATGTTAGAAGAATCTGAAGGGTAGTTTTTGCTGTTTTGAATTTGGTTATCTGGAGTTTAAGGAAAGCAATTTGATAAGCTGCAAATTTTGCAGCAAAGGAAAGCATTGCAGAAATTGAAGTTCACGTATGCATGCATGAAAAGCCAAAGAAAAATTACATTTTTAACCCCCCAAGTCCCCTCTTGACTCACTATGGCCCAAGTAATTGGAACATTTAATCAATTTGATCCTTCTAAGTTTCTCTTTGTGCCACAAAAGCCCAAGCATGTTTTAGTATCTTGTAATTAAGTCCTAAAATCATTACAACTTCAATCATTGTTTGGCTTTTTCTTTATTTTTGGAATCTTTGAAGTGCTTAAACGATTTATTTGGACTTGAATGTTTGAGTAATGCTTGTTTTGGATCTTTTAGTAGATGCTATATTTGGAAATTGAACGGGTTATTCCGTTTTCTTGGTCTTTAAGCATTTTTTGAGCTCATTCAAGTTGCAATTAGGTGGGTTTTGGTGTTTTTGCTTATACTTTACTTTTAAATTGATGCCTTGACCCCTTTATTGTTTTGAAGCCATCTTCCCTCATTTGCTTACCATTAGGGGAAGGTATAATTTCTTTTATCTTTGTTTGTCTCTCCTATATGATCCAAGGTGCTAAGTGAATTGCATGTCTACTTTGCTTTCTTTACATTTCTTTAATTCCTTTCATTCCTTTCATTTACTTTTGCTTTATTAAGTTATTCTTTTAATGGGGTATGTGTACACCTCTTGGCTTGTAATAGATAGGGCTGTGGCGAGCAATTTGGTCCATTTTCCCCTTCCCTTTTTGTTTTAGTTAGTGAATGTAATAGGTTCATTAGTTTGGTTGCATGCCTACGTGTTAAGTGTTTAATCGCTTTATTAGGTCCTTGCATCTAGTCAAGCATGCTAAGTGTTATGTGCTACGTGTTTATAAGTGATTCGCATGTCTACTCGCTTTTTATAGTGTGGATGAATGGAATGGATGAATGTACGTTTCCACTAGTCCAACGCTAGTCGGAATTCATAGAATGGGCTAGTCCAACGCTAGACCCTTAGGGATTTCCCCTCGTTAGTACATGTTTGCATGTTCATTACATGTCATGCATTCTTTTTAGTTTTATCATTTTGCATGCCCCTCGAACCCCTTTTCCCTCCATTTTAGGATTTTTGCATTTCATGCTAGTTATAGGGTTCATTTGCTTGAGAGTCCCCTTAAATATGGGATATAGACGAGTGTGGCTTTTTCTAAGCCTTAGCACGCTTGTATTCCCTCTATAAAAGGGCAAATTGAGTCACGATTTAGGTCTCCCCGTACCCAATATGCATGAATTCCCTAGGCTCATGCATTTTTAAATCCACTCTACCATTTTATACCCTCATCACACTTTCATTTTTCCTCCCATTTTGCACACGTGCACCTTTATATTTTCACTTGCACACGAGCACTTTTGTCATTACTTGCACACATGCACTTCATATTATCATTTCACATACCGCACCTTGCCCACTCACGTGCACACTCTCACTTACACATTATTGTCTTTTATTATTTTTTCAAACTCATGCCTTCACATTGCATACATGCATTCCATTCATTTGCATCCTACTCGCATTATTCGTGACTTCTTCAAAGGATCGTTATTGGGCTTCACAATTAATGTGATTGGCACCACTCAACCTTTGAAGAGAAATTTCCCCCAATACCCCTAGGTTTAGGGTTTGCATTCATGTAGTGCATCCAAATGTAATAAATTCTTTGGTTAAAACAAGAAAATCTTTGATTAAATCATGCAACTAGCCTTGGCTAGGTCAAAGGGGTGCCTTGGATTTTATCCTTGCCTTCCCCTTTGTCAAATGTGACTCCCGAACCTTTTTCTTTGGTTTACGTAGACTAGGAGTCGTTTAAAAAGGGTTTCTCACTACTTTTTCCTATTTTTCTTTAAAAATACATTTTTTAGGTGACTTGGTACACCTTAACTCATTACCAAGTGGCGACTCCGTGTTTTTCAAAAAACCCTTTTTAAACTATAATTTTGGGTCAAATCGTCGCATTCTCAAACCCCCATTTAGACCCACTTTTCTTTTAAATCAAAATTCATTTTTCAATCACAAAAATACATTTTTTAAAACCATTTATTTATTTATTCAAAAAATGGGGCGCGACATGAGTGTCCAATGAAAATGAAGAAAGAAGGATGAAAATCAAAATTCAACAAATTCCAATTCACTTGGAATGAGTGCAACTCCGATGGTGAATTTGAATAGGAAGAAGAATCTGGTCAATTGGCTTTTATGGCCATTAAAAATAATGAGGTAACAATTTCTAACTCTCAATTTAAAAGTGATATGAAACTGATTATAATATTGAATCTTTCATTATAAAATTGCATGATAGTTTGAAAAAATCTTATGTAAGAAACAAGGAGTCAAAACAGAAAATTAATTTTTTACTTCAAGATAATGCAAATCTTTTTCAACAAAAAAAAAAGTTGAAAGCTGAAAATGACTACTTCAAAAAGAATGAAACTGTTTTACATTTTGAACTTGATAGAAAAACAAAACTTTGTAAATTGTTCAAAAAAGAACAAGGTGATTTCAAAAGAAGAATGGATAATTTAAATGATTTGCTCAAACATGAAAAAATAAAACTGTTTTCAAGGGAATGAATCCAAGGCTCATCTTGGCACTTATGAGAAGAAGATAAATTCTGGTGCAAATGAATTTATTGTTTATAAGAGAAAACAAGTAAGATTTATTAAACATGTTCATGTAAATAACTCTTTGATTATGTATAATTTTTGCTGTCAAAAAGATCACATGAAAAGTGATTACTATGTGAGAAGAGGCATGAAATGCATATGAATAGTTAGACATGATGCTAACTCTGAAGAACCCAAAAATTAATGGGTACCATATATTAGTTTTTGAATTCTTAAGTAGGTGAACTTGGTTAACATTGATGGTTTCTAGTTGAATTGCTAATGTATTTTGATCGATATTTCTCTGTTTGGTACTTCTTTTGGTATTAATTCTCTATTTTTGGCTGATGATTGATGTTGGTATGTTGATGATTGCTGAATTCTGATATCATTTCTCTGTTTTTGATTGGTATTTTGGATTCTCTGTTATGGCAACTACATTATGGATTATGATTGCTGGATTTTACTCTCATCTTATGATGACAAAAAGACAGAGAAATGGATGCTATGTGAAAGGGGGATTTTTTCTGAGATTATAAGTTTGACTCTTAAAAATTTTTGATGCAATAAGTGAGGGGGAGCTTATACTCATATGCTCAATATTTTTCTTTCTTCCATCCATTGTTTTGTCAACATAAAAAAGGGGGAGAATGTTGATTTTAGTCCCTATCTTTTGATGTTTACAAAACAAATAGATGATACTAATATCTCTTCAAGATATACTTTCAGTAATGAAGCAAATCATATTCAAAGATCAAGTGAAATTGGAAGAAACAAAGGTTGCCGAAAGCTGTCGGACGCTTGTGAAGACAGGATCGGACGTTCGATAATCGTTGCACAACTTCGGATGCATGAAGTACTCCATCACCAAACGTCCGAAGGAAATAAGACATTGCCCCTAACTCACTGATTTCGATCGGACGTCCGATAGAATCCTTCAAACTCTTTGTCTGCTATCGGACGGAAGTACTGGACGTTCGATAGGATGCTTCAAACTCGATGAAAGCTGTGGGACACTCACAAAGACAATACCGGACGTCCGATGGAATTGAAGAAAATTTCTCAAACTCACTGCCTGCTGTCGGATGCAAAAAACAGGAGTACCGGACGTCCGACACTCCCAACGGCTAGTTGACTCTTCAGTTACTTTCTATCCATTGGAAGTATTAATGAAGCACTTTATTGATCTCCTATAAATAGAACATGTCAGAATCTTCAAAAAACTTTTGCACATTAAGACTACATCAGATCTTGAGTGATTCAAGTGTGAGAATACTCTTTAAAGAAGATTTGTTCTCTTAGTTGTGTAATCTTCGATAAGCTTTTCAAGTGTGTTTCTATTTCTTCAATAGTGTAGCTTTGTGAGGATTATCCGAGTGATAGTAAAACTTCCTTGCTTGACCAAGTGCGGCTTGGGGCGAGAGGGAAGTGGTCCTTCCTTTGTACATAAGAGATTGGTTGTAAGTTGATCAACTTGAAGAAACTTGCTATATAAAGTGATTTTCAAACTCAAGTGGAGTTTGAAACTTGATTTACTATTCTATCCTTTTCCTTACTATGTTGCAATATAAATTGTTTATCTCTTCTACTTCCAAACACTTGTGTTTTCTCATCAATTGCTCCATTGTGTGGTCTTTTAGAAAAAGATGGCAAGTTCTCAAAAAGTGACTCATATGTTGGCCAGTTTTTTAAACCACCTAATTCACTCCCCCTCTTAGGTTGTCTCCGATCCTTACAGAACTCTATCCTATAAGTGATCATTCAAAAAATTATTATTGCCTATTTCAGGACTTCCAAAGAAGAAGACAACTATACCCCTAGTTTGTGGCTCCTCATCTTATTGTACTTCAATGCATTATTTTTTTAGGTAAGCAAAAGTGTGGACAAGTAGAATTAGCAAATAGTCCTCAAAGATATAGAGTTTTTTGTTACAGAGACAAAGTCTCAGTGATTCAACCCATCGCAAAGTAGATTTTGCACGCACTTATCCATATAACTTATTTGAGTGTGTCAACTTCATTATTTGTACTGGTAATCTTCTGTGAGAATTTTGGTGCAAAATTATATGTTAATGCACAAATAACAAAAAAAAAAGAAATGTAATTGTTGCCACTATCTTTTTTTGTTTATCTTAACTAGGTATTTCCCTTTAAAAGTTCACCATTATTGTTTGAAATAAATGGTAAAATTGTTTTCGATTAACAGAAACCACTAGGAAATGACACCAAAGGTTGCAGTTGGGAAGAAAGAACATAGCAAGCTGAAATTTGAAATAATAAATATTATCAACTCTAATGTTGAACTGCAATGTGAGAACCACAAAAATAGAGAAAACCTAATGGACCAGTATCTTTTTAGGAATGTGTAACTCTTTCACGTCACACATGATACTAATATGTAATTCAATAGAAATGTTAATGTCATTTAACTTCAAAGAGATGAGACTTGCTTTAGCTTACACAATACTTTTTTCTTTTTAAAAGACAAATGCAATAATGTACCTTTTTTTTATCTTTATTACAACATGTGAATGTGCCAATATTAGAACAAATTGTGTTGGCTACGTCATTAGTTCTCATTTTTCTTATCCTAAGCATCTTTTTGGAAAACACAAATGATACCACAATCTGGTGGGCAATGGTATGTATAGCTAGCGCCACCTTGTGGTTTGTCATTCAAGCATTCTTTTTCTTATTTTATTTTGATATCTCAGTTGCTCTTTTTTTAAAAAAAAATTGAAATTAAATGAAATTTACTTTAAATGTTGAAGGTTACATTGTACTCAATGGATGGAGAGTATTGCTTTGGATCAAGAGTGTTAGAGTTAGGGTTGGTGGTTTGATTAGAGATCACAATGATAGATGGATAAAAGGCTTTAGTCGAAGACTAGGACGTGAAAAAATTATTTCAGTTGAACTTTGGGGCCTCAAAGATGGCTTGATGCTTGCAAAATCCTTCAATCTACTTTCTTTGGAAATTGAACTAGATGCAGCTATAGTTATTAATATGATTTAATTAGCAGATATTTTCTGTGACAACCCCACCTCTCCTTAGGGCGAACCCTAAGGATTAGCGAACTGCCTGCCCAACTTTCGTCGGGACTCAGACTAATGAACTAGCAACGCAAGAAAACTAACGAAATATTTTTGAAGTAAAGGGTACAAACCATAATGAAAATATAATCGCCACGCCACCTTCCCAAACTTAGAATATAGAGCTAAAAGTCAAACTTATAACTCCAAACTTAATTTGCATAGTATGTGGCAAACTTACAAATTCAAATTTACAAGAGTCAAAAGGTAAAATCTTCTAAACAAAAGGTTACAATCTAAAGTACAAGTTCACGATAAAAATTAAGGCTATGAAAGTTCTTGACCACAGTTCCATCCCAGATCTACTAAGGAAAACAAAAGGAGTGGGGTGAGCTAAAGTTTAGTGAGGTTCCAAATAAACATGTAAGCACATAACCAATTAGAGACGTAATATAAACGAGTGAACGCAGTACAATACTAGAACAAATTAATCATAATTCAATTCAAGGATACAGGTAGCTTCCAAAAGCCAAATCCACTTAAGGTTGATCGTATCGAAAATCCGTTGACTCTCCGTCAACGTTTGCATCCAAGGATTTAATGTCTATAGAATACCACTTACTCCAATTTTCGTCCACCAATCAACCCCCTTACCGAGTCTGAACACCTCAAACAGTATAATTAGATAATACTCAAGTATATCAGATTCCAGATTTCAGTAAACAGACCTCAAGGTTCATCGGCCTTCTCGACCAAGCCCTTGTTGGCTCGATACAACCGATACACTTATGAGATTGGGTATCCAAATAGTCACAGTAGTTGATGGGATATGACCCAAACAACACATATATAGTCAAATATAGAGAAATCACATCTTATAATAGCAGTATACAGAGTCTCAGTGGAATTGAAAAAGGTCGAGTGTGATAACGTACACGCACATCTCGAATTTGTCAAATCAAATATTTAGATTAAACAATCATAGATCAAGTATTCAGATATCTCACATAGACAAGAAACAGGTAGTGGAACACTCACCTATTAAGAAATGCAAAGCTTATTCGTCAAGTTCCTTGGTTATGCTCATCTTCGTTTCCCAGTCCTAGGGCAACGAGTGAAAATCGTTAACAATCTAGGTTCATTTTCCAACCCAAATGTAAGTTCATTAGGTGACCAAGTGGGTTGTTAATCGACTCAATTTACCATGCAAGTTAGGCCCAAAATGTAAGAAAAGATCATAAGACAAGGAGTTTGACAAGTGCAAGAAAGTTGAGCAAAAGAAAAGTCTTATTCAAGTTCAAAAGTGTCTTCACGGGTAAACAGTCCCGCACGTGCAGTCTTGGGAAAACGGCCATATCTCACTGTAGAAAAGTCGAAATCACATGCCGTTAGTGACGTTGGAAACTAGACTCAAAGGGTTTTCCAACAATATAAAATAAAAACTCTAGTTCCTCTCCTATCAATACCAGAAGTTCGGGGAAGTTGACTGATTTTCCTGCTTTGATCAGCTTAATACATTGACAAAATTTACTCCATTCCTCCTTTCTAACCTCGTTCATTTTGGCTCAAATTCATCCAATTCAATCCCTTTAATACAGGGGTCAAGTTAAATAGCACCATTTAAGCTTTAAATTCAACACACAAAATGAGGAAATGAACCAAGACAGTCCAGCCAACAAGGAAGAACCAAAACAATCCGCCATCTTGTCCAAAACAACTACTTTACTTGCTCCATTTCACCTCAACTCACACATAAGTTTAGACCAATGTTTAACCAAGTTTTCTTAAGCTTAATTAAGGTTCAATAAGTCACAAAGATCAAGGAAAAACCTCCACTCCATGGCTGGACAGAAAAGAGAAAGAAAACAGTCCCCAAGTTCACATTCAACTCCAACTTCCATCCTTTCATTATTGTTAACTTAATCAACATTCCAAGAGTTATATCTAATTTTAAGAGGGTCCATAATATGTTAATACATCAAGGAAAACCATAAACAAAGCTTAGACAAATAATCAAATACATGGCATGTCATACAACCAACCCTACTTCTACTTGTTTAACTCGAGGAGTTTAACCACAAATAACATCAACTCAACTTTTAGTTTGTCATCAAAACCTCAAACACTTGATATAACACAATAAAGCTAAGATTTAAGGATCATTCACCTTTCTTAAGTGAAGCTTGAATCACCCAAAAGTCCACCAAACAAGAGCTCCAAGCTTGAATCACACACAAGTCTTGAAGATAGTTCACTCAACTAACTTGGGTTCCTTCTCTTTTGGTTTTTGCTCAAAGTTCAAGCTAGGGTTTTCAAGCAAGAAAATGAAGTTTTTCTTCTTCTCTTGGAAGCTCAAGAGGTTCGGCCATAGGAGGAGAAAAATGGAGCCAACAAGGTTTAAATTTTTGCTAATTTTCTTGGTCAAATAAGTTGAATGGTTAGGGCATTGCCACTTGTCTCAATCTTGGCCATTCGTCCTCTAAACTTTGCTAAATAAGGTTTCTTCCCTCTAAGTGTTACAAATGTCTAATTAACATCCTTAAACTCTCACATAAGGTCTCAAACACAATTAAAAGGTATTTGGTCCTAATGCATAAAGTGAAATAAAATGGTACCACTTCAAGGAGATGTTACAAATCATGTAGAATGCAATGCAAGGAAATGTTATAGTTTATTTAGTCTTAAGGCAGATTTATATTTTCAAGTGAGAGTTCTCACATTTTCACTAATAAGCATGTAGACACCAAAATTTTGTCAATTTTTAATATTTTCTTGAATTTTTTCTATTTAATGAGTTATTTATTTTCTTGCATTTTAATGTTTATTTTTCTCATTTTTGCAAGTTTATTTTAGGAAAAAGAAAAACAAACAAACAAACAAAAAAAAGAGAAAGAAGAAAATAAAAAAATTAAAATCATCCTAATCATTTTTGTTTCACCAAAACCACTATTAACCTATTTTTACACTCCATCCTCACTGACCTTTCTTCTCATTTTGGTAAAAAATCCATCATGTTTTCTCATGGATCCTTCTTGTCATTTGGTGAAGATAATCATTTTTTGGCAACCAAATTCCACTGACTTTTTTGGACAATCTCTCGGTCTCTTATTGTCCAAGAGGACCAAGACACAAAGGGCACAAAAAAGAAAAGCACTCCCAACCACACATCTCACGCCCCCTCCCTAAAAAAAAAAAAGGCAAGAAGAGAAGACAAAAAAAAGGGGACTCCAACTCTCCCTCTCGACTCTCTCTCTTTTCTCCCAACACACTCACACACAACATCAAAAAAGGGGAGAGGCAGCCATCAGTTAGACGAAAAAGTTCGAAATTTTCTCAAAACTTTAGTCAAGGGACTACAACCATCATGAAGGTATATTTTCCCTTTTTTCGGCTTTTCCTTTTCTTAATTAATTAGATTAAATGCATGTTTTGCTACCCATTTGTCTCTTTCTTTCACTGATTTTGTTGTTATGTGGTGTTTGTTGAAGTTTTTGGGACAAGCCATGCATAAAATTAAGAAAAAAGAAACGGGCTTGTGAATGCATGTTAAGTGTTTGTAAAAATGCCAAAACAAAAAATTAATCAAATTAGTGAATCTTTTGCCCTTATTTTTTGTCAAGCTGGTTGGTCCTAATTAGCACAAGGCCCGGAAAATGTTTGGTTATCCAAGTTTTTGGAGTTTTTGAGTCTTAAAAGTATTGAAGGTTTTTTTTAGGATTGTTTTGATTTAATTTTGTCATATTTTTGTTGTTGCTTTTATTGATTTCAGTTCATAGTTATGTTCTAAAAATCACAAGGAGTGTTTTAGTATAAATTTTATGATTTTTGGTGAATATTTGAGTGTTTTAAAAAAAAATAAAAACTGGATTGACTTTTGCTATTTTCGCCACTTTCAGTTCATTTTTTGTAAAAACTAACTTCAAAAACGGATTCTACGCAAAAAATCAAATTGGGGTGTGTATTTTGGTAATATTTCGCAACTGCCTGCCGGCAGCGGCACCTGCGACTGCCGCCAACTGAAGGAAGAAGAAGAAGAGAAGAAAAAAGAAAGAAAAAGAAAAGGAATGAAACGAAAAAGAAGAAAAAAGAATTGGGCTAATGTTTATTGTCTGATGGGCCGTTTTCTTTAATTTTGGTTGGGTTAAGGTCTTCTTTCTTTAGGGATTTTTTTCATCTGGGCTTGTGTTAGTTTCATGAAAACAACCCATTTTTTTCTTCCAGGCTGGATGGCTCCAGTCCAAGCAAAAATAAAAGAAAGGCCTGATGGCCTTTTCTTGCCCAAATCAGAAATAAAAATTTGGACTTTAGCCCCTGATCTTTGGAGTAGTTTTACTGCGGTCCACAACATTTTAAATTTCTTTCACTTAGATCCTTAAATTAATTGTATTTTGATCCCTAAACTTTATCTTTTATTTAATTTTGACCCCTAAATTTTGAAAAATTATATTTTTAACCTTAAAATTTTTTTGATTTTGCAATTCAGTCCCTAATGAATTTTGACTCTCTTTATTATAATTGTTTATTTTCTTTAATAGCTAATTTTGTTACTTTTGAATATATTTAACTTGTAATTTTTAGATGTTTTTAAATTTCTTTATGTTTAACATATTAATATGAATTTAGTATTATTATTATTATTATTTTTCAATTAAGTTGGTGCCATGATTCTTTTGTTCATTTTGAGTATAAATAGAACAATTTGACTCCATTTAGTCACCACTTCAAAAGAAAGGTTCCTCTATTAATATTTAAATGTCAACTACGTGCTTTATGTAATCTTACGTGATCCTATGTGTTTATATATTTTCGCATGCTTTGTTATATATTTAATTCAAATGTTCATTTAAATTTTCTTATGCTTCTTTAGCTATTTTTATAATTATTTGGGAGGTGTTTAAATACCTCAAGATGCAATAGATAGGTAATATTTTTGTAAAAATTGTAATTAGATAGACCAATGTAATAGATAGGATAAGTAGATTTATTTTACCATATTTTTCCCACTTCAGATTGTAATTAGATCTCCTATTGTAATAGATAGAATAGATAGATTTATTTTATTGTATTTCCCCATTTTAGATTGTAGTTAGACTCCCCGTTGTAATAGGTAAGTTTTGTATGTTTATGTGTTATATGCTTTATCCGCTTTCTTTAGGATTTTTGCATCCAAATATTATGTTTACGTGTTATGTGCTACGTGTTCTTATGTGTTTATTTGTTTTAATTTATGCCATGTTTATTTTACGATGTATTATGAATGCATGGCGTCACCACACTAGTCCAACGCTAGTTGTGGTTTCTCCCTCCGCTTACTTGCTAGTCTAATGCTAGTAAAGATTTTTAGAAATGTACTAGTCCAACACTAGACCCTTAGATCGTTCATGCTCATGCATTAGATTCATCTTTTTTGTGATATTTCATTACATTTTCATGCATATTTTTATTTTAGGATCTTTTCTCATTTGCATTATACTTCCTATTATATTATTCCCTATCCTTTATATGTGTTAATCATATCATTTAGAATTGCATCTCATTTAAGAAATTGCAAAATAAGTCACTTCATTTGCTTGTCTAGATTAGGAAAATTATTCTTTGACATGGAAAATGGGTGATTATAACTTTTTAGTTTAAATACCCATCAATCTCTGTATAAGAAAATGATTCCACGAATTTTTGCCTCCCGTACCCATTATGCTGCATTCCTTTCCCTTTGATCACTTATACCTATGTATATAATTTAATTTTCTTTTCTTTTCTTTTGATTTCATCATTCGCATACTCGCGACACTTTCAAGGTATTATTTTGACCTTTGCAATTAATGCGATTGGTATCAATTAAACCCTTGAATGAACATTTTGTCCCTTTCTATATTTTCTAAATTTTGATTTGCATCTATGTAGAAAACATCCAAACGTGATAAATTTAAGGGTTAGATAAGAGAAATTTCAACTAAACCACGCAACTAGCTTAGATTAGATTGAAAGGGTGCCTTAGATTTGAGTTAATCGAATCTTTGTCTTCTCTTTCTTCAACCGTGACTCCTGAACTCATTTTCTCCTGTTTTCAAAGACCTGGAGTTGTTGAAAAGGATTTTATTAATATTTTGTTAAAAAATATATTTTTTGGGTGACTTGATACACCCGAACTCAATACCAAGTGGTGACTCCTATTTTTCTTAAAAATCTTTTTTGACTAAATTTTTAGGCCCAAACTATCGCATTTTTTAAGTCCCATTTTAGGTCTTTTTTCACATTGCCACGCCCCATTTTTAATGAGAAAGAAAAATAAAAGATGAGTTTCGAAAAATGGCTTTTGATTCAATTTGTAAAAAATGAATTTTTGATTTAAAAAAAATGAAAAACATGGGTCTAAATGGGACTTGAAAATGCGACGATTTGACCCAAAATATAGTTTAAAAAAGATTTTTTGAATAGAAAATGGAGTCGCCACTTGGTATTGAGTTGAGGTGTACTCACCTAAAAATGAATTTTTTAAAGAAAAAGTAGAAAACCCTTTTTAAACGACTCCAAGTCTCCGAAACTCAGAGAAAAAGATTCGGGAGTCACATTTGAAGAAAGGAAAGACAAGGATAAGAATCCAAGGCACCCTTTCAACCTAACTAAGGCTAGTTGCGCGATTTAGTCAAAGATTTTCTTATTTTACCCTTAAGATTTATCACATTTGAATGTACTATATGAATGCATATCCTAGACCTAGGAGGGTGTCGGGGGGTCAAAATTTCTCTTCAAAACTCAATTGGTGCGAATCACATTAATTATGATGTCCAATGCGGACTCTTTGGAGAGATCACGAATAATGTAAAAATATAAGACTCTAAGAAAAGAAAAGGAAAATAAAAATAATTGTATAAATATACGTGACCTAAAGGAATGCATCATATCGGGTGCGGGGGACTAATGTTCGTGACTCAATGTTCCCTTTAATAGAGGGAATATGAGCGTGCTAAGGCTAGAAAGCCAAACTCGTCCATATTCCATATCCAAGGGATTTTTCCTAGTCTAACCAAGCAAATGTACTAACCTAGGTCTAATGCTTAGATGAAATGCAAGTCTAATGTTATGTTTTCATACAAAGGGGTAAGGAATATATATATATATATATATAAGGGAAAATACGGAATAGGGGATATAAGTAGAAGGGAACATGGGATAAAAGATGTACATATATAAGAAAGTGTCATGTAACATGGTAAAAACCCTAAAAATGAAAACATGCATGAGATGAAGTGATTTTATCACACAACCATGATCTAATGATCGATTGGCTCCTAAGGGTCTAGCGTTGGACTAGCCCACGTCTACAATGCCCCACTAGCATTGGACTAGTGAGAAAAGTCAGAACAAAGGGCCACAACTAGCGTTGGACTAGTGTGAATTCGAGAAATTGACCACAACTAGCATTGGACTAGTGTGGTGACGTCACACATCGGTTACAATCAAATAAATCATGTAAGACCTAATAAAAGCATGTAAACACATAAATCACATATAACACATAACACATAAGCATGATATCTAGATGCAAGACCCTAGGAAAGCGGTAACACATAGCACATAGACATGCAAAACACACATAAGGCGAATAAAACAAATAAAGCCCTAACTATAACATTGGGGAGGCCCTACTACAATCTAAGGGGAAAAGAAAATAAATATGTGACAGCCCCACCTCCCCCTAAGGCGAACCAAAAGGCTCGGTGGGCCGCCTGCCCAGCTCTCGCAAGGACTCAATACAGTTCTCAAATAAAATACACCACTCACATCCAATAACACAGGGTACAACCTCAAGAATAAACGAAATAACATTTTTCAAACTTAGAACAAGATAAGATACATTACGAATCTCAAGTAAGGGTATCATTCCCCGAATAAGACAAAAGTCCTCAGTTCTCAAATAATTACATCAAATACTTATCAAGTGAATCGAATTCAAATTATATATGAGGTATCCCCTCAGGCACTAATAACTCAATACAAGCGCTTTCTTTGGCCTCGAGCCCTGTGGGGAAAAATTATTTTTGGGGTTCACTAATTAAGTCTCAGAACTTCTACTTCCAAACCTGTTAAGGAAAACAAATTGGGGTGGGCTAATGCTCAGTGAGACCAAGGGAAAAACATGCAAGCATGCGAACAAAGACACAATATAAAGCAATAACTCGAGTAACAAGGAACTGCGAAACATTAAGCAAGTAGGGAATTTAATCACAATAAAAGGATACGAAAGCTCTCAGGAGCTAATCCATGCGCGATCCAAGCTCAGGTAGTTGACCCTCCGTCAACTTTCAAAGTTATCCATGTAGAACTCCACTTACTACCTCCAGCCACCATGACACCCTCTTGGATCCATAACCAAACAAGCATGTAGGTGGTATCACTTAACAAGTATACCTAACAAGACCCCTTATTTGGATCAAGCTATAACACTTCCCAAGGCTCACCAAGTTTCTCGACCAAGCCCCTGCTGGCTCGAGTTACAAGGCTAGCCAATGGATTGGGGCGTCCCCCCCAATTCACTTTTAGGCCGATGAGACGAAGCTCAAATCGACAAGATTTGGTCACAGCATTGTGTGAGGACCCGTACTTTTCTTAATTGCACGTTTTCTGCATTTTCTTTATTAGAAAATTTTTCTAGATCAATTTTATGAGTAAATATAGTTTTTAAATGATTTTTCTAGTATCGGTTAGTTTTTGAGAAATTAAGAGCGTATATCGAACGTGGGACCCGCTAGTGCGAAAATTTCGGAAAATTTCGGCCAGTTAGGTTAAGTTTTGGATACTGGGGTTAATTTACCGGGTGTTATGAGATATTTAGAGGTACCAAGTGGATAGGTGTGAGAAAGACAAAAAAAGTTAGACATGACATTAATGAGAGGGACAAGTGTCATGAAACCATTGGATGGGGACTTTGACTAACTTTTCTTAACTTTACTAAACATCCATTTTGACCAAATGTTTCTTCATTTTTCACCTTGTTGGCTGAAATTTTTAGGAGAGAAAAGAGAGGAAATCCTTCATCTTGTACTTCAATCCCTTGCTCCAATCTTGATTTCCAACCATTAAAAGTGAAGATTACTCCATCAAAGTTACTTATTAAGGAGGATTAAAGCTTCTAGTGGAGGGATTTGTGAAAGAAAAACCCTAAGTTATCATCTTTCTTGAGGTGTCAAGGTACCTTGCTTACAAACTTCCTCTTTACTTCAATTAATTGCTTATTAGTGGTTTTAGATGTTGTTTTGTGGAAGATTGGCACATGAATGCATGAATTTCCAGATTAGGGTCCTTTTTTTTTTTTCCTTTCTGCCCGTTTCTGTTCGACCAGGTTAGAGGCCGAATTGGCCTTAGCACAAAACATGAAAGTTGTAGGGAATGATGTTTTCTAGTTTCCTGTAAAATTGCAGCTCAATCAGATCTCGGTAGCCTGAGATAATACGGAAATACCCAGACTGGTCTAGGTAGGAGTTCAGCGAACAGGGTTGTCTTTTCACCCAATCTGACTGGGCCTTTTCACCATGATCCTTACCAAATTAGATTTTGGCCAAAACATGAAAGTTGTAGCCAATAGTATAGAATAGTTTCCTGCAACATTTCAGCTTGATCCGACCACTGTAGCATGTGAAATGACCGAAATACCCTTGACTGTTCATGAAACCTGTTTCGTGCCCAGAATTCTGGTTTTTGGTGTAGTTTTCCATTTTGTATCATGAAAATACATAATTTGGCTTTTGAGGTCTTCATAAGAAATGTAGGGTTGTGTTTTAGCTTCGAAACACCATAAGATATACTTCAATCGGACTTCGGTAGCCTGAGTTATTGCTGTTTAACAATTGTGCGGTTAGCCAACCTGTTTGTGAGATTCTGGTTTCATATATGTCAATTTCGACCTAGTTGCACTACAAACTGGACTGAGTGGCCTTCTCCAACATTGTAGCCCTATCTGTTAGCTTCGAAACGGTATGTCTTGCACCTCCATCCGATAATCGTAGCGCCAATGGTGCCAAAACCACAAAATGATGTCAAAAACTGTTTTTATCCGAAAATGTTTCTAGCTTGATTTTTGTATTTATATGACTTTAAGCCTAGTGAACGGCTTTTGGAAATGAGATTATTCTATATGAGATATTGGGACTGATTTGAGAAAAATAATGAAGCCATTAATGGCTGGAAAATTGGTAAACACAAGGGACATGCTGTCCGTTTATCTTCTTGTAATGTGAGCAAGTTAAAGTGATTTTGCGAATGTATTTTGTGACGAATTGGACGTATTTACTGAAAATGTTACCGGCTCTTTCAAAAGGTGGCCGAGGGCTAAATTTCTATTTGAACCTGTATATTTCCGCTTGACAAATAAAATGATCATTTTACCATTCTAAAACCTAATACCTCTTTGGGTTGAAATTCCAAACGTTTACTTACTGTTTACCAAAATATAGAGGTTGACCTAGGGTTCTCTCGGCCACAAGTGAATAACTTTTAAGTGAAGTTTTAAGAGTGAAAGTGAGATAGTTTTGCCACATTTTCATGATTTTCATCAAGGCATATAGTCTATTGATTTTGAGCTACATAAACGATTCCGGAAACAATACTTCTTAGCTTACCTTATTGGATTTTGATTTGTCGTTGGTTAAAGTGTTTTCTGCCGGAAATTTCATAACCTTTTGAGTTTGGTTTCACGGTTGGTTTCTGAACCCTAGTAATTTCCGTCCATGGATCCATATGCTCTATTGACACTTTAAAAGTCATTTTATACGTTTACTCGCGAGTAGTCGGGTAATCCTTGATTTCATCCAAATCATGCTAGATGGATTGTAATGTGTTCTTTGTTTACTTTTAGGTTTCATTGGTGATTGAGAAGTGGACGTTATTTTGCGTGTATAGGTGAGTGTTCCCTGTTTGATATGTTTCATGATTATATGGCTGGTATGAATGATTGATAACATGTTATATGCTTTCAATGATTGTTAAAACGAGTTTTCTAGGCAAGTGTGTACTTTATCGCACTCGGCCTAAACGATTGTGAAATTTTCAATGATTGAAATGTTATTTATGCATGAATGTAAGCCTTTTGGCTGAACTGGCCATTGCCCCTTATTACCTGTCGTCTCGAGCCAGAAGCGGACTCGGTCGGGCGATTAGGGACCTGGGTGAACGTTTTGGTATACTCGAGTATTACCTTGTAGGTTGGTGGAGGTTGGTGGAGCCTGGTGAATGAATGAATGAACGAATGGCTCATTGTGAGCGCGTATCCTTTTAATGAATGTGTTTATCGCTTTCTTTTGTATTTGAATTATACATGTAATGAATGCTTTGAACTCCTTGTTGCCTATGTGTTCGGAACCTCACTGAGCTTTTAGCTCACCCCTTTAGTTTTGTTTTCCTTAGCAGGGGAAGGCGAGCAGGGGCGAGAGCTCTGTATCGACTGGTTGGGTCTAGTTTTGGTTTTGTTTTGGTTCTCACCCTAGTGCTTGGCCCGGGCTGGTTGTATGGTGACTTGAGAACTTTTGTATTCTCAGCGGTTATACTTCTTTCTGAGATAGCAATGCATATAAGTTTTGTTGTAAGTTTTGGATCCTAGTTTTGCTCTTTCTTGTGGTTCTATTTTTGATTTGTGTGAGTGAACGACTGAGTCCCGGCGAGAGCTGGACAGGCGGTCCGCTAAACCCTCTGGTTCGCCTAAGGGGAAAGTGGGGCTGTCACACATTGAGACGGGATGAGTGGTACCTCCTACCCTAAAAGGGCATGATACATTCTGCCGCTCAATACTCACGAAAAACACTTTCATATGCATTCACGTGTAACACGTATCACTTATCAAGCAAGCAATTTCATGAAAGAGAAGACAAGGGCGATAAAGTACGCCCTAGCCTCATGAACTAGCAAGTACAAGAATCATTTCATTTAAACACTTCACATGCACTTGATACTCACTAAGTATCAAAAGTCAAAGTTTGAGAAATTAGCTCTAAGACGCTTCACAGGGAGTTCCCTCGAAGTCCTCTTGAGATCCTGAAAGTATACAATAATGCATTGTATCTCAATTTCCAGGCCATACAGTATTCGTGTAAAGAAAAGAAATAGTCAATTTTGACTCCAAAATTCAAGTTTCCAAAGTATTTCAGTTCATAAGGAACCGACTTTCAAATGAGGTCTCAAGTGATAGGTGAACTCAAGTTCACCATGAAAATAGGTTTGAAATGCTCTAAGAGTTGTAAAAATGTAACCTAGGCCCTTAAAAGAACACTTAGGTTCAAATTGAAAATTTTCACTTTTCGAATCATTCTTGGAAATATCAGTCCGGAAGTTCGGAAAGTCTAAAAATGGAAAATTTTACACCGTCACAAACTTCATTCGAAGCATAACAACTTTGTAGAAGGTCACTTTCCAAGAATCAAATCAGAAACAAGTCAATTTCTCCAAGAAAGTTTACTATTCATTGAAGATAGGTCAAAACAGTCCAAGTTTTTCCAATAACTTTGGAATTTTTGCCAAAATCATAGAATCAAAACCAGCCTTTGAAATTTGATATGCATGTAAATTTCCAATCCAGGTTTCAAATAAAATAAACAGAACTCGATTCCGATGTTCCTAGCTCAAGAAATAAAAAGTTGAAGTTCGCTAAAATTCCTGGACTGTTGGCCTATTTTCCAGATTTAATGCCCTTCGCTAATTAGGCTGTATCTCACTCGATTCTCAGTGAAATTGAAAATGGTTGGTGGATTTAGAAACTAGGTTTACAAGGCTATATTTGTGTAGAAGAAGTCATTTCCAAAATCCAGACATAAGCGGTTCAAAATCAAGCAACAAAATGGATTTTCTGGCAGTCTCGGATGAACAGTAATAAACAGACAGCCAACTTTCAAAACTCGCCACGAATTGCTCGGGACGAACTAGAAAATGAGCTTGGTACCATTTTAAAGCTCTAGGAGTCTACTTTCAAATGCCACAAATGGCACTCAATTTCGATCAACGAACAAAATGTTATAGCTACACAAATGTTGCTCGTCAGAAAATTCTGGAGCTTGTTCCAGTTTTGCTTCTTTACTTGTAACTCAAAATTTAACCAACCATTTGGGTTGATTTTTGGTAGACAACCACAATACACATAGAACAACATATCTACACCAATTTGGAAGCTCAATTAGCACCAGAAAATTTTCGAAATTACAGGGCAGCAGCAAACAAGAAAGTCGGCAGCAAATCAGAAATTTCAGACAGTACCTTCTCCAAATTTCTAACTTTCTTCCAACTTCATTCCATCAATCATTCTATATACATGTAACATAGCACAATATCAGCAACCACAACATGTTAATTCATCACATCAGCCACCAATAAACATCCTCAAACCCTCGAGCATGTCATGGAATTGCAAGAACATAATTACTCAACCAATCAACCCAAATTCTACCATAGGTTGCAAACCCATGCTACCTTTGCTCCATTTGAGCTATAATTTTGCAAGATTGAAGTGTGGGTGAGTGAGTTACCTCAAGAACTTAGTTGGACAGCTTTAGAACAGAAATCTTGACCGAAATTCCTCCAAGAAAACCAATGAACAGCCCCCTCTTCCAAGCTAGGATCAAAGCCCTCTAATGGATGATGAAATTTGGAGGTGGATTGAAGCAAGTTTGTGAGGATTTTGGCTAGATTTTTTCTTCCCATCTTCGGCCAAATAGAGAGTGACGAGAGGAGAGAGAGTGAAATCAGGTATTGTAATGAAAGTGGAGAGAATTGGTGACTTAATGGTTAAGTCTAAGTGTCAACTCATGCTAGGTCTGTTTAGGGTCTTCGTGTGTCCAATTTTCGCGCTCGTTTGCAACTTTTGTGCACTAAACCTCTAAGGTAATTTCCCTAGTACATTAATAGTACATTACTAGTAGTCTAATATCATGTTCTTAAAATCTCCAATTAATCAAATTAATATGCCTGTCGGGGCCTTTTCGGCACGCGCGCGTATAAAGGTCAAACTTAAGGGTTTTCTCGTTTGAACTTGGAAATTCAACTTATTCGATTCTAAAACTCTAAAATATGATAATCCAAGTATATATATATATATATATATATATATATATATATATAACAATAAAAATCACGATAAGCAATTCGTCTTGAATAAATGTGGGCATTAAAATAATATACGCGTAAAGAACCAATCGGTAAAATTTATTTTCGAGAAATTCATGTACTTTAGTATTTTTTTTTTGGTAACTCGAGTACGAAATATTTTTAAAATGACCAATTTAACAATATTTTGAAATAATAAAATTATGGGTCCTCACATCCTCTCCCCCTTAAGAGAATTTCGTCCTCGAAATTCATACCTTAACTCAAAAACTCCAGATGTCACTTTTGCATCCCACTCTTACGAATTGTAAAACTTATTCCGCATTAAATATCACGTAAGTCTTGTATTCTTAATCTGTTCACGACGAGCGAGATAACAATTCTTTCATGCGGTTCACAGATTCAATTGCCTTAAGAAATTTTGTCAATTCAAGAACGAATGATGTAATAGCCCTTTAAATTGGTATACGCAATGGACTTTAAATATCTTGCAGATCAAATTCGATAAGATCTTATTAGCACACAAGTTTTGTCCTACTGGACCTTAACCCTAATAATCTTTCAAAATAGGTAGTAAGAGCCCTCAGGAATCAATAACTTCAAAAATCATATCTGGTTCCGTATACATGTATGCAAATATCGAGGTACTAAATGAAACCTTAAATTCAATAATATCTTATTTTAGTCCCATTTATGAGTATTACAGTCAATTTTTAACCCAAATACGACTTAAAGACCCAAATCCATTAATGCTACTGGTGTATTCATTACTCCCAATGGCATAATTGAATTTCAAAGTACTTACTGTTCTGATGAACTAGCCTTAATCACAGCTTCCTCTAGAATCCTCAATTAGTTGTAGTCCTGTATTAAATCTAACTTGGAAAGTGCTACGGTCTCTTGTAGATACTCAAATGATTCATTTATGCAAGGTAAAAGATATTTATTCCTAATACCCACTTGATTCCAGCCTCAATATTATAGACATGACCTTCTCACAAGGCTATAAGCGTAATAAAATTTAGATATACGAATAAGTCATGAAATTGATTAAATGCAAAGTAAACTTCCATTTGCTATAAAAGACCATAATAGTTTCATCAAGTTAGGATAAGTTTATCAAATCATTTCAAAAGAAAAAGGGAATAAACAAGATTGTAGCAAAACATGCTAAGTCATCCATGTTCAAAGCAACAAAAGATTTCATCCCTTACACAAAAGATTACAACCTTCAAAAGTCTCAGTATAGGCTAGGTTATAATCATAATCCCTGTCTTTAAGCAAAGTCAAATCCATCTTCACTCGTAGAGCTTCTAATACTTTGGTTCTTCTCATAGCCATTAGTATTAACCACTCCCTCTAACACTCGACTGTTTTGCAGCAGACTTAATGAGCTGCTGAGGAGTTCCTCGGGCAACTTAAAACTTAATGCTCAGGACTCCTGCATAGCAAGCATTTCCTTGTTTCCTTCAGCCCACAATCTCAGTGTGATTAAACTTGTCATAGTATCCACAAGTTACTGTACAAGTTACGGCCTGATTAGCTTGAGAATTCTCCTTTTTCTTTTTCTTCTTTTCTCTCTGCTCCACAACAAATTCATGTTCACATCTCTCTTTACGTTTCCTTTTTTTCATTATGGGAGTTTCCTTCACTACTCTTAACTTGGTTGCTAGAAATATACTGAGATGAAACTTGAATACTGGGTCGCATCCCCTCGGGTTTTTTTTTTTTCCTGAAGTTCCTCCAATACTCCTTCGTATTTCTTTTTCATTTCCAAGTTCTTGTTCCATAATTCCATCTTCTCTACAAACTCTTGTTTGCATCGTTCTTCCCAGAATTCAACCAATTTAGTCTGGAATTCCAACTCCTTGCGAAAAACTTCTATTTCTATACGCATCTCTTCCAAACTTTTCATTTCACCCATTTGCTTAATCCTGACTGTCAGCCTATCAACATCTCAAAGCATCTAAATGAGTAGCAAATCAAAATTTAAAACTTAACTATCCACAACCTGTAGACACCAAATTTTTGATTTTTTAACTTTATTTGTTTAATTAATTTAATCTTAGCTTTATTTGTTTCGATTTTAGGGTTTTCATTTATTATTTTATTATTATTTTTTTTTATTTTTATTATTGTTATTTATTTTATTTTTGTTCTAGCGTATTTTTGGCTTCACATTAAATTTCAGGAAAAACAAAAGAAAAAAGAAAAGGAAAAAGAAAAAAAGGTGAAAATGACAAGTGGGACTGCATGCACTTGGACAAGTGTCTTTTCTATGTTTTAGACAACTAAGCCCCTAAAGGGTGAGGTGTTAGGGACATTTGGGAAGTTAAGGAATTTTTGGGGGTCAAAGTAGAATTTTGTGAGGGCTAAAAAATAAAAAGAAAAGGAGACGGCAGCAAGAAAAAATTGAGAGAGGTCCTCGGCAAGAGGGGGAACAAAAAAAAGAAAAAAAACAGAGCAAAGGTGCTGGAGAAAAAAGAAAACAGCGGCTACGGTTCTTAGAGGTGAGTTCGGGAATGGCTGATGAAAAGAAAAATCTGAACGGAGAAGCCCTCATCTCGCGTCCTACGGCAGTGCCATCTGCTTTCCTTGGCGACAAGAAATGACAGCGGCCACGAATGGCAGTTACAGCCGCCCGATCGCTCCTGTCCATCCGATCAAACCACCATATCCGCCGGCTCTCTCCTTCGTTCTCAGGTTCTCCTCCATTGCCTCCCAAAGCCAAAGACCCTCCAACAGTAGTAGCAACACAGCTGCTGGAAAACGGAGGGAAAAAGTGGAGCTTCGAGAGGCAGGGGACAAAAAGGAAAAGCAGAGCAACCGTCGCTCATCGCCATCAGCGCGCCAACCTTCGACCACCATCTCTCCAACGGCCTGCCCAAGAATCGAAGCTGCCATCGCAACCACCATCAGAATCCACCGTCTTCGCCTGCGGATGTTTAGAGAGCAAGGCCTCGGACAGAAATGAAAAGCTAAGGAAAGGGCCAGAGGAAAGAGCTTCAAGCCGACTGAAAGGAAGAAAAACAGAGGCAGAGGAGAGCAAGAACCGGAATCACCACTGCCAAATTGATCACCACCTCAACCGCAGCCACCACTCTCTCGTCACCTTCTGTCCTCAAAATTCCCTCCAATTTCCCTAAACAACTCCTCCATAAAACCCCTCATTTCCCATTCTGTTCTTCCCTTTTTCCAACAAAAGCTCTCTCTGCCACCGCCCTGGAACACACACAGTTCCACGATACAAAGTGTTTCAATGGCAACGTCATTTGAAGACGACTCAACGGGTCAACCCAAGGACGATTCCCTCAAATCCACAGCTCCTGCCCGCACCGAACCTGACAAAGACAACGACAACGACATCCAGGAAGAGGGCGATGACGGGGAAAAATGAGAAGAATCGCGGCTGAGAAAGGGAAACAGAGCAAAGAAGACAACCGGAACCGCTGCCATCCCGTCGGAATCTGCCGCCGCCGTCGTTCGAGCCAAAGCATTGTAAGTTGACCTTATTTTGCTGTTTTTTTTTCCCTTCTTTGAATTCCAGTTCCTCCCCAAGCTTTGAGCATGTCTGCTGTGACTGTGTTCTTGCAATTGTGCCGCCGATTGTTCAAGACTTTTTTAGCATGCGTATGTTTTATGTATTGATTGGACTATAATTTCTTCTTGTTATGATAGTTTTGGGCCGGTTGTAACATGAATTGAACAGAGATTTGTTGGATTTTTTTTTATGCCCATTCATTGTTTGTTAAAATGCCTGATTGAAATTTCTGATTCAAAGATGTTTGTCTGTATTTCCGTGTGAGGAAACTGGCCAAGTCGCCCAATTCCTTTTCTCACGTTTGAGAATTTTCGATGCTTTGCTGCCTTACAATTTCTGCTATTCCTTTCGTTTCCATCGTATGAATTTGAATTAAGGTTGGGAGGGGAAATTCTTGCGGGTTTCATTGTCTTGATTACGAATGATTGGAATTGAAGCTAAATTTTGATGTTGCTGATCGAAAGAAAGTTGAAATGTTAATGGTGCTTGGACCGTTTGGGGAGGATGATTATTTGACTAGATTTATAATTTTAGCCCCGAAGTTTGCCCTTTCTCTGTGATTTATTCCCCAAAGTTTTAAGACTTTATAATTGGACCCCAAATCTTTCATAATTCTTTCAATCAAGTCCCTGTTGTTATTGCATTGGAACCCCTCAAGTCACCCCTTTGTTCTGATATGACCTGAAAAATTGGAAAAAGTGAAGTCGTTTCTTCCTTTTAAATCTTAATCATCTTTTAATATGCATAAGTAGTCTTTTAGCTTGATTATTCCTTGTCTTTTAAATCATAATTGTGGCTTGATAATTTTTTTTTTTTTGGGATTTTATTATGTTGGGTTTAATCAAACAAGTGATTTGGGTTAAGAGGTTATGTGGTGTTTGGGTCTAAGAAAGTGGTTTAGTTTATTTTTGTTTGGGTTTTGGCTTGGGCCAGAAGATCAAGGCCCATTTGTTTGGTTGGCTAATTTTGGGCCAAAATAGTGGACTGGCTCATTCCTTTTGCTTTAAGTTTTGACTGGGCTAGGAGGGTCTCAGGCCCAAACCAATAAGAAATGGCCAATGGCTTGGTCCATTAAGAAACCAGAAAACAATTTTGCAAATCAGTCCCTGAGTTTCTCTTTAACTGTACTAGGGCCCTACAAACTTTCAATGCTGTCAATTGGGTCCTTAAATTAATTGCAAATAGGTCCCTGAACTTTATTTTTTCTTTAATTTTGACCTCCAAACTTTGTTAATTTGTGCAATCAAGTCCGTTCTTCTTTTGACTTCTTGAATGTGAGTTGCTTACATGATTCAATTGATTCAATCTCAAGTTTACCATTTTATTTTTTTATGATTATTTGTTAAATAAAGTGATGCCTTGACTCGTTTATTATTTTGGAGGGTAAATAAGTGATTTCACTCCATTTAAGGCATCAACTCAAGGGAGGTATAACTTCTTTTATCTTTTTTGCCTCTCCTATGTGAACCAACGTGCTACGTGAGAAATACATGTCTACTTTGCTTTCCTAGCCTTTCTTTAATTTCTTTTATTTATGTCATTTACTTTTGCTTTTTATTTAAGTTATTCTTTATGGGGTATGTGTACACCTCTTGGGCTTGTAATAGTTAGGGATTTAATTATTTTATTCCTTTTCCCCCTTTTAGATTGTAGTAGGGTCTCCCTAATGTAATAGATAGGGCTTGGAGGAGCATTCAATGAAGACCTATCGAAGTCATGTGCCTAGCTAGCAAATGTAATAGTTAGGGCTTTAATTATTTTATGTGTCTTGCATGCTTAGTTGCTACGTGTTAATGTGCTTTGTTAGGGCCTTGCATCTAGTCGAGCATGCTAAATGTTATGTGCTATGTGTTTATGAGTGTTTGACATGTCTACTCGCTTTCCATAGCTATGAATGAATGTGATGGATGAATGTACGTTTCCGCTAGTCCAACGCTAGTCGGAATTCATAGAATGGGCTAGTCCAACGCTAGACCCTTAGGGATTTCCCCTCGTTAGTACATGTTTGCATGTTCATCACATGTCATGCATTCTTTTTAGTTTTATCATTTTGCATGCCCCTCGAACCCTTTTCCCTCCATTTTAGGATTTTTGCACTTCATGCTAGTTATAGGGTTCATTTGCTTGAGAGTCCCCTTAAATATGGGATATAGACGAGTGTGGCTTTTTCTAAACCTTAGCACGCTTGTATTCCCTCTATAAAAGGGCAAATTGAGTCACGATTTAGGTCTCCCCGTACCCAATATGCATGAATTCCCTAGGCTAATGCATTTTTAAATCCACTCTACCATTTTATACCCTCATTACACTTTCATTTTTCCTCTCATTTTGCACACGTGCACCTTTATGTTTCTTCACTTGCACACAAACACTTTTATCATCACTTGCACACATGCACTTCATATTATCATTTCACATACCGTACTTTGCCCACTCACGTGCACATTTTCATTTACATATTTATTGTCTTTTATTACTTTTTCAAACTCATGTCCTCACATTACATATATGCATCCCATTCATTTGCATCCTACTCGCATTATTCGTGACTTCTTCAAAGGATCGTTATTGGGCTTCACAATTAATGTGATTAGCACCACTCAACCTTTGAAGAGAAATTTCCCCCAATACCCCTAGGTCTAGGGTTTGCATTCATGTAGTGCATCCAAATGTAATAAATTCTTTGGTTAAAACAAGAAAATCTTTAATTAAATCATGCAACTAGCCTTGGCTAGGTCAAAGGGGTGCCTTGGATTTTATCCTTGCCTTCCCCTTTGTCAAATGTGACTCCCGAACCTTTTGCTTTGGTTTACGTGGACTAGGAGTCGTTTAAAAGGGGTTTCTTACTACTTTTCCCTATTTTCTCTTTAAAAATTCATTTTTTGGTGACTTGGTACACCTTAACTCATTACCAAGTGGCGACTCCAATTTTTATTTCAAAAACCCTTTTTAAACTATAATTTTGGGTCAAATCGTCGCATTCTCAACCCCCCATTTAGACCCATTTTTTCTTTTAAATCACAATTCATTTTCCAATCACAAAAAATACATTTTTTAAACCATTTATTTATTTATCAAAAATGGGGCGCGACAGTTGGCGACTCCACTGGGGACATTTGAGAGTCCGAGCAAATTTGATTTAATCAACCTTTTTCTTCTTTTAATCTGTTCATATATCACATTTGGGTGTTTAGGATTGCATTTTTCCTTTTATTAGGATTTTTGCATTTTACATGTATCGAACTACGCCCGCACTTATGTATATATGATTGGTTGATTGGATGTATGTTTACTTGTTTATCTCGCGCTTGCATTGCATTTGGGGGGGTGTGTGTTACCTTTAGAGTCTCGCGTTGGTTCTCAACCCTTTCCCTCGAAATAGGGAGCACTTCATACGTGCACGTTTGTTTATTGTTATCCCATTTTATTTTTATTTTCGTGGGCGTTTCCCACACCGCCTTGTAGGATTAGGATCGATCGCCTTGGGTAGGCGGATGGTGTGCGCTGCGCCCATAGCGCTACCTAAGGGATCACTCGAGCCACCGACCAAGGGCCTTGGGAGTGATGACCCATTGCCTTTAGGTCTGAAGGCTTGGGAGCCGAAGCCTTATCGAGTCTAGATGCATTAGTGAACCCCAACCTCATGCATCCATATTAGAATTGCCTAGGGTAGAGTCGACCTTATCCTGAACTAGGGACATTAGGCACGAGGGAAGGGGTTCCACCCCTTTTACTTGTTTTTATTTATTGTATTTCCTTTCTTATTTGCTCCCAATATGTTATGTGTATTATCAATTGCACTAACCATTCCTTTGTTTTCTTGGCTTGCATTCATGTGCCTTAGCAATAAGAGGCCTCTTTGGCACTCTTTTAGTGACTTACCCACTAGATAGCTCACATGTTTAAATTTCAGTCATTACACTTATTTTTCAATAAATGCATTTCATTTTTTTAGACCTTTTCCCCCCGATGTATTATTTATGTCCTTTAGGTCATATTTTGTCACATATTTACATCGCTTTAATAAATGGCATCATGCATAAACCCTAGAAGGGAATGCCATTTAGGGGATCCCGTGTTAGGAATAAACCACCTTGTGTCTCGGATACTTAATCCAAAGAGACTTGCACGTTTACATTTTGTACCATCCAAAGGGGTAGTGCATAAGGTAAGGTAGGATCCGATCGTCTTCATAAGAGCGATTTTTGGAATATGAGCGTCTAATAATCACTTTTTGGCCATTTTATCAAAGTTGGTAAAAATCCCTTGCGCAAAGGACATTAATTTGAAGAAATTCACAAATGATTCCTCCTATTGAGACGATAAACAAATTGAGGCCAAAATTTGATTTTAGAAGGCTCATAGGCTAATGCATCGTAATAATTTTTTGAAACTACCAGTGGATAACTTGATTTTTCAATAAGCTCCCAATTCCACCCATTGGACCATTTCCTTCATCAATTTCATCCAAATAATTTTATCAATTTGTTCATTTTTAGGGCAATCTAGTCGATTTTTGAATAAATCACCAATTTCATTCAATTCATTTGATTAGTTAGGGCAATTTTGTCGATTTTCGATAAATCATCAATTCATTTGATCAATTTACCCTTTTTAGGGTCATCCGGTCGATCTTTGAATAAATCGTCAATTCATTTGACCAATTTACCTTTTTTAGGGTCATCCGGTCGATTTTGAATAAATCGTCAATTCATTTGACCAATTTACCTTTTTAGGGTCATCCGGTCGATTTTGAATAAATCGTTAATTCATTTGGCTAATTTACCCATTTTTAGGGCAACCGATCTGATTTTGAATAAATCAAGTTTCGATCAATCTATTTGATCAATTTACCCTTTTTAGGGTGATCTGATTAATTTTGGATAAATTAAATTTCATTCAATTCATTTGACCTATTTCCCTTTTTAGGGTAATCCGGTCGATTTTTAATAAATTGTCAATTTCATTTGACCAATTAGGATTTCAATGTCGAATTTCAAAATGGAAAACCTAGTCGATTTTGAGAAAAACATCTATTGCATCCAGCCATTTGATCAGTTGGGGTTTTGACCCACGCTTTACTGAAGAAATTTTGTCAACGAATTCCAATCTCTTCGATCGGAAGTTCGTCAAGGTCAAACCCGTGCGTTTTTGCAAGTTCTTGTATCGATCAAAAGTGATCAATCCTTTCGGACGAGGTCCTCATTTTGACAAACGTCTCTTCTCATTCCAATGGGCCAAATTTTTCAAATTATTTTTCACTCCATAAGCTGATTGGATCCATCAGGTATTGTATAGTGCCTGCTCTGGAGGATTGCATTTTCATGCTAAGCCTACCCTTGGCATAAAAGGGTCCCCCCATAGGACATGCATACCGATTTTATATTCTTGTTTACTAACTCGGGGTATTTTTCTTTTGTTTCCCCCCTCCCCTGCATTCATAAAAAATGTATCAATAAGATGAAAGTATTTCCCTATATTGGATAACAATTTTTGATCCAATAAAGTTTTGGAAAGTATTATTTGATTTTTGGGCAGGTCCTACAATGAAAACATAAATGATCTATCTGGAAGCACTACGCTAAAGCATCTGAGAGATTTTGTAATTGTTTTCCAAAGGAAAATTCTGTTTATTTGATTTGTTAATACATTATTGTTCCAAAAAAAAAAAGGAGACAAAAAAGTGTATATGTGGAGCTCTTTACAAGTTTCTCTCTTCTCATTTGTATCGTAATTGAATGAGAAATTTTGTTTCAAACTTTTTCAACAATAAAATTTTTGGACAATCATTGTTTTGTGTAATGCCCGGTGCAACCCAATGAGTACAAACAATTTCACAATGATGCACAAAGATATATCAAATTTAAGCACAATAAAGAAAACTTAATTAAAGAGAAAAGATAAGAAATGCAAACCAAATATCAATCCAATAGCCTCTTCAATTGATGGCGATGCTAACCAAGATGTACAAGTGAAGGTTCACTCCTTCCTCACCCCAAATACTCTTTGGTTGAGCCAAGGAGTTTTACAACAATTCTAGTTAACCCTCAACAACCTACACTTGAAAGATCACTCACCCAATTAAGAACTATTTTATACAAATGAGGCAACCTTCACCAAGGTTTTACCACTCCAAGTGATAGGTTCACCTTCACCAAGGTTTTCACTTGAGCAACCTCACAACCCAACTTTCCCAACCCCTTATACAACCAACAAAGAATCTTTCTACTCAAAAATCTCACTTGTAAGCTTGTATTTTGTGTTGGCAAAAGTCTCTCGTCTTCTTGTGCTTTGGGGTTTTTATAGAAGGTGAGAAATGGCTCCAAAAGACTCTCCAACGGTCAAATATTAAATGCTGTCGAAACTAGCCGTTGGCCTGTCGGACGTCCGAACCCTGCGTCCGAACGTAGGCAGAGAGTCATCAAATCTTTGCGAAATTTCTCGGACGTCCGATGCGATCGATGTGCGTCCGAGGCGTGCGTCCGATCCTTCCGGACGTCCGATGCTTCCTCACGAGCGTCCGACAGAGTTTCCTTCTTGATGTTCTTCATCCTTTCGGACGTCCGATAGCGTCCAACATGAGTGCCCTGTTTTTGCTTCTTCTTTTATGTCACAAGAATATGTTCTAACAAATTACTCACATAAAAACATTAGCCCAAATCTACATTTTGGTTTGTTAATCATCAAAACCAAGGATTGATCGACCAAGGTCAACAATCTCCCCCTTTTTGATGATGACAAACAAAATGAAGATTTTTTTTATCAAATAAGTTCAAATAAAGCTCCCCCTTAGAAAGTGCCGACATACAAAGAAATTTCAATAAATCCTACTCCCCCTTTTGGCATCAATCAAAAACAAACTCCCCCTTTATTTTTCAAATCAAGACCATATTGAATATCAAAATTTTCAATTGTACTTACAACCATATAGCACTTCTTGGATCAAATCATCATGATGTACCTAAATATGAGAAATTTAATTTGGTACCCTTTCTTTATAGGGTCCTTGGGAGTTAATACGACATGATCTAGCAATCCACATGAATTTCATGCCTTTTCTCATATTTTTCTTTACATAGCAATCATTTTGCATATGTCCAAATTTGCAACAAAAGTTACACATGATAGAAGTATTTTGCACATAGGTGGATTTAATGCAATTAATTTTCTTACTTCTTATCATAGCAAACTTATTTGTGCCTTGAAAAGATTTGCTTTCTTTTGTTTGAGAAAACTTTTGTTTTTCATTTTGGAGAAACTCGTTCAAGTCATTAATTCTTTTCTTTAACACATTTTGTTCCTCCAACATTTTTTCATAAAACTTTGTTTTCTCTTCTAACTTCCTTTTCAAATTATTTTTGCAATCAAAAACACTTTTTTGATTTTTTAAATCATCATTTTCCATTCTCAAACATTTGTTTTCTTGAAACAGTTTGGAGTTTTCTTCCAACAAATCATTTATTTTTGTTTTTAAATCTTTATTTTTAGCATAAGATTTTCTCAAACTTTTATGCATTTTAATCATAAGAATTTTCACATCATCATCTTCATTATCTTCATCACAAGAAGAGTGATAAGAACTTACCTCATCTTCTCCAACGGCCATTAGTGCCATTTGGGCCAACTCTTCTTTTTCTCTTTTTGAATTGCATTCATCCCATGTAATTTTGCAATCTCCTCTTGAGCATCTCTTGTTGAAGATCTTCTTGAAACTTTTGATGTGAAGAGTTATATCATTGTCCACTTCCATGATTTCATTACCCATGAAGGATGGGTTATCCCCCACTTGAGATGCTTTAAAAGCTATGCCTCTCTTATACATTCTTGCATTTTCTTCCTCTTGCACTTTGAATTCCAGCTTTAATTCATAAGAGGTTAGGGTATCCACAAGAGATTCAATGGACATAGAATTTAAATCCTTTGCCTCTTCTATAGCATTTATTTTGTTTTCCCATTCTTTTGGCAAGACATTCAAAATCTTTCTATTTTTCTCACCCAAAGAATATTCTTTTCCAAGCAATTTAAGATCTTCAATAATGTCACAAAATCTACTACACATCTTATCAACATTTTCAAGAGGATGCATTTTGAAAAATTCATATTGAGAAACAAGTAAAGATTTCTTTTGTTCTTTAATATCTTGATTACCTTCATGAAATACACACAATTTATCCCAAATATCTTTAGCTGATTTACAACCTTTAATCCTACTAGATTCATTTACATCTAATGCATTGTACAATATACACATGGCCTTGGCATTCAAAGAAAGGTATCTCTTGTCTTTTTCATTCAATTCTTGTCTAGTCTTTAATCTACTCAAATTGGTGATAGAGTCAACTATTCTAGCTTCATAAGGACCATCTTCTACCACATACCATAATTCAATGTAAACAGATTGTAAGAAAATCATCATTCTTTGTTTTCACATGCTAAAATGAGAACCATTAAACATAGGTGGTCTATCAATAGATTGCCCTTCTAAAAAAGAAATTTTTATGGTTGCCATGATCTTTACTCTAAGCGGTTAAGCTTGATCAAAAGAGACCAAGCTCTGATACCAATTGTAATGCCCGGTGCAACCCAATGAGTACAAACAATTTCACAATGATGCACAAAGATATATCAAATTTAAGCACAATAAAGAAAACTTAATTAAAGAGAAAAGATAAGAAATGCAAACCAAATATCAATCCAATAGCCTCTTCAATTGATGGCGATGCTAACCAAGATGTACAAGTGAAGGTTCACTCCTTCCTCACCCCAAATACTCTTTGGTTGAGCCAAGGAGTTTTACAACAATTCTAGTTAACCCTCAACAACCTACACTTGAAAGATCACTCACCCAATTAAGAACTATTTTATACAAATGAGGCAACCTTCACCAAGGTTTTACCACTCCAAGTGATAGGTTCACCTTCACCAAGGTTTTCACTTGAGCAACCTCACAACCCAACTTTCCCAACCCCTTATACAACCAACAAAGAATCTTTCTACTCAAAAATCTCACTTGTAAGCTTGTATTTTGTGTTGGCAAAAGTCTCTCGTCTTCTTGTGCTTTGGGGTTTTTATAGAAGGTGAGAAATGGCTCCAAAAGACTCTCCAACGGTCAAATATTAAATGCTGTCAAAACTAGCCGTTGGCCTGTCGGACGTCCGACAGGTGCCTGTCGGACGTCCGAACCACCTGTCGGACGTCCGAACCCTGCGTCCGAACGTAGGCAGAGAGTCATCAAATCTTTGCGAAATTTCTCGGACGTCCGATGCGATCGATGTGCGTCCGAGGCGTGCGTCCGATCCTTCCGGACGTCCGATGCTTCCTCACGAGCGTCCGACAGAGTTTCCTTCTTGATGTTCTTCATCCTTTCGGACGTCCGATAGCGTCCAACATGAGTGCCCTGTTTTTGCTTCTTCTTTTATGTCACAAGAATATGTTCTAACAAATTACTCACATAAAAACATTAGCCCAAATCTACATTTTGGTTTGTTAATCATCAAAACCAAGGATTGATCGACCAAGGTCAACAATCTCCCCGTTTTTGATGATGACAAACAAAATGAAGATTTCTTTTATCAAATAAGTTCAAATAAAGTTCCCCCTTAGAAAGTGCCAACATACAAAGAAATTTCAATAAATCCTACTCCCCCTTTTGGCATCAATCAAAAACAAACTCCCCCTTTATTTTTCAAATCAAGACCATATTGAATATCAAAATTTTCAATTGTACTTACAACCATATAGCACTTCTTGGATCAAATCATCATGATGTACCTAAATATGAGAAATTTAATTTGGTACCCTTTCTTTATAGGGTCCTTGGGAGTTAATACGACATGATCTAGCAATCCACATGAATTTCATGCCTTTTCTCATATTTTTCTTTACATAGCAATCATTTTGCATATGTCCAAATTTGCAACAAAAGTTACACATGATAGAAGTATTTTGCACATAGGTGGATTTAATGCAATTAATTTTCTTACTTCTTATCATAGCAAACTTATTTGTGCCTTGAAAAGATTTGCTTTCTTTTGTTTGAGAAAACTTTTGTTTTTCATTTTGGAGAAACTCGTTCAAGTCATTAATTCTTTTCTTTAACACATTTTGTTCCTCCAACATTTTTTCATAAAACTTTGTTTTCTCTTCTAACTTCCTTTTCAAATTATTTTTGCAATCAAAAACACTTTTTTGATTTTTTAAATCATCATTTTCCATTCTCAAACATTTGTTTTCTTGAAACAGTTTGGAGTTTTCTTCCAACAAATCATTTATTTTTGTTTTTAAATCTTTATTTTTAGCATAAGATTTTCTCAAACTTTTATGCATTTTAATCATAAGAATTTTCACATCACCATCTTCATTATCTTCATCACAAGAAGAGTGATAAGAACTTACCTCATCTTCTCCAACGGCCATTAGTGCCATTTGGGCCAACTCTTCTTTTTCTCTTTTTGAATTGCATTCATCCCATGTAATTTTGCAATCTCCTCTTGAGCATCTCTTGTTGAAGATCTTCTTGAAACTTTTGATGTGAAGAGTTATATCATTGTCCACTTCCATGATTTCATTACCCATGAAGGATGGGTTATCCCCCACTTGAGATGCTTTAAAAGCTATGCCTCTCTTATACATTCTTGCATTTTCTTCCTCTTGCACTTTGAATTCCAGCTTTAATTCATAAGAGGTTAGGGTATCCACAAGAGATTCAATGGACATAGAATTTAAATCCTTTGCCTCTTCTATAGCATTTATTTTGTTTTCCCATTCTTTTGGCAAGGCATTCAAAATCTTTCTATTTTTCTCACCCAAAGAATATTCTTTTCCAAGCAATTTAAGATCTTCAATAATGTCACAAAATCTACTACACATCTTATCAACATTTTCAAGAGGATGCATTTTGAAAAATTCATATTGAGAAACAAGTAAAGATTTCTTTTGTTCTTTAATATCTTGATTACCTTCATGAAATACACACAATTTATCCCAAATATCTTTAGCTGATTTACAACCTTTAATCCTACTAGATTCATTTACATCTAATGCATTGTACAATATACACATGGCCTTGGCATTCAAAGAAAGGTATCTCTTGTCTTTTTCATTCAATTCTTGTCTAGTCTTTAATCTACTCAAATTGGTGATAGAGTCAACTATTCTAGCTTCATAAGGACCATCTTCTACCACATACCATAATTCAATGTAAACAGATTGTAAGAAAATCATCATTCTTTGTTTTCACATGCTAAAATGAGAACCATTAAACATAGGTGGTCTATCAATAGATTGCCCTTCTAAAAAAGAAACTTTTATGGTTGCCATGATCTTTACTCTAAGCGGTTAAGCTTGATCAAAAGAGACCAAGCTCTGATACCAATTGTAATGCCCGGTGCAACCCAATGAGTACAAACAATTTCACAATGATGCACAAAGATATATCAAATTTAAGCACAATAAAGAAAACTTAATTAAAGAGAAAAGATAAGAAATGCAAACCAAATATCAATCCAATAGCCTCTTCAATTGATGGCGATGCTAACCAAGATGTACAAGTGAAGGTTCACTCCTTCCTCACCCCAAATACTCTTTGGTTGAGCCAAGGAGTTTTACAACAATTCTAGTTAACCCTCAACAACCTACACTTGAAAGATCACTCACCCAATTAAGAACTATTTTATACAAATGAGGCAACCTTCACCAAGGTTTTACCACTCCAAGTGATAGGTTCACCTTCACCAAGGTTTTCACTTGAGCAACCTCACAACCCAACTTTCCCAACCCCTTATACAACCAACAAAGAATCTTTCTACTCAAAAATCTCACTTGTAAGCTTGTATTTTGTGTTGGCAAAAGTCTCTCGTCTTCTTGTGCTTTGGGGTTTTTATAGAAGGTGAGAAATGGCTCCAAAAGACTCTCCAACGGTCAAATATTAAATGCTGTCGAAACTAGCCGTTGGCCTGTCGGACGTCCGACAGGTGCCTGTCGGACGTCCGAACCACCTGTCGGACGTCCGAACCCTGCGTCCGAACGTAGGCAGAGAGTCATCAAATCTTTGCGAAATTTCTCGGACGTCCGATGCGATCGATGTGCGTCCGAGGCGTGCGTCCGATCCTTCCGGACGTCCGATGCTTCCTCACGAGCGTCCGACAGAGTTTCCTTCTTGATGTTCTTCATCCTTTCGGACGTCCGATAGCGTCCAACATGAGTGCCCTGTTTTTGCTTCTTCTTTTATGTCACAAGAATATGTTCTAACAAATTACTCACATAAAAACATTAGCCCAAATCTACATTTTGGTTTGTTAATCATCAAAACCAAGGATTGATCGACCAAGGTCAACATTTTGTGTATATTTACGTACATTTCATTCTTTACTCTTATTCATTGGAGATTTCATGATGAATTTTAAGAAATAAGACTAAATTGAGATTTTTTCAACCTCCTGCCTGAAAATTCACAATAAGAGTGCTCAGAATTAAAAGATGTCACTCAAAAGGCCCTATGAGATTCATTTTCTCCTTCATTTGACCCCAAAATAAAATCAGTCACATTGATTAATAAATTGGAGCCATCTTTGCTTGAAAATATCCATTGTGTTTAACCGATTCAGTTCACATCTAAGTGAAAGCAAAAATGTGCATTACTCTTGTTTGTTTTGAAAATTTGGAATGATACTTCGAGCATTCTTTTCTCTACCTATACACATTTTATCATTTGCTCTCCCATTTGAGCCTTTGAAAGAATAATTTCGCTTCAAATAAGAACCTTAATGATCACTACCCTACATTGGGAAGATTTTCAAAAGAGGAATGGATTTTCAATGACCATTTCACTACTTTGGTTGTCATGAGGTGTAAGAATGATACTTTGGCCATCGTTTCTACAATCTAAACACCATTTATCCCTTGCATCCTCATTTGAGCCAAAAAATTGGTGATTCTTTTCGAGTGCACATATGATCGCACCCCACATTGGGGAAGGAGATTGGGGAATTTTGAAAAAGAGAAAAAGGAAAAGGGGAAAGGGAACCGCAGATTGGAAAAATTTGATTCCACTTGGGTTCCAATTTTGAAAAAAAGAAAAGGAAGAGATTTGTCCGCACGGACCCCCTATGTTTCACAAATATGGATGAACAAGGGTCTTCCTCAGTCAGTAATTCAGATACATGCAAAATTTCGCATTAACGAAAGTTTCCTCTCAGAGTAATTGTAAGGAATGGAATAAAAGTCAGGCCCTCTTCTTTTCCAATCAAACATTCTATCCCTAGTTATCCCTTTTGAGCCTTCAGAATAAATTATTTCGTTTGGTAACCCCTGAGAATCGCAAACCCCACACTGGGGGTAAGTTTGAATTGAAAAGGAAAAGTTTCAAGAAGTGAAAAGTGACAACGCAACAAAATCAAAAGGAAAAGAGAAAAGAGAACCTCAGTTCAAAAAATAAACTGGGGCAAATTTTGTGAAAGTTCAAAAATGGCAGAAAGCCAAAAAATCAAAAGAAGAAAGAAAATGAAAGAGAAAAAGCCTTAATTGAGCATAAACTGGGGCAAAGTTCTGATTTAGCCCTAAAATAGGGTTGGCGCAACAATGCGATCTCAGATTCTTCAAACCACTTTTGAAATCCGCTTTCAAGCCTTAACTTTTCTAAGCACCCCACCAGACCCCATTACAAAAGCCGAAAGTCCTGAATTCTGTTCTTTGCAATGGCCCTGTCAAGAAAATTTCTGATGCCGAAAATTTTAGCTGTATTTCTGAATTGCTTGAGAATGGGGGTTGACGCTACTCACCATGTGAAAACCTACCAAGTTGAGGGAAAGGGAAAAGAGGCAAAAAAACAAAGCAAGAAAAGTAAATGCAAGAAAAATGCAGAAAAATTCAATGCTGAAGTCCCTGGTGAGTGATGAGAAAAATGCAAACAAAGTCTGAGATCTTTGAGGGGCAATTTTGAAAAATGCGATCTTCAGTGCAATGTTCTTGAAAGTTGTATTCTTTAACTATCGTTTTCAAGCTACATTACAAGCTAACAAAGTCCATCGTTGACTTATTCCTTCATGACAATCCAAAGTGGGGATTATGCTCGTAAGAAATCCATCAGTCATTTGTGATCATAAGGGTATAACCAGTTTTCGCATGTTTAGCTATCGTTCCTACCCATTTGTTGCAAGCTTAAAGCTTATATGTTGACTCAATTTTCTTAAGAAATAAGGGTGACAAACTCTCTGCTTTCACTAAAATGTGATGTTGAAGTAATTACAATTTTAGGCACAAGAACCAAACAAATCTTGTCTTCTCATTTCCCTTAATCCCCTCAAAAATCAGATCACTGGATTGCTCCTGAAAAATGAGCCAATAAGGAATGGTGACCCATCACCCAAAGTATTGATGCTAAAGTGGGGAAGAAATCTTTCGTAATTTGGCATTATTTTGAGAAATTCATCATGGAATGTGCTATATGAGTTTAAGCAAGACATTCAATTTTCTTCACATGATATGTTAGGAAAAGCAATTGCTTACCCTGTTCAAATAAAGGGAGAGGCATCCAAACCAATTTTTGCAATCAAATGGGCCCACACTGGGGCAAAATTTTTATTTGCAAAATTTCGCAAAATAAGCCCACACAGGGGCAAATATTTTTGTAGTCCAACTGAGAATTTCGTTCAAAGAATCAAATAATGCATTTTTCAAATCAATCACGCTGCCCTTTTCATGAAAATTTGAGTGCATGTAAGCCCCCTGTGCAGGTATTCATAGTTGACATCGACGAAAGAGCACCTGGTGATGTGGAAGACCGATGCCGAAGAAAGAGAAGAAAGAAGGGAAAAGCGGCCCTATAATGGGGGCAAATTATTTTTGAAAAAGATTTTCTCGAAAAATCAGAAAAATTCAAAAGTCAAAATCAAAAATCAAGTTCAAATTCTTGTTTCTTGAAAAATCAAATTCAATTTCTTGACCGTTTTTATTTCCGTTGGGCATGGGTTTTATCCCTCCAACCTCGGCAGAACTGGGTTCTATCCCGCTGAACGCTTATATCACGTTGGAACTGGGTTTTATCCCGCCAACCTCGGCAGAACTGAGTTCTATCCCGCTGACCGCTTATATCTCGTTGGAGCTGGGTTTTATCCCGCCAACCTCGGCAGAACTGAGTGCTATCCCGCTGACCGCTTATATCTCGTTGGAGTTGGGTTTTATCCCGCCAACCTCGGCAGAACTGGATTCTATCCCGCTGACCGCTTATATCTCGTTGGAGCTGGGTTTTATCCCGCCAACCTTGACAGACTCGGATTTAATCCCACTGACCAATTCATCACACTGGGGCAAATTATTTCGACAAGTCTCTCTCAATCAGTAAAAATCAATAATATAAAAAAAATCAAAAAAATCAAAAAAAATAAAAAAAATCAAAAAAAAAATCAAAAAATCAAATATCAAATCAAGTTCATCACGGCAGGCTCGGGTTGGATCCCACTGTCCGATTGTCAAAGCATTTCATTTTCATTGCTACTGGAGCTGGGTTTGTCCCGCCAGTAAGCATTTCATTCTCATTGCTACTGGAGTTGGGTTTGTCCCGCCAGTAAGCATTTCATTTTCATAGCCACTGGAGCGTGAGGTGAGTCCCGCCAGTGAGCATTTCATTTACTCCGCCGCTAGCCGTGGGTCAGTCCCACTAGCGTGAGTCCCATGATTTTAAATTTTGTTCGGGTCAGTCCCGTTTTAAATTTCTGTTCGGGTCAGTCCCGTTTAAATTTCTGTTCGGGTCAGTCCCGTTTTAAATTCCTGTTCGGGTCAGTCCCGTTTTAAATTCTTTTCGGGTCAGTCCCGTTTTAAATTTCTTTTCGGGTCAGTCCCGTTTAAATTTCCGTTCGGGACAGTCCCGTTTAAATTCCTGTTCGGGTCAGTCTCGTTTTAAATTCTTTTCGGGTCAGTCCCGTTTAAATTCCTGTTCGGGTCAGTCTCGTTTTAAATTCTTTTCGGGTCAGTCCCGTTTAAATTTCTGTTCGGGTCAGTCCCGTTTAAATTTCCGTTCGGGACAGTCCCGTTTAAATTCCTGTTCGGGTCAGTCTCGTTTTAAATTCTTTTCGGGTCAGTCCCGTTTAAATTTCTGTTCGGGTTAGTCTCGTTTAAATTTCCGTTCGGGTTAGTCCCGTTTTAAATTTCCGTTCGTGTCAGTCCCGTTTAATTTCTGTCTCGGGTCAGTCCCGATTTTAAAATTTCCTGTCAGGGGTCAGTCCCCATCGTTTGAGTAATTCGCAGCCGAATAATGCAGGTAAGTATTTGGTGTCTAATTTTTTGTCTCAAGTTTTTTCAAAACTCAGACAAAGAGGGGCAAACTGTAGACACCAAATTTTTGATTTTTTAACTTTATTTGTTTAATTAATTTAATCTTAGCTTTATTTGTTTCGATTTTAGGGTTTTCATTTATTATTTTATTATTATTATTTTTATTTTTATTATTGTTATTTATTTTATTTTTGTTCTAGCGTATTTTTGGCTTCACATTAAATTTCAGGAAAAACAAAAGAAAAGAGAAAAGGAAAAAGAAAAAAAGGTGAAAATGACAAGTGGGACTGCATGCACTTGGACAAGTGTCTTTTCTATGTTTTAGACAACTAAGCACCTAAAGGGTGAGGTGTTAGGGACATTTGGGAAGTTAAGGAATTTTTGGGGGTCAAAGTAGAATTTTGTGAGGGCTAAAAAATAAAAAGAAAAGGAGACGGCAGCAAGAAAAAATTGAGAGAGGTCCTCGGCAAGAGGGGGAACAAAAAAAAGAAAAAAAACAGAGCAAAGGTGCTGGAGAAAAAAGAAAACAGCGGCTAGGGTTCTTAGAGGGGAGTTCGGGAATGGCTGATGAAAAGAAAAATCTGAACGGAGAAGCCCTCATCTCGCGTCCTACGGCAGTGCCATCTGCTTTCCTTGGCGACAAGAAATGACAGCGGCCACGAATGGCGGTTACAGCCGCCCGATCGCTCCTGTCCATCCGATCAAACCACCATATCCGCCGGCTCTCTCCTTCGTTCTCAGGTTCTCCTCCGCTGCCTCCCAAAGCCAAAGACCCTCCAACAGTAGTAGCAACACAGCTGCTGGAAAACGGAGGGAAAAAGTGGAGCTTCGAGAGGCAGGGGACAAAAAGGAAAAGCAGAGCAACCGTCGCTCATCGCCATCCGCGCGCGCCAACCTTCGACCACCATCTCTCCAACGGCCTGCCCAGGAATCGAAGCTGCCATCGCCACCACCACCAGAATCCACCGTCTTCGCCTGCGGATGTTTAGAGAGCAAGGCCTCGGACAGAAATGAAAAGCTAAGGAAAGGCCAGAGGAAAGAGCTTCAAGCCGACTGAAAGGAAGAAAAACAGAGGCAGAGGAGAGCAAGAACCGGAATCACCACTGCCAAATTGATCACCACCTCAACCGCAGCCACCACTCTCTCGTCACCTTCTGTCCTCAAAATTCCCTCCAATTTCCCTAAACAACTCCTCCATAAAACCCCTCATTTCCCATTCTGTTCTTCCCTTTTTCCAACAAAAGCTCTCTCTGCCACCGCCCTGGAACACACACAGTTCCACGATACAAAGTGTTTCAATGGCAACGTCATTTGAAGACGACTCAACGGGTCAACCCAAGGATGATTCCCTCAAATCCACAGCTCCTGCCCGCACTGAACCTGACAAAGACAACGACAACGACAACGACATCCAGGAAGAGGGCGATGACGGGGAAAAATGAGAAGAATCGCGGCTGAGAAAGGGAAACAGAGCAAAGAAGACAACCGGAACCGCTGCCATCCCGTCGGAATCTGCCGCCGAAGTCGTTCGAGCCAAAGCATTGTAAGTTGACCTTATTTTGCTGTTTTTTTTTCCCTTCTTTGAATTCCAGTTCCTCCCCAAGCTTTGAGCATGTCTGCTGTGACTGTGTTCTTGCAATTGTCCCGCCGATTGTTCAAGACTTTTTTAGCATGCGTATGTTTTATGTATTGATTGGACTATAATTTCTTCTTGTTATGATAGTTTTGGGCCGGTTGTAACATGAATTGAACAGAGATTTGTTGGATTTTTTTATGCCCATTCATTGTTTGTTAAAATGCCTGATTGAAATTTCTGATTCAAAGATGTTTGTCTGTATTTCCGTGTGAGGAAACTGGCCAAGTCGCCCAATTCCTTTTCTCACGTTTGAGAATTTTCGATGCTTTGCTGCCTTACAATTTCTGCTATTCCTTTCGTTTCCATCGTATGAATTTGAATTAAGGTTGGGAGGGGAAATTCTTGCGGGTTTCATTGTCTTGATTACGAATGATTGGAATTGAAGCTAAATTTTGATGTTGCTGATCGAAAGAAAGCTGAAATGTTAATGGTGCTTGGACCGTTTGGGGAGGATGATTATTTGACTAGATTTATAATTTTAGCCCCGAAGTTTGCCCTTTCTCTGTGATTTATTCCCCAAAGTTTTAAGACTTTATAATTGGACCCCAAATCTTTCATAATTCTTTCAATCAAGTCCCTGTTGTTATTGCATTGGAACCCCTCAAGTCACCCCTTTGTTCTGATATGACCTGGAAAATTGGAAAAAGTGAAGTCGTTTCTTCCTTTTAAATCTTAATCATCTTTTAATATGCATAAGTAGTCTTTTAGCTTGATTATTCCTTGTCTTTTAAATCATAATTGTGGCTTGATAATTTTTTTTTTGGGATTTTATTATGTTGGGTTTAATCAAACAAGTGATTTGGGTTAAGAGGTTATGTGGTGTTTGGGTCTAAGAAAGTGGTTTAGTTTATTTTTGTTTGGGTTTTGGCTTGGGCCAGAAGATCAAGGCCCATTTGTTTGGTTGGCTAATTTTGGGCCAAAATAGTGGACTGGCTCATTCCTTTTGCTTTAAGTTTTGACTGGGCTAGGAGGGTCTCAGGCCCAAACCAATAAGAAATGGCCAATGGCTTGGTCCATTAAGAAACCAGAAAACAATTTTGCAAATCAGTCCCTGAGTTTCTCTTTAACTGTACTAGGGCCCTACAAACTTTCAATGCTGTCAATTGGGTCCTTAAATTAATTGCAAATAGGTCCCTGAACTTTATTTTTTCTTTAATTTTGACCTCCAAACTTTGTTAATTTGTGCAATCAAGTCCGTTCTTCTTTTGACTTCTTGAATGTGAGTTGCTTACATGATTCAATTGATTCAATCTCAAGTTTACCATTTTATTTTTTTATGATTATTTGTTAAATAAAGTGATGCCTTGACTCGTTTATTATTTTGGAGGGTAAATAAGTGATTTCACTCCATTTAAGGCATCAACTCAAGGGAGGTATAACTTCTTTTATCTTTTTTGCCTCTCCTATGTGAACCAACGTGCTACGTGAGAAATACATGTCTACTTTGCTTTCCTAGCCTTTCTTTAATTTCTTTTATTTATGTCATTTACTTTTGCTTTTTATTTAAGTTATTCTTTATGGGGTATGTGTACACCTCTTGGGCTTGTAATAGTTAGGGATTTAATTATTTTATTCCTTTTCCCCCTTTTAGATTGTAGTAGGGTCTCCCTAATGTAATAGATAGGGCTTGGAGGAGCATTCAATGAAGACCTATCGAAGTCATGTGCCTAGCTAGCAAATGTAATAGTTAGGGCTTTAATTGTTTTATGTGTCTTGCATGCTTAGTTGCTACGTGTTAATGTGCTTTGTTAGGGCCTTGCATCTAGTCGAGCATGCTAAATGTTATGTGCTATGTGTTTATGAGTGTTTGACATGTCTACTCGCTTTCCATAGCTATGAATGAATGTGATGGATGAATGTACGTTTCCGCTAGTCCAACGCTAGTCGGAATTCATAGAATGGGCTAGTCCAACGCTAGACCCTTAGGGATTTCCCCTCGTTAGTACATGTTTGCATGTTCATCACATGTCATGCATTCTTTTTAGTTTTATCATTTTGCATGCCCCTCGAACCCTTTTCCCTCCATTTTAGGATTTTTGCACTTCATGCTAGTTATAGGGTTCATTTGCTTGAGAGTCCCCTTAAATATGGGATATAGACGAGTGTGGCTTTTTCTAAACCTTAGCACGCTTGTATTCCCTCTATAAAAGGGCAAATTGAGTCACGATTTAGGTCTCCCCGTACCCAATATGCATGAATTCCCTAGGCTAATGCATTTTTAAATCCACTCTACCATTTTATACCCTCATTACACTTTCATTTTTCCTCTCATTTTGCACACGTGCACCTTTATGTTTCTTCACTTGCACACAAACACTTTTATCATCACTTGCACACATGCACTTCATATTATCATTTCACATACCGTACCTTGCCCACTCACGTGCACATTTTCATTTACATATTTATTGTCTTTTATTACTTTTTCAAACTCATGTCCTCACATTACATATATGCATCCCATTCATTTGCATCCCACTCGCATTATTCGTGACTTCTTCAAAGGATCGTTATTGGGCTTCACAATTAATGTGATTGGCACCACTCAACCTTTGAAGAGAAATTTCCCCCAATACCCCTAGGTCTAGGGTTTGCATTCATGTAGTGCATCCAAATGTAATAAATTCTTTGGTTAAAACAAGAAAATCTTTGATTAAATCATGCAACTAGCCTTGGCTAGGTCAAAGGGGTGCCTTGGATTTTATCCTTGCCTTCCCCTTTGTCAAATGTGACTCCCGAACCTTTTGCTTTGGTTTACGTAGACTAGAAGTCGTTTAAAAGGGGTTTCTTACTACTTTTCCCTATTTTCTCTTTAAAAATTCATTTTTTGGTGACTTGGTACACCTTAACTCATTACCAAGTGGCGACTCCAATTTTTATTTCAAAAACCCTTTTTAAACTATAATTTTGGGTCAAATCGTCGCATTCTCAACCCCCCATTTAGACCCATTTTTTCTTTTAAATCACAATTCATTTTCCAATCACAAAAAATACATTTTTTAAACCATTTATTTATTTATCAAAAATGGGGCGCGACACAACCTATAAATTCTCACGCATCTAAGTCATCCAGGTATATTTACTCTTACCTCTCCACGAATTTGATACGTAAGAAAATCTACACACACAAATAAAGTAATACCCCTTGATATAATGATATGTACTTCCGTTCTAAGGTCTTACTCACGTATGTAGTGAAACCATAAATTACACGCCATAAGAAACAAGTTCCAAACCCTGACTAAAAACTGTTACGCACTAGTAGGACCAGAATCCTTTTCCTCAAAATTTTGTCTAAATCAAACCAATCATGATCTACAAGATAAAGTCGAGACTTTTGATGTATTTTGAATGTATCTGTGGCAAAATGCGATTCAAAATTTTCAAAATTAGAGTTAAAGATACAAATTTTCTTCATGATCCAAAACTAAATTTTCTTAGTAAGAGATTTCAAATAATGTTTAACCACAATCATCAATACGTATTTCAAATCTCTCAAATAGATTTAAGAAGATTAATCAGGCAACTAAATGCATGAATTTTAAAACATATACATAATAATCATAACATATACATGGAGGGTGTTCCAACACTTTTCCTCAAAGTTTCGAGTTAAATCTATGTTTGGGTAAAGCGTATATTTTAGAAAATACCTTTAAGAAAGATAAATAGACATGTAGGTTCATATTCGCATAACCTGTGATCCAACACCTTTACCACCCTTTTATATCCAAACCAAGAGCTAACTCTACTAGTACATAAAGTCCGATCATTTCTAATCTTTGATTCATAACAAATAGGCATTCATGTTCCTAAGAAAACATTCGAACTTGAACTCTACCTGATTTCGATTCTCAAACGAGTTTAAAATGTGTATACATATATATATATATATATTTTGTGAAAAAGTAAAACAAGTGAATCTGGGTATAGTAATAGTCTAGTAAAATTGAAAGCACTTTTGTTCAAGTAGAACAAATAGGTAATGAGTTCAAGTCATCTTACCAAACCAACAAAATACTTTTGGAGTTCAAACTTTCACAAAAGTTGAAATATGGTCACAGGACCAATCATAATATACGTATAAAGCAACTATTAAAATTTTGCACAGGAAAATCTCACTAAGTTCCCAACTAGGTTAATCCATTATACACTGGTAGATCTAATCTTCTGGTTTATTCTCGATTCATATTCAGTACTAGGGTCTCATTAAATTATATAAGACTATCCATCAATTTTTCTCATGAGTACGGGGTTGTCTAAGCCCTAGGCCACGACCCCTTTTCCCCATTCCTGCTGCCATACTTAATAGAAGTCTATAAGCGCAAGAAAATGAATGATTAAGCATAAAAAAACTTAATGCATTTACAAGTTGCAAAAATATTTAGAATCAAAACATGCTTCTTTACATGTATCAAAAGTTATAGCACGAGTTAGAAGTCACAAAACAAGCCCAATATGTCAAATACTGCATATAGGCAATTAAGTGCCACAAAATATAGAAGTATATGCAAGCAGGATACAAAAGGCCTCATGGCGTGCACCACCCTTCCTAAGTCCATAGTTAAACCAAAGGGTCCAAATTTCACTAATTTCAATCAGATCGCATGCCTTTCCAAAATTAGATCCAATCAAACCATAACACAAGCTAAAACCAAAGGTTATCCATTCGAAATTCAAAATCTTTAATAAGCAAGCCACCAGTCAGAGCACCATCATCTCCAAGAATAACCAGTCTTAGGGTTTTATAGTTAAAGCCTCAAGCTCGAAGTTCAAACCCAAGAAATAGGTACAACTTGCTAACTTACGTGTCAAATGGAAACCATGTCAATTCACACTAACTTCGTGCTCTTGAATGCGGTTACTTTATATCTCAAAGTTCCTTCAGCCCGTACACCTAAAGATAGGCACACTCTTCTTGAAAACCAAGAATTTTAAAACATAAGAAGAGTATTTAAAGTAACAAAAATTTTTTTTTTTTTGTAAAGTATAGACAAATTCAAGTGTGAGAATACACCAGTATACAATCAAGGGGGGAAAACCTAGTTTAGGAAATTTTAACCTTGTATCAGCCCATCATATACAAAATTCAACAAACTCATCAGTTATTCACAAATTTTCAGTTTGAAATTCAAGTAAAATTCACATATTTACCAAAATCGAAAAATTATACATACTTAAAGCAGATATATATTATTTCCAATCATCGTTTGAAAATAAAACTAGTACATCCTCGTTTTTCTTTAGAATTTCAAAGCAGAAATTCTCTAGGAGGTAAATGAGCGGGAAATGCATTTTATTCCTTTGAAACTCTTTTATCTTGGTTCAAAATCACCATACATGGAGTTTGACCATCAAATCCCGGTCTCTTATCCTCTATAGCCAGTACTAATAATTGCCTCAATTCCTTCCACACTTACAAGTATAATAATAATTCAAATTCGTCCAATCTTTCACTACTAATCCTCATCCCATATTTTCCTTCAATATAACATCACCTAATTCCTCAATTTTTTTTTTATTTCTACAAGTCCCAAGTAAGAAACTCTCAAATAATCAATTTCTTTAACCCCTAGGATACAATAGGTCCTTATTCACATAATATTTAGATTAATCCCACAGTTAGGCATCCTAAACTTTAAGCCGAGAATACACAACAAGATCTAGAGCCTAAGCTCTGATACCAACTGTGACAGCCCCACCTCCTCCTAAGGTGAACCAAAGGGCTCGGTGGGCCGCCTGCCCAACTCTCGCCAGGACTCACTACAGTCCTCAAATAAAATACACCACTCACATCCAATAACATAGGATACAACCTCAAGAATAAACGAAATAACATTTTTCAAACTTAGAACGAGATAAGATACATTACGAATCTCAAGTAAGGGTATCATTCCCCGAATAAGACAAAAGTCCTCAGTTCTCAAATAATTACATCAAATACTTATCAAGTGAATCGAATTCAAATTATATATGAGGTATCCCCTCAGGCACTAATAACTCAATACAAGCGCTTTCTTTGGCCTCGAGCCCTGTGGGGAAAAATTATTTTTGGGGTTCACTAATTAAGTCTCAGAACTTCTACATCGTATCCTTTAATAGATAGGTTTATCAAATCCCCCAATAATTTCCTCTCTCCTACCCAAACCTCGCAGTCCTTATAAACCATGCTAGTGGTCAAACGATGGTCCCCAGTGGGGGTACTAACTTCTAAGTCATAAGGTAAACTAGCAGGTTTTATATCAATACCACACATGAAATTGGGGTTAACGAAGGAATGGGTGGCACCAGGATCTACTAAGACCTTCGTAAATCGGTGAAATACAGGGATCGTACCTTCTACGACCTCAGAAGAGTTAGGGACCTGTTGCTGCTCCAACGAGTACACTCGAGCCGACACCTTGGGTTTCGCCCCTTCACCCTTAACTGGTCTGGAACTGGTCCTTGGCAGCGGTTGTGGACTTCCCTTTGCATCTTGTTTTAGAATTGGGTAGGTGGCGATCTGGTGGTCTGCGCTTCCGTAACGCAGGCACTTTCCCTCCTTCTTCCAGCAGTTCTCCTCTTTATGGTTTGGCTTTCCACAATACCTGCAGGGTCCACGGGATACAGAACCCGAACCTCTCTGGAAACCTCCTTTTTGACATCTTCCAGCTAGGCCACCTCTTGGCTGAGCCTCTCTACCTTTGCCCGATTGCCTTCCTGTGACGCCCCCACTTCTCCCTAAGGCGAACCAAAGGGTATCTGCGGAACGCCTGCCCAGCTCTCGCCAGGACTCGGTACAAATTTAATTCAAACTTAAAATCTAATGCTAACAATAAAAAAAAATTGGAAAAAAAAATACGAAGTCATTTCCATACGTAAATAAACTTATAATTAGTTTTCTCAAAATATGCAACTTCTAAAAGTTGCCTAAACAATTACATTCAAAATTCTAATCAAATGAGCCATCAAGTAAGCTTCTTCATAATTCCTTCCATTTCAGCTCCTGTTAAGGAAAACAAATCTAACGGGGTGAGCGGATGCTCGTGAGGCCAAGAATACATGCAAAACACGTAGTTCAATAACAATAACTCTTACACAATAATGAAAGTTATAACATTCAAGTAGTTCATAATTTATAATAAACACACTTGAGTAGGGTGCAGGAGCTCTCAGGAGTTAATTTTTCAATTGATTTGCCCCAGGTTCAATTCAATGCATTCTTGTGACGACACCCCGTCACCCGGGTAAGTAATTAAATTCGTAGCACTGCACTTATTCCATTTATGTTTCTGAGACGACTCGAGAGGTACCTCCCACCAAATCGGTGTGGTACTTGCTATCGTTCAGGGGTTTAGGGTACTGAGACGATTCGAGAGGTACCTCCCACCCGAACCGGTGTGGTACTTACTATCGTTCAGTTTATAGATCTGAGACGATTCGAGAGGTACCTCCCACCCAATTGGTGTGGTACTTACTATCGTTTAGAGGTCGATGAGACATCGCTCCAATCGACTTCGAATGCTTTAGGGTTCTGAGACGATTCGAGAGGTACCTCCCACCCGAACCGGTGTGGTACTTACTATCGTTTAGTTTATAGATCTGAGACGATTCGAGAGGTACCTCCCATCCAATTGGTGTGGTACTTACTATCGTTCAAAGGTCGATGAGACATCGCTCCATTCGACTTATGCAGCCATAGCATAATTAATCATTTCACGTCATTCAAGCTTTGATACATTCAAGCATTCATTTCATTTCCATCAAGTCATGTAATTCAAGCACGAGTCATTTATTTCAAATGAGAACGAGTACGATAAATTACACACTCGGCTCTATTTTCAAATCTCAAGTCATTGATAACAAGTAAGCACGTATCAAGTTTTCAGGATTTCAATTATTCCTGCACGTAATATCCATGTACAATTACCAATCCTATTCATTCAAGTAATAAGTATCACGTAGTTACACGAAAAAGAGAACGAGGGAGATAAAGTACACCCTTATCTCGACAAGTTTACGTATCATGTATAACATTCGTACAATTAATATCTCAATCACATAAGCATTTAACATACACTTGACACTCACCAATATAAGTAATGAGAAAGAAAAGGCACTTGAAGTTCAAGCGTCCACCGTGGGATTCTCTTGAGGGTCCTCGTACGAGCCTGAGTAATTAATAATGAATAATCACTTATAAACCCCAATTATTACGAAAGATTGCACACTTGTGCGATCTCAGAAAATTTCACGAAAATGAACCTTAATTATTCATAAATCGAGGCTAAAAAGTGGGTTTTAAAACACAAGCGAAATCTGATTTCCATCTTTGAAATCGAGTGTAAAACGATCAAGTGATATTAAAGGAAAGAGAGAGTTTGGAAAAACTCCACTTCCTTTAAGTTATGAATTTTCAGATTTGGTGCACTTATTTTGAAAAATCGTATCTCACTCTCTATAGGTCCAAAATTCGAAAACTTGATACCGTTGGAAACATCTTTCGAAGTACTAAAAGTTCTTAGAAGACAATTTTCCACGAATCTAAGTGAAAGGTACTCAAAAATGAGCTTGAAATCACTGTTCCAGAATGTTCAGGATTGAGCTGGGGTTGGTTTTTCGCTAACTTTGGAGATTCGGCAGAATTCACTCATTGCAAACCAGCCCTTGAAATTTATAAATCAATTAGAGGTACAAGTAAGGTTTAGGACAGAATAAGTGGATCGAGAATCGGAGTTTCGAGCACCGAGATATAGTAGCTCAAAGTTGGGGAAAATTCAAGACTGGAGAAGAATTTCCAGATTTGAACTTCCAACATTGGAAGTTTAGTTAGGTATCAAAACAAACTTCGATTGGTACCAAAATTGGCAGTATTTTACTCTTATATGAAGGGTATCTCTCTATCATTTTTCATAGAAAAATACCTTCGGAAAGGTAGTTAACGAACCAACTAAAGTTTGGAAAAATTCTTAAGGCAATCTGCCTTTAAACCTTTTCTTTCCAAATCCAATCGTTTGGCTAAGAAAATCCTCCAATCATGGTTCATATGTGAAAGGAAAGTTTAAGGAACATTCATGGTACATTTAGTAGGTGTTTAACACCAAGAATTTCATTTAGTAAGACCACAACAAGTCTCATCTCAAATCTGTCCAAAACTAGGTTTTTCCAAAACAGAGCAGTGTTCTTGTTTTGATCACAACTCAGTCGACTTAACTCAGAATTGAGCATAGTTTATGGTGTTGGAAAATACATTCATAGGGTTAAAAATTCATAGAAGAAAACGTTTTGAAATTTGGCAAACAACCAGCTCGAAATGGAGCCTCAAGTTGCTGCCTCTACAAATCATTCCAGCAGAACAGAGAAACAGGATAGCTATCTTAAAACGAATGGTTCGGCTCCTACACATGGAATCAGAATGTGCATTTTATACCGCTGGAAAGGTATGGATGTCTAGTTTCAAATGCCACTGACTTCACTCAATTTCGACATCGGAGGACAAAGTTATGGTCGAACTGCTACCACTGGTCAGTGCATTACGGGACAGTTTTCCAGATTGCTAGCTCTAGGAAAAAAATTCATTTGACCAACCAAACCTCAATATTTTTCAATGAAAAGTTTTACACAACTAATATAACATGTAAACAACACAATCAAGCCATTAGAACCTCAAAATATTGCATTAAAGTGGCCGAACAAGTCAGGGGAAAAATGGTCAGATTTGGCCTTTTGCTCTCCTTGAAGTTTCCACTAATTATGCACCAATAATCCAACATTTTAAACACTAATCCAACATTATAAATATCATCAACCCAAAATCAGTCCTCATCACAAAGGTGGGAGTTCATAGAGCCCACCCATTTCATCTTACACCATAAACAACTAAGTGCATGCATGAGCTTAATCTTGCTATATAACCTCCAAAAGATAAGAATCCATGGATTGATCATTACCTACTCCTTTGGTGTGCAAGATCAGAATTTTTCGGCCCTCTTGAAGATCCAAGAAACCATGAAAAGTGGCTCCTTTTCTTAGCTAGATGAACTCTCCAAGTGTTAGGCTAGGTGGTGTTCAATTTTGGTGTGAAATGGTTGAGATTTGGTGCAAGAAATGAAGTAGAATTTGGAGAGCTTTGGTGTTGTTTTGTGAAGCTTGATGGCCGGCTGTTTTTGGAGCAGGGAAAAGAAGAGATGTGCTGATGATAAGCTTCCGTGAGAAGCTTTAGAATTTGGCCAAAAGTTGCTTCAAAAGTCAACTAGGAATAGTGCGCGTACGCGCGCGTTTTGTGCTCGTTTTCTCTCGGGTTTGTTTCATTTGTGCACTAAACCTCTAATGCACTTATATTCATACTATTATTATTCACTCTTAATGGTCAAAAAATAAAGCCCTTAAGTCCCATAATTGATCGCGCGCGTAAAAACGCGTACTTCCAATTTTGCGCGATAACGCTTAACTTTCAAGAAATTCTTATAACGATTGTATTACTAATTAATACTTGAGCACTTAAACATAAAAATACCTAATTTTGAGACTAATGTACAAGTTTTCAATTTTCAAAACTTATTGTATTCTCGAATCAATTATTTACTCCAATTGCATATCCACTATTTTCACTTAACGGGTTTCGAGAAATTAATTTTTGAAACGAGCCACCCTAAAAATATAATTAAGTCATAGATCAATGTAATTAGGTCTCAAGAGACTTAGAAAATAATATTCGGGGCAAACAGGCAATTAAATATTTTAATAAACTCGTAACAAAAGTTTAAAAATAAATAAATTTTTGCGAGTCCTCATGACTTTTTTCTTAATTTACTATTGATCATTCTTACTTTTTCAAAATTAATACACTCTCAATTCAAATATAGTCTCGAAAAACGTGTACTCGTTGTTCCGAACTAAATGAGTTTTTGAAAAGTAATTTTCTAACAAAACGCTTTAAAAACATAAGAGAGGCGTTTTTCTATATAAATGAATTTTAAATAGTCGAATTAATTAATTAACTAAGCCCGTAAAATAAAATAAAATAAGAAAATTTTCGGGTCCTCACACTTCCACCTCCTACTCCTCGTCCGAACTTGGGAGGGGCGTTCTTATCCACTTGCCCTGAGCTGCTTCCAGGAAATTCTCGCTTCTTCGCTTGAATGTTTTTCACCTGTAGCCTAGAGCTTTCCACCCGTTCAGATTTCTCCACAGCCTCACTAAAAGCGTTAATTTGGGCCACCGCGAGGTCCTTCTAAATTTTCACGTTCAGGCCCTGGATAAAGCGCCTTATCCGTCATTGCTCGGTCATGATTAGCTCGGGGGCAAATTTGGATAGGCGGGTAAACTGGCTCTCATACTCTGCTACGGACTGAGCCCCTTGACGAAGCCGTATAAATTCGTCTTCCTTCCGTTCTTGAACTAGAGGAGGGAAAAATTTAGCGTTGAATTCCCACATAAAGTTCACCCAGGTCCTGGGCGTTTGCCCCCGTTCCCACTTTTACAGAATAACATCCCACCAGGAACGGGCCACCCCTTCTAGCTGAAAGACAGCAAAAGTCACCTGCCTCTCTTTCGTATAAGGTAGGGCGGCAAAGATGTCCACCATTTTTTCTAGCCACCTTTCGGCCACGTCTGGATCGGGCTCCCCGATAAATTTTGGTGGGGCAAACTTCTGGAATCTCTCGAGAGCCCTATCCTCGCTCTCCACGTGATTACTAGGGTTCCTAGGGTTAGGGTTTTGACCCTGTTGGTGCACCACTTGGGCTAGTAAATTAGTCATTTGCTGCATGGCAGCTGCTATTTGGACGTTGGGATCAACCCTAGGTTCAGGGTTGGGTCCAGACGAGATTTCCCCAGTGCCCCTTTCCGACGTGGGTTACCTACTCCCGCGTCCACGGCCTCGGCCACTACGTGTGTCCTCCATCGCTCTAAGTCAATCTAAAGTCAAAAGATAAGTATAACGTTAAAGGGCACATAACCCCTTTTTCTGTAACACTAAACATGAACAATTAGCCAAAACAACTATCTCATAGGCATTTAAACACATAACACATGTACATAGAATATATAACAGGATCAAGCAATTATACAAAAACAGTCAGCCAAGTACATACAAAAGTCATCCCATGAAACAAAAGGGGTCCTCCAAAAACAATATACAACATTAGGCCACAATGGCTAACTAAGAGCCTTTCTTAACAATTCCTTTCATGGAATCAAAAGTGGTTCAAAAGTTCTAGCCTAGTTCCCTACGGAGGCCACAGACTCTCCCCCTTGGCTAGAACTAGAGGTACTCCCCTCACTAGGTGTATCACCACTAGGAGCCACTACCTGCGCATTGGCGCCAATCACACCTTGGATCAGCACCTCACACTCATTAATAATGCCTCCAGAACGGTCTCTAACCTCCCGGACAACATTAGTAAGGTGGGTGTTCACCACCTGCAACTGCTACCTCAGAGCATTCGTTCGCTCCTGCTTCATAGTTATGTCTCTTTGGAGCTCTCTGATCCGATCAGCCTGCATCCTTATGACGCTCCTCAATCTAAGCGTCTTAGTGTGATCCCTGACGGCGGCACTCCTAAGTCTCCTCCTCTCATCTAGCACCGCCACGACCACGTGGTCAGCATAAGAATAATACTGACAACGCCTACAGCGGCGGGTCCGGCTGGCAGTATACCAAAGCCGGATCGGACCACCCAGTCTCTCTTGGTAATCAATGACTTGTGGCTGCCTCTGAGGTAGCTCACCTCCACCCTCTCCACTCGTTCTGGCCATAACCTACAAAGATAACAAAGGAGTTCATATATTAGACAACGTAAGTGTAATCACACTTAACGGTACCTTAATGCTTCCCTCACAGGTCCTAAGGAACCAAATAAAATCTTGCCTAGGTTATTTCTAACCAAGGCTGATACCACCTGTGACAACCCCACTTTCCCCTAAGGCGTACCAAGAGGTTAGCGGACTGCCTGCCCAACTCTCGTCAGGACTAACAAGGCAGTTAGATACAATCTAAAACATTCCGGAAGTTAATAGTGCGCTCAATCTATTCAAAATTTCAAAATGGCAAAACGAAAATCGAAACCGCAAATGAATAGTGGTTGCCACGTCGCCATTCAACTGGAATCCAAATGAATATAGATATCGTGATATAACTCGGGAAAACATTTCCAAACCAAATAGGATACATGAACAGGGTAAACAGTGTTATACACATATGTTTGTCATTTACAAAACAAAAGGAAAATATTTGGATCAAAGTATATTTAGGGTTTTTCTAACTATCGAGGAGCTTTACAAAAGAATATATTAAAACTAGCTCAACTCATGCTTCGAAACAACATAGTTCCCAAAAGTGGTTCCCTGTAAGGAAAACAAAATTTAATGGAGTGAGCTTTTGCCCAATGAGGTACCATCACCCAAGTAACGAAGTTCACATAAGCACAAAGCTATTCAATCCAAACACATCCAATAAGTGAGTCGATTAGCATCACGTTTCAATAAAGATATTTAAAAGGATACGGTCGGCTCTAAAGAGCCCTTGTCCCTGCTGGCCGTACTTGATCTCGCCCCGTTAACCTTCCGTCAACGCATAAGGAGTAACCAATACCGTAGACTCCACTTTCACCGATTCCTTCCACCTCACATACCCCTACCGGGTCCGAACTCCAATCAATTCAGAAATGGTAATACTCGAGTGTAAGTCCCAAAGACAACCAAGAGGGGGGGTGAATTGGGTTGATTTAAAATCTTAACCAAATTTATGCACTTTTTCTTTAATAAAAATTTACCTTATTTTCTAGTAATGATCAACCAAGTAAATTAGAAGACAGGAGCAATATTGATCAGAAAATCAAGTATAGACAAGCAATGAGAATTTTATTAAACAGAAAAGTAAGATAGGGAATCAAACCAAGTATCTACCAAGCTATCCTCAAACTTGAAGACCAAACACTAGGAAGAGCAACTTCTCTTTGATGAAAGAAGATCAACTAGATGTACAATGGAGGGAGCACTTCCTCCTTGCCCTAAGCCTCACTTAGTCAAGCTAAGAAGTTTTACAATCACTCAGAAAACCCTCAACAAAGCTACACTAAAGATCCTTTCAACCACAAAAGAAATGCTCACCAGAAATTCACACCACTTTAAAACAAATCTTGCTTCGGAGACTATTTTCTAGCTAAAATATCTCTTGAGATCTTGTAAACAAAGTGTGCAAAAGTCCCTGCTTGGTTCAGACCAGTTTGATTTTAAAGATAACCAGAAATGAGCTTCATCAATGCTTCCAACGGATAGAAGGCAGCTGAAGAGTCAACTAGCCGTTGGGGCTGTCGGACGTCCGACGATCAAATCATCGTCCGAACCAATCGTCCGATGACAGCCAAGTTGAAGTTCGGACGTCCGATGCGTCTTGATCGTCCGATAGCACAGCGTCCGATCGTAGGCAGAGAGTTGGCAAGTCATCTTGGAATTTTTCGGACGTCCGATGCGGTTGATAAGCGTCCGAGGTGTGCGTCCGATCCTTCCGGACGTCCGATGCTTCCTTATGAGCGTCCGACAGAGCTTCCTTCTTGATGTTCTTTATCCTTTCGGACGTCCGACAGTTTCCTTTCGGCCGTCCGACCTGATTGTCCTGTTTTTGCTTCTCCTTTTGTTTGTTTTGCATTTCATGACATATTCGAACCTGATTCTTGGATAGACAAAAACACTTATATTTGAAGAAAGTTAGATAAACATTTCAAAGTACCAAGAATGACAAACTTGACATACTTAAAAGACAGTATTTTTTATCGGAACAAAACAATGACTAAATTCGTTTCTATTATTTCAATCTTGTTTGCCACATCCAAAGCATCGTAGACTGGAGTCAATCAAACATATGCTTTCCTTGTTCCATCAGGCCTGATCAAAGTGTTCACTTTCTTGGTCTGTATAAACGAACTTTTGTGATCATCAAAACCAAGAATAACATTCTCCCCCTTTTTGATGATGACAAAACAAAAGTTTGAAATGGAATTTGATGATAACTCCCCCTTTCAAAATAGATAAGAACTCCCCCTGTCTTAGTGAATCATAAAAATTTTGAAAATTTTGAAAAACTCCCCCTCACTTGGCTGCCCATCCGAGTTAAACAATTTTCCAAAAATATGACAATTAAGCATATCAGCCAATCCAAATTTAAACAATCAATCCAACATATCCAACATTACCAATCATCAATCATCAATCAACACCAATCATCAATCAATCCTCAATCCAGTCCTCTCCCCCTTTTTGTCATCACACAAGGGGAACCAATCACATCAACACATCCACAAACACATTCTTCAATGAAAACTAAATTCATTGCACCAAAATACTTAGACATCCATAAACATAGTCGTCATTCAAAATACTTAACATAAACATACAGTACCAACAAGAAAAACATTACAAATGTTGAACATTACAAACACATAAAATAGACAAACAGAATGCAAATGTCCTAAGTAGTGAACTATGTGGATTCAGGTGTCCTCCGAGAGAGCTGATATTGGTCGAGATCCTCCTCTTCAGTTTCTTCATCATCTTCAGCAGCCTCTTCAACTGGTGCCTTGCCTTTATCTGATGTGGAAGTGCCATGAGGAGTCACAGGGGTTGATGAACCAGGGTCTGGAATTGATGAGCTCGGATCAGTGGGGTGTGACTCTTTGTCATGGGAAACTTCCTCAACCACAGGGGGGGGAAACAGGAGGTTCTTTTTGTCTAGGAAGGCAGTTTGTTGCTCAGAGGACATAGTGAGCATTAAACCATGTTCTAGAAGAAGAACATGCTGTTTGAGTTCACGAAGAAGCTCAATTACTTCATCACTGGAAGAGGAAGATGCTTTAGTGGCAGACTTCCTAGGGTGAATGGGAGTGAGTGAAATGAATGAAGGATCATGTACAGTCTTAGACCTCTGTTCACTAGATGATGCCCCCTTATATGCCCACAGATTATCTTTAAAAACAAGATTTTTTCTTTCAAAATATGCTTTGGTAAAGGCATAAGAAGATGCTTCTTTGGGACAAACACCTAGAATAGGAACTTTGTAAAACTCAAAAATCTTTTGAAGAAACTTTCCATAAGATAATTTTCTGCGAGAATCAGTGGCGTAGCGAAGTAAAAACTTGCACATGACAAAACCAAAATCAATACGAATTTTTTCTCGAAAACAATAAAAGAGATACAACTCCATTTTGTTTGCATCAGTTCTGTGGCCATCAGTGGGTACAAGCAGGTTTGAAATGATTGAAAAAGCGATTAAATTCACAGGTGCAAGATCATTCAGTTTAGCATCAGCAGGGGAGGAAAAACTTCTTTTAAAATAAGTCAACATTTTAGCCCCATCAAAATGGTTATCAGTAGTAGGGAGTTCTTCATAGGAAAAGAAATTGGCAATTTTATCTTTGCATGAACGTTCAATGGTGGTATTTAAAATGGAATTCACAGTTTCAGAATCAAAGATTAGGTCTACCCCATTTACCCTGGACATGATCTCAGTTTGGTCAGTTCCTTTCCTAAGATTGGCAAAAAATTGATGCAGCATATCAGGGTAATAGATATTGGGCATAGAAATGAGATGTGACCATTTCTGGAAATCAAATAGACTCAGAATGGATTCTAAACCTATGGAGCGAAATTCAGAAGGGTTTACAGTTCGTTGAGGGATGACACCTTTCTGGGATATCCAGGAGTACTTGTCTTTCGCAGCATCATCAAAGAATGGAGGGAGAGGGGCTGATTTAGGAGGCGGTTGAGAAGAGGTCCCCTGTCCAAACTCTGGTTGAGAAGTGGGTTGTGGAGTAGGTCGTGACATTTGACCCTTTATGGCTCCTCTCTTGAAGCGCTTGGATGATCGTTTGACCGTAGGAAGATCCTCATCCTCATCTCTGAGTGAAAACTTGCGTCCGGCAGTAACCTTTCCTCCTCTAAGATTCACCATTGTGCGAAATATGTGGAATGAAGGATGCAAATGATGCACACAGCAGTAGGGAAGTGAATCGAACAAAAATTTTGGAACAAAAGACCTTGTACAGGATTTGACAGAGCGGTTATGAGAAGGTAGGGTTTTGAGGAAAATTTGGGAATGTGCGAAGTGATAGATGATTCTGTGAAATGATCAGGAAAAATGACTCGCAATTGATCAGGAACTGTTTTGGTTGAGTCAATTTGAGAATGAGAGCTTCAAAATGGTACGAATTTGAGAGTGAGGGAAGAGAGAGTTTTCGTCCGAGAGGAAATAAAATAGGAAGAGTCTGAAGCAAATGAGGAAAAAATTGTTTTTAAAAAATAAGCCGTTGCACTGTCGGACGGCCGAACGAAATTGTGCGTCCGACAGTTGCGTCCGAACAGGTGCAATCTGGAAAATGGCTGAAGAACATCATCGGACGTCCGTTCATCCTCTTTCGGACGTCCGAAGACAAAAAAAAAAATTAAGATGATTTTTCAATTATTCCTAATTTAGATCTTAGATGAATAAACTGATCTAATGGCAAAGCTTTTGTAAAAATATCAGCAAATTGATCTTTAGAACAAACATAATTTACACATATTTCGCCTTTTTGAACAAGATCACGAATAAAGTGATGCTTTATATCTATGTGCTTTGTCCTAGAATGATGAATAGGATTTTTGGTCAAATTTATAGCACTAGTATTATCACAGAATACAGGCATGCAGTCATACAACAATCCAAAATCATTCAAAGTGTGCTTCATCCATAAAAGTTGAGCACAACATGCACTAGCGGCAATATATTCCGCTTCGGTTGTAGACAAAGAGATTGCACATTGTTTCTTGCTAAACCAAGAGACTAAACAATTTCCAAGGAAATGACAAGTTCCACTAGTACTCTTTCTATCCACACGACACCCTCCAAAATCAGCATCCGAATAACCATATAGTGCAAACTCATTAGATCTAGCATACCAAAGACCATAGTCTAATGTACCTTTCAAACACCTAAAAATCCTTTTTACAGCATTCAAATGTGATTCTTTTGGACAAGATTGAAATCTAGCACACAAGCAAACAGCAAACATAATATCAGGTCTACTTGCGGTTAAATAGAGTAGGCTTCCGATCATACCTCTATAATGCTTTTCATCCACATGATTACCTTCTTCATCTTTGTCAAGCTTTGTAGAAGTGCACATTGGAGTTCCAACTTGCTTTGAGTCCTCCATGCCAAACCTTTTCAGCAATTCCTTGGTATATTTTGCTTGATTTATAAAAATTCCCTCAAGAGCTTGATGTATTTGAAGTCCAAGGAAGAAATTTAATTCTCCCATCATACTCATTTCAAATTCACTTTGCATAGTGGTGGAAAACTCCTTACATAGATACTCATTAGTAGCACCAAAAATAATATCATCAACATATATTTGCACAATAAGAAGGTCATTCAACACTTGCTTAGTAAAAAGTGTGGTGTCCACAACACCCCTTTTGAAATCATTTTCAATCAAAAAACCACTCAGTCTTTCATACCAAGCTCTTGGAGCCTGTTTTAGACCATATAAAGCTTTAGATAGTTTAAACACATGATTTGGAAATTTTGAATTTTCAAAACCGGGGGGTTGATCCACATATACTTCTTGATCAATAAAACCATTTAAAAAAGCACTTTTGACATCCATTTGAAACAATTTGAAGCCTTTAAAGCATGCAAAAGCAAGAAGCATTCTAATAGATTCTAATCTTGCTACGGGAGCAAATGTTTCATCAAAATCAATTCCTTCTTCTTGTGCATATCCTTTAGCAACTAATCTGGCTTTATTTCTTACAACAACACCTTTATCATCCAACTTATTTCTAAAAATCCACTTTGTGCCAATGATAGGTTGATTTTGAGGTCTATCAACAAGTGTCCAAACTTCATTCCTCTCAAATTGATTAAGTTCCTCTTGCATAGCCAAAATCCAATTTTCATCCTTTAAAGCATCATTGATATTTTTGGGTTCAAAAAGAGAAACTAAAGCAAAATTGTCAAACAATTTTCTAGATGTGGAATGAGTGTTTACCTTCTCGGATGGATCACCAATTATTAGCTCTTTTGGATGATTTTGACTGAATTTCCAAGCCTTGGGAAGATCTTTGAGTGGATCATCATTTTTGTCTTCATCATCCTCTTCTTGATCATTATGAACTTCATTTTCCATTTCAGTTGCTGTTGGTTTAGAGCTTCCTTCATTTCCAATTGATAGCTTTTCCATTCCTTCTCGAACACCTACATCATCATCCTCACACGAACTTTTGGAATTATCATCATTGGTTTCATCAAATGTTATATGTATAGCTTCTTCAATCACAAGAGTCCTTCTATTAAAAACTCTATATCCTCTTTTATTCTCACAATACCCCAAAAATATTCCTTCATCAGATTTTTTATCAAACTTACCAAGATGTTCCTTTAGATTCAAAATAAAGCATTTACAACCAAATACTTTGAAATAACCAACCGTAGGTTTCTTATCAAAAATCAGCTCATAAGGAGTTTTCTTTAAAATAGGTCTCAAGAGTATTCTATTCATCACATAACATGCAGTGTTTACCGCTTCAGCCCAAAGATATTTAGGCAACCTACATTCATTCAACATAGTTCTAGCAGCCTCTTGAAGAGTCCTATTTTTCCTTTCTACAACACCATTTTGCTGTGGAGTCCTTGCAATAGAAAACTCATGTGTTATACCATTATGATCACAAAATTCTGGAAAACCACAATACTTCAATTCCGTCCCATTATCACTTCTAATCCTAACAATTTTTAACCCAAGCAGATTTTGCACTTTAGCAAACAATGAAGTAAAATTCTTGAAGGCATCATCTTTATGAGCAAGAAATATCACCCAAGTGTATCTAGAGTAATCATCAACAATTACAAAGCAGTATTTCTTACCTCCCAAGCTAGTGATTTGAGTAGGACCAAATAAGTCAAGATGCAATAGTTCTAAAGGTTTGGAAGTAGATAAACATTTCTTTGGTTTAAAAGAAATTTTTGTTTGCTTCCCAAATTGACATGCATCACATATTTTGTCTTTATCAAAACTGATTTTTGGCAAGCCTCTAACCAACTCCTTTTTCGAAATTTCCTTTAGTAAATCCATGTTAAAATGACAAAGTCTTCTATGCCACAACCAAGGATCTTCATTTGAAGCTTTAAGACATTTTAAGCTAGAAGAATCAACTTTATCAAGAATAACAATATATATGTCGTTAAACCTCTTCCCTTTGAACACAACATTATATTTGGAATCAAGTACAATGCATTCATGCTTTTTAAACAGCACATACAAGTCTTTATCACACAATTGACTAACACTAAGCAAGTTATAACCTAAGTTATCAACTAAGAGTACATTATGAACAAAAGTGTCACCATCCTTACCAACATCACCTATTCCAATTATCTTAGTTTTCACATCATCACCAAATGTCACATTTCCACTTGATTTTGATTTCAGCTTTATGAACAAAGAGGGATCACCGGTCATGTGCCTTGAGCAGCCGCTATCAATAAACCATTTGGACTTGTTTGATCCTTTTTCCTGAAAAGATAAAGTGTTTGGCACCCTTTTTAATTTTTGGGTCCATAATAGTTAGCATTGTATCTAACTAACCACATGCATTTCATCCCTTTGTTCAGATTTCTTTTCACATAGCAATCACCTTTCAAATGCCCTCTTTGACAACAAAAACCACACATAATGGAAGAGTCCTTAACATGTACTGGTTTGACATATCTCAATCCACCTCTTCTATATGTTGTGAAACCATGTGCATTTTTGTTGTGTGCAAATGTTCTTTGAAAAGTAGTAGGATGGGTAGATGACATGTTCCTTTTGATAAACTCCTGCTTTCTTGCTTTCAAAGTCTCATCCAAGTTGTCCATTCTTTTTTTCAAATCACCATGTCTTTCCTTCAGCATTTCACAAATATTTGTCTTTCTATCAAGCTCATTTTGAACATTACATCCGGCTCTTACAAGACTTTCATTGTCAGTCTTTAGTTGTTTATTTTGTTGAAAAAGACTTGCATTTTCTTGAATGAGAAAAGCCATTTTCTGTTTTAACTGCTTGTTTTTATCATAAGATTCCTTCAAGGCATTATGCAGTTTTTCAACAAAAGATTCAAGATCATCATCTTCATCATTATCACTTTCAGATTGAGAGTGTGTGGAAGTTACCTCATTATTTCCAATAGCCATGAAGGCCATTTGAGCTGATTCTTCTTCTTCTTCAACTTCCCCTTCGGAGTTGCATTCATTCCAAGTAATCTTAAAGTTGTTGAATCTTGGCTTTCGATCAGTTTTTCCATCTTTTATCTTCTTCATGGGGCATTCGTTTGTATAGTGCCCAATCTGTCCACATTCGAAGCATTTGTCCAACCGTTTCTTGTTGAAATCTTGTTTTCCTTTGTACTTTGCGATAGATGGCTGATTCTGGAATTGATTGCTAGGTCCTCCCCTTCTAAACTTTCTTTTATTCAAGATTCTCTTGAAACCTCTGGTGATGAGAGTAAGATCATTATCATCATCATCCGAGTCTTCATCATCCAAGTGAGCTGTATCATCTTCCCCTTGAGTAGTCTTTAGAGCAATGTTTTTCTTTGCTCTAGCATCCTCTTCCTCCTGCACTTTAGATTTCAGTTTCAACTCATAAGAGGTTAGTGAGTTAATGATAGATTCAATAGGCACAGAACTTAAATCCTTAGCCTCCTCTATTGCAGTCACTTTATTTTCCCATTCTTTGCCCAACGCATTGAGAATTTTCCTGTTCTTCTCTCCCAAGGTGTACTCTTTGCCCAACACCTCGAGATCTTTGATCAAGTCAATGAACCTGCAATACATTTTGTCAATATCCTCAAGAGGTTCAATTTTAAATGATTCATATTTTGTGACCAAGATGGCCTTTTTCTGTTCTTTCACGTTGTCACAACCCTCATGGATTTCTCTTAGTTTATCCCACATTTCTTTGGCCGATTTGCAGCCTTTTACTCTAATTGATTCATTTGAATCTAGGGCACTATAAAGAACATTCATGGCCTTGGCATTCAATGTGAGGTTAGTCCTATCTTGAGCATTCATTTCAGCTCTCGTTTTTGGCCGAAGCAACCCTGTATCTGCATCAAGAAAGTTAGCTTCATGCGGTCCTTCACTCACAATAAACCATAGTTCAATATCAATAGATTGCAGAAAGATAATCATTCGTTCTTTCCAGCTAACATAGTTGGAGCCACTGAATATGGGAGGCCTAGTAACAGATTGTCCCTCAACAAACATAGCATGACTGGTTGTCATCTTTACTCCAAGCCGTTAGAGCTTAATGTCAAGGAGACCAAGCTCTGATACCAATTGTAAGTCCCAAAGACAACCAAGAGGGGGGTGAATTGGGTTGATTTAAAATCTTAACCAAATTTATGCACTTTTTCTTTAATAAAAATTTACCTTCTTTTCTAGTAATGATCAACCAAGTAAATTAGAAGACAGGAGCAATATTGATCAGAAAATCAAGTATAGACAAGCAATGAGAATTTTATTAAATAGAAAAGTAAGATAGGGAATCAAACCAAGTATCTACCAAGCTATCCTCAAACTTGAAGACCAAACACTAGGAAGAGCAACTTCTCTTTGATGAAAGAAGATCAACTAGATGTACAATGGAGGGAGCACTTCCTCCTTGCCCTAAGCCTCACTTAGTCAAGCTAAGAAGTTTTACAATCACTCAGAAAACCCTCAACAAAGCTACACTAAAGATCCTTTCAACCACAAAAGAAATGCTCACCAGAAATTCACACCACTTTAAAACAAATCTTGCTTTGGAGACTATTTTCTAGCTAAAATATCTCTTGAGATCTTGTAAACAAAGTGTGCAAAAGTCCCTGCTTGGTTCAGACCAGTTTGATTTTAAAGGTAACCAGAAATGAGCTTCATCAATGCTTCCAACGGATAGAAGGCAGCTGAAGAGTCAACTAGCCGTTGGGGCTGTCGGATGTCCGACGATCAAATCATCGTCCGAACCAATCGTCCGATGACAGCCAAGTTGAAGTTCGGACGTCCGATGCGTCTTGATCGTCCGATAGCACAGCGTCCGATCGTAGGCAGAGAGTTGGCAAGTCATCTTGGAATTTTTCGGACGTCCGATGCGGTTGATAAGCGTCCGAGGTGTGCGTCCGATCCTTCCGGACGTCCGATGCTTCCTTATGAGTGTCCGACAGAGCTTCCTTCTTGATGTTCTTTATCCTTTCGGACGTCCGACAGTTTCCTTTCGGCCGTCCGACCTGATTGTCCTGTTTTTGCTTCTCCTTTTGTTTGTTTTGCATTTCATGACATATTCGAACCTGATTCTTGGATAGACAAAAACACTTATATTTGAAGAAAGTTAGATAAACATTTCAAAGTACCAAGAATGACAAACTTGACATACTTAAAAGACAGTATTTTTGATCGGAACAAAACAATGACTAAATTCGTTTCTATTATTTCAATCTTGTTTGCCACATCCAAAGCATCGTAGACTGGAGTCAATCAAACATGTGCTTTCCTTGTTCCATCAGACCTGATTAAAGTGTTCACTTTCTTGGTCTGTATAAACGAACTTTTGTGATCATCAAAACCAAGAATAACATCGAGTATACCAGAATCAAGAATCTCATACTCAAGGATTCCACATAAACAGTTCCCATGGCTTGTCAATTTTCTCGACCAAGCCCTTGCCGGCTCGATTCAATTGACCACTAATGGGGTTGAGCTCAGTGATAACAGTAATAGCCGTTGGATACTTGTCCACACGACCCCAGTTCAAGTATGTTCAAGTAGAATTCAATGGATGCAGTAAACAGTCACATAAGCCATAGAACGCGAGAGTGATAAAGTACACCCTCCTCTCAAATAATTTCATCCATATACATAAGTATTCAAGTCATAAATTTCAAGTATAACCAAGCCATGGAGCAACAATCACGTGAGTAGTACACTCACCAAGCAAACACAGAGTGAAATCACAAATTTCTATCCAACGAGCGTTCCGCGTCACCGGTACGTCCTAAGACATTCAATAAAACACAATGAGACTCGAATATGAGTCATAAACCGAATCCACATACTACAAGAATAAGACCAAATAGAACGTATAAGTGCAAAATCAGGCTAGGACATGTGCGGAAATGATGTTTAGGTTGAAAAATAAAAGAAAGATTTGACGTTGCTTAGCGGAACGAACACAACTAAAGCTACACTTATCGGATTGAGGTACAATTTACACCGTTTCGAAGTTAAGATAAAGGTCTACAACTTTTCTGGAGACCATGTAGTCCAGTTCATAGTGTGGATAGGTCAATATTTCAATGCACCAAACCAGAATCGTACAAATAGGTTAGCTAACCGCATTACCATTAAATGACCATAACTCAGGCTACCGAAGTCCAATTGGGACATTTCCAGGGTCGTTAGAAAGCTAAGACACAGTACTATAACTTTTGTGTTTAGGCCAAATTCTAATTCGATAAGGATCAGGGTGAAAAGTCTCAGTCAGATTGGGTGAAGTGTCAACTCTGTCCACTGAACTCTACCTAGGGCAGTTTGGGGGTATTTCTATCTTTTCATAGGCTATAGAGCTCGGATTGGGGTGAACGTTTACAGGAAACTATAAAACATCATTTCCTACAACTTTCATGTTTTAATTCAAAGCTGATTCAGCTTCCAACCTAGCTGAACAAAACCGGGCAGAACAGGGGTTAGTTGTAACCCTAATCTGGAAATTTCGGTACAAAGCGGAAATTTTTCGCAAATAGCTACAATTTACGCATCAAAGCTTCATTCTAGACCATTCAAAGCCATCATCCATGGCCAACCAACATTAAACATATAAAACAGAAAAATCATGGATAAAAATAAAAATTTCACCGATCTCTACCAAAAGTCAAGAAATCTTCTATAAAATCACATCTTTAACCAACACAAGTCATTAATTTGACATTATCAAGACCAAAGAAAGAATTCCCTAGGTACTCACCTTGCAACCTCAAGAAAGGAAGAAACTTAGCACCAATTTCTTCCAAATCACTTCACCCACTACCTCAAAACCACCTAGCTAAGGGTTTTTATGGAGAAATTTGAAGTTTAAACGGTTGATTTACTAGATTTGTGCAAGAATTGGAAGATGAAAGTTGGAGCTTGTTTTCTTTTTTCTCTTGAAGAGCTCGGCCAAGAAGGATGATGAATGAAGATGATTTTGGGTCCAAATTAAATATTTAGTAAAGTTAATGAATAGTAGTCAAAGTCAAGATTGAGTAGGAAAGTGACACTTGTCACCCTTTTTGGCTTAGAGTTATTGTGAGAACCCTCATTTTTAAAGTACAAATTCCCCAAATTAATTGCCTTATTCTAGGATTTAAATCACATATTATATGCCATTACATTAGCTTTTCTAGGTGTTACAATAATTTTCATGCATTACACTTTATTCCTTTTACTTGTAGTAAAGCATTTTTTTTGAGTTGATTTTAATTATACACCACTTACATTTTACCAAGTGTCTTTATATTAGTGGTAGAAATCTTACATGTAGGATTATAGGTGCTAAAATATGATTGGTGCACTTGGAAAGGTTAGTTAGAGGTGTTAAAATATGATTGGTGCACTTGGAAAGGTTAGTTAGAGGTGTTAAAGAATGATTGGTGCATTTGGAAAGGTTAAGACACCATTAGTTAAAGAATGATTGGTGCATTTGGAAAGGTTAAGACACCATTAGTCAAAGATTAAGAAAGAATTGGACAAGTAAGTGGACATGTGGCAAAACTTTAGCCAAGTATCTTATTGGAACCAAGATTAGAAGACTATATAAACTAGCCAAAGCCTTCTTTTTTTCTGGAGTGCTGGCCGAATTTCTGGTTCAAGAGAGAGAGAAAGAGTGAGCTACATAATCTTGTTTTCTTACCCTAGCAAACCAAGAACAACAATCAAGAGAGAAAAAAATCTGAATTAGTGAGAGAGTTGCTACAACTCCAAGTGCTTGATCCAAGCTTGAGGACTTATTTTGGTGGATTGATTTTGGTGGTTCAAGCTCACCACAAGAGAGGTACATGTTCTTTAAATCTTGGTTTTTGATGATAGAACATGCACTTGAAAGTGTTAATAGCAAAGATACAAGTTGTTTGGTTGAGATGTTGAGTTAGTTTCTTGATGTAAACAAGTAGTAGCTAGGTTTCTTGGTATGTATACCAAGTGTTTGATGAAATGTTTGATTCTTATTCATGTTTGTTTATGAGGTATTATTATGTTTTAAACCTCTTTTGAGCTAGAACTACCACTTGATATGATGATTGAGTAGAAAACATGTAAGGATGAAGATTGAACAAATGTTGAAAAGTGTGGGCTGGTTGCTTTGTCTAGGCTGGCCGGTTCTTGTAGGAGGGATTTTCCCTCAATCTTGTTGTTAAATTTTGTCCTCATCAAGCCTAATAAACTAGGTTAACTATTGGTTAAGCCTATGAGCAAGTTGGAATGGAGTTGAAGCAAGTAAAGTGGTGATTTTGAACCATTAGTAGACTGTTTTAGGACTCTTGTAGTTATGGGATCATTATGACTACCTTAAATCATGTTGTATGTTATATTGTAAACTCCATTGATTATAAGTGACTTGAATCCTTATATATGATCACTTGAGGAGTGAATTGGGTGAATTTGAATCAAAACTAATGAAGTTAGCCCTAGAACTAGAGTAGTTTGGTATAGGATTAATGTTGATCCAGGGTTGGAAAAACAGCCACCTTGTCTGAATTACTGTTGTTGATAGGAGACGAACCACGGTGTGAGCTTAGTACCATTGGAAAGCCCTTCGAGTCTAGTTTCCAATGCCACTGACGGCACCTAATTTTGACTTTTCTACAGTGAGTTATGACCGTTTTCCTAAGACTGCCAGGGCATGACTGTGCAACCCGAGAAGAAATCCTTAAGCATAATTGGAACTTTTCTTTTGCCAAACTTTCATGCACCTACTGTAGACACCAAATTTTTAAATAATTTGTATGTTGCATCTAATTCATGATTTTGTTTTAGATTGTCTGCATTTTAGTTGTTACCTTTTTATTTGTCTTTTATTTGCTAATTATTTTTAGTTTTATTTGTCATATTAATTTTGTTCACGTTTTAGTTTTAAGTTTTATCATTTTTGTTTAATTAATTAATTTCAAAAAAATAAAATAAAATAAATTACCGCAGCATGCACGCTGCAATTTTTTGCAGCGTGCAAGGCACAACCTCAATAGCCATCGGATGGCTGGATGGAAAGGGAAGGACAAGCCTTCATCCTCACCATTGGGGTGAGGGTTCAGTAAACCTAGAAATCCATATAAAAGGGAAACAACATCAGGGAGCAAGGCAGAAAAAAGGGCGGCGCACAAACAAAAAATCAGACGGCTAAGAGAGATTGAGAGGGGACGGTTTGAGTTTGGGAAAAAGGATACAACCGAGAGAGAGTAGAATAGAGGGGGACGGCTGAGAGCAAGGTTTTCTGGGGATGGCAAAAGAAAGAAAAGAAGAAGAGGAGAGAACTGGAGCTGCGGCAGAGGTTGAGAAAAACTGGGGGATAGGAGTCTGAGAGGGGAGCGGTCGAAGAGAAGCAGGTGCAGGAGAAACGGGGAACGAAGACTTCATCTTTTTGTTACATCAAGCTTCGGTCAAACGCTAAAGCTGCTAAGGTGATGGCTGTGCGATATTGGTCTATCATTTGATTTAAAGGTCATAGCTTTCTCCGGTCTGGTGAATTAAAGGCTTAATCTTCTATCCTTTTTTGCATAGTTTGGGTCTGTAGAGTCTTTGGCATCTGTTTGAAGGTTTTGCTGCAGCTAGATTGACTGTCTCGACTTGTTGCAGCGTTTTTCCTGTTCTTTGGGATGTTGAAATCACATCTGATTCAACATTTCTATTTTTTGCATTTGCGTGTCTCTTGGTAAAATTTTCAATGAGTAGAGTTGCAAGGTCTTGGTACCTTGGTTTGGATAGATGTTTTTGCGTCTGGCATGAATGTCATGAGGAGCAAATATGAATCAGATTCTGAAATTATGAGGAAAAGAAGGTCATGAATTAGATTCTCTTTCCTGTTCTTTCTGTTCGTCTTTAAATGATATGTAGGATTTTGATCTGGCCTTTGTCTTATGTAGACTTACGGTTGGATGTTGTTATACCTGCTGATATGAACCCTTGAAAATGCTGAATCATTTTTGTATAAGTGTTCCAGAAATTTGCATGATATCTTCTTGGGTTTCTTGTTTGTTTGGATTATGATGGTGGTTTAGTTGTGGGCTTGGTCTAAAGTTGTGACGTTGGGTTTAAATACATCTAATCAAGGTTGTGATAAGAATCTGAGTTTATAAGAAAATTGCTGCAAAGTTGTTTGGCCGGAAACATTGCTGAAGCTGAAACCTTTTATCGTTGCCTGCATGTTATTTCAGACCTGAATATGATGTTTTTCTGAGTTGTTTGCTTGCTTGGATCATGGTTGCTCAAGCCAAAGTTGTTTGTTGCTTAATCTTAGTCGAAGTTATGTATTTGAACCAGAAAATCTGAGTCAGTTTGCAAGCAAAAATGCAGCAGATTTCACTTTCGGTTGTAGCAGTTTTCATTCTTCAATGTTTGCATGTTCATTCTTCAATGTTTGTATGATTTCCTCCTATGTCTTTGCTGGTTTGGGATGTTAAATTTATGTTTTTACTGTCTAGTTTAAAGTTTTGGATGTTAGCTTTGGTTAAGGTATGTAGTTGGATTTGGAGTTGGCATTTGGGAGTGAAACATAAAAGAAATGCAGCTGAATTGGTGCAGAAATGAAAGGCTTCTACGTGATTTGCATGCATGGATGATTTTAGAATTGGCATTTTAATCCTTTAAATTTCCCTTTGCTGCACTAAGGCCCAATTATGGGCTGATTCCTTGCAATTAGGTCCTAAGGTATTTGCGTTTCAATCATTACTTGGCTCTTTTCTTATTTTTGGGACCTTTGAAGGTTTTAAATGTTCTAATTGGGCTCACATGACTGATTAACGTTTGCAATTGGATCCCTTTTATGTGATTTTACCTTGATATGTTTTTTCACATAAATTGTGAACAATCTTAATAGATTTCTAGGATAAAATCATGAAAGCTTAATAACTTAGAGGCATTTATGGTCTTGGTTTCGTTTGATTTAACTTTTTGCTTAGCTAATATTGTTATTTAACTTTGATAAATAATTTGCCATTTCTTCTTTCGTGATTTTTGCATTTTGATTGTGAGGGATTCCACCTTAGACCATCCATTTTAGCACTCCACTTCAGATTCTTGGGACCTTTTTTTTTTTTATTTGAGATCGAGTTTTGCTTGCACGTGCATGATCTATTCCATATTTGACTTTCGTTTCGTGTTTAATTTTCATTTTTGTGTTTAATGGTTGTTTCATGTGATTATTTGATAATTTAAGTGGTACCTTGACCCGTTTATTATTTTGGAGGGTAAATTATTAATTTCACTTCATTAGGGCGTCAATTCAAGGGAGGTACACTCTATCCCTCATTTGCACTTCATTTGACCCTACGTGCTCCTACGTGTTATGTGAATATGCATGTCTATTTCGCTTTTCCTTGTTTTTCCTTAATTCCTTGCATTTATTTCATTTACTTTTACTTTTACTCAAGTATTCTTTTAATGGGGTATGTGTACACCTCTTGGCTTGTAATAGTTAGGGATTTAATCATTTTATTCCTTTTCCCCCTTTTTAGATTGTAGTAGGGTCTCCCTAATGTAATAGATAGGGCTTGGAGGAGCATTCAATGAAGATCTATCGAAGACATGTGCCTAGCTAGCAAATGTAATAGTTAGGGCTTTAATTGTCTTATTTGTCTTGCATGCTTACGTGCTACGTGTTAATTTGCTTTATTAGGGCATTGCATCTAGTCGAGCATGCTAAGTGTTATGTGTTATGTGTTTACTAGTGTTTGGCATGTCTACTCGCTTTTCCATGGCTATGAATGAATGTGATGGATGAATGTACATTTCCACTAGTCCAACGCTAGTCGGAATTCATAGAATGGGCTAGTCCAACGCTAGACCCTTAGGGATTTCCCCTCGTTAGTACATGTTTGCATGTTCATTACATGTCATGCATTCTTTTTAGTTTTATCATTTTGCATGCCCCTCGAACCCCTTTTCCCTCCATTTTTAGGATTTTTGCATTTCATGCTAGTTATAGGGTTCATTTGCTTGAGAGTCCCCTTAAATATGGGATATAGACGAGTGTGGCTTTTTCTAAGCCTTAGCACGCTTGTATTCCCTCTACAAAAGGGCAAATTGAGTCACGATTTAGGTCTCCCCGTACCCAATATGCATGAATTCCCTAGGCTCATGCATTTTTAAATCCACTCTACCATTTTATACCCTCATCACACTTTCATTTTTCCTCCCATTTTGCACACGTGCACCTTTATGTTTCTTCACTTGCACACGAACACTTTTATCATCACTTGCACACATGCACTTCATATTATCATTTCACATACCGTACCTTGCCCACTCACGTGCACATTTTCATTTACATATTTATTGTCTTTTATTACTTTTTCAAACTCATGTCCTCACATTGCATACATGCATTCCATTCATTTGCATCCCACTCGCATTATTCGTGACTTCTTCAAAGGATCGTTATTGGGCTTCACAATTAATGTGATTGGCACCACTCAACCTTTGAAGAGAAACTTTCCCCAATACCCCTAAGTCTAGGGATTGCATTCATGTAGTGCATCCAAATGTAATAAATTCTTTGGTTAAAACAAGAAAATCTTTGATTAAATCATGCAACTAGCCTTGGCTAGGTCAAAGGGGTGCCTTGGATTTTATCCTTGCCTTCCCCTTTGTCAAATGTGACTCCCGAACCTTTTTCTTTGGTTTACGTGGATTAGGAGTCGTTTAAAATGGGTTTCTTACTACTTTTTCCTATTTTTTCTTTAAAAATTCATTTTTTGGTGACTTGGTACACCTTAACTCATTACCAAGTGGCGACTCCAATTTTTATTTCAAAAACCCTTTTTAAACTATAATTTTGGGTCAAATCGTCGCATTCTCAACCCCCCATTTAGACCCATTTTTTCTTTTAAATCATAATTCATTTTCCAATCACAAAAAATACATTTTTTAAACCATTTATTTATTTATCAAAAAATGGGGCGCGACACCTACTAAACCTGTTTTCTCATGAACTTTTACCATGGTTTGGACCTTGTTTGCATGACGGATTAAGTAGCTTAGACTACTCACTTGGTCTCTTATTAAGCCTAACCTAGTGGGGCATGAATCTAATTGTTAACGATTTCGCTCGTTGCCCTAGGTTTGGGAAACGAAGGTGACCGTAACTAAGACGTTTGACATCGATTGCTTCTTTTGATTGACAGGTGAGTGTTCCACTACCTGCTACCTGCTTATGTGAAATATTTGAATACTTGATTTATGACTGTTTGAGCCAAACCCTGATTTGATAAAATTGGAGGCGAGTGTGTACTTTATCGCACTCGTCCTCCCTTACTTTCCATTGAGGCTCTTTATACTGCTATTGTGAAATGTGAATCCTCTATATGATGAGAACATGAAGATTTGCATGGATTCCTTTCATTTTACAAGTCTGCACATTCTAATGATGGTTGATGGTGCAATCGGGCTCGAGAATCATTGAAGATCCAAATTTTCCAAATTTTAATTGGCTTCCAAATCTTGATTGGTATCTTGATTGATATCTTGATTGATTTCCAAATTGAGAGTTAAGTAAGTTGTTTGAATTAGGGAATAAAGGCTAAGGTCATGTTGACCATAGTTAAGCCAATTTGAATTAGTTAGTTTCCTATTCTAGTTGAATTAGAGTTTTAGGAAAGCAGTTAATTGCTTCCAAATTTGTTTAGGAAGTTGTGTCAAGTTTAGAAGTCAAGTCAAATAAGGAAACTTGTATTGTTTCCAATTTAGATTAGGGTTTTGAGTCTTGCAAGGCTATAAATAGCCAACTTTATTTAACTATTGAAAAACACAATTATGAGATGAATAAAAAATTGAGAGTTTTCTCTTTCTTGTTCCTTTGGGAGCGTTCCTTGATACAAAGTGAGTTGTATCTCCTTTGTTCAAGTTTCGGCTTATCAATTCAAGACCATGTTGAATTGTGGCGCCTTCTACACTTGCCTGAGGTTCACTAATTCGTTTGGTTACGGGTTGAGATAATATCAACAAGTTCGTAGTCACGGGGATTAGAGGGGTCGTAAGGTCTTTCCATCTTTGTATCCATAACCTGGTCAAGATAGATCCTTCCGCTGCCTGATCGATTCGGTTCTTCAAGACAAGTTCTTGTTGGGTCGAGTTCGTATCAGTTGGTAATCAGAGCTAGTCGACAACCACCAGGTTATATCCTTCTTTTCTTTTATGTTTCGAGTCACATACTCTTGTTTTAAATCAGTTTGTGTGTCAATTCAAAAAAAAAAAAAAAGGTACTGTAGCATCATACTGTTCATCGCTACTGTAGCGATACTGTTCACCGGCCGCACTGTAGCGATACTGTTCATCGCTACTGTAGCGGTACTGTTCATCCCAAAAAAAAAATTATAACTTGTGTTTCTTTCTTATTTTGGTGTCTTGTTATATTGTTCTTGAAGTTTTGTGTTGGTTTAGAGTAAAAAAAAAAAAAAAAAAATCCAGCCGCTAGGGTTTTGTGCCGTCGTTGTGTTCTTGTATCTTGTTTCTTGCATGCAATCTGTCTTGTCTTCTCTTGCTACTGTTTTGACCAGATCTTAGTCTTTTCATTGTGTTGTTGAGTCGTTCTGGTTGTGTAAAGCAACCACCAAAAGAAAAAAAAAAAGAAAATAAACACATTCAAGAGGCGAAAAACAAAATTCTGGTCGCTAGTTGTTTCTTAATACCGAAGTGTTTTGAACAAGAGGGCTGGGAATATTGTTTTGTTTTCCATAAAAAGGCTGATTACAATAGTTCTTGAATTCTTGATAACCTTACCTTGCTTCGTTTTCTTACCCTTGATACATATCTTGATAAGGGGGATTGATACTTGAAATCTTGAAACTAAACAAACCTCCATTCTTGATCTTGAGTTGCGGCTGACCTTTGTACAAACACCACACAAAAATCTTGTGTCTTGAAGGTGGGATTCGAAATTCAAAAGAAAGAAAAGCATTCTGGTTGCACAAAAGAAAAAGAGATAAAGAAAGAAAGAGGAACCAGAGTTGGATCACAAGAAATAAGAAACCTTCTTGAAATAGGCAACCTTCTTGACAAAGGAAACCCAAACCGCCTTGGATTTGCTAGGGCAAACCCTAGCCACCACCAAAGCTGTCCACTTCAGACTTCCCTTGCTTGAATTGGGGAAACCAGCCGCCAACACCAAAACACCCATAACCCAAAATCACCCACAAAAAAAAATTGATCCCAACTTCCAAAGAAAATTCGGCCGCAAGCAAAAAGTGGGTAAAGTCCTTCTAGGATACTAAATTTCCGCCATCTTGTTCTTGTGTCAATCGAACCTTGCGTTCTGTCCACACCACAAATTGGTATCTTGAGTCATTTTTGCAGATTGCTAAAAGTGTCCAAAAGGAGTCCGTCCTGATCTAGTCTTAGAGTCCTTGTCGAAGTCAAACTTCCCCAACATTTGAGTCACCCTTTTGCGGACTAAATCAGAAAAAAATTCCATAAAAAATTCTTGCTTGTATAATTGCTGTTTTGAGTCATCATTTAGACTTCAAATTTCCAGATTCTCATACACCACTTTTGGGGACAAACTTGGTTGACGTTTGGTTGAACTACTTGAGGGAAATTTCTGATTTCTTCAAGGGGGCAATCAAGGGTTTTGGAAGTGAATGGTGAGATCATTAGAGTGTTCTAAACACTTGAGGATACACGAGCGTGAGTGAAACACGTAAGGGAGCGAGTGAGGACTGTTCTACTAATTTTGTTGAGTTTTACAGGTAATAAAAGTATGAGACAAACGAATGCTCAACTGGAGCTTCACCATCTTGTGCCTAAAGGAGTAAATACTGTGGCATTGCGTGAGATAACTGAGCAATTGGAAATCATCAAAGCTCAAAAAAATGATTGGTTTTATACACGTTGCCATATCAAGGATAAAGTTTGCAGCTTAGCCATTGATAAGGGTTGTGAAGTTAATCTCGCAAGTACTGTCTTGGTTGAGAAATTGAATCTTCCAACCATTGATCATCTTCGACCTTACAAGTTGCAAAGTGATAGGGGTGATATTTGGATTACTAAGCACACACTTGTTCCTTTTCGTATTGGTCAATACGTGGATGAGGTGTTGTGTGATGTGGTTCCCATTCAAGTGACGCATGTGCTGTTGGGACAATGGTGGATGTTTAATCGCGAAGTCAAATATGATGGATATACTAATAAGTATTCCTTCACATTTAATGGCCGTCGTACCAGGCTTGTGTCGCTTAATTCTAAGCAACTTTGTATTGATCTAGCATACATGAAGAGTGAGCAAGAGCGTTATAGTATGAAAAAAGAGCTAGATGAGGGAATTGTGACTGAAGATGTAAAATTCGAAGGAGTTGAAAAGGAGAAAGAGGTTGAGAATAATGAGGGGAAAAAGTCAGCTACTGAGCATGAGAAAGAGATTAAAAATTCTAAGAGTAAGCTGATTGCGAGAAAGGATGTGAGATCATATGTTTTTTCTAACGATCTTAACTCTACTTTGTTTAGTGTTTCTACTTTTATGCAGGTTAAGCAAGGAAAAATTGAATTGATCTTGGCATGTTCTATGCCTAAATCCATTGGTGAATATCAAACTTTTCATGGATTTTGCATCTTAGGTGTTGTATCCCTTTGTCATCCATTGATGTTCAACTTCAACCATGAGCCTGATTTGCTTGTTGGGAGGAATAATGAAGTTTCAAAGGGAGTTTCTACACTTGAAACTTGTTATAAACTTCCTTTTTATTTCGTTAGTGATAATTCTTTCCTCATTGGTCCAAATTCTGATTCCTTACAACCTGATTTTATTCTTCAATTTGAAGGTTCAGAAGCTGCCTATCTCAATCTTACTCCATTTGTGCAAGATAGGCCATACCAACAACAACTTGCAATGAATTTTGTAACTTTGCAAAATCATGTCCGGGACTTTTCTAACCTGATTGAGCATCACTATGAAGATCCTTATGTAACGCCCCCACTTCTCCCTAAGGCGAACCAAAGGGTATCCGCGGGACGCCTGCCCAGCTCTCGCCAGGACTCACTACAATCCATCATTCAAAAGCTCGAAATACTTTAAGTAACTTCAATACATAATTAAAGTACTCCAAATATCTCACACTTACAATTATGCAGCTTCCAAGCTTAAATACAACCCAACGGAAAAGGGTACAATAGCCATCCGTTATAATATAACTTAAAGTTTTCAAAAGAAAACAATCTAGTACTACTCACGAGCACCCTTGGTCTCGAACCCTGTAAAAGAAAACCACAACGTGGGATGAGCTACACAGCCCAGTGAGGTTCCAAGACACTCTAACAGTTCAAATAAATCAAGTAAGTTGGGTATATCATATGCATGGTTCAATGTTACACAATGGCGTGTTATCATGAGGTGATAATCATTGTACGAGTAATTTGAGACATTTATCATGGTATGAGACATACCTAATGACCAGGGGTTAAGCATGCCATAGACTTATTCCAATTACGTATTCCTATATGGAACACTCACCTAGTCAAAACAAGCGAGTAGTTCTTAAACAAGCGTCTTAGGTGTCCGCTCCGAGTTCCTCTGGGAGATTCCCTCGAGTGCCTGAGCAAACAATAATCAACTACCACTCAAAATCATTCTAATTATCGAGGAAAATTGTATACTAGTACAATCTAAGAAATTAACGCGGAGACGAGTCTAAGAGTTCGTGTAACTCGAGGTTCAAAAGTGAGTTTTAAAACACAAGACAAATCTGATTTCCATCTTTGAAATCAAATGTAAAACGATCAAATGATATTGAAGGAAAATGGAGCGTTTGAAACCCTTAGTTTCCTTTAAGTTAGAAAATTCCAGATTTAACAAGCAATATTTGAAAAAATCATATTTCACTCTCCACAAGTCCAAAATTGGAAAACTTGGTACTGTTGGAATCCTCTTTCAAAGTACTAAAAGTTCTTAGAAGACACTTTTCCACGAATGCAAGTGAAAGGCACTCAAATTTTGGCTCAAAGTTGGTAACTTGAATTACCAAGACAGATTTAAGTTGGTTTTTGGCCAACTTTAGAAATTCGGCAAAATTCACTTGTTTTGAACTAACCTTTGAAATTTGGAAATCAATTAGTGTTGCAATCCAAGAGTATAACAAAACAAGCGGAACGAGAAACGGAGTTTCGAGCACCAAGATATAGTACCTCCAAGTTGCTGAAAAAGTTAAGACTGTTGGGCTATTTTCCAGGTTTAAAACTAGATTCGAAATATCATTTGGTCATCAAGTTGGCATTAGAAATACATCAAACTTGGTACACTAAATCTTCCATGTGTGAACAACATTTCTACTAAGTTTCGTACAAAAACTCTCACGGTAAGGTAGTCATTAAAACAACCAAAGTTTATGAAGAGTTTCACGGCTAAACTACCTTCTCACTTTTCTTTCGTTTACAAACTTTTTGTACCATGAAATCAGTTCCAAATCTCTCCATTATTGAAACCAAGAGTTCATAAACATCCACTGAGCAATTTAAAGACCATTGACATCCAAATTCTAGAAATAAAACTCTCCAAATCAGATTTGGCCATTTGGCTAAGAGAAAACAAAAGTTTTCCAGATTCGATGAGCGAATTTTGTGACATCATTTGCATATCAAAATGGTCTTAGAATATTACCAAATTTTGTACAATTAAACCTCCATATGAGGATTACTCTTCTATCAAATTTCATTTGAAAATTCACACGGGAAGGTAGTTAACTAAACCATCAAAGTTCAGGAAATTTCCCAAGGTAAAACTGTCTTCTAGCTCTTCTTTCCTTTTTAAACATTTTGTCCAAAGCAACCAACCCAAATCTGGTTTATTTGTGAAACAAAGTCCAAGGAACATCTAATCTAAAGTTTGGTAGATGTCGGACATCAAAGTTTCCAAAACAACAAGTCCCAAATCATTGTTAGTTACAAATCTGTCCAAGTGGAAAATTCTATCACTGTAGCAGTTTCAAACTTTGGCCACAACTCACTCAATTCAACTTGGAATTGGACGTGGTTGATGGCGTTGGAAAGCTCTCTTATAAAGCTGAATTTTCTCAGAAGAAACCATTTTCAAATTCCATTCACAAACAGCTCGTTTTTTAGCATCAAGATACAAGTCCTGTCCTGTCTCCTGGAGAGAAACGAAACAGGACAGTGATATTCAATCGAATGGTGTGGCTCACTCAAGTGGAACCAGAATGTGAAATTGGTACCGATGGAAAGCTAGGAATGTCTAGTTTCCAATGCCGCAAACGGCACTTGATTTCGACATCGGAACAAAGAGTTATGGCCGTTACAAAATGACTGCCTGGGCAATACGGGATTCATTTTCCAGTTTTGCTAACTTTGGAAATCAACTCATTTGACCAACCAAATCATGTTATTTTTCAATGAAATTTTGTACACACTTACAATAATAGATAAACAACATAATCAATTCATTAGAATCTCAAAATCTGGCACGAAAATGGTCGGACAAGGCAGGGGTAAAACGGTCACTTTTGCTCCAAGCACCTCCTTTGATTTTCTACCAACAATACCACATTAATCTACTAATATAAGCACTAAACCACCATTAATTTCATCATCCAACATCAAATCAGTCCTTCCATCAAAAGTGGGAGTTCATAGAGCCCACACACACAAATCCACCATAAACAAGACCACCCACATGCATGCAAGAGTTTATACGTGTAATAGAGCTTCCGTAAACTAAGATTCAAGGAGTTGATCGTCCATTACCTCTCTTGATGAACTAGGACAGAATTTCGGCCCCTTAGATGCTCAAGAAAACCGTGGATAGCAGCCCTCTTTCTTAGCTTGATGTAATCTCCAAGTAATTAGCTAAGAGTGGTTGAAATTTGAAGTGAAATGGAGAAGATTTGGTGAAGAAATTTGGATGGAATTTGAGTTGTTTTTCTCCTTTGTTAGCCGGCCAAATGAGGGAGCAAGAGAGAGAGTGTGGTCAGATTTCTAAGCTTCCAAGAGAAGACAATAACTTGTGGCCACAAATCACCCATTAGTCAACTCACATTAGGGTGCGTTTGGCGCGATTCGGCTCAATTCCTCTTGCGTTTGTTTCACTAGTACACTAAACCTCTAATGCATTTATATTCATATAAATATTATTCACTCTTAATTGTCCTCAAATAAGGGTCTAAAGTTCCTCAATTGAAATCGCGCGTGTGAAAACGCGTATCTCCAATTTAAGCGCGATAACGCGAAACTTCCGAGAAATTCTTATAACGATAGTACTAATAACTATCACTTGAGTATTTAAACATTAAAATGCCTAATTTAGGTCCATTGTACATGTCTCCAATATTTCAAACCTATTGTACTCTCAATCGATCAAGATTTCCAAAGACGTGTTCACTATTTTTACAAAACGAGCTTCCGAAAATTAATTTTTGAAACAAGTCATTTTAAAAATATAATGAAACTATATTTCCATGTAATTAGGTCTCAAGAGCTTAGAAAATAATATTCGGAGTAAAAGACCAAATAAATAATTAAATAAGCTAGAAATAGGAGATTAAATAAGTAAATTTTGCGAGTCCTCACAACCTCCCCTCCTTAAAAGAATTTCGTCCTCGAAATTCATACCTTCTGTAATCTCAGACAACTCTGAACCGTGTGGTGTGTTCATGTCATGCGTTCTTTCAGATGCCATTGGTCGGTTTCTCCTTCCATTGACTTGTCGAGGAACAGTTCCATTTCCTTGTTGAGCAGTAGTTTCTCGTGGATACCTCCTTGGACAGTCATGAACTTTATGATTGGTACTCCCACATCCCATACACTTTCGTCCCTTTAGCCAACAGTTTTCTTCAGTGTGATTCGTCCTTCCACAATATCCACAAGTCGGACGAGGTGTTGTGACCTGACTTGCTTGCGAGGTTTTCTTTGATCGTGTTTGTCCTACTGAAGTCCCTCGTGACATAGTTCCTTTTGGTTCCTTTATCATGAGTGGTGCAGGAAGTAACAGTCCTACTTCATCCACTTCTTTTCTAACTTTGGGTGGTGGTCCATTTTTTCCTAGTGTACTGTCAGATGTATCTCTTTTCCTTTTTTGAAAAGCTCTCAGTTGAGATTTTGTGCTTTCTACCCTTTGCGCTTTTTCAAGAGCGTCACTAAATGTTTCAACCTGTGCTGCGGCAAGGGCATCTTGGATTTCCAAATCTAATCCTTGGATAAACCGTCTTATTCTCTTCCGTTCAGTAGCCACCAATTCTGGGGCATATGTAGATAACTTCGTAAAGCGTGTTTCATACTCAGCTACGCTTAAAGTTCCTTGACGAAGCTTTATAAAATCATCTTCTCTCTTTTCTTGGACAAGTGGAGGAAGAAATTTCTCATTAAATTCACGCACGAAGTTTATCCAAATTCTCGGAGTTTGATCTCTTTCCCACTTATTTCTTATAACATTCCACCATGCTCGGGCTGCTCCTTCAAGTTGAAATACAGCAAATGTGACTTGTCTCTCCTCTGTGTAATCCAAGGCATCGAATATATTTCTTATATTTTCTAACCAATTCTCAGCCACCTCTGGATCAGGCCCTCCAGCAAACTTGGGCGGAGAGAATTTCTGAAACCGCTCTAAAGCTCGATCCTCCCCTATCTCTTGGTTTCCACGTTGGTTTCCTTGTCCAACACCTTGACCTTGTTGAGCTACCAAGAGCTCTAGGATATCCGTCATGCGAGTTAAAACTTGTCCTATCTGGTCATTTCCTCTCCCAGCACTTAGCTCAACGTTTTGATCGATATCGGACCCATTAGCTACTCTTTCATTTCGGGGTTGTCTAGGTTGACGTCCCTTTCGTTGTCCTCTAGTTTCCATGTCCACAACTAATCTATACGCACATGCATAACCCTCACACTTAGTTAAAATTGAACTACACTCATATACCAGTAGCAACATTTAAAGAGGATGAAGACACTTTCACAAATAACATTATCACTATGCAAGTAAACACAAACTAGAGTTCATTAAATCATAACACAAATTATGGCCAAGTAAAGTTCATGCCAAGTCAAAGTCAATAACAAAAATAAACAAGTGATTATCACAAGTACATTCATCTCCAAGGCGCAAACTCTTAAGTTCTACTCCCATCGTCTCACTATGAAAGATCACCAGTAGAGATTCACTAGATTAATTGGAACTAGACGATTCTCGTTCCCTAACATGCTCGATTTCAATCCCAACACAAGGATCTTTTGGGTTACGATATTTTCCATCTTCCACTCTTAATTATTGTACCATCTTAACCAAACAATTATTGGTTTCCTGTAACCATTCACATGAAATATCGATTCATTCTTATTCCCCACAAATGGAGATATAAAGTCCCTATGGTTGCTTTCCACTCCCAAGTACTCGGGTTCAAGAATCCAAAATAGGATAATTCACATCTCGAGCCGGCCGGTCCCAAGAGTAAATCACCACATTCGAGATTCCTACCCAACATACATATCAAATTCCCTCCAATTATCAAGATAAAGGTTTTACAACCTATAACATTCATGATTCACAACTTACATTTCTAGAAGGGCACTTAAGTCTTTACTTAATCACATAGTAAGGACCAAACACCACTTGGCCCTATCTTGCTCCTTTGTAGAGACCACGTGAAGTGGCTCTAAATTTCATCACTACAAGCAATCATTTAACTTTCAGAATAGTCCCACAGTCCGGCATCCTAAACATTTAAGCCTAGGATACACTACAAAATCTGAAGCCTAAGCTCTGATACCAATTGTAACGCCCCCACTTCTCCCTAAGGCGAACCAAAGGGTATCCGCGGGACGCCTGCCCAGCTCTCGCCAGGACTCACTACAATCCATCATTCAAAAGCTCGAAATACTTTAAGTAACTTCAATACATAATTAAAGTACTCCAAATATCTCACACTTACAATTATGCAGCTTCCAAGCTTAAATACAACCCAACGGAAAAGGGTACAATAGCCATCCGTTATAATATAACTTAAAGTTTTCAAAAGAAAACAATCTAGTACTACTCACGAGCACCCTTGGTCTCGAACCCTGTAAAAGAAAACCACAACGTGGGATGAGCTACACAGCCCAGTGAGGTTCCAAGACACTCTAACAGTTCAAATAAATCAAGTAAGTTGGGCATATCATATGCATGGTTCAATGTTACACAATGGCGTGTTATCATGAGGTGATAATCATTGTACGAGTAATTTGAGACATTTATCATGGTATGAGACATTTATCATGAGACAGGTATCATGATATAAGTACATTGGTCAGGTAACAGGTATGGAGCATATCACAGGCATAGTTCAGGATTTCATGTTGACATTTTAGCATGAAACAATTATCATGATACAAGGTAAACATATACGGTAGGATACGGTGTTCCAGTGGAACTCTGTCGGTCATCTGCACCTTATGACTTCTGATCCCCACGGTACGGTCTGGCCATCGCCTTATCCCTCCAGTGGTAATACTCGAGTATACCGAAACGGTGGCCCAGGGTTCCAACCTACCCGACCGAGCCCAGTCCTGGCTCGAGTAGGTCAGTAACCAAGGGCAGGGCCCAAGTTCAGCTTAGAGCTTACAACATGCACAGGTAACCAAGTAATTCGACAAAAGGTAAAATTCATCATTTGAGTAGGTCGAGTGAGGTAAAGTACACACTCGCCTAATAATGATGGACAGCTTCATATAACATGTGATTCATGATAATCAAGTAATCAGGTGGTCAAGTAACCAAGTAAGTTGGTGATCACGTAAGCAGATAACCAAGTAAGCAAGTAACCAAATAGATTAGAAAACGGTAAGTAAACACGGTTAACGGTAAACGGTAAACGGTTAACGGTAGTAATTACGGTTAATTGGTAGACATATGTCATTTCAATAGGCCGCCATTGGCCGTTTTTCACTTTCACCACGTAAGAGTCGAGGAGATTTACTCCAACCGACTTATGCTTCCATAGCATAATTAATCATTTAAACACATCATGTAAATATGCTCTCCAAACATTTCATATCTAGTATTTCAAGTAATCACATAAGTATGCTCTTTAAGCATTTCATATCGAATAGTTCAAGTAGTCACGTAAATATGCTCTTCAAGGGTTTCATATCGAATAGTTCAAATATACATACTTCAGGTGTTTCATGTCGAGTAATTCAAGTATACACTATTCAAATATGCATGAGTGTGGTAAATACTTAACATATAGCACTTAACACCTAATGACCAGGGGTTAAGCATGCCATAGACTTATTCCAATTACGTATTCCTATATGGAACACTCACCTAGTCAAAACAAGCGAGTAGTTCTTAAACAAGCGTCTTAGGTGTCCGCTCCGAGTTCCTCTGGGAGATTCCCTCGAGTGCCTGAGCAAACAATAATCAACTACCACTCAAAATCATTCTAATTATCGAGGAAAATTGTACACTAGTACAATCTAAGAAATTAACGCGGAGACGAGTCTAAGAGTTCGTGTAACTCGAGGTTCAAAAGTGGGTTTTAAAACACAAGACAAATCTGATTTCCATCTTTGAAATCAAATGTAAAACGATCAAATGATATTGAAGGAAAATGGAGGGTTTGAAACCCTTAGTTTCCTTTAAGTTAGAAAATTCCAGATTTAACAAGCAATATTTGAAAAAATCATATTTCACTCTCCACAAGTCCAAAATTGGAAAACTTGGTACTGTTGGAATCCTCTTTCAAAGTACTAAAAGTTCTTAGAAGACACTTTTCCACGAATGTAAGTGAAAGGCACTCAAATTTTGGCTCAAAGTTGGTAACTTGAATTACCAAGACAGATTTAAGTTGGTTTTTGGCCAACTTTAGAAATTCGGCAAAATTCACTTGTTTTGAACTAACCTTTGAAATTTGGAAATCAATTAGTGTTGCAATCCAAGAGTATAACAAAACAAGCGGAACGAGAAACGGAGTTTCGAGCACCAAGATATAGTACCTCCAAGTTGCTGAAAAAGTTAAGACTGTTGGGCTATTTTCCAGGTTTAAAACTAGATTCGAAATATCATTTGGTCATCAAGTTGGCATTAGAAATACATCAAACTTGGTACACTAAATCTTCCATGTGTGAACAACATTTCTACTAAGTTTCGTACAAAAACTCTCACGGTAAGGTAGTCATTAAAACAACCAAAGTTTATGAAGAGTTTCAAGGCTAAACTACCTTCTCACTTTTCTTTCGTTTACAAACTTTTTGTACCATGAAATCAGTTCCAAATCTCTCCATTATTGAAACCAAGAGTTCATAAACATCCACTGAGCAATTTAAAGACCATTGACATCCAAATTCTAGAAATAAAACTCTCCAAATCAGATTTGGCCATTTGGCTAAGAGAAAACAAAAGTTTTCCAGATTCGATGAGCGAATTTTGTGACATCATTTGCATATCAAAATGGTCTTAGAATATTACCAAATTTTGTACAATTAAACCTCCATATGAGGATTACTCTTCTATCAAATTTCATTTGAAAATTCACACGGGAAGGTAGTTAACTAAACCATCAAAGTTCAGGAAATTTCCCAAGGTAAAACTGTCTTCTAGCTCTTCTTTCCTTTTTAAACATTTTGTCCAAAGCAACCAACCCAAATCTGGTTTATTTGTGAAACAAAGTCCAAGGAACATCTAATCTAAAGTTTGGTAGATGTCGGACATCAAAGTTTCCAAAACAACAAGTCCCAAATCATTGTTAGTTACAAATCTGCCCAAGTGGAAAATTCTATCACTGTAGCAGTTTCAAACTTTGGCCACAACTCACTCAATTCAACTTGGAATTGGACGTGGTTGATGGCGTTGGAAAGCTCTCTTATAAAGCTGAATTTTCTCAGAAGAAACCATTTTCAAATTCCATTCACAAACAGCTCGTTTTTTAGCATCAAGATACAAGTCCTGTCCTGTCTCCTGGAGAGAAACGAAACAGGACAGTGATATTCAATCGAATGGTGTGGCTCACTCAAGTGGAACCAGAATGTGAAATTGGTACCGATGGAAAGCTAGGAATGTCTAGTTTCCAATGCCGCAAACGGCACTTGATTTCGACATCGGAACAAAGAGTTATGGCTGTTACAAAATGACTGCCTGGGCAATACGGGATTCATTTTCCAGTTTTGCTAACTTTGGAAATCAACTCATATGACCAACCAAATCATGTTATTTTTCAATGAAATTTTGTACACACTTACAATAATAGATAAACAACATAATCAATTCATTAGAATCTCAAAATCTGGCACGAAAATGGTCGGACAAGGCAGGGGTAAAACGGTCACTTTTGCTCCAAGCACCTCCTTTGATTTTCTACCAACAATACCACATTAATCTACTAATATAAGCACTAAACCACCATTAATTTCATCATCCAACATCAAATCAGTCCTTCCATCAAAAGTGGGAGTTCATAGAGCCCACACACACAAATCCACCATAAACAAGACCACCCACATGCATGCAAGAGTTTATACGTGTAATAGAGCTTCCGTAAACTAAGATTCAAGGAGTTGATCGTCCATTACCTCTCTTGATGAACTAGGACAGAATTTCGACCCCTTAGATGCTCAAGAAAACCGTGGATAGCAGCCCTCTTTCTTAGCTTGATGTAATCTCCAAGTAATTAGCTAAGAGTGGTTGAAATTTGAAGTGAAATGGAGAAGATTTGGTGAAGAAATTTGGATGGAATTTGAGTTGTTTTTCTCCTTTGTTAGCCGGCCAAATGAGGGAGCAAGAGAGAGAGTGTGGTCAGATTTCTAAGCTTCCAAGAGAAGACAATAACTTGTGGCCACAAATCACCCATTAGTCAACTCACATTAGGGTGCGTTTGGCGCGATTCGGGAAAGGGGGAAAAAGAAAAGAGAGAAAAAAAATATATATATGTAAGGAATAAGCAGTCGTGGACGTGGTCGTGGCCGTGGAACTAAGCGAGGCCAAGAATCAAGAGAAGAAAAGGGAAACAATAACTGGACGAGGATCGAGAATGCCACTTGTACTTAGGAATGTATTATGACTCATTGTTTTGCCCGACAGGCTAGTACCCGAGTTCCAGCACTTCCGTAAGATGACACATTGGGTTGATCCGTATCAGGAAATTTCGGTTCTCCGAGATGAAATAGAGGTTCAAAGGAGGCTGACCGAGTACTGGGAAAGGCAATGGAAGCAAGAGTATTCGGAGAAACTTGAGCTCTTACACCAAAACATGGAGTTAAGGAGGAAATACGAAGAGATTTCCAAGGAGACTGTAGCAATGGCACAAGGTAATACTTCTATGGGGACACCAGAGAAAGCTCAAAGGGCAGGAATTGTAAGGCCACAGGGGACGATCTTCCATGCCAAGAAAAGGGGCAAGAAAAGGGGTAAATTGCCAGAACAGGGTGAGCAAGGTAGGCCCTTGGCGAAGAAGGGTCGTGGAGCGAGGGGTGTGACAATTCTGGAGACACTTAAGGAGGATACGCCGGGAGGAAACTCAAGGGAAAAAGGACCACTGAGGGATATCTCACAAGGAGATCAGACCCCAATTCCTCTACCATACTGTGGCTATTGTAGAAAATCCAATCATTTTGAAGAGAATTGTTGGAAAAGAGGAGGAAGATGTCTGTGCTGTGGGAGCGCCGAGCATCGAATTGCTCATTGCCCGAGTAAAGCGCGTGAAAAGAAAGGAACCCAGCAACCAACCAAGACCGACCCTGGACCGTCAAGTGGAAAAGGGACTGGAATGAAGAATCTCGTTTCTTCTGACTCTGAAGACAAAGAAGGTACAGGCCATTGGTTACTTTAAATTTTGAAGAGAAAATTTCGAGGGCGAAATTTCTTCAAGGGGGAGAGAGTGTGAGAACCCGTAATTTTCCAATTTCTAGGTTTTATTATATTCCTAGGTTTTCTTATTTTCAATGGCTTGTTTTCTACACTTTCTGTATCCGAAAAATTTTCTAGATTATTTTTACGAGTAAATATAGTTTTTAGATGATTTTTCTAGTATTGAATAGATTTTGAGAAATTAAGAGCAGATACCGGACGTGGGACCCACTAGTGCAAAAAGTTCGGAAAAATTCGGCCAATTAGGTTAAATTCCGGATACTGTGTAAAATTTATCGGGTGTTAAGAGATAAGTAGAGTGTGAAATGATTGATGTGAGAGAGAAAAAGAAGTGATAAGATTGCATTAATGGAGTGACAAGTGTCACACAACCATTGGTTAGACTTTGTTGGCAACTATTCACACTTTTGACTTTTGACCAAATTGAGTAAATATCTTGAAAAAATTGCTCAAAAATCACCATTTCTTCTCCTCATATGGCCGGCCCTCTCTCTCCAAAAGGAAGCAAGAAACTCTTCAAGTTTTAGCTCCAATCTTGCTCAAGGTGAACCATCCAACCATTTGATCTTGCAATTACTCCATAAAATCCCTTTAGTTAGTGATAGTGAGTGATTTGGTGAAGCTTTCTTGGAGAGCTAAGGTGTCTTACTACTTCCTCTCTCTTGTTTTCTTGGTAAGTGATGCTCAAACTTCCTCCTACACCTAATGATGCTTAAGTTATGCTTAGTAGTGATTAAAGTGCTGAAATTTCTGGTTTTTATCTTGGTTTGAAGTGATTTGGTGAAGTTTTTCTATTTTTGAGGAATTTTCTGGTTTAATATGATCTTGATGTTGGGGACTTGTATGATGAATTGTAACGGTGGAAAATGACTCTAGTGAGTGTGAATTGTTGATAAATGCAATCAATTTTGGATTTGGATGGAAAAATGGAAAGTTAGGGTTCATGAACCCCCAATTCTGTCCGGTTTTAGATCATAGGGTTAGAGGCCGAATTGGACTTTACTCAAAACATGAAAGTTGTAGGTATTGATGTGTTGAGGTGCCTGTAAAATTTCAGGTCATTTGGATTAGTGTAGTGTGAGTTATGTCGAAATTACTGTAGCTGTTCTGCTTTGGCCAGAATGCGAAAACTGCGTTTGTATTTGGCTATTTTGACTGGAATTGGTTGGGATTTTGAAGTTGGTGTCTTCTGATGAAATGTAGCTGGATGTCTTAGCTAACATATGCCTTTGGAATTTCGGCATTTGGACTTGTATAGACTGAGTTATACCGATTACAGTTTTGTGTGTTTTGCAAACCTGTTTTGGTGAGTCTGGTTTAGTATTTGGCACATTTGACCTAGTTGTGTTCGGAACTGGATTGGGTGACCTTCTACATTGTTGTAGCCCTGTTCCATAGCTTCGAAACGGTGGGTCTTACACCCCCATCCGATAATTGTAGTGAGAGTTGTGCCATTACCGCATTATGAGGTCAAATCCGGTTTTCTTATCAAGGCCTAAGTTAAAGCCCTTTCTCAATTTCTGGTTTGCTATCATGCTTGTGTATGTTTATAAAACCCTATTGGGGTTATGATTGGCATTGCTATATGGCTCGGTATCGAGTCTCATTGTATGTGTTACATGTGTTAGGACGTGACGGTAGCTCACGACGTCTTGGTGACCACGGTGTATGAAACACCACTTCCTTGCTTGGTGAGTGTACTACTCACTTATGTGCTATTACATGGCTTTGATCTTTGTACTTGAGATGTTGAATGTTGATTGATTCAAGTGGGAGTGTACTTTATCACTTTCACTTATTGTTTCGCATGTTATTGGAAAGTTATATGAAATGTTATATGAAATGTTATATGAAGTGAAATACATGACTTCAAATATTATCCATGAGCTCAACCCCCTTGGTTATTGATTGAATCGAGCCGGCGAGGGCTTGGTCGTGCCAATTAATGTGCCTTGGGGCAACATCATAGGGAATCTTGTAGTATGAGAGACTCTTGATTCCGGTTTACTCGAGTAATACGACAATGCATGCGTTTGGATTTCGGGCCCGGTTGAGGAATGTTAGGAGGAAGGGAATGGAAGTTAAGAGGAGTCTACGGTTGGTTACCTTTCAGACATTGACGGAGAGTCAATGAGACCTGATCAAGAATTCAAACGAGGAAAAGGGCTCTTGAGAGCCACCCGTATCCTTTTATCCTCATTATTAATGTGTGGCTTTATTTATTTTGGTAAATTGGACTGTTAAGCTTGATGTATCCATGAACTTGGTTGCTTGAGTTGTATTCTCACTGGGCAATTAGCTCACCCCGTTCCTTTTGTTTTCCTTACAGGAATATGACTCTTTTGGAATGAATTTTGATAAATGGTTGCCGAATGAACTAGATGAATGACTCTTTTGTATTGTATATAAAATGGGACCCTAAATGTATCATTAGGGCCGTTTTCACTTTTGTTTTGGCAAACCATATATGTAGTGACTTTTGTATCACTTTTAAATGTCATTTTGGTTTGTAAAGGCTAAATGTTATGTGGTATATGTAATTCGATGTTTGGTTGGGTTCGGACGAGTCGGTTACTATTCATGGCCGACTCCGGATTTTATTTCTTTTATTTTGGGTTATTTTGCCCTTTTGCCTTATTTGCGCGCGTTATAAGTTCCGGAACGTGGTAGATCGCTCTATACTGCACCGTTAGTCCTGGCGAGAGTTGGGCAGGTAGTCCGCTAACCTCTTTGGTTCGCCTTAGGGGAAGGTGGGGCTGTCACATTTTATCATTTGGCATGCTTCTCGAACCCTTTTCCCTTCATTTTAGGTTTTTGCATCTCATGCTAGTTATAGGGTACATTTGCTTGAGAGTCCCCTTTCGATAAGGGAAACCAGCGAGTTTGGCTCAAAATAGCCTTAGCACGCTAGTTCTCCTTTCTAATCAAAGGGAAAATTGAAGTCACAAAGTTAGGAGTCCTTCCCGTGCTCAACTTGATGCATCCCCTTAGGGTCATACACTTGCATTCTTTTTATATCAGCTCTTCACCTTTTAACCACATTTTCTCACTTTTCTCAATCCACACTTTCTCAACATCTTTTTATCACTTATTTATTTCTCATCTCACAAATGGCACTCAAAATTGCACTGATATGTATCTACTATTCTATTTTTTCATCCATTTACACACGAACACCTTTATTTTATCACATTTGCACACTTGCACTTACCTTTTTTACATTTCGTATCCTTCATACATTTTCACACTTGCACATATTTGAGTTTTCATTTGCATTTTCCTATGACCTCTATGTGATTCTTCCTATTGGCCATCACAAACCCATGTGATTAGGACCAAAAATCTCATAAGAGACATTTAGATTTAGGTTTGCATTTTCCTTTCCATTTCACATTCATCTAGTCATATCCAACATGCGATACATACCTTGGGTAGAAAAATTAGGAAAAGTGGGGCTAAGTCACGCAACTAGCTTTGGCTAGGGTAAGGGAGTGCCTTAGGCTCCGCCTTTGCCTTCTCCCTTACCAAATGTGAACCCCGATCCCTTTCTTTGGTTACGTAGACCTAAAAGTTTTCAAAAGGGTTTGTTTACTTTTTGATTCAAAAACTAAAAAAATCATTTTTGGGTGACTTGGTACACCCTAACTCTATACCAAGTGGCGACTCCATTTTTCATACAAAAAACCCTTTTGAACTTTATTTGGCCAAATCGTCGCATTTCACAATCCCACGGCCCTTATTTTCACTTTCACACGTTCACATACATATCACACACACCACACACACTTCCACACTACATATCAAAAAGTGGGGCGCGACACTGGGAATCAAAATCCGCGTCCTCGCTAAATCCTGGGAAACCAAGTTTTAAGAACTATAAGTTTTCTATTCAAGTTCTAGGTTTATAAATATAAAAGATTCTCTAGTATATAAATAGTTTATTTTCTCGAAATAATTCGACAATCCACTTAAGATTAAAACTAGTGAAAGTAGCAAAATATTCCGTATAGTTTCCTTATAGTACTTTTCTTTCTAAAGATGTAACTAGAGCTACTTTACTTGAATAAGTTTGCTTGCTGAACAAGTTTTCCTCTAGAATAGCTAGCCAGAACAATTTTTAAAGAAAGAAAAGGAAATAGAATAAAACCTAGGGTTTTAAAAACTAGTGAAATCATTTTCCAAAAATGGTAAAGCTAATTTAAGTCAGGAAAAAAAATAACTAGTTGACAATGTATTTCAAAATCCCGAATTTCTAACGTTATCGTATAATACTAAATTTTATCGTTCCATATTTGTGAGAACCCAGGGAAAAAAAATTATTTATTTATTATTTTATTTCTGTGCACCGTTTTCTTTTATTTTCTTTCTTATATTACTTTTCTCAACATTTTATCAATAAATATAGTTTTAAAATCATTTTTCTAGTATAAGGTAGTTCGTGAGAAATTTGGAACGTATTTTGGACGTGGGACCCACTAGTGCATTAAGTGAGAGAAATTCGGCCGATTAGGTTAAATTTTTGCGCAAAGGGATTTTATTACTAGGTATTAGGAGATAGTTGGAGGTTACCTAGATGAAATAACCATGAGGGACAAGAGGATAACTATAGGCAAAATAAAGTGACACGTGTCCATTTCTTATTGGATTAACCTTGCCTAACTTTCTTTGTCTTTACTTTAAAGTCTAAATTTGACCAAATCATCTTCATTCTTCACCATCTCTTGGCCGAACCTCTAGCAAGCAAGGGAGAGAAAATTCTTCAACCTTCATCTGCAAATCCTTGCTCAATTCTTGAAAACTAACCGATTATTTCTTGAATTAGTCCATAAAATCACCTTGCTAAGAGTGTTTGAAGACCTTGGTGGTGTTATTTTGGAAGGAAACCCTCTAAGCTTCAACCTTTCTTGAAGATCTAAGGTATCTTGCTTGAAACTCATCTTTTGTTTCTAATTTTGGCCAAGTGGTGCCTTATCGTAGCTATATACGTGATTTTACGGAAGATTTGGTGGATTGGAGTGAAGTTTCCTAATTTTCTGATTTTTCTGGATTTTTTTCTGGAATTTTCTGTTTTCCTATGATGGATATGATTGAGCTTGAATTGATGGTTCTAAATGGTATTAAATAGCTCTCTTGTGCGTTAATTGTGGTTAATTGCGGAAAATTTCCGCTTGTGCGGAAAATTCCAGATTTAGGGTTTCGATTGGGGCTTTGCTATGGTTGATTGTTGAGCTTCTAATTGGCTATTATTGAGGGGTATTGTGACCCTAATGAAGTATATTGAATGCCTTATGAATTGTTTGGGTGATTGTGGTTGTGTTGGATGGCTTTTAATGGTTGTTTTGTAGGATGGAAAAACTGAAATTTTAGGGGAAATGCTGTCCAAGTGTCTAGGATATTAGGTTCTTGTGAGTTGGGTTGAGATTTGATAGAAATGAACGGTCATAGGGTTTGTTTCTACTTTTAGCCCTAAATGTTATGTATTTTCATTTCCAAGCTATATTTGGGTCTTGCCTTGATAGTTCCTATTAAAAGGTATTCGACTTGTGTTTGGGTCTTAATTGTACTTTTTGATTATTATAGGGCGTGCCGGTGATCCGAGGCTCACGTCGGGCGAAAATTTGTGAAATTTCTTTGTTTGACTTGGTGAGTGTACTACTCACATATTTGTTATTCCGTGGCTTTCTTGTACTTGAATTCTGTGATTTGGACTAGTTGTGATGATTGTTTAGACTAGGTGAGGCGGGGGTGTACTTTACCACTCTCGTACTCTCTGGCCTCTTGACTGTTTATTATATCACTTGAATACCCTTGAATGTACCTGATTTGGTGTCGATTGGATACCATTGTTTTCTGTATCTCTGAACCTTTACTGTTCACTCTGAGCTCTACCTCATTGGAAGTCAATGGACTCGAGCCAGTAAGGACTTGGTCGGGGACATTTGACAAGCCATGGGGACTGTATTTGGGAATCTTTGGGTATGAGACCCTTGATTCCGGTATACTCGAGTAATACCAATTCTGTACTGTTTGGTGTTCGGGCCCGGTAAGGGGAAAGTGAGGTGGACGGATAATTGGAGTAAAGAGGAGTCTACGGTCATGATTACCTGATATACATTGACGGAGGGTCAATGAAATGAGATCAAGTATGGCAAAGCGGAAAAGGGCTCCTGAGAGCCACCCGTATCCTTTATTCCTTACACTTGGGTGTGGTTACTATTGCTTACTTGACATGCGTATTTGGATTGAATATTTCTTGTGTTTACGTGCTCTTGGTATATGTACGTGATAGTACCTCATTGGGCGAAAGCTCACTCCGTTAATTTTGTTTTCCTTACAGGGAATTATCTTTTGGACTTTTGATTTTGAAGAATGAGTTGAGTAGAGCTAGTCAAGAGATTTTGTATAGCTCCTCAATAGTTGGAACCTTAATTGTACTTGGATTTAATACTTCCTTTTGGCTTGTAAACATACGAATGTGGTTTGTAATAGTGAGCGTACTCTTGTCCAATGTATTATATTTGGCTTGTATATATTCTTTTAGTGAATGTTAGATTACCTGTATTCGATTGGGTCTTGGCGGATGGTGACGTGGCAGTCACTATTCACCCTACGTTTTAACTTTTGTTGTCCGTTTTACGATTGTTGGGTTGGCTTAGCGCGCTAATAGTTTCCCGAACGACTTGAGTCAGGATTTGACATTTTGGTAGTCCTGGCGAGAGCTGGGCAGGCAGTCCGCTAACTCCTTTGGTACGCCTTAGGGGAAGGTGGGGCTGTCACAAGTGGTATCAGAGTCTAGGCTAGAAATAACCTGGGCGAACCTGAAACCTGTTTCTTAGAACTCTTGGGGATTGTGTTTAGACACCATTAAGTGTGAATATATTGTTTAAGCTATAAACCTTTGCTATCTTTGTAGGTTATGGCCGGTACCAGTGGAGCAGGCGGAGGCGAGCCACCTTAGAGGCGCCCCCGAGTCATCGACTATCAGGAGAGACCCGGAGGTCCGATCCGGCTGTGGTATACCGCTAGCCGGACCCGCCGCTATAGGCGTTGCCAGTTTTACTCCTACGTGGACCACGTGGTTGAGGCGGTACTTGCCGAGCGACGGAGGCTGAGATGTGACGCCGCCAGGGAGCGGACTGAGACCCTTAGGCTTAAAGGCATCATGTGGATGCAGGCCGATAGGATTGGAGAGCTCTAGGGGGACGTGGCCATGCAGCAGGAGAGGACGGACGCTCTGCGAGTGCAGTTGCAGGTGGTGAACGACCGCCTTACTCGCATAGTCCGAGAGGTGAGAGACCGGTCTGGCGCTATTATCGATGAGTATGGGGCACTCATCCTGGGAGTGATTGGCGCCAATGCGCCAGGGGGAGTTCCAGGTGGTGGAGCTCCAGGTCAGGGAGGCGCCCCTAGCTCTAGTTCTGGGGGGGAGTCGGTTGGCTCCGTGGAGGACTAGATTAGGGTTCCTTGAGCCTTGTTTTGATCCCGTGTGAGGGACACCTAGGAAAAGCTTTTGATTAGTTGTTTTGTACCTTTTGAGACCTAGGTTGTACAGTGTATTTTGGCAGACCCTCTTTTGGATTCACGGGAGTACTTGTGTATATATTTGCTTGACTGCTTATGTATGACTGTTTGACACAATTATGTGTTCCATGTATAAATGTGCTATGTGTATACGTGCTTTATGTGGTGTTTACTTTTGATTTTGTTCGTGCTTATATGACTATATTGATATTATTTTTGTGCCTCGACTTTAGAGTAACTTAGAGAATGGAAGGCACTCGTAGCGGACGAGGCCGCGGGCGCGGGGTTAGGCAACCCACAACTGACGAGGGTACTTGGGATACCACGACTGAACCAAATCCTGAACCTAGGATTGACCCTAGTGCCCAGATAGCTGCTGCTATGCAGCAAATGACTGACCTGTTGGCCCACGTAGTGCAACAGCAAGGCCAACCTCCTATCCAGCAACCTGGGAACCCTGGCCATGTAGTGGAGAGTGAAGATCGGGCTCTAGAGAGATTTCAGAAGTTCTCTCCACCAAAATTTCTGGGCGGGCCAGATCCGGACGTGGCCGAAAAGTGGTTAGAGAAAATGATAGATATTTTTGCCGCCCTACACTACTCAGAGGAGAGACAGGTTACTTTCGCTGTCTTTCAATTGGAAGGGACTGCGCATTCTTGGTGGAACGTGATACGAATGAAGTGGGACTGGGAACAAACACCAAGAACATGGGTAAACTTTGTGCGAGAATTCAATGCAAAATACTTTCCCCCTCTAGTCCAGGAAAAGAAGGAGGACGAGTTTATTAGGCTCCGCCAGGGGACTCAATCGGTGGCTGAGTACGAGAGCCAGTTTACTCGTTTATCTAAGTTCGCCCCTGAACTCATTCTAACGGAGCAAAGGAGAGTTCGGCGTTTTACTCAGGGGCTCAATGTGGAAATTCAAAAGGATCTGGCGGTAGCCCAGATCCATACTTTTAGTGACGCCGTGGAGAAAGCTTTGCGAGTTGAAAATACAAGGCTTCAAGTAAGGAATTTTCAGGTGAAAAAACGGGGGTTCTCTGCGAGTAGTTCGACCCAAGGGGATAAAGGGACCCCTCCTAAGTTTGGAAGAGGAGCCGGTGGGGGAAGGCAACCGGGGATGACACGAGGGACTCCGCCAAGGGGTGGTCACAATGGACGGGGCCCACAGAAAAGCACCTCACAAGGAAGTTCGGCCTCAGTTGCACGCGGACCCTGTGGATTTTGTGGAAAACCAAACCACACTGAGGAAAACTGTTGGAGGAAGGAGAGAAGATGCTTGCGCTGCGGGAGTGCAGAGCATCAAATAGCTAACTGCCCAGTGTTACCTCGGGAGGCGAGAGCAACCACCCAATCGTCAAAGGCCAACTCAGGACAGTCCAAGGTAGAAGGGACAAAGCCAAAGGTGCCAGCTCGAGTTTACTCCCTTGAGCAACAACAAGTCCCTGATCCTTCTGGGGTTGTAGAAGGTACGATCCCTGTTTTCCATCGTCTAGCTAGGATTTTGATAGACCCTGGTGCTACCCATTCCTTTGTTAACCCCAATTTTATGTGCGGCATTGACATAACCCCTGTTAGCTTGCCTTATGACTTAGAAGTTAGTACTCCTACGGGGGACCAACGTTTGATTACTGGTTTGATGTATTCAAATTGTGAAATTTGGGTAGGAGAGAGGAAGCTTTTGGGGAATCTTATAAGTTTAGCTATAAAGGGGTACGACGTTATATTGGGTATGGACTGGCTAGCTAAGTACGATGCACAGCTCGATTGTAAGAGAAAAGTAGTGGAATTTCGTATACCGAGGGAGGCGACCTTAAGGCTAGATATAAGAGGTAGTTTAGCCTCATCTGCATTGATCTCGGGTATTAGGGTTAGGAAATTTCTGTATAGAAGGGCCCAAGGGTTTCTAGCTTTTCTGATAAACACTCCTACTGATAAGTTGAGGGTGGAAGATGTGCCTATTGTAAGTGAATATCCGGATGTGTTTCCTGATGAATTAGTAACTTTACCTCCGGAGAGAGAGATAGAGTTTAAGATTGACCTATTGCCAGGAGCGTCACCTATCTCTAAGACCCCCTATCGAATGGCACCTGCTGAACTCAAGGAGCTGAAGTTGCAGTTGCAAGACCTGTTGGAGCGTGGGTTTATTCGTGAGAGTGGATCTCCTTGGGGGGCTCCGGTACTATTTGTTAAGAAGAAGGATGGAACTTTAAGACTGTGTATCGACTATCGGGGACTAAACAACTTGACTATTAAGAACAAATACCCGCTTCCCCATATCGATGAACTGTTTGACCAGCTCCAAGGCGCCGTGGTCTTTTCAAAGTTAGATCTCCGACAGGGTTACTATCAGTTGCTAATTAAGAAAGAAGATGTACCCAAGACTGCTTTCAATTCTAGATATGGGCATTTTGAATTTGCAGTCATGCCTTTCGGATTGACCAATGCCCCTGCCGCCTTTATGGATTTGATGTATCGGGTTTTCAAACCCTACCTGGACCGATTCGTTGTCGTGTTCATTGACGACATTTTGGTTTATTCTAAAACCCGTGAGGAACATGAGCAGCATTTGAAGTTAGTGTTGCAAACCCTAAGAGATCATCAACTATACGCCAAATTTAGTAAGTGTGAATTTTGGCTGGAGAAAATCTCTTTCTTAGGACATGTGATTTCAAGAGAAGGTATCACAATAGACCCCGCGAAAGTAGAGGCGGTGGCTGAATGGAAGAGGCCAGAAAATTCCACTGAAATTCGCTGTTTCTTAGGGTTGGCTGGGTACTATAGACGCTTTATTAAAGACTTTTCCAAACTGGCCGGTCCTTTAACCGACCTAACGAAGAAAAATGGTCGTTTTGTGTGGGATACTAGGTGTGAAACCAGTTTTCAGGAGTTGAAGCGAAGGTTAACTAGAGCTCCTGTTTTGGCCTTGCCTAGTGGGAAGGACAGTTTCACTGTTTATACCGATGCTTCGAAGGAAGGTTTGGGGTGTGTGTTAATGCAAAATAAGAACGTGATTGCCTTTGCCTCTAGGAAACTAAAAACCCATGAACAAAACTACCCTACCCATGACTTGGAACTGGCTGCTGTGGTCTTTGCTCTGAAAAAGTGGAGACACTATCTTTACGGGGTTACCTTTGAGGTTTATTCAGACCATAAGAGTCTTAAGTACCTTTTCTCCCAAAAAGAGTTGAATATGAGTGTGACAGCCCCACTTTCCCCTAAGGCGAACCAAAGGGGTTAGCGGACTGCCTGCCCAGCTCTCGCCAGGACTAACGGTGCAGTATAAAGCGATCTATCACGTTTTGAAACTTATAATGCGCGCAAACAAGGCAAAAGGGCAAAATAACCCAAAATAAAAGAAATGAAATCCAGAGTCGGCCATGAATAGTAACCGACCCGTCCGAAACCCAACCAAACATTGAAATACATATACAACATAACATTAACCATTTACAAGCCACAATGGCATTTAAAAGTGATACAAAAGTCACTACATATGTGGGTTGCCAAAACAAAAGTGAAAACGGCCCTAATGATACATTTAGGGTCCCATTTTATATACAACACAAAAGAAGCATTCATCTAGTTCATTCGGCAACCAGTTAACAAAATTCATTCCAAAAGGGGCACATTCCTGTAAGGAAAACAAAGAAACGGGGTGAGCTATATGCCCAGTGAGAATACAACCACCATAGCAGCTAAGATCACATAAGCATAACCGTTCAGTTCAAGTATGCAAATAAGAAGTAAATCAAACCAGTGAAAGGATACGGACGGCTCTCAAGAGCCCATTTCCACGTTTACATTCTTGATCCAATCTCATTGACCCTCCGTCAATGTTTAAGAATACCCGACCGTAGACCTCACTTCACTCCATTCCTTCCACCAAACATACCCCAACCGGGCCCGCACTCAAATTCAGTAGCTTTTGGTAATACTCGAGTATACCGGAACCGAGAGTCTCATTACTACAAGGTTCCTCAGTACAGTCCCCGTGGTATGTCACGTATCACGACCAAGCCCTTGCCGGCTCGATCCAAATGACCACCAAACGAGGTTGAGCTCAGTAATACAGTGAGGTCGTTGGACATCGTCCAAACAACACCAAATCAGTTTTCCAGGATTGCAATTCAATAACTCATATAGCCAGTGCAGTATTTCAGTATAACAGTAGACAGTCATGAATGAAATCACAAGGGGGTGAGGGCGATCAAGTACACTCTCACCTCTATCAATTCCAATAGCCAAGTAAGCCTTCAAGGCTTCAAATTCATATATAACAAAGCCACATTGTAACAATTAAGTGAGTAGTATACTCACCAAGCAAGAATGTGGTGTTTCATACACCGTGGTCACCAAGACGTCGTGAGCTACCGTCACGCCCTAAAACATGTAACACATACAATAAGACTCGAGAACGAGTCACCAAACAATGCTAAACACAACCCCAATAGGGTTTTATATGCATAAATGAACATGATAGCAAATCAGAAATTTAAAAGAGCATTAGTCTTGGCCCCGACTTGAAAAACTGTTTTGCACTCATTATGCGGTAATGGCGTCAATTTCACTACGGTTATCGGATGGGGGTGTAAGACCCACCGTTTCGAAGCTATGAATCAGGGCTACAACAATGTAGAAGGTCACTCAGTCCAGTTCCTAGCTTAACTAGGTCAAAAATGCCAAATACTATACCAGAATTACCAAAACAGGTTTGCAAAACACAGAAAACTGTAATCGGTATATTTCAGTCCATACAAGTCCAAATGCCGAAATTCCAAAGGCATAAGTTAGCTAAGACATCCAGCTACATTTTATCAGAAGACACCAACTCCAAAATCCAAACCAATTCCAGTCAAAATGGCCAATTACTATCGCAGTTTTCGCATTCTGTCCAAAGCAGAACAGCTACAGTAATTTCGTCATAACTCATTCTACATTAATCCAAATGGCCTGAAATTTTGCAGGCATCTCAATCACATCAATACCTACAACATTCATGTTTTGAGCAAAGTCAAATTCGGCCTCTAACCCTATGATCCAAAACCGGACAGAATTGGGGATTTAAGAACCCTAGCTTTTCAATTTTCACACCAAATCCAAAATCGGTTGCATTTATCCACATTTCACATCCACTAGAGCCATTATAATCCATTGCCAATCATCACAAACAACCACACCATCATAATCCAATTAAACCAGAAAAATCATCATAAAATGGAAAACTTCACCAAATCAATTCAAACCAAGATAAAAACCAGAAATTTCAGCACTCTTATCACTAATAAGCACAACATAAGCATCATTAGGTGTAGTAGGATGTTTCAAGCTTCACTTACCAAAAACCAAGAGAGAGGAAGATGTTGTGCACCTTAGTCCTTCAAACAAAGTTCACCAAACAACTTACTAGCACTAGAAGGAAGAATTTTATGGAGTGAAAACTAAGTTAAGCAAGTGGTTTAGTTGATTTGAGCTAGAAGTTTGCTAGAATGTTGAAGAGTTTTGTCTTTCTTCTTGCTTAGAGAGGGCCGGCCATAAGGAGGAGAAAAATGATGAATTTTGTGCAATTTTTGATATTTAATCCTTTGGTCAAAAAAGTCAAGAAAGTGAATAGTGTTTCTTAAAGTCCAACCAATGAGAAGATGACACTTGTCACCTCATTAAATGCATTCTTATCTTTCTTTTCTCTCTCACATCAATCACTTCACGCACCCTACTTATCTCTTAACACCCGATAAATTTTACACAGTATCCGGAATTTAACCTAATTGGCCGAATTTTTCCGAACTTTTCGCACTTGTGGATCCCACGTCCACTATTTACTCTTAACTTCCTAAAATTTCTCCAATGCTAGAAAAATCATCTTAAAACTATAATTTCTCATAAAATTCACCAGGAAATTATTTCTAAGCCAGAAAATGCAGAAAACATGCAATTAAGGGGAAATAAACCCTAGGAAAAATATTAGGGTTTTACGGGTTCTCACACTCTCTCCCCCTTAAAAGAATTTCGTCCTCGAAATTTCAACGCATATACATCCGGTCAAGATATCGCTCAGAAACCAATCAAGCATTAGAATTCAATCTAATCCAACTTGTATTCACCCGGTTCCATAAGTTTCCTCAAAGTCAGTCAAATACTAAGAATCATTCTAATCTCATTTATCGTATTTCCATGATCCAGTAAAGCATGGCTTATCAAATAATCACTTATCATATTCAAGTACTAAATATCATGCCAATCCAACTTATCAAATAGTCATGATCCAATAGGGAGTTAAACGCGTAACCAGATAAAACAGGCAAAAGGCTTGAAGTCGGACGTAAAGTCCCAGGTATTTGAAAGAAATTCAGGATATAGCAAAGCTTTAGATCGAAAATTCATCATTGGTGGTGCTGGACAACACAACAAGCTAGCACAACGGCTACGCTTCACCAAAGAATTTCAGTTCAGTAAGTTGGCCCTGGTGGTGCTGGACAACACAACAAGCTAGCACAACGGCTATACTTCACCAAATGCCTCAGTTCAAGTATGTCCCTGGCGGTGCTGGACAACACAACAGGCAATGCCCCACCAGAGAGGTTCAGTTCAACCGCCACAGAAGAGTAGTAGCCGGTTTACAATTACACCAGTACGAATAAGTTCAAGAGTAGGGTCAAAGTAGAGCCAAATACTTCCGGTTCACGGTGCATGAGCACGAATAAGAGCATAAGTTCAAGTTCAAGTACAAGTTCAAGTTCAACTTCAAGGATCATGAGTACGAGTAAGAACACACTGGCCTAACCTCTGTCCAGCAATTCACATTCTTAAACAGTCACAAATTCAAGTCCACATTAGATATGTAAGGCCACACTAGCCTAAACAGGTTCAAGTCTCAAGTAAGCTCAGTCTAATCGATTTCAGGTAGTTCAAGGTTTCTCACCAAACCAACGAAATACTTTCGGAGTTCAAACTTCCTAAGATAGAAATATGGTCACAGAACCAATCGTAATATATGTTGCGCACAAGAAAATCTTACCAAGGTCCCGACTAGGTTAAACCATTATCCCTTGGTAAATCTAACCTTCTGGTTTATTCTCAATTCATATTCAGCACTGGGGACCCATTAAATTATATGAAACTATCCATCAATTTGTCTCACAAGTACAGGATTGTCTAAGCCCTCGGCCACGGTCCCCTTTTCTCATTCTTGCTGCTCTACTTAATAGAAGTCTATAAGCACAGGAAAAACATAGGAAAAGCATCATTAGGCATAAAGAGCTTAATGCATATACAAAGTCCACAAATGTTTATAAGCAGGACATGATTCTTTACAGGTATCAAAAATTATAGCACGGATTAAAAGTCACAAAATAAGGCCAATACGTTATATATTGCATATAGGCAATTAAGTGCCACAAAATATAGTAATATATACAAGCAGGATACAAAAGGCCTCACAGCGTGCACCACCCTTCCTAGGGCTATAGCTAAACCAAAAATCCAATCAATCCATAACACAAGCTAGAACCAAGATTATCCATTCGAAGTTCAAAATCTTTAATAAACAAGCCACCAGTCAAAACACCATCATCTCCAAAATCAACCAGTCTTAGGGTTTTGTAATTAAAGTTTCAAGCTCCAAGTTCAAATCCAAGAAACAAATACAACTTGCTAACTTACATGTCAAATGGAAACCAAGTCAAATAGGCTCACTAACTTCGTACTCTTGAATACAATCATTCTATATCTCAAAGTCCCTCAGTCCGTACACTTAAAGATAAGCTTACCCTTCTAGAAAGTCAAGAATTTGAAACCATAAGTAAAATATATAAAGTAATCCGAAACTTATCAAGTTCAGGATTTTCATTATAATTACAATAGCTCACCATCCTTTCGAAAACTAAAGATATATTTGTTTTCATGTAAAGCATAGAAAAATTCAAGTGCGAAAAGATACAATCAAGGGAAAACTTAGTTTATAAACTTTTAACCTTAACCACCCATCATATACAAAATTCAACAACTCATCAGTTATTCACAAATTTTCAACTTTGAACTTCAAGTCAAATTCACATTTTGACTAAAATCGGCAAATTACACATACTTAAAACGTATATATCTTATTTCCAATCATCGTTTGCAAATAAAACTAGTACCTCCTAGTTTTTCTTTAAAATTCCAAAGCATAATTTTTTTGAAGGTATGTGGGCGGAAAATGCATTTTACTCCTTTGGTACCTTTTATCTCAGTTCAAAATCATTACACATAAAACTTGACTATCACATCTCATCTTTTATCCATGGCCATGGCCAGTACTAGGAATCACCTCAATTCCTTCCACACTTACAAACATAATAGAATTCAAATTCGTCCAATCTTTCACTAGTCATCTAATTCCTCAATTTTTTCCTACAAGTCCCAAATAAGGAATTTTCAAACAATCAATTTCTTTGTCCCACTAGGATACAATAGCTCCTCGTTCACATAATATTCAAATTAAACTCACAGTCAGGCATCCTAAACTTCAAACTTAGGATACACTATAGAGATCTGAAGCCTAAGCTCTGATACCACCTGTGACAGCCCCACTTTCCCCTAAGGCGAACCAAAGGGGTTAGCGGACTGCCTGCCCAGCTCTCGCCAGAACTAACGGTGCAGTATAAAGCGATCTATCACGTTTTGAAACTTATAATGCGCGCAAACAAGGCAAAAGGGCAAAATAACCCAAAATAAAAGAAATGAAATCCAGAGTCGGCCATGAATAGTAACCGACCCGTCCGAAACCCAACTAAACATTGAAATACATATACAACATAACATTAACCATTTACAAGCCACAATGGCATTTAAAAGTGATACAAAAGTCACTACATATGTGGGTTGCCAAAACAAAAGTGAAAACGGCCCTAATGATACATTTAGGGTCCCATTTTATATACAACACAAAAGAAGCATTCATCTAGTTCATTCGGCAACCAGTTAACAAAATTCATTCCAAAAGGGGCACATTCCTGTAAGGAAAACAAAGAAACGGGGTGAGCTATATGCCCAGTGAGAATACAACCACCATAGCAGCTAAGATCACATAAGCATAACCGTTCAGTTCAAGTATGCAAATAAGAAGTAAATCAAACCAGTGAAAGGATACGGACGGCTCTCAAGAGCCCATTTCCACGTTTACATTCTTGATCCAATCTCATTGACCCTCCGTCAATGTTTAAGAATACCCGACCGTAGACCTCACTTCACTCCATTCCTTCCACCAAACATACCCCAACCGGGCCCGCACTCCAATTCAGTAGCTTTTGGTAATACTCGAGTATACCGGAACCGAGAGTCTCATTACTACAAGGTTCCTCAGTACAGTCCCCGTGGTATGTCACGTATCACGACCAAGCTCTTGCCGGCTCGATCCAAATGACCACCAAACGAGGTTGAGCTCAGTAATACAGTGAAGTCGTTGGACATCGTCCAAACAACACCAAATCAGTTTTCCAGGATTGCAATTCAATAACTCATATAGCCAGTGCAGTATTTCAGTATAACAGTAGACAGTCATGAATGAAATCACAAGGGGGTGAGGGCGATCAAGTACACCCTCACCTCTATCAATTCCAATAGCCAAGTAAGCCTTCAAGGCTTCAAATTCATATATAACAAAGCCACATTGTAACAATTAAGTGAGTAGTATACTCACCAAGCAAGAATGTGGTGTTTCATACACCGTGGTCACCAAGACGTCGTGAGCTACCGTCACGCCCTAAAACATGTAACACATACAATAAGACTCGAGAACGAGTCACCAAACAATGCTAAACACAACCCCAATAGGGTTTTATATGCATAAATGAACATGATAGCAAATCAGAAATTTAAAAGAGCATTAGTCTTGGCCCCGACTTGAAAAACTGTTTTGCACTCATTATGCGGTAATGGCGTCAATTTCACTACGGTTATCGGATGGGGGTGTAAGACCCACCGTTTCGAAGCTATGAATCAGGGCTACAACAATGTAGAAGGTCACTCAGTCCAGTTTGTCGCGCCCCATTTTTTGATAAATAAATAAATGGTTTAAAAAATGTATTTTTTGATTCAATTTGTTATTGTAAAATGAATTTTGATTACAAAGAAAAATGGGTCTAAATGGGGTTTTGAGAATGCGACGATTTGACCCAAAATGTAGCTTAAAAAGGGTTTTTGAAATTAAAATCGGAGTCGCCACTTGGTAATGAGTTAAGGTGTACCAAGTCACCTAAAAAATGAATTTTTTAAGAAAAATGAGAAAAAATTAGTAAGAAACCCCTTTTAAACGACTCCTAGTCCACGTAAACCAAGGAAAAAGGTTCGGGAGTCACATTTGACAAAGCGAAAGGCAAGGATACAATCCAAGGCACCCCTTTGACCTAGCCAAGGCTAGTTGCGTGATTTAATCAAAGATTTTCTTGTTTTAACCAAAGAATTTATTACATTTGGATGTGCTACATGAAATGCAAAACCCTAGATTCTAAGATGTCTCTTGTAAGGTTTTTGGTCCCAACCACATGAATTGTGGCGGCCAATGAAAGAAAACCTTATAGAGGTCGATTAATGCAAATGATGATTCAAGTGCAAGTGTGCAAGTGTATAAAAAGGTGCATGTGTGCAATTGTATGGAAATCCAAGTGTTTGTGTGCAAGTGTATGAAATATAGTGATAAGTGTATATAGATCGTAATTAAGTACAATTTTGTGAAGTAGAAACCAAAATTGAACAATAAGGAAAGGAAAAGTAATGAGGAAATGTGAATTGAAAAAGTGAGTAAGTGAAAATGAGAATGAATGAACCTAAAGGAATGCATCAGGTCGGGTATGGGAATGACTCCTAACTTTTTCGACTTCGATTTTCCCTTTGATTAGAAAGCAAAACTAGCGTGCTAAGGCTATCGAGTAGCCACACTCGCTCGTTTCCCTTATCAGAAGGGGACTCTTCAGGCAAATGAACCCTATAACTAGCATGAAATGCAAAAAATCCTAAAATGAAAGGAAAAGGGGTTCGAGGGGCATGCAAAATGATAAAACTAAAAAGAATGCATGACATGTAATGAACATGCAAACATGTACTAACGAGGGGAAATCCCTAAGGGTCTAGCGTTGGACTAGCCCATTCTATGAATTCCGACTAGCGTTGGACTAGTGGAAACGTACATTCATCCATCACATTCATTCAGGGATATGGAAAGCGAGTAGACATGTCAATCACATAGCACATAACACTTAGCATGCATATCTAAATGCCAAAACCTAAGAAAACGATTAAACATATAGCACATAGACATGCAAGACACATAAGGTGATTAAGGCCCTAACTATTACATTTGCTAGCTAGGCACAAGTCTTCAACAGCTCTTCATCGAATGCTCCTCCAAACCCTATCTATTACAAGCCAAGAGGTGTACACATACCCCATAAAGAATAACTTAAATAAAAAGCAAAAGTAAATGACATAAATAAAAGAAATTAAGGAAAGGCTAAGAAAGCAAAGTAGACATGTATTTCTCACGTAGCACGTTGGTTCACACAGGAGAGACACAAAAAGGAAAAAGAAAATATACCGCCCTTGAAATGAAGCTCTAATGGAGTGAAATCAACTTATTCATCCTCCAAAATAAAAGAAATGGTCAAGGTACCAATTTATTTGGCAAATAATTACAAAGGATAAAAAATAAACATGAATTTGAATCAATTAAATCATGTCAACAACCCACATTTAAGAAGTCAAAAGAAGAAAGGACTTGATTGCAAAAATTAACAAAGTCTTGGGGTCAAAATTAAAGAAAAATAAAGTTCAAGGACCTAATTGTAATTAAATTAAGGACCGAATTGAAAGAAGTTGAAAATATTCAGGGCCACAGTACAGTTAAAGAGAAATTCAGGGACTGATTTGCAAAATTGTTTTCTGGTTTCTTAATGGACCAAACCATTGGGCTATTTTATTTATTTGTTTGGGCCAAAGATCATTCGGCCCAATCGGAAGTCCAAGGAAAACAATCTGGCTAGCCCATCATTTTCACTAATCTAGCTCAAACAAAATTAAGGGCCTCAAGTTTCCAAGCCCAAATCATAAACCCAAAAGAAGCAAACCAAAAAAAAACCATTAGCCCAAACCAGCTAAGTTTTATTACCCAAAAACCTACACCATAACTAAACCCAACAAAAATTAGTAAATTAACTAAAATCATTAAGCCACAATTATGATCTAAATCCCCGAATTAATTTATCCCAAAAAGTCACATAAAATAGGCAAATATGGATTAAGCTTAAAAGGGCGAAATTAGTTCAGCTTTTCCAATTTTTGGGGTCATATCAAAACAGGGGGGAACTTGAGGGGTTCATATGCAACAGAAATAAGGATCTAATTGAAGGACTTATGGAGGTTTTGGGGCGACAGGGAAATTAGGTAACAATTAAGGGGGTTTTCAGAATTATTTTCAGACAAGCTACGAAGCTTCAAGCTACGGAACTTCATCTTCTTCGTTGGGTTTTTGCCATTTTTCAGACGCCATTTTCATAGCTTATTCAAGCAACACTCACAATTCCAAACCAAATCCAGCAAATTCGTTTCCAAAACCCCCCTAAAACTTCAACGTCTACACAACCCCACTGTAGGAAGCCAGTCATTGCAGATCAAACGAAAAACCAAATGGACGAACATGCCACGGCAGAGAAATGAAGTCAGCTTTCTAGTAGCATTTTCGGTTGGGCATTCCGTCGAACACCAAACGGACATTACAAATTTTCACCAATTTCTCGCCCAATTATCATAAATCAGCACCCAAAATTTCGTCGAAATGCAAAGTAAAACATCATTCCAATCAACCCATAGAGCATTTACAATCAAAAAGAAAACGGACAATCAATCAAGAAAACTGCATAAACCAATTCACAGAAACATGCTTGGGGTTGGGGATTTTTCCAGAATTTGCACTCGAAGAAATCAAGCTGAAAGTTAAGGGAAGAAAACGGCTTACAATGTTCTTGGTGGAGCTTCGCAGGCGGTAATGGCAAGTTGGGGTGGTCGACGGAGGGAGCGAATGAATCGGAGAATTGGAAATCTTCGCTGCTGTTGCTGCTCAGGTCATCCACGGAAGAAGAGCAGGTGGAGAAGGGGTTTATGCCTCCTGGTGGCTGCGCTGGAGTCGGGAAGTGCGTCAGGTAGCTAGACGGCGCACGAGGTGGAAGTGCTGCGCAGAGCTCGGAGGTGGCGAAAGGAATAGCCCTAGCGGAGGGAGAAAGAGAAGCGGTTGACGAAGGGACGGATGGCAGAGGTGGCGATGGGGGTTGGAATCGGGGACCGCCGTTGGCTGGGTGTTGTTGGTCATCTTCTCCCCTTTCCCTTTTCAGATTTTTTCCTTTTTGTTCATCCGCCGCTCCTCTGTTTCTTTTTTCTTGTTCTTTCTCTGTTCTGTCGAAACCTTTTCCTCCAATTTTCAGATTTTGGCCTCTGTTCTGTTCTATCTCTCTCAGTCTCTCTCATTTTGCTCCCAAATTTCACCTTCCCCAAATTCCAGATTTCCCTTGCCGTCGATCTTCCAAACCTCCGTCCGCCGCCGTCCTGAATTTTCCTCCTCTGTTTTTCCCTTTTTTGTTCTCCCCCCTAGCCGCTGTTTTTCATTTTGCTTTCTGTCTCTCTCGTTTTGCCTCTCGACAGTTTCCCCAAATTTCCAGATTCAATCCCCCCCCTTTGTCCTTGTTCTATTTCATTTTTTTAACTCCAAAAGCCTGCTCTGTTTTCCCTTTTCGCCGCCTCCCTGTTTTTCTTTTGCCCTTAGCCAACCTCCTTCTTTTTTCATCCGTTGCAATTTTCCTTTTTCTTCTCTAGTCCCCCGTACCTCTCTCTCTCCATCCCCCCTCCTAAGCTAAACAAGTGTCCTCCTAAGTGTTGTGTTATCAAAATAAGCAAAGGGACACTTGTCCCCAAATTCCTTAACCACTTGTCCAATGATTGTTTTGTACACTTGTTCAACATACACATTTCCACCTATTTTGCCACTTTCATTTTTCTTCAAAAATCAATTAAAAATAAATTAACAATTTTCAAACCAAATTTAAGAGAATTAAAGCCACTTTTAACATCTTACAAAAATGAAAATGATGAATCTAACCCAATTAAAAATTTAAAATAAAAATAAATAATAAATAGATAAAAAAAATGAAATTAAAAATAATCAAAATTTGGTGTCTACAGTTTGCCCCTCTTTGTCTGAGTTTTGGAAAAACTTGAGACAAAGAAGTAGACACCAAATACCTACCTGCTTTATTTGGTGGCGAACGTCACGAACGGTGGACGTTTTAGAAACGGGGACTGACCCCTATTGACAAAGCTTAAAATGGAATTGACTCAGACAGGAAATTTAAAACGGGACTGACCCGAACAGGAATTTAAAAACGGGACTGACCCGAACAGGATTTGAAATCATGGGACTGACGCGAACAAAATGTAAAATCATGGGATAGACCCACGGGATAGAAATGGGATAGAAATGTAAAATCATGGACAGAAATTTAAATGGGATAGACCCGGACTGAAATTTAAATGGGATAGACCCAGACAGAAATGTAAAACGGGACTGATCCGAACAGAAAAATTAAAATTGGGACTGACTAGAGAAGGAAATTCAAATCATGGGACTGGCCCGAACAAGCTTTAATTGCGGGACTGACCAGAATAAGCTTTGAATCGCGGGACTGACCCGAATAAACTTTGAATTGCGGGACTGACCCGAATAAGCTTTTGATCATGGAATTGACCCGAAAATGCTCTTGATCATGGGACTGACCCGAAAATGCTTTTGATCGTGGGACTGACCCGAATAAGCTTTTAATCGCGGGACTGACCCGAACAGGCTTTGAATCGCGGGACTGACCCGAATAAGCTTTTGATCATGGGACTGACCCGAAAATGCTTTTGATCATGGGACTGACCCGAAAATGCTTTCGATCGTGGGACTGACCCGAATAAGATTTTGATCGCGGGACTGACCCTAACAGGCTTTGAATCGCGGGACTGACCCGAATAAACTTTGAATCGTGGGACTGACCCGAATAAGCTTTGAATCGTGGGACTGACCCGAATAAGCTTTTGATCATGGGACTGACCCGAAAATGCTTTTGATCATGGGACTGACCCGAAAATGCTTTCGATCGTGGGACTGACCCGAATAAGATTTTGATCGCGGGACTGACCCGAACAGGCTTTGCGGGACTGACCCGAATAAACTTTGAATCGTGGGACTGACCCGAATAAGATTTTGATCATGGGACTGACCCGAAAATGCTTTTGATCATGGGACTGACCCGAAAATGCTTTCGATCGTGGGACTGACCCGAATAAGCTTTTAATCGCGGGACTGACCTGAACAGGCTTTGAATCGCGGGACTGACCCGAATAAACTTTGAATCGTGGGACTGACCCGAACAAGCTTTTGATCATGGGACTGACCCGAATAAGCTTTTAATCGCGGGACTGACCCGAGCAGGCTTTGAATCGCGGGACTGACCCGAATAAACTTTGAATCGTGGGACTGACCCGAACAAGCTTTTGATCATGGGACTGACCCGAAAGTGCTTTTGATCGTGGGACTGACCCGAAAATGCTTTTGATCATGGGACTGACCCGAAAGTGCTTTTGATCGTGGGACTGTCCCGAAAATGCTTTTGATCATGGGACTGACCCGAAAATGCTTTTACAATCGGTCAGTGGGGTTAAAACCCGATCCTGTCGAGGTGAACTTGATTTGATTTTTGCCTTTGATTTTTTTTTTTTTGATTGATTTTTTTGATTTTTTTTTTTTGATTTTTGATTTTTTTGATTTTGACTTTTTGATTTTTTGATTGAGAGAGACTTGTCGAAATAACTTGCCCCAGTGTGATGAATTAGTCAGTGGGGTTAAACCCGAAGCCTGCCCAAAAGGAAATTGGCGGCACGAAATCCAGGCCCAACGGGATCTTGTGAAGTTGGCGGCACGAAATCCAGGCCCAACGAGATCTTGTGAAGTTGGCGGCACGAAATCCAGGCCCAACGAGATGTTTGAAAGGTTGGCGGCACCAAGTCCAAGCCCAACAAGATTTTTGAGATGTTGGCGGCACCAAATCCAGGCCCAACGTAGTGATGTAATGTTGGCGGCACGAAATCCAGGCCCAACGTGATAAAAGCGGTCAGCGGGATAAAACCCGGTCCTGCCGAGGTTGGTGGGATAAAACCCGGTCCCAACGTGATAAAAGCGGTCAGCGGGATAAAACCCGGTCCCAACGTGATAAAAGCGGTCAGCGGGATAAAACCCGGTCCTGCCGAGGTTGGCGGGATAGAACCCGGTCCCAACGTAAAAAAAAGCGGTCAGCGGGATAAAACCCGGTCCTGCCGAGATAAGCGGTCAAGAAATTGAATTTGATTTTCCAAGAAACAAGAATTTGAACTTGATTTTTGATTTTTGAATTTTCCTGATTTTTTGCAAGAATCTTTTTCAAAAATAATTTGCCCCAGTGTAGGGCCCTTTTCCCTTCTTTTTCTCTTTCTTCGGCATCGGCCTTCAACATCACCAGATGCTCTTTCGTCGATTTCAACAATGAATACCTGCACAGGGGGCTTACCAAAATATGACATGCATTCACATTTACATGAAAAGAGTAGCGTGATTGATTTGAAAGATGCATTATTTGATTCTTGGACGAAATCCTCAATTGGACTAACAAAAATATTTGCCCCTGCGTGGGCTTATTCTCACAAATTCTCATAACAAAAATTTGCCCCAGTATGGGCTTATTTCGTGAAATCTTATGAATAAAAGAATTTGCCCCAGTTCGGGCCCCTTTGGTTGCAAAAATTTGTTCAGATGATTTTCCATTTATTTGAACAAAGAAAAACCGCACTTTCTAAAATTTAGAAAAGAATGCACATATACAACAATGTGAAGAAACTTTAAAACGTCAAGTTTGAACTGATGCAGAAATTTCGTGATGAATTCCTCGAAGTAACACCAAATTCAAGAAGATTTCTTCCTCACTTTTAGCATTGGTGTTTTGGGTAATGTGTCACCATTTCTGGTTGGCTCATCTTTTCAGGACCAATCAAGTGACTTTATTATTATTTTTTTTTTGAAATGGCTAAGGAAATGGGAGGTCAGAAACTGTCTCTTTTTTTTTTTTTTTTTTTTGTGGTGCCCCAATTGTATGTAATCCATTCAATGTCACATTTTAGTGAAAGCAAATAGTTTGTCCCCCTCATTTCTTAAGAAAACGTAGTCAACATATAAGCTTTATAGGCTTGCAACAAAATGGGTAGAAGCAATAGCTAAACCTGTGAAAACTGGTTATACCCCCATGATCACGAATGATTGATGGATTTCTTACGAGCATAATCCTCACTTTGGATTGTCATGAAGGAATAAGTCAACTATGGACTTTATTAGCTTGTAATGTGGCTTGAAACGATAGTTGAAGGATAAGACTTTCAAGGACATAGCAACGAAGATTGCATTTTCCCAAAATTGCCCCTATTTTGAACTCGAAGATTCTGAACTTTGTTCGATCACTCAATAGGGACTTCACCATCGAATCCTTTGTATTTCATTTTTCCTTTTTGCTTTTCCGTTTTCTTTTCTTTGATCTGGTGGGTTTTCCATGGTGAGTAGCGTCAACCTCATACTCAAGCAATTCAGAAATACAGCTAAACTTTTCCGGCATCAGAAATTTTCTTGACAGGGCCATTGCAAAAAACAGAAGTCAGGACTTTCGGCTTTTGTAATGGGGTCAGGTGGGGTGTTTAGAAAAGTTAAGGCTTGAAGGCAGATTTTAAGAGTGGTTTGAAGAATCTGAGATCGCATTGTTGCGTCAACCCTATTTTAGGGTTAAATCAAAATTTGCCCCAGTTTATGCTCAATTGAGGCTTTTTCTTTTTCTTTTTCTTTCTTTTTGGGCTTTGATTGATTTTTTTTTTTTGCTTTCTGCCCCCCCCCTTTTTTTTTTTTTTTTTTGAACTTTTCACAAAATTTGCCCCAGTTTACTTGTGAACTGAGGTTCTCTTTTCTTCTTTTGTCTTTTGATTTTGTGGCTTTTCACTTTTTCACTTCTTGAAATTTTCCTTTTCAACTAAAACTTGTCCCAGTGTGGGGTTTGCGATTCTCAGGGGTTGCCAAATGAAGTATTTTATTCTGAAGGCTCAAAAGGGAAAACTAGGGATAGAATGTCCGATTGGAAAAGAAGATGGCCTGACTTGTATTCCGTTCCTTACAATAACTCTGAAAGGAAACTTTCGTTAATGCGAAATTTTTTTTTTTTTTTTGCATGTATCTGAATTACTGACTGAGGAAGTGTGAGGACTCGCAAATTCCTTGTATTTTTCCTCAAAAATACCCTTTTATTTGAAAATTATTATTTGTCAAAGCCCACTACCCAATTATTTCACAATAAGTGTAAGTAAACCTAGAAAATAGGGTTTTACGCTTCGGTTTCAAGTTTGGAGCAAAATTAGGGTTTTCGCGATTTTTCGCCGGATGAATTTTCGGTACAGAGTAAGGATTAAATTTGAGAATTAAAAGTGACTTTTAAGTGAGAAATAATATGAGACTAGTAGCAATGATATAAGGTTAGTGAATGGGAATTAAAAACCCTAGTACGTGAGTTTTTAAGAAAAACGGCGCGAACCGGCGGGTCCCGCGCACTACCGATTGAACGCACCACTTGACCCCCACTTTCTTGCCATACAAGCTCATTAATATTTGAGCAAAATATCTCCTAAATTCCAACTAAGCCTGACCGAAATTAATGGCTGAAAATACAAGAAAGAAAAAGAAAATTTTACTTGGTAAGGTTTGTGACAAGTGTCACACCCTTAGTGGCCATTGACCAAGACAATTGTTCAACCTTCTTATCCCCAAATTGGCTTCATTCACCTTCATTTTTGCTGCTACTGGCCGAGAGAAACAAGAGAGAAAAACACCAAAGGAAAACAATTCCATCTTCTTGATTTGCTTCAATTAAGTAAGAAGTTCCAAATCCAAACCGATTAAAGGGTAGCTTGTGAGTTGGGAAGCTTGAGGAAACCAAGAAATTTCAAAGGGAGTGCTCTATCACTCCTCCAAGCCTAGCTTTTGAGGTATAAACATCTAATCATGATCTTGGTTGCTTCAAATCTTGCTTTAAGATGTTTCTTTTGCTTAAGTTGTGGCTTAATTTCATGATTTTGCAAGTGGGTGTGATGAATTTGGGATGAATAAGCAAGTAAGGGTTTCATAGTATTCTGCCTAAATTTGATGTATGATGCATATATGTTGTGAATAAGGTTATAAAAGGGACTTTGGTAGTGATTAGAACAAGAAAAGTGAGAAGGTTCCATTAAATACCAAAAATTCCAGATTTCTGGAAATTCTTGCTTCCATTCTGTCCGAATTTGAATCCCTATGTTAGAGCCCGAATTGGCCTTAGGTCAAAGAATGAAAGTTGTATAGAATGGTATTTTATAGGTGCTTACAAAATTTCAGCTCAATCGGAGCAACGTAGGACGTGAAAAGTCCAAAATACCCTTACTGTTTTAAGTATTTCCTAAGCAGTCCGTGAGATCAGTTAAGTTCCGTTTATCACGTTTTTCGACTAGGATCCATTCTGATTTAGCTCTGGGCCAAAACATAAAAGTTTTAGTGTTCTGAAGTAGCTTTAAAATGCCTCAAATAAAACCGGATTCGGACTTGTGTACACTGAGTTATGTCCATTACAGTGTAATGTATTTAAACAGCCGACGAATTGATTTCTGGTTTAGTAATTTGAGAATTTGACCAAGTTACATTAGAAACTGGACTAAGTGACCTTCATGAACATTGTAGCCCTGAGTCTTAGCTTCGAAACGGCATAGGTTACGTCTTAATCTGATAAGCGTAGCCTCGGATAAGTTATTTCCTCTTTCATACGTCAAATCTGTCTTTTGCTAAATTGAAATTCTGCACTTGTTATTACTATATTTCTTATTCTTATGATATTGTGAGCCTATGGAACGGCTCTTGACTTGAATTGCTTATGTGTGATGTTGGGTTGTGGTTGAGGAAAAATAATGAAGCCAAAATGGCTGGAAAATTAGGTAAACACAAAGGGCGTGCTGCCCAAATTTTCGCCCGAGGGCTAGGTTTCTATTTGAACTTGTATACTTTTGTTTGGCCAATACCATGACCGGTTTTCCATTTTAAAACATGATTTTTCATCCTTGGGTTCAAACAACCCTCTTCTTACTTGAAAGTCATCTTTACACGTTTTACTCCTAATTAGTCGGGTTTCTTTGTTTCCCTTAAATGTTTTGCTCGATAAACTATAATAATGTTCTCTTGTTCAACCTTAGGTTTCATTGGTGATTAAGGGTAATATCCGGAAGGATATTTTGCACGATATTTTGCATTTCTAGGTGAGTGTTCCTTATTTGATTCTATGGCTTGTTGTTATCATTTGCTAATGTGTTAAGTGCTTTTAATGATTTCCAAAACGAGCTTTCTAGGCGAGTGTGTACTTTATCGCACTCGACCTAAATAACTGTGCAATTTTCAAGGATTTAATGATTGAAATGTTACTTGCGCATGAATGTAAGCCTTTTGGGCTGAACTGGCCATTGCCCTTGTTACCGGTCGTCTCGAGCCAGAAGCGGACTCGGTCGGGCGATTAGGGACTTGGGTGAACGTTTGGTATACTCGAGTATTACCCTGTAGGTTGGTGGAGACTGGCCAACGGCCAGGACGGGGGTGAATGAATGAATGAATGAACGAACGAACGAACGAGGGTTTATTGATAAACGAAAAATGCATTTTCAAATGATTGGAGGAACAAGGGGAAATGTCAGGAGAACGAATGAACGAAATCACGAATTGCTCCTTGTGAGCCGTATCCTTTTAATGAATGTGTTACTATCGCTTTCCATTGTAAATGTTTCTTGAATTATTGATACTCCATGTTTAATGTATTCGATTGATTATCTGATTATGTGTTCGGAACCTCACTGGGCTTTTAGCTCATTCCTTTAGTTTTGTTTTCCTTACAGGGGAAGGCGAGCGAGGACGTGAGCTTGAGATAGACTAGCCAATCTAGTTTTGTTTCTTTTGTTTCTTTTGTAGTGGTTCTCGCCTAGTGCTTGGCACGGGCTGGACGTATGAAGGATTGAGAACCCTTGTATATTTGATGTTTATATTCTCTTTTGGGTTGGCAATGTATATAAGTTCCGCTTTAAGTTTGGATCAATGCCCTATTTATTCTTGTGATTGATTTCAATTTTTAATTGAGGACTGTAGCGAATGACTGAGTCCCGGCGAGAGCTGGGCAGGCGGCCCGCCGAACCCTCTGGTACGCCTTAGGGGGAGGTGGGGTCGTTACAGGAAGACCCTTGTTCATCCATATTTGTGAGACATAGGCGATCCACGTGGACAAAACTCTTCCTTTTTTCCAAAAATTGGAACCCAAATGGAATCAAATTTCCCCAATTCGCGGTTCCCTTTCCCCTTTTCCTTTTTTTTCCTTTTTTTTAAAATTCCCCAATGTGGGGTGCGATCATATGTGCACTCGAAAAGAACCACCAATTTTTTTTGGCTCAAATGAGGATGCAAGGTATAAATGGTGTTTAGGTCGTAGAAACGATGGCCAAAGTATCATTCTTACACCTCATGACAATCAGAGTAACGCAATGCTCATTGAAAATCCACTCCCTTTTGATATTTGAAAATTTTCCATGTAGGGTAGTGATCATCAAGGCGCTTATTTGAAACGAAATTATTCTTTTAAAGGTTCAAACGGGAGAGCAAATGATAAACTCTGTATAGATAGAGAAAAGACTGCTCAAAGTATCATTCCAACTTTTCAAAACAAACAAGAATAATGCACATTTTTGCTTTCACTTAGATGTGAATTGAATCGGTTAGTGTGAGAACCCGTAAAAAAACCCTAATTATTTTCCTAGGGTTTTAGTTCCCTTAATTGCATAATTTTTGCATTTCTGGCTTGGAAATATTATCTGGGTGGATTTTATGAGCAATTATAATTTTTAGATGATTTTTCTAGCATTGGTGAGTTTTTAGAAAATTAAGAATATATATTGGACGTGGGACCCACTAGTGCGAAAAGTTCGGAAAAATTCGGCCAATACGGTTAAGTTTCGGATACTGTGTAAAATTTATCGGGTGCTAAGAGATAAGTAGAGTGTGTGAAATGATTGATGTGAGAGAGAAAAGAAGGATAGGAATGCATTAATGAGAGTGACAAGTGTCACTTTCTCATTGGGTGAATTTTAAGATTTACTATTCACAATTTTGACTTTTTGACCAAAGGATTAAATATCCAAAAATTGCCCAAAAATCACCATTTTTCACTCTTGGATGGCCGGCCCTCTTGTGCTAAGAAAGGAAGAAAACCTCTTCAATTTTCAAGTCCCAACTAGCTCAAATCACCCAAAATACTTGCTTCCATCTATTTCTACTCCATAAAATCTCTTTAGTTGATGTTAGTGAGTGTTGTAGTGAAGCTTGTTTGAAGGTTTAAGGTGTCCAACATCCTCCTCTCTCTTGTTTCTTGGTAAGTGAAACTTGAACACCCTCTTACACCTTATGAAGCCTAAGTTATGCTTATTAGTGATTAAAGTGTTGAAACTTCTGGTTTTTATCTTGGTTTGAAGTGATTTGGTGAAGTTTTCCATTTTATTGATGATTTTCTGGTTTCATATGATCTTGATGGTGTGGTTGTTTTTTATGGTTGGTAATAAGGGGCTTTGGCTCTAGTAGGTGCATATGATAGAAAATTGCAATCAATTTTGGATTTGGAAGAATTTCTGGAAAATTAGGGTTCTTGGTTGAACATTCTGTCCGAAATTTTAGGTCATAGATAGAGGCCGAATTGGACTTTGCTCAAAACATGAAAGTTGTAGGTATTGATGATTTTGAAGTGCCTGCAAAATTTCAGGGCATTTGGAGTAGTGTAGAGTGAGTTATGACGTTTTTACTGTTGCTGTTCTGGGTGAACAGAATGTGCGAACTGCGATGGTAATTGTCTGTTTTGACTGGAATTGGTTTGGATTTTGGAGTTGGTGTCTTCTGATGAAATGTAGCTGGATGTCTTAGCTAACTTATGCCTTTGGAATTTTGGCATTTGGACAGGTATGGACTGAGATATACCGATTACAGTTTTCTGTGTTTTGCAAACCTGTTTTGGTGATTCTGGTTTAGTGTTTGGCATTTTTGACCTAGTTAAGCTAGGAACTGGACTGAGTGACCTTCTACATTGTTGTAGCCCTGTTTCATAGCTTCGAAACGGTGGGTCTTCCACCCCCATCCGATAACCGTAGTGAAAGTGGTGTCATTACCGCATTATGAGGTCAAGTACGTTTTTTTGTTAAGGCCTAAGTTAAAGCCATTTCTTAATTTCTGGTTACCTATGATGCTTATATATGCATATGAAACCTTATTGGGGTTGTGGTTGGCATTGGTTTATGACTCGTTATCGAGTCTCTTTTAGGGCTTGCTTTCATTTCGGTTGTTTCCTAGTTAATTTTTGTACTTGTACCACTTTGAGCCTAGTGAACGGCTTTTGGGAAATGAGATGAATTTTGTGTGAGATGTTGGGACTGATTTGAGGATAGAATGTAGCCTTAATGGCTGGAAAAGTAAGAGATTTAGGGGAAGTGCTGCCCGATTTTCTAGGCCGTTTGGTTCCTTTAAGTTAGGTTTGCCTTTTGGTAGAATGAAAGGCTTTTGGGTTGTTTGCGCCTAGGTCTTCATGCTACCTTTTCGTTTCCAAGAAAATCATGTTTTGCACCCTTGCATTAGTATTTATTTGGCAAGGCGTACGACGTGTAGTCGAGCCTCACATGTGCATTCTGTTTACTCGATTCTGGAAGTAAAACCTTCAATTGGTTTATTTTGATTATTTTAGGGTTTCTTGGCGATTAAGGCCAATCTGAAGTGAAACTTTTTGAAGTTGAATCGGTGAGTGTACCACTCCCCTTCATTGTTGTTTAACTTGATTTTGCTCTGCAATCTGTTTATTTGTTCGAGACGAGGGTGTACTTTATCACACTTGTTCTCTAGTCTGATCATATGCCAATTTACTATGCAAAATTTGAATCTGTTATCTATGTCTGCATCTGTTCGGATTTCTATGACCTATGAGCTCAATCCTGTGGCTAAGTTATTCGAGTCGGGCCGGCAAGGGCCTGGACGATTAGATAACGAACCACGGTAGTCTGTTCGGGGATTTTGGGTATTGAGACCCTTGATTCCAGGTATACTCGAGTATTACCATTTCTGTTCGGTTACGGTGAGCGGGCCCGGTAAAGGGGTGTTTGGTGGACGGAATTCGGTGTAAAGGGGGATCTACGGACGCGTTGGTTCTTTATACGTTGACGGAGAGTCAACCGGTTTAGATCAAGTACTGCGCTGGAAACTTGGCTCCTGAGAGCCACCCGTATCCTTCTGATTTGAATCATTGGTTCCTTTGCTTTATATCTGGCATGTGTACTTGATTTGCTAAACGTGAAATGCCATGATTTTAATGCTATCTGTTTGGTACCTCATTGAGCGCAAGCTCACCCCTTTCTGTTCCTTTTGTTTTCCTTACAGGAAAATAAACACTTTTGGTCTGGATTTGATAATCGGTTGCCGAACTGAGCTAGTTGGACATATCTTTTGTATAGCTCACTGTTTTAAAACCCTAAGTGTACTTTTGGGGGCGTTTTCTCTTTTGATTTGGCAAACCATGTGTATATATTAACTTTTGAAAACTTTTGTATGTCATTTTGATTTGTAAACGCTAAAGTTCAGATGTGAATGGTTGTTAGCTATTTCGGTTGGGTTCTGACGGGTCGGTTACTATTCATGGCCGACTCCGGATTTCATTTTTTTTATTTTGGGTTATTTTACCATTTTGACCTGTTTACGCTCGTTTGTAAGTTCCGGATCGCTATAGATAGTTCTAGTCTGTATCGTTAGTCCTGGCGAGAGCTGGGCAGGCAGTCCGCTAACCCCTTTGGTGCGCCCTAGGGGAAAGTGGGGCTGTCACAGTTAAACACAATGGATATTTTCAAGCAAAGATGGCCCCAATTTGCAATTTATCAATCAATGTGACTGATTTTATTCTGGGGTTAAGTGAAGAAGAGAAGGTATCTCATCGGGCTTTTTGAGTGGCCATTCACCTTTTTCCTGAGCACTCTTATTGTGTAGCTCGAATCACCGATCAAGTGTAAGGATTTAGGAAGCATACACTTGTGAATTTTCAGGCTAGAGGTTGAAAAAAAAAAATCTCAATTTGTTTTATTTCTCAAAATTCATCATGAAATCTCCAATGAATAAGAATAAAGAATGAAATGTACATAAATATACACAAAACAATGATTGTCCAAAAATTTTATTGCTGAAAAAGTTTGAAACAAAAATTCTCATTCAATTATGATACAAATGAGAAGAGAGAAACTTGTAAAGAGCTCCACATATACACTTTTTGTCTCCTTTTCTTTTGGAATAAAATGTATTAACAAATCAAATATACAAAATTTTCCTTTGGAAATAATTACAAAATCTCTCAGATGCTTTAGCGTAGAGCTTCCAGATAGATCTTTTGTGTTTTCATTATAAGATCTACCCAAGAATCAAATAACACTTGCAGTTTTCAAACCTTATTGGATTAAAATTATCATCAGATATAGAAGAATATTTTCGTCTTATTGAAACATTTTTATGAATGCAGGGGAGGGGGAAAACAAAAGAAAAATACCCAGAGTTAGTAAACAAGAATATAAAACCGGTATGCATGTCCTATGTGGGGACCCTTTTTGTGCCAAGGGTAGGCCTAGCATGAAAATGCAATCCTCTAGGATAGGCACTATACAATACCTGATGGATCTGATCAACTCATTGAGTGAGAAATAATTTTGAAAGAATTTGGTCAATAGAAGTGAGAAGAGACGTTTGTCAAAATGAGGACCTCGTTCGAAGGGATTGATCACTTTTGATCGATACAAGAATTTGCAAAAAACGTACGGGTTTGACCTTGACGAACTTCTTATCGAAGAGATTGGAATTCGGTGACAAATTTTCTCAGTGAAGCGCGGGTCAAAACTCCAACTGATCAAATGGCTGGATGCCATGGACGGTTTTCTCAAAATCGACTAGGTTTCCCAATTTGAAATTCGACATTGAAATCCTAATTGGTCAAATGAAATTGACAATTTATTAAAAATTGACCGGATTACCTTAAAAAGGGAAACAGGTCAAATGAATTGAATGAAATTTAATTTATCCAAAATTAATCAGATCACCCTAAAAAGGGTAAATTGATCAAATAGATTGAACGAAACTGGATTTATTCAAAATCGGCTCGGTTGCCCTGAAAATGGGTAAATTGGCCAAATGAAAGAAATTGAATTAGTGATTTATTCAAAAATCGGCCGAATGACCCTAAAAAGGGTAAATTGGTCAAATGAATGGATGATTTTTCAAAAATCGACCAGATGACCCTAAAAAGGGTAAATTGGTCAAATGACCCTAAAAAAGGGTAATTTGGTCAAATGAATTGATGATTTATTCAAAATTGACCGGATGACCCTAAAAAGGGTAAATTGGTCAAATGAATTTACAATTTATTGAAAACTGACCGGATGACCCTAAAAAGGGTAAATTGGTCAAATGACCCTAAAAAGGGTAAATTGGTCAAATGAATTGACGATTTACTCAAAATTGACCGGATGACCCTAAAAAGGGTAAATTGGTCAAATGAATTGACAATTTATTGAAAACTGACCGGATGACCCTAAAAAGGGTAAATTGGTCAAATGACCTTAAAAAGGGTAAATTGGTCAAATGAATTGACGATTTACTCAAAATTGACTGGATGACCCTAAAAAGGGTAAATTGGTCAAATGAATTGACAATTTATTGAATGAATCGGCAAAATGGATTGGTTGAATTGCCCGGCCATTGGTTATTTCAAAATCATTGAAGTGCATTAGTCTATGACCTTCTAAAAATCAAATTTTGGCCTTAATTTATTTATCGTCTCAAAAGGAGGAATCATTTGTGAATTTCTTCAAATTAATGTCCTTCACGCAAGGGATTTTTACCAATTTTTGATAAAATGGCCAAAAAGTGATTATTAGATGCTCATATTCCAAAGATCACTCTATGAAAATGATCGGATCCTACCTTACCTTGTGCACTACCCCTTTGGATGGTACAAAATGTAAACGTGCAAGTCTCATTGGATTAAGTATCCGAGACACAAAGGTGGTTTATTCCTAAACGCGGGATTCCCTAAGTGGCATTCCCTTTCTAGGGTTTATGCATGATGCCATTTATTAAAGCGATGTAAATATGCAATTCGAAATGAAACGTGACCTAAGGAACCCTTTATTTGCCAGGGTAGGCCTAAAATGGTATGGCATTATTAATTTATGAACAAAATATACCACAAATTTCAAACGTGCAATAGCCTATCTACAAGGGTAGGTCCTAAAAGGAGGTCATGCCAGACCTCTTATTTCCTAACGTTTGTGAATGCAAAAGATAAGAAACAAGGAAACGTTAGTTCATAACACATAATCACATAACACGTTGGACAATTAAAAAGCAACAAAGATATATAAAGAAAGGGGGTGGGATCCCTCCCCTCGTGAATAGTGTCCCTAGCTCAGGATAAGGCCGACTCTACCCTAGGCAAGCTACAATGGATGCATGAGGTTAGGGTTCACTAATGCATCTAGACTCGATAAGTCATAGGTCCCCGAGCCTTCAGACTTGTGGCCAAAGGTCATCACTCCCAAGGCCCTTTGTCGGTGGCTCGAGCGATTCCCCAAACACCGCTACGCACACGTCGTGTTACGGCTGCATGTTTGAGTGAATCTATAAAAATCCTCAACCTTCGACTAAAAACTAAAGGCTATTAACCCAAAGTTTAAAGCGGAAGATCGAGTGACCCATTGGATCGTGCTACACACACGTCGTGCCACGATCACACGTCCAAGTGGGTCTCCTAATCCTACTAGGGTGGAGTGGCGTGACAAGCCACTAAAAAGAAAATAAAGAGGGATGAATAATAAAGCGTATGCGCGTATGATAGTGCACGTTTTGGAGGGGAGGGATCGAGAACCCACGCGAGGCTCTAAGGTAGAATCCCCTCCCAAATGCAATGCAAAGCGCGGAATCACATACAAACATCCATTCATCAAAACAATCGTAGGCAAACGTGTGAGGAAGTGAGTTGATACGCGAAATGCAAAAATCCTAGAAAAGGGAAAAATGCAACCCTAAACATCCAATGTGATAAATAAAAAGGTTTAAAAGAAGAAAAGAATTTGACTAAATCGATTGCTCGGACTCTCAAGTCCCCAGTGGAGTCGCCAACTATCGCGCCCCATTTTTTGATAAATAAATAAATGGTTTAAAAAATGTATTTTTTGATTCAATTTGTTATTGTAAAATGAATTTTGATTACAAAGAAAAATGGGTCTAAATGGGGTTTTGAGAATGCGACGATTTGACCCAAAATGTAGCTTAAAAAGGGTTTTTGAAATTAAAATCGGAGTCGCCACTTGGTAATGAGTTAAGGTGTACCAAGTCACCTAAAAAATGAATTTTTTAAGAAAAATGAGAAAAAATTAGTAAGAAACCCCTTTTAAACGACTCTTAGTCCACGTAAACCAAGGAAAAAGGTTCGGGAGTCACATTTGACAAAGCGAAAGGCAAGGATACAATCCAAGGCACCCCTTTGACCTAGCCAAGGCTAGTTGCGTGATTTAATCAAAGATTTTCTTGTTTTAACCAAAGAATTTATTACATTTGGATGTGCTACATGAAATGCAAAACCCTAGATTCTAAGATGTCTCTTGTAAGGTTTTTGGTCCCAACCACATGAATTGTGGCGGCCAATGAAAGAAAACCTTATAGAGGTCGATTAATGCAAATGATGATTCAAGTGCAAGTGTGCAAGTGTATAAAAAGGTGCATGTGTGCAATTGTATGGAAATCCAAGTGTTTGTGTGCAAGTGTATGAAATATAGTGATAAGTGTATATAGATCGTAATTAAGTACAATTTTGTGAAGTAGAAACCAAAATTGAACAATAAGGAAAGGAAAAGTAATGAGGAAATGTGAATTGAAAAAGTGAGTAAGTGAAAATGAGAATGAATGAACCTAAAGGAATGCATCAGGTCGGGTATGGGAATGACTCCTAACTTTTTCGACTTCGATTTTCCCTTTGATTAGAAAGCAAAACTAGCGTGCTAAGGCTATCGAGTAGCCACACTCGCTCGTTTCCCTTATCAGAAGGGGACTCTTCAGGCAAATGAACCCTATAACTAGCATGAAATGCAAAAAATCCTAAAATGAAAGGAAAAGGGGTTCGAGAGGCATGCAAAATGATAAAACTAAAAAGAATGCATGACATGTAATGAACATGCAAACATGTACTAACGAGGGGAAATCCCTAAGGGTCTAGCGTTGGACTAGCCCATTCTATGAATTCCGACTAGCGTTGGACTAGTGGAAACGTACATTCATCCATCACATTCATTCAGGGATATGGAAAGCGAGTAGACATGTCAATCACATAGCACATAACACTTAGCATGCATATCTAAATGCCAAAACCTAAGAAAACGATTAAACATATAGCACATAGACATGCAAGACACATAAGGTGATTAAGGCCCTAACTATTACATTTGCTAGCTAGGCACAAGTCTTCAACAGCTCTTCATCGAATGCTCCTCCAAACCCTATCTATTACAAGCCAAGAGGTGTACACATACCCCATAAAGAATAACTTAAATAAAAAGCAAAAGTAAATGACATAAATAAAAGAAATTAAGGAAAGGCTAAGAAAGCAAAGTAGACATGTATTTCTCACGTAGCACGTTGGTTCACACAGGAGAGACACAAAAAGGAAAAAGAAAATATACCGCCCTTGAAATGAAGCTCTAATGGAGTGAAATCAACTTATTCATCCTCCAAAATAAAAGAAATGGTCAAGGTACCAATTTATTTGGCAAATAATTACAAAGGATAAAAAATAAACATGAATTTGAATCAATTAAATCATGTCAACAACCCACATTTAAGAAGTCAAAAGAAGAAAGGACTTGATTGCAAAAATTAACAAAGTCTTGGGGTCAAAATTAAAGAAAAATAAAGTTCAAGGACCTAATTGTAATTAAATTAAGGACCGAATTGAAAGAAGTTGAAAATATTCAGGGCCACAGTACAGTTAAAGAGAAATTCAGGGACTGATTTGCAAAATTGTTTTCTGGTTTCTTAATGGACCAAACCATTGGGCTATTTTATTTATTTGTTTGGGCCAAAGATCATTCGGCCCAATCGGAAGTCCAAGGAAAACAATCTGGCTAGCCCATCATTTTCACTAATCTAGCTCAAACAAAATTAAGGGCCTCAAGTTTCCAAGCCCAAATCATAAACCCAAAAGAAGCAAACCAAAAAAAAACCATTAGCCCAAACCAGCTAAGTTTTATTACCCAAAAACCTACACCATAACTAAACCCAACAAAAATTAGTAAATTAACTAAAATCATTAAGCCACAATTATGATCTAAATCCCCGAATTAATTTATCCCAAAAAGTCACATAAAATAGGCAAATATGGATTAAGCTTAAAAGGGCGAAATTAGTTCAGCTTTTCCAATTTTTGGGGTCATATCAAAACAGGGGGGAACTTGAGGGGTTCATATGCAACAGAAATAAGGATCTAATTGAAGGACTTATGGAGGTTTTGGGGCGACAGGGAAATTAGGTAACAATTAAGGGGGTTTTCAGAATTATTTTCAGACAAGCTACGAAGCTTCAAGCTACGGAACTTCATCTTCTTCGTTGGGTTTTTGCCATTTTTCAGACGCCATTTTCATAGCTTATTCAAGCAACACTCACAATTCCAAACCAAATCCAGCAAATTCGTTTCCAAAACCCCCCTAAAACTTCAACGTCTACACAACCCCACTGTAGGAAGCCAGTCATTGCAGATCAAACGAAAAACCAAATGGACGAACATGCCACGGCAGAGAAATGAAGTCAGCTTTCTAGTAGCATTTTCGGTTGGGCATTCCGTCGAACACCAAACGGACATTACAAATTTTCACCAATTTCTCGCCCAATTATCATAAATCAGCACCCAAAATTTCGTCGAAATGCAAAGTAAAACATCATTCCAATCAACCCATAGAGCATTTACAATCAAAAAGAAAACGGACAATCAATCAAGAAAACTGCATAAACCAATTCACAGAAACATGCTTGGGGTTGGGGATTTTTCCAGAATTTGCACTCGAAGAAATCAAGCTGAAAGTTAAGGGAAGAAAACGGCTTACAATGTTCTTGGTGGAGCTTCGCAGGCGGTAATGGCAAGTTGGGGTGATCGACGGAGGGAGCGAATGAATCGGAGAATTGGAAATCTTCGCTGCTGTTGCTGCTCAGGTCATCCACGGAAGAAGAGCAGGTGGAGAAGGGGTTTATGCCTCCTGGTGGCTGCGCTGGAGTCGGGAAGTGCGTCAGGTAGCTAGACGGCGCACGAGGTGGAAGTGTTGCGCAGAGCTCGGAGGTGGCGAAAGGAATAGCCCTAGCGGAGGGAGAAAGAGAAGCGGTTGACGAAGGGACGGATGGCAGAGGTGGCGATGGGGGTTGGAATCGGGGACCGCCGTTGGCTGGGTGTTGTTGGTCATCTTCTCCCCTTTCCCTTTTCAGATTTTTTCCTTTTTGTTCATCCGCCGCTCCTCTGTTTCTTTTTTCTTGTTCTTTCTCTGTTCTGTCGAAACCTTTTCCTCCAATTTTCAGATTTTGGCCTCTGTTCTGTTCTATCTCTCTCAGTCTCTCTCATTTTGCTCCCAAATTTCACCTTCCCCAAATTCCAGATTTCCCTTGCCGTCGATCTTCCAAACCTCCGTCCGCCGCCGTCCTGAATTTTCCTCCTCTGTTTTTCCCTTTTTTGTTCTCCCCCCTAGCCGCTGTTTTTCATTTTGCTTTCTGTCTCTCTCGTTTTGCCTCTCGACAGTTTCCCCAAATTTCCAGATTCAATCCCCCCCCTTTGTCCTTGTTCTATTTCATTTTTTTAACTCCAAAAACCTGCTCTGTTTTCCCTTTTCGCCGCCTCCCTGTTTTTCTTTTGCCCTTAGCCAACCTCTTTCTTTTTTCATCCGTTGCAATTTTCCTTTTTCTTCTCTAGTCCCCCGTACCTCTCTCTCTCCATCCCCCCTCCTAAGCTAAACAAGTGTCCTCCTAAGTGTTGTGTTATCAAAATAAGCAAAGGGACACTTGTCCCCAAATTCCTTAACCACTTGTCCAATGATTGTTTTGTACACTTGTTCAACATACACATTTCCACCTATTTTGCCACTTTCATTTTTCTTCAAAAATCAATTAAAAATAAATTAACAATTTTCAAACCAAATTTAAGAGAATTAAGGCCACTTTTAACATCTTACAAAAATGAAAATGATGAATCTAACCCAATTAAAAATTAAAAATAAAAATAAATAATAAATAGATAAAAAAAATGAAATTAAAAATAATCAAAATTTGGTGTCTACACAGTTCCTAGCTTAACTAGGTCAAAAATGCCAAATACTATACCAGAATTACCAAAACAGGTTTGCAAAACACAGAAAACTGTAATCGGTATATTTCAGTCCATACAAGTCCAAATGCCGAAATTCCAAAGGCATAAGTTAGCTAAGACATCCAGCTACATTTCATCAGAAGACACCAACTCCAAAATCCAAACCAATTCCAGTCAAAATGGCCAATTACTATCGCAGTTTTCGCATTCTGTCCAAAGTAGAACAGCTACAGTAATTTCGTCATAACTCATTCTACATTAATCCAAATGGCCTGAAATTTTGCAGGCATCTCAATCACATCAATACCTACAACATTTATGTTTTGAGCAAAGTCAAATTCGGCCTCTAACCCTATGATCCAAAACCGGACAGAATTGGGGATTTAAGAACCCTAGCTTTTCAATTTTCACACCAAATCCAAAATTGGTTGCATTTATCCACATTTCACATCCACTAGAGCCATTATAATCCATTGCCAATCATCACAAACAACCACACCATCATAATCCAATTAAACCAGAAAAATCATCATAAAATGGAAAACTTCACCAAATCAATTCAAACCAAGATAAAAACCAGAAATTTCAGCACTCTTATCACTAATAAGCACAACATAAGCATCATTAGGTGTAGTAGGATGTTTCAAGCTTCACTTACCAAAAACCAAGAGAGAGGAAGATGTTGTGCACCTTAGTCCTTCAAACAAAGTTCACCAAACAACTTACTAGCACTAGAAGGAAGAATTTTATGGAGTGAAAACTAAGTTAAGCAAGTGGTTTAGTTGATTTGAGCTAGAAGTTTGCTAGAATGTTGAAGAGTTTTGTCTTTCTTCTTGCTTAGAGAGGGCCGGCCATAAGGAGGAGAAAAATGATGAATTTTGTGCAATTTTTGATATTTAATCCTTTGGTCAAAAAAGTCAAGAAAGTGAATAGTGTTTCTTAAAGTCCAACCAATGAGAAGATGACACTTGTCACCTCATTAAATGCATTCTTATCTTTCTTTTCTCTCTCACATCAATCACTTCACACACCCTACTTATCTCTTAACACCCGATAAATTTTACACAGTATCCGGAATTTAACCTAATTGGCCGAATTTTTCCGAACTTTTCGCACTAGTGGGTCCCACGTCCACTATTTACTCTTAACTTCCTAAAATTTCTCCAATGCTAGAAAAATCATCTTAAAACTATAATTGCTCATAAAATTCACCAGGAAATTATTTCTAACCCAGAAAATGCAGAAAACATGCAATTAAGGGGAAATAAACCCTAGGAAAAATATTAGGGTTTTACGGGTTCTCACAATGAGGCAACGCCGGTGGATGGAACTTTTAGAAGATTATGACTGCACAATCAACTACCATCCCGGTAAGGCTAACGTAGTAGCGGACGCCCTAAGTCGGAAGGCTTAAGTAGCCGGGTTGATGGTCAAGGAGTGGGAGATGTTAGGAGCAGCTAGTGAGTGGAACCCTAGCTTGGGATGCGAGAGAATAACTTTTGGAAATATTCGGGTAACATCTGCTATTCTTGATCGAATTAAAGAAGCCCAGGAGAAGGACCCGATGGTACAAAAGTGGAAGGAAAAGGTAGAAAAGGAAGCACTACCAGATTTCAATGTGGGTCCTGAGGGGATTTTGAGGTATAGGAACCGAGTAGTGGTGGCCAATGATGAAAACCTGAAAAGGGAAATTTTAGAGGAAGCCCATCGATCGAAATACACGATCCATCCTGGTAGTAATAAGATGTACCAAGACCTGCGACGGTTGTACTGGTGGGATAAGATGAAAAGAGAGATTGCCCAATATATCCAAACCTGTTTGATTTGCCAGCAAGTCAAGGCTGAACACCAAAAACCCTCCGGACTGTTACAACCTCTTGAGATACCCGAATGGAAGTGGGAAAATATCACGATGGATTTTGTTTCTGGACTGCCAAGAACTCAAAAAGGACATGATGCCGTTTGGGTGATCGTTGATCGGTTGACCAAATCGGCTCATTTCTTACGTGTGAATGTGAAGGATTCCATGGATAAGTTGGCTCGATTGTACCTGAATGAAATTGTGAGGTTACATGGGGTTCCAGTGAGTATAGTTTCAGACCGAGATCCTCGTTTTGTATCGAGGTTTTGGCAAAAATTTCAGGAGCACTTAGGGACCAGAATTAACCTTAGTACCACTTATCACCCCCAGACGGATGGCCAGTCGGAGCGAACGATTCAAACCCTCGAGGACATGTTACGAACTTGTATTCTGGATTTTGGGGGTAATTGGGGCCAACACATGACTTTGGTAGAGTTCGCCTACAATAATAGTTTCCATTCGTCCATTCAAATAGCACCATATGAAGCTCTCTACGGACGGAAGTGTTGTTCACCCATTTACTGGGATGAAGTAGGGGAAAAGAAAGTTCTAGATCCAACAACCATTCCCTGGATGGAGGATGCACAAGAAAAGGTTAAATTGATTCGTCAAAGACTCCAAACAGCACAAAGCCGACAAAAGAGCTACGCAGATAACCGAAGGAAAGATTTGGAGTTCGAAGTTGGAGACCGTGTCTTCCTTAAAATCACGCCACTACGAAGCGTCACTGCGGGTAGAGGAAAGAAACTTCAACCACGGTTTGTGGGGCCATACAAAATTCTCCAACGAGTTGGGAAAGTAGCGTACAGACTCGAGTTGCCGCCAAGTTTGTCTCGCATTCATGACGTCTTCCATGTTTCGATGCTGAAAAAGTATTATCCTGATCCAACCCACGTTGTGCGACCAGAGGAGATTGAATTAGATGAGGCACTCACTTACGAAGAGAGACCTGTCCAAGTACTCGATCAAAGGATTAAGGAACTGAGGAATAAGCAAATTCCATTAGTGAAGGTTTTGTGGAGGAATCATGGAATAGAAGAGGCAACTTGGGAATTGGAAGAAGAGATGCAAAAGAAATATCCTGAGCTGTTTAGTAACCCAGGTGAGCAATTTCGAGGGCGAAATTTTTTAAGGGGGAGAGGATGTGAGAACCCAGGGAAAAAAAAATTATTTATTTATTATTTTATTTCTGTGCACCGTTTTCTTTTATTTTCTTTCTTATATTACTTTTCTCAACATTTTATCAATAAATATAGTTTTAAAATCATTTTTCTAGTATAAGGTAGTTCGTGAGAAATTCGGAACGTATTTTGGACGTGGGACCCACTAGTGCATTAAGTGAGAGAAATTCGGCCGATTAGGTTAAATTTTTGCGCAAAGGGATTTTATTACTAGATATTAGGAGATAGTTGGAGGTTACCTAGATGAAATAACCATGAGGGACAAGAGGATAACTATAGGCAAAATAAAGTGACACGTGTCCATTTCTTATTGGATTAACCTTGCCTAACTTTCTTTGTCTTTACTTTAAAGTCTAAATTTGACCAAATCATCTTCATTCTTCACCATCTCTTGGCCGAACCTCTAGCAAGCAAAGGAGAGAAAATTCTTCAACCTTCATCTTCAAATCCTTGCTCAATTCTTGAAAACTAACCGATTATTTCTTGAATTAGTCCATAAAATCACCTTGCTAAGAGTGTTTGAAGACCTTGGTGGTGTTATTTTGGAAGGAAACCCTCTAAGCTTCAACCTTTCTTGAAGATCTAAGGTATCTTGCTTGAAACTCATCTTTTGTTTCTAATTTTGGCCAAGTGGTGCCTTATAGTAGCTATATACGTGATTTTACGGAAGATTTGGTGGATTGGAGTGAAGTTTCCTAATTTTCTGATTTTTCTGGATTTTTTTCTGGAATTTTCTGTTTTCCTATGATGGATATGATTGAGCTTGAATTGATGGTTCTAAATGGTATTAAATAGCTCTCTTGTGCGTTAATTGTGGTTAATTGCGGAAAATTTCCGCTTGTGCGGAAAATTCCAGATTTAGGGTTTCGATTGGGGCTTTGCTATGGTTGATTGTTGAGCTTCTAATTGGCTATTATTGAGGGGTATTGTGACCCTAATGAAGTATATTGAATGCCTTATGAATTGTTTGGGTGATTGTGGTTGTGTTGGATGGCTTTTAATGGTTGTTTTGTAGGATGGAAAAACTGAAATTTTAGGGGAAATGCTGTCCAAGTGTCTAGGATATTAGGTTCTTGTGAGTTGGGTTGAGATTTGATAAAAATGAACGGTCATAGGGTTTGTTTCTACTTTTAGCCCTAAATGTTATGTATTTTCATTTCCAAGCTATATTTGGGTCTTGCCTTGATAGTTCCTATTAAAAGGTATTCGACTTGTGTTTGGGTCTTAATTGTACTTTTTGATTATTATAGGGCGTGCCGGTGATCCGAGGCTCACGTCGGGCGAAAATTTGTGAAATTTCTTTGTTTGACTTGGTGAGTGTACTACTCACATATTTGTTATTCCGTGGCTTTCTTGTACTTGAATTCTGTGATTTGGACTAGTTGTGATGATTGTTTGGACTAGGTGAGGCGGGGGTGTACTTTACCACTCTCGTACTCTCTGGCCTCTTGACTGTTTATTATATCACTTGAATACCCTTGAATGTACCTGATTTGGTGTCGATTGGATACCATTGTTTTCTGTATCTCTGAACCTTTACTGTTCACTCTGAGCTCTACCTCATTGGAAGTCAATGGACTCGAGCCAGTAAGGACTTGGTCGGGGACATTTGACAAGCCATGGGGACTGTATTTGGGAATCTTTGGGTATGAGACCCTTGATTCCGGTATACTCGAGTAATACCAATTCTGTACTGTTTGGTGTTCGGGCCCGGTAAGGGGAAAGTGAGGTGGACGGATAATTGGAGTAAAGAGGAGTCTACGGTCATGATTACCTGATATACATTGACGGAGGGTCAATGAAATGAGATCAAGTATGGCAAAGCGGAAAAGGGCTCCTGAGAGCCACCCGTATCCTTTATTCCTTACACTTGGGTGTGGTTACTATTGCTTACTTGACATGCGTATTTGGATTGAATATTTCTTGTGTTTACGTGCTCTTGGTATATGTACGTGATAGTACCTCATTGGGCGAAAGCTCACTCCGTTAATTTTGTTTTCCTTACAGGGAATTATCTTTTGGACTTTTGATTTTGAAGAATGAGTTGAGTAGAGCTAGTCAAGAGATTTTGTATAGCTCCTCAATAGTTGGAACCTTAATTGTACTTGGATTTAATACTTCCTTTTGGCTTGTAAACATACGAATGTGGTTTGTAATAGTGAGCGTACTCTTGTCCAATGTATTATATTTGGCTTGTATATATTCTTTTAGTGAATGTTAGATTACCTGTATTCGATTGGGTCTTGGCGGATGGTGACGTGGCAGTCACTATTCACCCTACGTTTTAACTTTTGTTGTCCGTTTTACGATTGTTGGGTTGGCTTAGCGCGCTAATAGTTTCCCGAACGACTTGAGTCAGGATTTGACATTTTGGTAGTCCTGGCGAGAGTTGGGCAGGCAGTCCGCTAACTCCTTTGGTACGCCTTAGGGGAAGGTGGGGCTGTCACAATATTGGTGTAAAATATATTTAAATAGCTTGGTTAAAAATTGCTCAAGTTCACAGGGCCAAAATGAACTTCACGATTCCGATTCACAAGCACATTATATCTCAGATTTGCTAATATAGTAAAATCACATTTCAACCAGCAATTTCACTAGGGCTTCGTCAATCATTAGCCCTGGGTTTCAACAGATTCATATCTAATTAAAATTAAACAAATGACCAAGGCTTCGTCAATCATTAGCTCTTGGTGTCCAACAGGCTCATATCAGATCACAATTAAACAAATAAATTCAAGGACTCCAGGCAATTCCATTGATTAAACCGCAAGGGTTTTATCCACCAAGTGAAACTAATAACATGTAATTCCAGCAGTTAATTACATCAAAATTTAACGCTTGTGCAATTCACTCAAATAGCCAAGAATTTCCATCTCAACATTTTAGCCATAAACATTAAATTGTCACCCCAACTTTCACATGCATGACCCTCTTAAAATATTCTAGAGTGAAATCAACAAGTGTGGAATATTTTACAGCTTGTCAAACTTTAAATGCAACAATTTGGAATCCCAAAATTCCCAAAGAAAACTGGAAAAATTCTTTCTCCCTTCCTCGGATAAATTGAAACATTTCCAGCAGCTATGTGTCAACAATTTTGGCCAAATTTGCCCACAGTTCAAATGGTTTACTACTGAATGTCATACAAGACTTAAAACAACATTTTTCATGCATTTCCAAGCATTATTTTCTAGAGAAAAATTCCCAAAAACAACTGCAAATTCCAGTTTCACTCCCTCGGCAAATCACATAAATTTTCCAGCACTTAGTTGGTCTTAAATCCGAATTTACCTCGGTTGAATCATTGTGTTAAGTACCCAAAACTAACATGCAAGGCTACTTAATGAAATTACTATCATTTCTAGTTCAGATCAAGTTCGGACAGCAACTATAAACATCCACAAATCCAGAAATTCATTCGGCTATTCTCGGATGATCTTGCATGCAGCAGATTTTCTTGTTCATTTTTATTTCTTGCTTAACCGAGCTAATGAGCTGCATGCAAAGCTTAATCATCTTGTCTTAAGTTAGTTAATCACATTTATAAGCTCAGATTGCCTCAGGGAAACAAAATTAAAGCTGCATTTCCATTTCAGTTTCTCGGCAAACCCATTCCTTCCAAATCAGATTTTTCTAATGCTTTGTTTTCATCATCCGGAAGCATAAACTTCACATGCAAGCTCTTAAACAGCTTCATCTACCCATAATTAGCTAGCCTAAGTCTAGAATTTACCTCAGTTGGAAGCTCAGCTCACGCAACAAGAAGCTGCAATGTTTCTTTCTCGGCTAGCTCTCGGACAACACAGGAATGCAGCCCGCCAACTCCCTCTCTTGCTCAAGCTTGCACGCGGAATGGAATGGAGGATGATCGCAGATGGTTGAGGTTGAAGAAAGGAATGGAAGCTCTAGGCAGTGAGGAAGAGGATGATAAAACTCACGCGGTTATCTCTCACACTCACTCGCGAACAATTTAAGAAAGCAACTTGCGCAACTTCCTCCCTTGCTCAAGCTTTTGATCAGACAGGAAAATGGGAAGCTCGGCTCTTCACTCTCGGTCGATAATAACAAGGCAAAGAGAGAATGTTGTTGTTGTTTGAGGTGTGATAGTGGAGTGGAGATGGGGTGCTGAAATGAAGATGAATCGCGGATGGAGGAGGTTGAGTGTTTGAGAGGGGAAAGGAAATGTGATCCGGCAGAAATGGAATTGTGATTTTAAAAGGTTGGCCAATGGATCCTTGGTGGTTGCATGGTAACTTCCGAGGTGGTGGAGGCTATTTTACTCTTTTCACGTTTCCTCCGAATTTCCACATAAGTCCTTATTCTTAATCTAATTCCAAAATTTACCCCAATAATAATTGAATTTCTAATGATATACTAATCTCGCAATGATTCAATTATCGAGATTTTAATGTCCTAAGTGTACCCAGTGTCCTTGTAACGATTTATCTAAAATATATCGATTTCGTCCTAATTCTAGGGTTCCCGTCAACACTTAATGTTATTAACACTTAAAACTAGCTATCGGAATTCAAAGATTTAATATTAAAGCATTAACATAATCTACATCAAGAAATATTAATTTAACTTGGCAAAAATTCAAATAGTTTAGTATGTTGCACAATTAAATGATTTGTATCATAAGAATTATTTTTACAAACCTAACTAAAACAAATAATAATAAAATTTATTCAAAGTCTAAAATGCACATGCAACAAGTATATATATGTATATATGTATATATATATTTTTCAAGGCTCTCACAGGTATTGACCCGAACAGAAATTTAAAATCGGGAATGACCCGATACGAGAAATTTAAAATCGGAACTGACTCGAAACAGAAAATTTAAAATCAGGATTGACCTGAAACAGGAAATTTAAACGGGACTAACCCGAACAGGAAATTTAAAATCCGAATGCACACTAGTGGGACTGACCCACGGCTAGTGGCAGTACAAATGAAAATGCTTACTAGTGGGACTGACCCACGGCTAGTGACAGTGCAAATGAAATGCCTTGACAATCGGTCAATGGGATCAAACCCGAGCCTGCCGTGATAAAACTTGATTTGATTTTTGATTTTGATTTTTTTTGACTTTTTGATTTTTTGATTTTTTTGATTTTGATTTTTGATTTTTTTGGACTTTTTGTTTTTTTTTAAAATTTTTGATTTTTAAAATTTTTGATTTTTGTTTTTTTTTTAAATTTTTAAATTTTTTTGTTTGAGAATCTTTTTTTTTTTAAAAATAATTTGCCCAAGTGTAGGGCCCTTTTTCCTTCTGTCTTCTCTTTCTTCAGTATCGGCCTTCCATATCACCAGATATTTTTTCGGCGACTTCAGCCATAAATACCTACACAGGGGGCTTAATAAAGTACAACATGCACTTAAATTCCTTATTTTTTGAAAATTAATGCAACTATTACTCATAAAAAGAGTAGCGTGATTGACTTGAAAGTATATTATTTGATTCTTGGATAAAATCCTCAGATGTATTACAAAAATTTTTGCCCTAGCATACGCTTATTTTGCGAAATCTCACAAACAAAAATTTGCCCCAGTATGGGCCCATCACTCAGATGAAAATTTGCCCCAGTGTGGACCCATTTAATTGCAAAAATTTGTTTGGATGACTCTCCATTTATTTGAACAAAGTAAGAAACTACGTTTCCTAACAGAAAATTTCATGATGAATCTCTCGAAATAAAACCCAATTACAAAAGATTTCTTTCCTACTTTAGCATCAATGTTTAGCATAATGGGCCTCCATTCCTTGTTAACTCATTTTTCAGGACCAACCAAGTGGGGTGTTATTTCTGCTTTTGAGATGGCTAAGGAAAAATGAGAAGTTAGTATCTGTCTTATTCTTGTACCCAAATTGTATGTAATCCATTTAATATCACATCTTAGTGAAAGTAAATAGTTTGTCACCCTCATTTCTTAAGAAAACTTAGTCAACATATAAGCTTTAAGCTTGCAACATATGGGTAGAAATGAAAGCTAAGACATGTGAAAACTGGTTATACTCTTATGATTACAAATGATTGATGGATTTCTTATGAGCATAATCCTCACTTCGGGTTTTCATGAAGGATAAGTTAGCGATGGACTTTATGAGCTTGTAATGTGGCTTGAAGACGATAATTAAAGAATAAGACTTTCAAGGACATTGCACCGAAGATTGCATTTTTCCAAAATTGCCCCTATTTTGAACTCAAAGATCTTAGATTTGGTGACTTCCATCATTACTTAACGGGGACTTCACCATCAAACCTTTTCATTTCCTTTGCATTTATTTTTGCTTTTTCCTTTTCTTTTCTTTTCAAAGGTGCCCTGGCGAATTTTCAGATAATGAGTACTGTCAACTTCACAGCTAATCAATGCAGAAATGCATTTAAACAATTTCCTGGCATCAGTATATGCGCATCACTTGCCAATTGGAAAGTTTCTTGACAGAGATATTGCAAAGAACAGAAGTCAGGACTTTCGGCTTTTGTAATGTGGTCTAGTGGGGTGCTTAGAAAAGTTAATGTTTGAGAGCGGATTTCGAAAGTGGTTTAAATGATCTGAGATCGCATTATTGTATCAACCCTCTTTTAGGGTTAAATCATAACTTGTCCCAGTTTATTCTCAATTGAGGCTCTTTTTCTCTCTCATTTTTAGCTTTTTGCCATTCCTTTGAAATTTTCAAATTTTACTCCAATTTATGTTCAACCGAGGTTCTCTTTTCTCTCTCTCTCTTTTTTTTTTTTTTTTGCCATTTGCCATTTCTTTGAAATTTTTAAAATTTGCCCCAATCTATTTTTGAACTGATGTTTTCTTTTCTTCTTCTTTTACTTTTGTTGCTTTATCACTTTTCACCTTTTGAGACTTTCTTTTCTTTTCAACTCAAACTTGCCCCAGTATGGGGTTTGCGATTCTCAAGGATTGTCAAACGAAGTATTTTATTCTGAAAGCTCAAAAGAAATAACTAGGGATAGAATGTTTGATTGGAAAAGAAGAGAGCCTGACTTTTGTTCCGTTCCTTACATTAACTCTGAAAGGAAACTTTTATTAATGCGAAATTTCTTGCCTGTATCTGAATTAACTGACTGAGGAAGACCCTTGTTCATCTATATCTGTGAAACATAGGTGATCCACCGGACAAAACTCTTCATTTTTCTTTTTTTTTTCCTTTTTCTTTTCAAAATTGAAGCCCAGATATTGATGATAGAATCAAAATTTCCCCATTTGGGGTTCGCTCTCTTCTTTCTTTTTTTTTTAAAATTTTTGCTTTTTCTATCTTTTTTTCACAAAATTCTCCAGTCTCTTTCCTCAATGCGGGGTGAGATCATAGGTGCTTTGAAATGAACCACCCATTTTAGCTCAAATAAGGATGCAAGGGATAAATAGTGTTTAGGTGTAGAAACGATGGCCAAAGTATCATTCTTACACTTCATGACAACCAAAGTAACGAAATGGTTAGTAAAAATCCACTCCCTTTTTGATATCTAAGAATTTTCCAATGTAGGGTAGTGATCATTAAGGCACTTATTTGAAACGAAATTATTCTTTCAAAGGCTCAAATGGGAGAGCAAATGATAAAATCTGTATAGATAGAGAAACGAACGCTCGAAGTATCATTCCAAAATTTCAAAACAAATAAGAATAATGCACATTTTTTCTTTCATCTAGATGTGAATTGAATATAAAATTAGACACAGTGGACATTTCTCAAGCAAAGATTGCCCCAATTTGTAATTTATTAATCAATGTGACTGATTTTATTTTAGGGTTAAGTGTGTGACGACCCAATTTCCCTCAAGGGCGAACCCCAGAGGTTAGCGGACCGCCTGCCTAGCTCTCGCCAGGACTCACTTACTAACCTTAATTCCAGAGATAACATTAACTCCAAAGTAAGAACGACACTCCCCAATAGATATTACAGGCCATCCAACTTCACAAAAAACTCCATACTCATGTATACGACAAAGCGAAATGAAATGCAAGTAGTTCAATCACTTCTCTAAGTATAAATAGGATTGCAATTATTTAAAATAAGGACTACAACTTTTGTATTCCTTATTATTTGGATAGCAAATCAATAACGCTAAAACTCTTCAATATAACATCTACATGCTACCAATCATCCGAATATACAAACCAAAATACAGATCAAAAGATAAGAACTTGTAAACTAATACCATAATACAGTGCCATCCAAAAACAAGATTAAGATTTCCTATTACAACTAGCACTATTCTTGTTCTTGTCATCCCCATACCCTGTTAAGGAAAACAAATGAATGGATGAGCTAAAAGCTCAGTGAGGTTCCAAGAGAGCAACAAGCAATTAGGCATTTTAGCATTCACATGATAGCATGATCACATTTTCCACAAAGAACGTAACATCTAGAGAACTCATTTAACCATGTACAGCCGATAACACATGCATATAAAAGGATACAGTCTGTTCTCGGGAGCAGGTTCTGTGACAACTTGTTCAGAATCTGTTGACACTCCGTCAACCATGGAATCATAACAAGTCCAGTAGATCACCACTTAACTCCAACCTCCATCCACCAATCAACCCCCTACCGGGCCCGAACTCCAAACATAAACAGTGGTGGTAATACTCGAGTATACCAATTAGTCGAGGAGATAACACTCCATTCGACAAAACAGTAGACCCAAGGTTCGTTATCTAATCGACCAGGCCCTTGCCGGCTCGACTCGATTAACTAGCCTATGGGGTTTAGGATTCAGGCCGTTACATTCAACTCATGCGCATGAATCTCAGTTCACTTGTAAACAATTCACTTATAGTAATAAAACAGGAATTCTGTCAACTTAGGTCGAGTGTGATAAAGTACACACTTACCTATGTAATAACAAGTCAATTCAAGTAACAAGTCATATTTTGGCAACAAGTAGCATGGAACTTGCAGTTGGAACACTCACTAGTTCAAGCACAAATAGCGTCGAAAGTTTCCTCCTGGATTGCCGCCTTGATCAGACAAGCCCTAAGAATAACCAAGTGAACAGAATTCATAATTTAGACTCGACTATGAGTCGTATACCTCTCCAAGTTAATTTATTTTTTTTTCAAAACCCAACATACACAGCCATATTTAGAATGCAAATCAAGGAAATTTTAAGTATACTCTAGGGCAAAAACTCAAGTAGGGTTTTGAAGCGTATAATAACATTTTGGACTCAAGAAACATGAATAACCAACAAGTTCTGTAAGAACCCGAAAATTATATTTATATTGATATTCTCAAAAATTATATATATATATTTGTATTCTAATCTAATTGCCTTGAATCTTTGATTAATCTAACGGTTGAATCGTGATTTTACTCCTATTGTCTCATTCAATTTATTGCATGTTGGTTTTCTTGGGGTGATATACCAATTCGTCCAACTAGCGAGGTAGGTGCGATAAATTTTGTGAACTAGAGGGAGATTTGTACAAAAGGGGTTATTGTGCTACAAGGTGTTTTCGAAACGTATTTGTTTTGAATTTTTCTACTTTGAATGAATTATATTTCTTAGTAATTGGAAAATGATTTATATATGATTTTATACCTTCTTGTTTCCGTCCAATAATTTTGAAAACATTTGCAAGGGTTTAATTGAAGTAGTCAAACTTATTTGGTTGTGCAAACTCTATTTGAGTGGAAATGAAGGGTTAATCTTAGCTAATTACTTTTAGAATTATTGGATTTTTGACTTTGATCAAGACTAGTTTTAGTCTTAGACCAAGACATTTCATTCCTTTTCTTACCTCTTGGCCGACAATGGAGTGGAAAAATCAGCCATAATCTTCTTATCTTGACCAAGAGCTCCCTAGACCAGTCTTCAACCGAGAGAAAGTGAGGGATAATTTGCTCATTGCATGACTAGCCACAATTTTTGACCAAGTCCAAGTACCATGCACAAGTTGACCAAGTCCAATTTATTCCCTCTTGTTTCTTTTCTTTAGTTCAACCGAGAGGGAGAAGCTTTCATTCTTTCTTCCTCACAAACAGCCGAGAGAGAGAGCTAGAAAGAAACCCATTTACTTCTCCTCCTTTGCTTTCTAAAAAAAAAAAAAAAAAAAACCCGATGGAAAACCACAAGATTTAACCGTGGAGCTTTCTTCATTTTTCAACCATTAACATCAGTCATGAAACAAGAAAAATTAGCCATAGTCTTCCTCTGGTTTTGCTCCACTTCAGCGGAGAGAGAGAAGAGAGTTGAGAGGAAGAAAACTCCATCTTCTTCTTCCTGTCATCAATCGAGAACCAAGGCTGATTCAGCCATAGATATTTCACAAAATTCCCCTATTTCTTCAAGTTTAAACCGTAAGTGAGAGAAAGTCAAGAGAGTAGAAAGGATCCAGCTATGTTGGAGGGGAGAAAACAGAGGAAAGCTGGTGCATATCACCCTTGAGGTATCGAAGGAGAAGCAAGTGAGCCATCTGCATTTTTTTTTTCAGCTTTGATTTGTGAGGAAAAAGGGAGGTAACAATTGCTATAAAACCCCTCATTTTTCTATTACTCTTGAGTATTCTAGTTGTATGTTAAATTTAAGCCAAAAGGTGGGAGTTTAGTGGAAGAAAAATATACTTTTCTAAGTTATAGGTTGCTGGAATTTTAATTTAGTGACATATGCTGATAGTTTTGATTTGCAGCTTTGTATTTGGAACTTTGATGGGTTTCCTTGCTAAGAACTTAGGTCATATGATTCATCCTATGTTAAAAATGATATATGGTGTATTTGCCATGAAAAAGAGTGAGAAATTAGTGGCTTGGATGAAAGAAATTTTGAAGGAACCTGGTGGAAAAAAAATCTGTGGGCTCGATTGCATAAAGTTGAATATATCAGTTTTACTTTAAATTTGGAGTGAAGTTTGCTAAGATTTCATGTTTTATATCATGACAACCGTGTATATAGAAGTTAGTATGTGTATATGGTTGAATCATAGTTGTATGTTCATTGATTTGGCTGAAAATTTGTCTAAGAGAGCTTGAGAAAAATTGGAGGAACTTTGCTCCATCCTTGTCACAGCTTGCTGTCTTGTCCGTTTGAGGAGTTTCCACTAGGAAGTCACACTCTAACTGTTATATTTCTTGTTTTGTATGATATATAGCATGTTGGTTTTGATCTTGGTTGCAAATTGCTGGTTTAGAGGTGAGATTTGCAGAGATAAAGTTGAAATAACTCTTGTGAAAGCTGGAAATTCGGGTAACAGTTACCTCTGGACAGTTTTAGTAAACGGATCATAACTTAGTGTAGAAAAATCGAAATTGAGTGCCGTCAATTGCGTTTGAAACTAGACTCATAGATCTTTCTAACGGTATAAAATTGGAGTTGTGGCTCATTTTACATATGCACCAGAAAATCGCCCAAGTTGACTGAAAAATGCGCCCTGTACAAATAAAAACTGGGATGTTGTAGTAAATTGTGCCTCAATTTGGACTAATTTATGAACCGAATCTCCTTGAGGTGTTTTTTTAAGATTGTTAGTACTTCAAGTCTAGTTTTAAATGAGCCAAGTTGTATAAGTTTTTGACATTTATAACTCAAGTTATGATTTTTCCAAAGAAATAATGCTTGCTGGAATTTCAGCCTTGATTGCTAAATTTTCAAGATGATTTTAAGCTCAATTTGCTCAAAATACCATATAAGACTTTAAACTACAAGTATGTGTTGGAAATGAACCAAAACCATGGACCTTAAGTGGTTTAGACTCCATTTATCTCACTGTTTTCATAGCTGGAATTCTACTCAAGGCTGACCGAAAGAGATAGTGATTTTGTTTAGCTTTACAATTGGCTTTGTTTGGTGAAATCATCTTGTTAATGTCTTAAACATATGATTAGACATTAATTTTGGTATGAGTAGTGAATTGAAGTAGAAAATGAAGGTTGAGAGGTGAAAACTTCACTTTCACATGTTTCATGTCCCAAGCGATAAATTTCTAGTTTTAGTTGAGGAAAATGAGTGTTAATATGTTAATATCATGTTTAATATAAATGTTAGCCATGTCATGTGATTTTTCTAACTTGTACATGTTCTATTAGTTTGCATCTGGAAATTTCAGCTTGTAGAGTTGAACTTTTGCTTGATGGCCAGCCTTGGTATGGAGACATGTGAGTTGAATACTTGTCCATTTTTGGTGGCTTTATGGTCTGAAACTAATAGCTTGTATAGCCTATCATTTGTGGTCTTGATTTGGATGGTTTAGCCATGAAATTTTGTATTGAATTTGGAGAGGAAATATAGCATAAAATAGGGGTTATGCTGTCCAAATTTTGGGGCAGCTTACTACCTTGATTTTGGACTGATTTGGTGATGTACTTGCCTAATATGCTTAGTGAACCTTTAAGCTTTGCTTATGTATTGCATTTTGGTTGAAATGGAAGGGTTTCATTGGGATTTTCTTCCAAATTGCTGGCTAAAATTGTGCTTGTTTGTCAATGGAGAGTGCAGCCTATTACATTGTTGTTTTTCTAACCTTTTAGTAATTGGTTTTGGCCAAAACTTGTTCCAAACTTTGGAGGAGCCGTTTGTGCATGAATTTGAGTAAAAACTATGAAAATTGGGAGGTGAAAACCTCATGATTGTACTTGTTTCATGGCTGCGAAAAAAATTCTGATTTGAAGCGCAATTTTACACCTTGCTACCTTTTAGCCTCAACGTCTTTAGTTTGAAAGTCTTTTGGACACAACCTCGCTTACTTGACTTGAGAAAACCTTGTTCTTTCATTGGTTCGCCGCTGGTAAATTTCCCGCCATGAAGCGAATAGGGAACTTGTTGGTTATTCATGTTTCTTGAGTCCAAAATGCTCTTATACGCTTCAAAACCCTACTTGAGTTTTTGCCCTAGAATATACTTAAATTTTTCCTTGATTTGCATTCTAAATATGGCTGTGTCTGTTGGGTTTTGAAAAAATTTAACTTGGAGAGGTATATGACTCATAGCCGAGTCTAAATTATGAATTCTGTTCACTTGGTTATTCTTAGGGCTTGTCTGATCAAAGGGGCAATCCAGGAGGAAACTTTTGACGCTATTTTTGCTTGAACTAGTGAGTGTTCCAACTGCAAGTTACATGATACTTGTTGTGCAAATATGACCTGTATATGACTTGTTACTTGAATTGACTTGTTATTACATAGGTGAGTGTATAGTTTATCACACTCGACCTAACTTGACTGAATTCCTGTTTACTACTATAAGTGAATTGTTTACAAGTGAACTGAGATTCATGCGCATGAGTTGAATGTAACGGCCTGGATCCTAAACCCCATAGGCTAGTTAATCGAGTCGAGCCGGCAAGGGTCTGGTCGATTAGATACCGAACCCTGGGTCTACTGTTTTGTCGAATGGAGTGTTATCTCCTCGACTAATTGGTATACTCGAGTATTACCACCACTGTTTATGTTTGGAGTTCGGGCCCGGTAGGGGGTTGATTGGTGGATGGAGGTTGGAGTTAAGTGGTGATCTACTGGACTTGTTATGATTCCATGGTTGACGGAGTGTCAACAGATTCTGAACAAGTTGTCACGGACTGTTCCCGAGAACAGACTGTATCCTTTTATATGCATGTGTTATCGGCTGTACATAGTTAAATGAGTTGTCTGGATGTTATGTTCTTTATGGAAAATGTGATCATGCTATCATGTGAATGCTAAAATGCCTAATTGCTTCTTGTTCTCTTGGAACCTCACTGAGCTTTTAGCTCATCCCTTCATTTGTTTTCCTTAACAGGGTACTGGGATGACAAGGACAAGAATAGTGCTAGTTGTAATAGGAAATCTTAATCTTGTATTTGGACGGCACTGTATTATGATATTAGTTTACAAGTTCTTATCTTTTGGTCTGTATTTTGGTTTGTATATTCAGATGATTGGTAGCATATAGATATTAGATTGAAGAGTTTTAGCATTATTGATTTGCTATCCAAAGTATAAGGAATTCAAAAGTTGTAGTTCTTATATTAAGTTGGAGAAGTGATTGAACTACTTGCATTTCATTTCGCTTAGTTGTATTGTGAGAACCCGTAAAAACCCTAATATTTTCCTAGGGTTTATTTCCCCTTTAATTGCGTAATTTTTTGCATTTTCTGGCTTAAAAATATTTTCTTAGTGGATTTTATGAGCAATTATAGTTTTAAGATGATTTTTCTAGTATTGGAGAGTTTTTAGAAAATTAAGGATAAATAGTGGACGTGGGACCCACTAGTGCGATAAGTTCGGAAAAATTCGGCCAATAAGGTTAAGTTTCGGATACTGTGTAAAATTTATCGGGTGTTAAGTGATAAGTAGTGTGTGTGAAGTGATTGATGTGAGAGAGAAAAGAATGATAAGATTGCATTTAATAGAGTGACACATGTCACTTTCTTATTGGTTGAACTTTTAAGAATTACTATTCATTGTCTTGACTTATTTGACCAAGGGATTAAAAATCCAAAATTCACCAAAAAATCACCATTTTTCTCTCTTGTTTGGCCGGCTCTCTCTCTCACTCTTGCAAGAAGGAAAACTTCTCCAATCTTCAAGTTTCTACTAGCAAATCATCTCAATCAAGGCCATAAACAAGATTTCACTCCATAAAAACTTTCCTTCTAGTGCTAGCAAGTTGTTTGGTGAACTTTGTTTGAAGGACTAAGGTGCTCCACATCTTCCTCTCTCTTGTTTCTTGGTAAGTGAAGCTTGAAACACCCTACTACCTTTAATGATGGTTATATGATGCTTAGAAGTGGCATGAGTGTGTGAAAATGTGATTTATTTCTTGATTTGAAGAGTTTTGGTGAAGTTTTTATTTTATTGGGATTTTTTCTGGTTTAATATGATCTTGATGTTGGGGGCTTGTATGATGATTTGCAATGGACTAAAATGGCTCTAGTGGATGTGAAATGTGGTTAAATACAATCAATTTTGGATTTGGTGTGAAATTTGAAAAGTTAGGGTTCTTAAATCCCAATTCTGTCCGGTTTTAGATCACTGGGTTAGAGGCCGAATTAGACTTTACTCAAAACATGAAAGTTGTAGGTATTGATGTGATGGAGATGCCTGTAAAATTTTAGGTCATTTGGATTAATGTAGAATGAGTTATGACGAAATTACTGTAGCTGTTCTGCTTTGGACAGAATGCGAAAACTGCGATAGTAATTGGCCATTTTGACTGGAATTGGTTTGGATTTTGGAGTTGGTGTCTTCTGATGAAATGTAGCCGAGTGTCTTAGCTAACATATGCCTTTGGAATTTCGGCATTTGGACTTGTATGGACTGAGATATACCGATTACAGGTTTTTGTGTTTTGCGAACCTGTTTTAGGAATTCTGGGTTAGTATTTGGCATATTTGACCTAGTTGTGTTACGAACTGGATTGAGTGGTCTTCTACATTATTGTAGCCCTGTTTCATAGCTTCGAAATGGTGGGTCTTACACCCCCATCCGATAACCGTAGAGAATTTGACGCCATTACCGCATAATGAGTGTAAAACAGTTTTCTATTTGGGGGCCAAGACTAAGGCCATTTTCTAATTTCTGGTTTGCTATTATGCTCATTTATGTATATGAAACCCTATTGGGGTTGTGTTTAGCGTTGCTATATGACTCGTTATCGAGTCTCATTGTACGTGTTATATGTTCTAGGGCTTGAAGGTAGTGCACGACGGCTTGGTGATCGTGGTACATGAAATACCACTTACTTGCTTGGTGAGTATACCACTCACTAAATTGTTACTATGTGGCTTTGTTAAATGTTATGTGATGCCTTGATGGCTTACTTGCATATTGGAATTGTTTAAGGTGAGGGTGTACTTGACCGCCCTCACCTCTTTTGGATATTGTCATTGATTGGCTACCGTTTTATTGCATTACTGAACTTGATATATTGGTTGGTGAATTCCATTTCATGGAAACTGAATTGATGTCGTTTGGACGATGTCCAACGGCCGTACTGTATTACTGAGCTCAACCCCGTTTGGTAGTCAATTGGATCGAGCCGGCGAGGGCTTGGTCGTGAAGATTGAATTGCCACGGGGACTGTACTGGGGAACCTTGTGGTAATGAGACCCTTGGTTCCGGTAAACTCGAGTATTACCAAAATATTACTGAATGGAGTGCGGGCCCGATTGGGGTATGTTGGGTGGAAGGAATGGAAGTAAAGTGAGGTCTACGGTTTGATACTTTTGACATTGACGGAGGGTCAATGAGGTTGGATCAAGATTACAAGCGTGGAATTGGGCTCTTGAGAGCCGACCGTATCCTTTTACCGTTTTGCTTCATTGCTTATTTGTGCACTTTAAATGAAAGTTCATTCTTATATGACTTTGATTGCTTATTGGGTGGTATACCACTGGGCTTTAGCTCATTCCGTGTTATTTGTTTTCCTTACAGGGTGATAATTACTTTTGAGAACGGATTGGATAGTCAATTTCCGAATTGAGCATGTAAATGTCTTTTGTATTGCTCTTGAAGTGAAACCCTAATGTATAACGGGTTCATTTCCTTTTGATAGGCAAATCGAATGTGTACTTCCTTAATGAATGGTTTTGGCTTGCCGTTGTGGCTTGTAAATGGCTAATGTTATGTTGCATATGTATTTCGATGCTTGGTTGGGTTTCGGACGGGTCGGTTACTATTCATAGCCGACTCTGGAGTTCGTTTCTTTTATTTTGGGATATTTTGCCCTTTTGCCTTGTTGCGCGCGTTATAAGTTTCAAACGTGATAGATCGCTTTATACTGCACCGTTAGTCCTGGCGAGAGCTGGGCAGGCAGTCCGCTAACCTCTTTGGTTCGCCTTAGGGGAAGGTGGGGCTGTCACATGTATACATAAGTATGGAGTTTTTTGTGAAGTTGGATGGCTTGTAATATCTATTGGGGAGTTTCGTTCTTACTTTGGAGTTAATGTTATCTCTGAAATTAATGTTAGTGAATGAGTCCTGGCGAGAGCTAGGCAGGCAGTCCGCCAAACCCTTTGGTTAGCCTTAGGGGCAGGTGGGGCTGTCACAAGTTCCGTATTCACTTCATGGCGGGAAATTTTCCAGTGGCGAACCAATGAAAGAAACAAGGTTTTATCAAGTCAAGTCAGCGAGGTTGTGTCCAAAAGACTTTCAAACTAAAGACGTTGAGGCTAAAAGGTAGCAAGGTGCAAAACAGCCCTCCTAATCAGAATTTTTCGCAGCCATGAAACAAGTACAATCATGAGGTTTTCACCTCCCAATCTTCATAGTTTTCATTCAAATTCACGCACAAAAGGCTCCAAAGTTTGGAACAAGTTTTGGCCAAAACCAATTACTAAAAGGTTAGAAAAACAACAATGTAATAGGCTGCACTCTCCATCGACAAACAAGCACAATTTCAGCCAGCAATTTGGAAGAAAATCACAATGAAACCCTTCCATTTCAACCAAAATGCAATACATAAGCAAAGCTTAAAGGTTCACTAAGCATATTAGGCAAGTACATCACCAAATCAGTCCAAAATCAAGGTAGTAAGCTGCCCCAAAATTTTGGACAGCATAACCCCTGTTTTATCCTATATTTCCTCTCCAAATTCAATACAAAATTTCATGGCCAAACCATCCAAATCAAGACCACAAATGATAGGCTATACAAGCTACTAGTTTCAGACCATAAAGCCCCCAAAAATAGACAAGTATTCAGCTCACATGTCTCCATACCAAGGCTGGCCGTCAAGCAAAAGTTCAACTCCACAAGCTTAAATTTCCATAAACAAACTAATGGAACATATGCAAGCTGGAAAAATTACATGACATGGCTAAAATATATAGTAAACATGATATTAGCGTTTTAACACTCATTTTCATTTTCCTTAACTAAAACGGGAAATTTATTGCTTGGGACATGAAACATGTAAAAGTGAAGTTTTCACCTCCCAAAACCTTTCATTTTCTACTCCAATTCACTACTCATACCAAAGTTATTGTTTAATCACGTGTTTAGGACATTAACAAGTTGATTTCACCACACAAAACCAAGAATAAAGCTAAATAAAATCACTCTCTCTTTCGGTCAGCCTCAAGGAGAATTCCAGCCATGAAAACAGTGAAATAAATGGAGTTTAAACCACTTAAGGTCCATGGTTTTGGTTCATTTCCAACACATACTTGTAGTTTAAAAGTCTTCTAGGGTGTTTTGAGCAAATTGAGCTTAACATCATCTTGAAAAATTTAGCGATCAAAGCTGAAATTCCAGCAAGCATTCTTTCTTTGGAAAAATCATAACTTAAGTTATAAATGTAAAAAACTCATACAAATTATCTCGTTTAAAACTAGACTTGAAATACTAACAATTTTTAGAAGACATCTCAAGGATATTTGGTTCATAAGTTAATCCAAATTGAGTCACAAGTTACCACAACATCCCAATATTTACTTGTTCACGACCGATTTTTCAGTCAACTTTGCTGATTTTCTGGTGCATATATAAAATGAACCACAGATCCAATTTTATACCGTTGGAAAGATCTATGAGTATAGTTTCAAACACAATTGACGGCACTCAATTTCGATTTTTCTACACTAAGTTATGATCCGTTTAGTAAAACTGTCCAGAGGTAACTGTTACCCGAATTTCCAGCTTTCACAAGAGTTATTTCAACTTTATCTCTGCAAATCTCACCTCTAAACCAGCAATTTGCAACCAAGATCAAAACCAACATGCTCTATATCATACAAAACAAGAAATATAACAGTTAGAGTGTGACTTCCTAGTGGAAACTCCTCAAACGGACGAGACAGCAAGCTGTGACAAGGATGGAGCAAAGTTCCTCCAATTTTCCTCGAGCTGTCTTCACTTTTTTTTTCTCATCAAAACAACACCTTTCTTACTTAGCTTCATCCAGAAGTCACACAATCACATGTTTATAATATAAGGTATGGTATTAATCAAGCATTTCCTAGCAAAACTTAACAAAAATTGCAAATAAGGGTTGAAAATTGATAGCTCAACTCTCTCGGCTTCCTCCTAAAAATTCCAGCAGCCAAAACTATTGCATACATGAAATATTTCTGCCAATATTCAGCTATCAAAAAGAATAACTGATTCCCTAGCAAACATCCAGCAAAATAAACCAAAAGCTAAAAGAGATGGCAGCCTTGATGTGATGGCCCCAACATGAAGTGAAGAAAGGGGAAATTGGCTTTCAGTTAAGCTGGATGAAAATAAGAAGGAATGGAAGCTGTTTTGACTTGGTCAAAAATTGTGGCTAGTCATGCAACGAGCAAATTATCCCTCACTTTCTCTCGGTTGAAGACTGGTCTAGGGAGCTCTTGGTCAAGATAAGAAGATTATGGCTGATTTTTCCACCCCATTGTCGGCCAAGAGGTAAGAAAAGGAATGAAATGTCTTGGTCTGTTTTGCTTCCAAGGTGAAGACTAAAACTAGTCTTGATCAAAGTCAAAAATTCAATAATTCTAAAAGTAATTAGCTTTAACCCTTCATTTCTACTCAAATAGAGTTTGCACAACCAAATAAGTTTGACTACTTCAATTAAACCCTTGCAAATGTTTTCAAAATTATTGGACGGAAACAAGAAGGTATAAAATCATATATAAATCATTTTCCAATTACTAAGAAATATAATTCATTCAAAGTAGAAAATTTCAAAACAAATACATTTCGAAAACACCTTGTAGCACAATAACCCCTTTTGTACAAATCTCCCTCTAGTTCACAAAATTTATCGCACCTACCTCGCCAGTTGGACAAATTGGTATATCACCCCAAGAAAACCAACATGCAATAAATTGAATGAGGCAATAGGAGTAAAATCACGATTCAACCGTTAGATTAACCAAAGATTCAAGGCAATTAGATTAGAATACAAATATATATATAATTTTTGAGAATATCAATATAAATATAATTTTCGGGTTCTCACAATCTTCCCCCCTTAAAAGAATTTCGTCCTCGAAATTCCAACCTTTGCTCATACAAAGCTTGATTCTACTGGGTTTTTCCTCAACTCCAAAGTAGCTTCCTACTTCCCTAGATGCTTCTACTAAAGTTTACTTGAGGGATAGTCGTATGAACGTAACGGCTAAACTATTGCTCTAAGGGAGGGCTAAGATGGCTTAGAATATTTACAAGGATATAAAATTAGAACTCGATGAAAAGGAACCATAGCTACGAAACTTGTTTGCTACGTTTACTAAATGTTGGCTTCATACACTATGCACTGACAACTAGTCTGTTATGTAAATCTCTGATCATGTCTACAATTATATCCCTATACGTGTATTACCCCTTTCTAATTGAATTTCCTTCATTACGGACCACAAAGCAAGAATCCTCACTTAAACTCAAAATAGTAATGCACAACACATATAATCGGATATCAAGATGTAACTCCAATCAAAGACAAACATCGACTATCACTAGGGAAAAACATCAAGTATCAAGTCCCGTGTTCAGCAAGTAGATATATCCTATTACGTAAAGCATTCACGATACACCTTCAAGGACACAACTAGTTGTTCACTGCAGCTAATATAGTAGAATCACCATAGCCTAACTAATTTGTTTGAATAGTTCCTCACTTGGTGTTTAAGCTTGCCACTTCTATAATATACTCCAGTTATCCGCTAACACGTTCTAGTCTTAGTTACAGCATTCACAAGTCACAAGTAGAAGATATATACCTCTTCTTTCTTTTCGTCCTTCTTAATTGCCAATTTGACTCCACCCATTTCTTTGCATTTCCTTTTTGTATCATGAAACTTCCTTTACCATATTGAACTTTCTTGCCAAGAGGGTCTTGTTCGAACGCACCCCTTTCAAATTGCTATTACCACCCCATTAAAATCTTTTCATCTTCCCTTTTCATTTCCATGTACTTGTTCAGCTATTTCCACATCTTCGTGTTTCAATTGATTTCTTTTGGGAGCTCTACCTCCCTTCGAAAAATCCCTGTTTCCTCATGTATAACTTCCAAATTCTTCATTTCATTGATTCACTTAACCATATAAATGACCATCAAATTACAAATTACCACTCTAACCATACAATCTCCTTTCAAGCCATGTAATCTCTAAGTTTATTTTTTCTGTTGGTGCAAGGGCACCAATTTATTCATGAAAACTAGTCTGCACTAGGACACAAGTTGGATCAAACTAAGAATTACGACCAAATTAACATGGCTCACATCTAGTCATCTCATGTACTTGAGTGTACCTTATCTGTGTTGCACAACCTAAACCATAAAAATATGCCACTCGATTCATCATCTAGCGTCAACCCATGCTCTAGCAATATATACAGTTCCCCTCATTATACTACTATCTACGAACCAAAATCCAATGAGCAACACCTAATGTTCATCCTTTCTCACATAAATCAGATATCATCGGCCTCTCAAATTAGTCGAAGTACAAAACTTGTCAAATACATGGACAAATTCAAATCTATCATTAGTAAAGCCAATCCAAAGTAGCAAACATCACGTAGTAATTCGCCAATCTACTCTTCCTAGTCCAAAAACAATTCCTGTAATCATGACCTAAATACACCATTGGCCCTTCATCATTGAACTCTTGTATCTCGCATATCGGCTACTATAGTTACTTAACACAACTAAGAAAATACCCTTATTAGACACTAACCCAAGGAATCCTTCAAGAACTACACTTAATCAAAACTCGAAGAAGTACAACTAGTTATGTACACTGAATGATAAGGATCCTAAGCCTCACCAATAGTTTCAATACATCCCTAGGTCCAAACTATTAATATCCTTCATGCCTTGACTTTTGTCATCAAACCTAACTCAAATTCGATCGAGATATCGACTCTCATCCTAATGCTCTTATCTCTTTAGTATTCGAGTACAAGAATCCAAATTAAGATAATTCACAACTCGAGCTGGCTAGTCCCAAGAGTAAATCAGCTACAATTCAGATTCCTACCTGACATATATACCGATTGTCTCCAAATACCATGATAAAGGCTTGACACCTATAACATTCATAATTCACAACTTATGCTAAAAAAGAGCACTTAGTCCTTTACGTGTATTCACGAGATCAAGACCATAACACAACTTGGCCCAAGCTCACCCCACGCAGAGACCACGCGAGGCAGCTCTAATACCACCTGTGACGACCCCACTTCCCGCAAGGGCGAACCCCAGAGGTTAGTGGTCCGCCTGCCTAACTCTCACCAGGACTCACTTACTAACCTTAATTCCAGAGATAACATTAACTCCAAAGTAAGAACGAAACTCCCCAATAGATATTACAGGCCATCCAACTTCACAAAAAACTCCATACTCATGTATACGACAAAGCGAAATGAAATGCAAGTAGTTCAATCACTTCTCTAAGTATAAATAGGATTGCAATTATTTAAAATAAGGACTACAACTTTTGTATTCCTTATTCTTTGGATAGCAAATCATTAATGCTAAAACTCTTCAATATAACATCTACATGCTACCAATCATCCGAATATACAAACCAAAATACAGATCAAAAGATAAGAACTTGTAAACTAATACCATAATATAGTGCCGTCCAAATACAAGATTAAGATTTCCTATTACAACTAGCACTATTCTTGTCCTTGTCATCCCCATACCCTGTTAAGGAAAACAAATGAAGGGATGAGCTAAAAGCTCAGTGAGGTTCCAAGAGAGCAACAAGCAATTAGGTATTTTAGCATTCACATGATAGCATGATCATATTTTCCATAAAGAACGTAACATCCAGAGAACTCATTTAACCATGTACAGCCGATAACACATGCATATAAAAGGATACTGTCTGTTCTCGGAAGCAGGTTCCGTGACAACTTGTTCAGAATCTGTTGACACTCCGTCAACCATGGAATCATAACAAGTCTGTGAGAACCCGTATTTCCCTAATATTTTTCCTAGGGTTTACTTCCCCTTAATTGCCTGTTTTCTGCATTTTTTGGCTTAGGAATATTTCTTGGTGGATTTTATGAATAATTATAGTTTTTAGATAATTTTTCTAGTATTGGAGAGTTTTTAAAAAATTAAGAATATATTATGGACGTGGGACCCACTAGTGCGAAAAGTTCGGAAAAATTCGGCCAATTAGGTTAAATTCCGGATACTGTGTAAAATTTATCGGGTGTTAAGAGATAAGTAGAGTGTGTGAAATGATTGATGTGAGAGAGAAAAGAAAGGATAGGAATGCATTAATGAGGTGCCAAGTGCCATGGTATCATTGGATAGGATTTAAGAGTTACTATTCCAATTTTTGACTTTTTTGACCAAAAGGTTAAATATCTTAAAAATTGCTCAAAATTCACTCATTTTTACTCCTCCATGGCCGGCTCTCTTAAGCTCAAGAAGGAAGAGGATTTCTTCAATTTTCAAGCTCCCAACTAGCACAAATCATCCAAACCACTTACCTAAATTAGTTTCTACTCCATATTATCCTTCCATTAGGTGCTAGTAAGTTGATTAGTGAAGTTTTCTTGGAGAGCTAAGGTGTCCTACAACTCCCTCTCTCTTGTTTACTTGGTAAGTGGTATATGAACTCCCTCCTATACTTAATGATGGTTAATTGGTGCCTAGTGGAAGCTAAAGTGACGGATTATGTGAATTATTTCTTGATTTGTGATGAATTGGTGAAGTTTTTATTTTTTTGAGGAATTTTCTGGTTTAATGTGATCATGGTGTTGTGGTTGTTTATGATGGTTGATAATGAGGGGTTATGACTCTAGTGGATGTGAATTGTTGATAATTGCAACCAATTTTGGATTTGGATTGAAATGTGAAATGTTAGGGTTTCAAAACCCCCTTTTCTGTCCGATTTTGTATCTCCGGCTTAGAGGCCGAATTGGCCTTTTCTCAAAACATGAAAGTTGTAGGTATTGATGTGGTTGAGGTGTCTGCAAAATTTCAGGTCATTTGGAGTAGTGTAGAGTGAGATATGGTGTTTTTACTGTGGCTGTTCTGGGTTGATCAGGATGGCAGAACTGCGTTTGTATTTGGCTATTTTGACTGGAATTACTTTCGATTTGGATGTTGGTGTCTTCTGATGAAATATAGAGGGATGTCTTAGCTACCATATGCCTTTGGAATCAATGCATTTGGACTTGTATGGACCGAGTTGGACTCATTACAGCATTATGTGATTTGCAAACTTGTTTTGGTAATTCTGGTTTAGTATTTTGCATATTTGACCTAGTTGTGCTAGGATTTGGACTGAGTGACCTTCTAAATTGTTGTAGCCCTGTTTCTTGGCTTCGAAACGGTGGGTCTTACACCCCCATCCGATAACCATAGTGAATTTGGTGCCATTACCGCATATTGAGGTCAAATACGGTTTCTTTGTTAAGGCTTAAGCTAAAGCCATTTCTTAATTTCTGGTTACCAATGATGCTTATTTATGCATATAAACTCTATTGGGGGTTATGATTGGCATTGCTATATGACTCGTTATCGAGTCTCATTGCATTTGTTTACGTGTTCTAGGGCGTGACGGTGGTTCACGACGCACTTTTGATCACGGTGCATGAAATATCACTTACGTGATTGGTGAGTATACTACTCACTTAATTGTTACAATGTGGCTTTGTTATATGTGAATTTGATGCCTTGAAGGCTTACTTGGCTATTGGAATTGATAGAGGTGAGGGTGTACTTGACCGCCCTCACCCCCTTGTGATTTCATTCATGTCTGTTTACTGTTATACTGAAATACTGCACTGGCTATATGAGATATTGAATTGCATTCTTGGAAAACTGATTTGGTGTCGTTTGGATGAATATCCAACGGCTTTAATATATCACTGAGCTCAACCCCGGTAGGTAGTCAATTGGATCGAGCCGGCGCGGGCTTGGTCGTGAAAATTGTCATGCCACGGGGACTGTACTGAGGAACCCTGTAGTAATGAGACTCTTGGTTCCGGTATACTCGAGTATTACCAAAAGCTACTGAATTGGAGTGCTGGCCCGGTTGGGGTATGTTGGGTGGAAGGAATGGAAGTAAAGTGAGGTCTACGATTTGGTACTTTTAACATTGACGGAGGGTCAATGAGGTTGGATCAAGAAAATAAGCGAGGAAATGGGCTCTTGAGAGCCGTCCGTATCCTTTCACTGATTTGATTTACTTCTTATTTGCATACTTGAACTGAACAGTTATGCTTATGTGATCTTAGTTGCTATGGTGGTTGTATTCTCACTGGGCACTTAGCTCACCCCGTTTCTTTTGTTTTCCTTACAGGAATATGACTCTTTTGGAATGAATTTTGTTAAATGGTTGCCGAATGAACTAGATGAATGCCTCTTTTGTATTGTATATAAAATGGGACCCTAAATGTATCATTAGGGCCGTTTTCACTTTTGTTTTGGCAACCCACATATGTAGTGACTTTTGTATCACTTTTAAATGCCATTGTGGCTTGTAAATGGTTAATGTTGTGTTGTAAGTGTATTTCGATGTTTGGTTGGGTTTCGGACGGGTCGGTTACTATTCATGGCCGACTCTGGATTTCATTTCTTTTATTTTGGGTTATTTTGCCCTTTTGCCTTGTTTGCGCGCATTATAAGTTTCAGAACGTAATAGATCGCTTTATACTGCACCGTTAGTCCTGGCGAGAGCTAGGCAGGCAGTTCGCTAACCTTTTTGGTTCGCCTTAGGGGAAGGTGGGGCTGTCACAGGTGGTATCAGAGCCTAGGTTTGAATTAGCCTGGGTGTTATAGGAATGCTTGACTTGAGGATTCTATTGTTTATGCCTATTAAGTGTATTCATGTTATTTCTTCCTTTGCTATAGGATGGATGCGAGTAGTGACCCGAGTGACCGCCCGGCAGGAGATCGTCCTCGTAGCGGGCTACCGCCAATTAAGTATCAGATCAGGCAGAAGGGGGCCGTGGTGCGTTGGAGCCCGGCCAGCCGCCTCCGACGGTGTGAGTGCCGTGATACTTATGCCTACCCGAATGCCCTAGTTTTGGCGGTGGCAAAGGAGCGTGAGGAGCTTGCTAAGGATAACGCTAAGTTGGAAGCTGGGGTTGCTAAGCTGGAAGCTGAGGTGACTCAGGTTAAGGCAACCAATGAAAAGCAAGCCGCACGTATCAAAGATTTAGAGTATGGCGTGCTTGAGGTAGAGGACCGAGTTGACGACCTCTGCGATCAGCTGAGGACTGCAAGCGAGCGCGAGATTAAGCGAGCTCGCAAAGTCAGGGGTCGCGCTGAGGCGATCCTTAATCTGTGTGACGATGGCCTTGAGGAGTCTAGCGATGAGGCCTCGTGTGCTGGGGCTGAGGCGGGGGAGGAGTCTACCCCGTCGCCTGGATCCCAGACCCCGGCAACTGACTAGGCCATGACTATTAGGCCTCTTTTGGATAGTTGGTGGTTTTGTATGTACATAGGGATAGGGATAGAGCCTTAGCTAACCGTTTTGGATGTAGGGTTAGCTACGTGTAAATCTCTTTTGATAGGCCTATCCTCGGGAGGATCGTTTATGTTCGTACGTGCCTTGGCCGTACTTGACTTGACTGATTGTATATATGTGTGTGGCTTGTATATATGTGCTTGTGATCATGTTTGAAATGTATAAATATGTGTTATTGTAAAAGTTTTGCGTGTTACTTACATGCCTTGTACTGCTTTGGTTTAGTACTTTTGCCTAGACCGAGTGAAACTCATGGAAGGTACACGGAGTGGCCGGGGACGCGGGCGCGGTATTAGACAACCCGCACCGGTTAGGGAAACGGGGGAAACCTCTACTGGACCCAATCCTGAACCGCAGATAGACCCGAGTGTGCAAATAGCCGCTGCTATGCAGCAAATGACAAACCTACTTGCACAAGTAGTGCAACAACAGGGCCAGAACCCAAACCCTAATCCCGGAAACCCCGGTAACCATATCGAGAGCGAGAATAGAGCTCTCGAACGTTTTCAAAAGTTTTCCCCGCCGAAGTTTGTTGGGGGACCCGACCCTGACGTTGCTGACAAATGGCTTGAGAAGATGGTTGATATATTTGCAGCTCTACACTACCCAGACGAACGGCAGGTGACTTTTGCCGTGTTTCAACTTGAGGGGGCTGCCCGTTCCTGGTGGAATGTAATTAGGCAGAAGTGGGAACGGGAGCAGACGCCGAGGACTTGGGTGAACTTCATCCGAGAGTTTAATGCAAAGTTTTTCCCTCCTCTAGTCCAGGAGAGGAAGGAAGACGAGTTTATTAGGCTTCGCCAAGGAACTCAGACGGTGGCGGAATATGAGAGTCAATTCACCCGCCTGTCCAAGTTTGCGCCGGAGTTAATCATGACTGAGCAACGACGGGTTCGGCGCTTTATTCAGGGTTTGAACGTTGAGATCCAGAAAGACCTCGCGGCGGCTCAAATCACTACGTTTAGCGAGGCAATGGAAAAGGCCCAACGAGTTGAAAGTGCACGGATGCAGGTCCGAAACTTCCAGGCTAAGAAGCGTGGCTTTCCTGGGAGTACTTCTGGACAGGGTGAAAAGAGCACTCCCTCTAAATTTGGACGAGGTACGGGTGGTGGTCGACAATCAAGCTCAGGCAGAGGGACTCCATTCAGGGGTGGTCAAGCTGGACGAGGACAAAGGGGCAATGTTCAGAGTGGCTCGGCTTCGGCACCTCGCGGTCCCTGTGGGCACTGTGGGAAAGCAAACCACACCGAGGATAATTGCTGGAGGAAACAGGGTAAATGTCTGCGGTGTGGAAGTGCGGACCATCAATTAGCTACTTGTCCGGTCCTGAAACAAGATGGAAAGGGGAGCCAACCATCGTCGATGGCCAATACTAGACCAGCGAAGGGAGATGGGTCCAAACCTAAGGTGGCGGCTAGGGTGTATTCCTTAGAGCCCCATCAGGTTCCAGAATCTTCTGAGGTTGTAGAAGGTACGATCCCTATTTTCCACCGCTTTGCCAAAGTTTTAATTGATCCTGGTGCCACTCTTTCGTTTGTTAACCCTGATTTCATGTGTGGCATCGATATAAAACCTGCTAGTTTACCATATGACCTAGAAGTTAGTACACCTACGGGAAATCAACGTTTGGTAACTAGTATGGTATATAGGGATTGCGATGTTTGGGTAGGTGAAAAGAGATTTTTAGGAGACCTGATTAGCTTGTCCATTAAGGGGTATGACGTGATTCTGGGTATGGACTGGCTAGCCAAATATAACGCTCAACTGGATTGTAAAACAAAAATAGTAGAATTTCGCATTCCTGGCGAGGCAACCTTAAGGTTGGATATAAGGGGTAGGTTAGCCTCATCTGCTCTAATTTCGGGCATCCGAGCTAGGAAACTGATAAGTAGAGAGGCGCAAGGTTTTTTGGCCTTTTTAATTAACACCCCTACGGATAAGTTAAAAGTGGAAGACGTGGCCATAGTGAGGGAATTTCCGGAGGTTTTTCCTGATGAGTTAGTAGCCTTACCTCCGGAAAGGGAGATAGAATTCCGAATAGATCTATTACCTGGAACCTCACCTATCTCAAAGACCCCTTACCGAATAGCGCCTGCAGAACTTAAGGAGCTTAAGTTGCAATTACAAGATCTTTTGGAGCGGGGATTCATTCACGAGAGTAGGTCTCCTTGGGGGGCTCCTATCCTATTTGTGAAGAAAAAGGACGGAACTTTGAGGATGTGTATTGACTACCGGGGGCTGAACAATGTTACGATCAAGAATAAGTATCCACTGGCCCACATCGACGAGTTATTCGACCAGCTGCAAGGAGCAGTGGTCTTTTCGAAGTTGGACCTCCGACAAGGATACTACCAGTTGTTAATTAGGAAGGAGGACATTCCGAAAACTGCTTTTAACTCAAGATACGGGCATTACGAGTTCGCCGTTATGCCCTTTGGACTGACCAATGCTCCCGCCGCCTTCATGGACCTAATGCATAGGGTTTTCAAACCCTATCTGGACCGATTTGTCGTTGTGTTCATTGACGACATTTTGGTCTACTCTAAGACACGCGAGGAGCATGAGGAGCATTTGAGAGTGGTGTTGCAGACATTAAGGGAACATAAGTTGTACGCCAAATTTAGTAAGTGCGAATTCTGGTTGGAAAAAGTAGCGTTCCTAGGCCACGTGATCTCCCACGAAGGCATTTCAGTGGATCCGGCGAAGGTAGAGGCCGTGACCAATTGGAAGAGGCCAGAAAACCCCACGGAAATTCACAGTTTTCTTGGGCTAGCTGGGTACTACCGAAGGTTCATTAAAGATTTCTCCAAATTAGCCGGACCTTTAACTGACCTGACGAAGAAGCATGGTCAATTTATCTGGAACGCCCGATGCGAAACAAGTTTTCAGGAACTAAAGAGAAGATTGACCATGGCTCCAGTGCTAGTTTTGCCAAATGGAGTGGACGGGTTTGCGGTGTATGCCGACGCGTCGCGAGAAGGCCTGGGGTGCGTATTGATGCAGAACAGGAATGTGATTTCTTTCGCCTCTAGGAAATTGAAGCTTCACGAGTAGAACTATCCGACTCACGATCTGGAACTAGCCGCAGTTGTCTTTGCACTGAAAAAGTGGAGGCATTACTTATATGGGGTGACCTTCGAAGTGTTTTCAGATCACAAAAGTCTTAGATACCTTTTCTCCCAGAAGGAATTGAACATGAGGCAACGAAGGTGGATGGAGTTCCTGGAAGATTACGACTGCACAATCAACTACCATCCGGGAAAGGCAAATGTGGTAGCGGATGCTTTGAGTCGTAAGGTGCAAGTAGCAGGGTTGATGATTAAGGAATGGGATTTATTAGAATCCGTGTGCAAGTGGAGGCCCTGTCTTGGGAGCCATAAGGTGATATTTGGCAATGTTAGGCTAACCTCTACTCTACTGGAACGCATAAAAGAGGCACAAAAAGAAGATTTAATGGTACAGAAGTGGAGAGAGAAAGTGGAAAAGGGAGAAACTACGGACTTCAATTTGAGTCATGAGGGCATTTTGAAATATCGAAACCGAATAGTGGTACCGAAGGAAGAGTCGATGAAAATGGAAATTTTGGAGGAAGCTCATCGGTCCAAGTATACAATCCATCAGGGCAGCAGCAAGATGTATCAAGACCTGAAAGGAACTTATTGGTGGGACAATATGAAGAAGGAAATCGCTCAGTACGTGCAGAAATGTCTCATTTGCCAACAGGTGAAAGCAGAGCATCAAAAACCATCGGGTTTGTTACAAACCTTGGAGATACCCGATCGATTAACCAAATCGGCCCATTTCTTGCCGGTGAACATGAAGTATTCCATGGACAAGTTGGCCCGACTATACATGGACGAGATAGTAAGGCTACACGGTGTTTCTGTGAGCATCGTCTCCGATCGGGATCCACGGTTTGTATCTCGATTTTGGCAAAAGTTTCAAGAAACCCTGGGGACTAAACTCAATTTGAGCACGACCTATCATCCTCAGACGGATGGCCAGTCAGAACGGACAATTCAAACTCTCGAGGACATGCTACGAACCTGCATTCTGGACTTTGGAGGCAACTGGGGTCAGCACATGACCTTAGTAGAGTTTGCGTACAACAATAGCTTCCATTCGTCGATTCAAATGGCTCCGTACGAAGCTCTCTACAGACGCAAGTGCCGGTCGCCGATTTACTGGGACGAAGTTGGCGAAAAGAAAGCACTAGACCCGGCAACCATTCCATGGATGGAAGAGACTCAGGAGAAGGTCAAGTTGATACGGCAACGACTTCAAACAGCTCAGAGTCGACAAAAGAGCTACGCGGATAACCGAAGAAAAGATTTGGAATTTGAAGTTGGAGACCACGTATTTCTTAAGATCACACCCTTACGAAGTATCACAGCGGGCAAAGGAAAGAAACTTCAACCACGGTACGTCGGATCCTACAAGATCCTGCAGAGGGTAGGAGCGATCGCGTATCGATTGGAACTGCCATCCAGTCTCTCTCGAATCCACGATGTGTTTCACGTCTCAATGCTAAAGAAGTACCATCCCGACCCATCTCATGTCTTACAACAGGAGGAAATTGAAGTAGACGAATCGCTTGCCTATGAAGAGAAACCGGTCCAAGTGCTTGATCGGAAAGTCAAAGAGCTCAGAAACAAGCGGATTCCACTAGTGAAAGTGCTATGGAGAAACCACGGAGTAGAGGAAGTTACCTGGGAAGTGGAAGAAGAAATGAGAAAGAAGTATCCAAACCTTTTCGGGAATTAAGGTGAGAAATTTCGAGGACGAAATTCTTTTAAGGGGGAGAGAGTGTGAGAACCCGTATTTCCCTAATATTTTTCCTAGGGTTTACTTCCCCTTAATTGCCTGTTTTCTGCATTTTCTGGCTTAGGAATATTTCTTGGTGGATTTTATGAATAATTATAGTTTTTAGATAATTTTTCTAGTATTGGAGAGTTTTTAGAAAATTAAGAATATATTATGGACGTGGGACCCACTAGTGCGAAAAGTTCGGAAAAATTCGGCCAATTAGGTTAAATTCCGGATACTGTGTAAAATTTATCGGGTGTTAAGAGATAAGTAGAGTGTGTGAAATGATTGATGTGAGAGAGAAAAGAAAGGATAGGAATGCATTAATGAGGTGCCAAGTGCCATGGTATCATTGGATAGGATTTAAGAGTTACTATTCCAATTTTTGACTTTTTTGACCAAAAGGTTAAATATCTTAAAAATTGCTCAAAATTCACTCATTTTTACTCCTCCATGGCCGGCTCTCTTAAGCTCAAGAAGGAAGAGGATTTCTTCAATTTTCAAGCTCCCAACTAGCACAAATCATCCAAACCACTTACCTAAATTAGTTTCTACTCCATATTATCCTTCCATTAGGTGCTAGTAAGTTGATTAGTGAAGTTTTCTTGGAGAGCTAAGGTGTCCTACAACTCCCTCTCTCTTGTTTACTTGGTAAGTGGTATATGAACTCCCTCCTATACTTAATGATGGTTAATTGGTGCCTAGTGGAAGCTAAAGTGATGGATTATGTGAATTATTTCTTAATTTGTGATGAATTGGTGAAGTTTTTATTTTTTTGAGGAATTTTCTGGTTTAATGTGATCATGGTGTTGTGGTTGTTTATGATGGTTGATAATGAGGGGTTATGACTCTAGTGGATGTGAATTGTTGATAATTGCAACCAATTTTGGATTTGGATTGAAATGTGAAATGTTAGGGTTTCAAAACCCCCTTTTCTGTCCGATTTTGTATCTCCGGCTTAGAGGCCGAATTGGCCTTTGCTCAAAACATGAAAGTTGTAGTTATTGATGTGGTTGAGGTGCCTGTAAAATTTCAGATCATTTGGAGCAGTGTAGAGTGAGATATGGCGTTTTTACTGTGGCTGGTCTGGGTTGATCAGGATGGCAGAACTGCGTTTGTATTTGGCTATTTTGACTGGAATTACTTTCGATTTGGATGTTGGTGTCTTCTGATGAAATATAGAGGGATGTCTTAGCTACCATATGCCTTTGGAATCAATGCATTTGGACTTGTATGGACCGAGTTGGACTCATTACAGCATTATGTGATTTGCAAACCTGTTTTGGTAATTCTGGTTTAGTATTTTGCATATTTGACGTAGTTGTGCTAGGATTTGGACTGAGTGACCTTCTACATTGTTGTAGCCCTGTTTCTTGGCTTCGAAACGGTGGGTCTTACACCCCCATCCGATAACCATAGTGAATTTGGTGCCATTACCGCATATTGAGGTCAAATACGGTTTCTTTGTTAAGGCTTAAGCTAAAGCCATTTCTTAATTTCTGGTTACCAATGATGCTTATTTATGCATATAAACTCTATTGGGGGTTATGATTGGCATTGCTATATGACTCGTTATCGAGTCTCATTGCATTTGTTTACGTGTTCTAGGGCGTGACGGTGGTTCACGACGCACTTTTGATCACGGTGCATGAAATATCACTTACGTGATTGGTGAGTATACTACTCACTTAATTGTTACAATGTGGCTTTGTTATATGTGAATTTGATGCCTTGAAGGCTTACTTGGCTATTGGAATTGATAGAGGTGAGGGTGTACTTGACCGCCCTCACCCCCTTGTGATTTCATTCATGTCTGTTTACTGTTATACTGAAATACTGCACTGGCTATATGAGATATTGAATTGCATTCTTGGAAAACTGATTTGGTGTCGTTTGGATGAATATCCAACGGCTTTAATATATCACTGAGCTCAACCCCGGTAGGTAGTCAATTGGATCGAGCCAGCGCGGGCTTGGTCGTGAAAATTGTCATGCCACGGGGACTGTACTGAGGAACCCTGTAGTAATGAGACTCTTGGTTCCGGTATACTCGAGTATTACCAAAAGCTACTGAATTGGAGTGCTGGCCCGGTTGGGGTATGTTGGGTGGAAGGAATGGAAGTAAAGTGAGGTCTACGGTTTGGTACTTTTAACATTGACGGAGGGTCAATGAGGTTGGATCAAGAAAATAAGCGAGGAAATGGGCTCTTGAGAGCCGTCCGTATCCTTTCACTGATTTGATTTACTTCTTATTTGCATACTTGAACTGAACGGTTATGCTTATGTGATCTTAGTTGCTATGGTGGTTGTATTCTCACTGGGCACTTAGCTCACCCCGTTTCTTTTGTTTTCCTTACAGGAATATGACTCTTTTGGAATGAATTTTGTTAAATGGTTGCCGAATGAACTAGATGAATGCCTCTTTTGTATTGTATATAAAATGGGACCCTAAATGTATCATTAGGGCCGTTTTCACTTTTGTTTTGGCAACCCACATATGTAGTGACTTTTGTATCACTTTTAAATGCCATTGTGGCTTGTAAATGGTTAATGTTGTGTTGTATGTGTATTTCGATGTTTGGTTGGGTTTCGGACGGGTCGGTTACTATTCATGGCCGACTCTGGATTTCATTTCTTTTATTTTGGGTTATTTTGCCCTTTTGCCTTGTTTGCGCGCATTATAAGTTTCAGAACGTGATAGATCGCTTTATACTGCACCGTTAGTCCTGGCGAGAGTTAGGCAGGCAGTCCGCTAACCTCTTTGGTTCGCCTTAGGGGAAGGTGGGGCTGTCACAAAGTCCAGTAGATCACCACTTAACTCCAACCTCCATCCACCAATCAACCCCCTACCGGGCCCGAACTCCAAACATAAACAGTGGTGGTAATACTCGAGTATACCAATTAGTCGAGGAGATAACACTCCATTCGACAAAACAGTAGACCCAGGGTTCGTTATCTAATCAACCAGGCCCTTGCCGGCTCGACTCGATTAACTAGCCTATGGGCTTTAGGATTCAGGCCGTTACATTCAACTCATGCGCATGAATCTCAGTTCACTTGTAAACAATTCACTTATAGTAGTAAAACAGGAATTCAGTGAACATAGGTCGAGTGTGATAAAGTACACACTTATCTATGTAATAACAAGTCAATTCAAGTAACAAGTCATATTTTCGCAACAAGTAGCATGGAACTTGCAGTTGGAACACTCACTAGTTCAAGCACAAATAGCGTCGAAAGTTTCCTCCTGGATTGCCCCCTTGATCAGACAAGCCCTAAGTGTGACGGCCCCACCTCCCCCTGAGGCGAACCAGAGGGTTCGGCGGGCCGCCTGCCCAGCTCTCGCCGGGACTCAGTCGTTCACTACAATCCTCAAATATATTACAAGAATAAACCTCAAATATTACAATGTAAATCTCCAATATTTACATATAAACAAAACGAAGCGGAAACTAATTCCAAGCGTGGAACGTATGCTTACATCCATATCAATTTCAATTATTTATACAAGACCAACTCGTACATAAAATAGATCCAAACTTAAACTGTACACGATATAAGCCATCCAGTCACGTGAATAAGCACTCCAAGCTTTTCTTTGCCTTGAGCCCTGTGGGGGGGAAATAAAATATTTTTGGGGTGAGCTAGAAGCTCAGCGAGTAACCATTAAAATCAGTAATCAAATCGGTTTCACAATAGTTCATTTCAATGATGTCATATATCAAATGATAAATCCGGAAACAACTACAACATTTGCAAAACAGTAAATATGGATTATCAATAATTCAAGAAACATTTACAATGGAAAGCGATAGTAACATTCATGAAAGGATACATTCATTCTCCTGACATTTCCTCGCTCATTTGGTCATTTATTTCATTTCATTCACCCCGTCCCTGGCTTTTGGCCAGGCTCCACCAACCTACATAGGTAATACTCGAGCATACCAAACGTTCACCCAAGTTCCTAATCGCCTGACCGAGTCCGCTTCTGGCTCAAGACGACCGGTAACAAGGGGCAATGGCCAGTTCAGCCCAAAAGTCTTACATTCATGCGCAAGTAACATTTCAATCGAAAATTTCACATTTATCGAGGTCGAGTGCGATAAAGTACACACTCGCCTCGAAAACTCGTTTGGGAAATCATTATAAGCGCTTAACACGTTATCAACCAAAATACAAGTCATGAAATCAAGAAATATAGCAAACAAGGCACACTCACATGCCAGCACGCATGATATGCAAGAAAACATTTCAAAAGTAACTTTGGAAACAGTTCAAAAGTAAATAATGTAAGAAACGGTTCATAAATAACTTTAGAAGTAGTTTGAGGTCACTCACCTCCACGGCTCAGAAACCATCCATCATGTATCATTGCCTTGCTCAAATCCAAGTCTTAGATCACAAACTCAATGCAAACTAGTCCTTTAAAACTTCGGATAGCACTTCCCCTAAATTTGCTTACTTTCCCAGCCATCATGGCTTCATTATTTCTTCAGCCAGTCCCAAAGTCACACAAATAAGTTCATCTAATATCCATTCAGCAAGCTCCAAGTAGTACTAATACAAGTCAAGCTAGGGAAAAGTCCGGAAATGAAGGTTAAGCTCAAAACCAGAAAAACAGTTTTGACGTCATTTTGCGGTAATGGTACCAAATGCGCTACGATTGTCGGATGAAGGTGTAAGACCCACCGTTTCGAAGCTAAGAAACAGGGCTACAAAAATGTAGAAGGCCATTCAATCCAAATCCTAGAACAACTAGGTCAAATATGCCAAATACTACACCAGAACCACCAAAAACAGGTTTACAAATCACACAAAGCTGTAATGAACACAACTCAGTCTATACAGGTCCAAATGCCGAAATTCCAAAGGCATATGTTAGCTAAGACATCCAGCTACATTTCCTCAGAAGACACCAACAACAAAATCCAAACCAATTCCAGTCAAAACAAACGATTACAAGCGCAGTTTTCACATTCTGAGCAACCCAGATCAGCAACAGTAAAATCGACATAACTCACTCTACACATATCCAAATGACCTGAAATTTTGCAGGCACTTCAAACTCACCAATACCTACAACTTTCATGTTTTGAGCAAAGGCCAATTCGGCCTCTAACATAGTGCAATAAATTCGGGCAGAATGAAGAACTACAAAACCTAATTTTCTGAAATTTCTTCCAAAACAGAAATTGATTGCACTTAATCACTTTTTCCACCTCCTAGAGTCATTAAACATCATTTCCAATCATCATACATGACCACAACACCATGATCACATTAAACCAGAAAATTCCTCAAAAAAATAAAAAACTTCACCAATTCAACCAAAATCAAGTTTTAATCCATAAACTTGCATCTCCTACTATCACCAAGCATGAATTTAACATCATTAGAGGGAGGAGAGGGGTCCTTCTCAACTCACCTTAGTAACCAAAGAGATGGAGCAACCTTGCACTTAAATCTTCCAAATCACTTCACCAAGAACCTTAATCCAACCAAGAGAAGAGTTTTTATAGAGTAAAACTAAAATTAAACGGTTAAAAGTGAAGATTAAGCAAGCTTGGAGCAAAGAAATTGGAGAGCTTCTCTTCCCTTATTGCTTGAAGGTGGCCGGCCATATGAAGCTTAGCAATGAAGATATTTTGGTCAATTTTTTGAAGTTATTATGGTAAATGGTAAAAGGTTGAATAGTAAGTCAAAGTCCAAGACTTAATCTTATGGTGACACTTGTCACCCTTAGGTTTAAAACTTATCTTTTGTCTCTCCAATTACAAATATCTTAACACCTTGTAAAATAATATCACTTAATACAAAATTCCAACAAGTTGTAAAAAAAAATATAATGCATTTACCGCACTTGCGGGTCCCACGTCCAAAATACGCTTTTAATTTCTCAAAAACTAACCGATACTAGAAAAATCATTTTAAAACTATTTTTGCTCATAAACTTTATCTGGAAAATTTTTCTAATCAAGAAAATGTAGAAAAGGCGGGCAATTAAAAAATAAACCCTAGAAAATTAGAAAATTTCCGGGTTCTCAAACTCAGTTTTTTTTTCGGGGCGTCACACTAAGAATAACCAAGTGAACAGAATTCATAATATAGACTCGACTATGAGTCGTATACCTCTCCAAGTTAATTTATTTTTTTTTTCAAAACCCAACATACATAGCCATATTTAGAATGCAAATCAAGGAAAATTTAAGTATACTCTAGGGCAAAAACTCAAGTAAGGTTTTGAAGCGTATAAGAACATTTTGGACTCAAGAAACATGCATAACCAACAAGTTCCTTATACACTTCATGGCGGGAAATTTTCCAGTGGCGAACCAATGAAAGAAACAAGGTTTTCTCAAGTCAAGTCAGCGAGGTTGTGTCCAAAAGACTTTCAAACTAAAGACATTGAGGCTAAAAGGTAGCAAGGTGCAAAACTGCCCTCCTAATCAGAATTTTTCACAGCCATGAAACAAGTACAATCATGAAGTTTTCACCTCCCAATCTTCATAGTTTTCATTCAAATTCACGCACAAAAGGCTCCTCCAAAGTTTGGAACAAGTTTTGGCCAAAACCAATTACTAAAAGGTTAGAAAAACAACAATGTAATAGGCTGCACTCTCCATCGACAAACAAGCACAATTTCAGCCAGCAATTTGGAAGAAAATCGCAATGAAACCCTTCCATTTCAACCAAAATGCAATACATAAGCAAAGCTTAAAGTTTCACTAAGCATATTAGGCAAGTACATCACCAAATCAGTCCAAAATCAAGGTAGTAAGCTGCCCCAAAATTTTGGACAGCATAACCCCTGTTTTATCCTATATTTCCTCTCCAAATTCAATACAAAATTTCATGGCCAAACCATCCAAACCAAGACAACAAATGATAGGCTATACAAGCTACTAGTTTCAGACCATAAAGCCCCCAAAAATAGACAAGTATTCAGCTCACATGTCTCCATACCAAGGCTGGCCATCAAGCAAAAGTTCAACTCCACAAGCTTAAATTTCCATAAGCAAACTAATGGAACATATGCAAGCTGGAAAAATTACATGACATGGCTAAAATATATAGTAAACATGATATTAGCGTTTTAACACTCATTTTCATTTTCCTTAACTAAAACGGGAAATTTATTGCTTGGGACATGAAACATGTAAAAGTGAAGTTTTCACCTCCCAAAACCTTTCATTTTCTACTCCAATTCACTACTCATACCAAAGTTAATGTTTAATCACGTGTTTAGGACATTAACAAGTTGATTTCACCGCACAAAACCAAGAATAAAGCTAAATAAAATCACTCTCTCTTTCGGTCAGCCTCAAGGAGAATTCCAGCCATGAAAACAGTGAAATAAATGGAGTTTAAACCACTTAAGGTCCATGGTTTTGGTTCATTTCCAAAACAAACTTTTAGTTTAAAAGTCTTCTAGGGTGTTTTGAGCAAATTGAGCTTAACATCATCTTGAAAAATTTAGCGATCAAAGCTGAAATTCCAGCAAGCATTCTTTCTTTGGAAAAATCATAACTTAAGTTATAAATGTCAAAAACTCATAAAAATTATCTCGTTTAAAACTAGACTTGAAATACTAAAAATTTTTAGAAGACATCTCAAGGATATTTGGTTCATAAGTTAATCCAAATTGAGTCACAAGTTACCACAACATCCCAATATTTACTTGTTCACGACCGATTTTTCAGTCAACTTTGCTGATTTTCTGGTGCATATATAAAAGCAACCACAGCTCCAATTTTATACCGTTGGAAAGATCTATGAGTATAGTTTCAAACACAATTGACGGCACTCAATTTCGATTTTTCTACACTAAGTTATGATCCATTTACTAAAACTATCCAGAGGTAACTGTTACCCGAATTTCCAGCTTTCACAAGAGTTATTTCAACTTTATCTCTGCAAATCTCACCTCTAAACCAGCAATTTACAACCAAGATCAAAACCAACATGCTATATATCATACAAAACAAGAAATATAACAGTTAGAGTGTGACTTCCTAGTGGAAACTCCTCAAACGGACGAGACAGCAAGCTGTGACAAGGATGGAGCAAAGTTCCTCCAATTTTCCTCAAGCTGTCTTCACTTTTTTTTTTCTCATCAAAACAACACCTTTCTTACTTAGCTTCATCCAAAAGTCACACAATCACATGTTTATAATATAAGGTATGGTATTAATCAAGCATTTCCTAGCAAAACTTAACAAAAATTGCAAATAAGGGTTGAAAATTGAAAGCTCAACTCTCTCGGCTTCCTCCTAAAAATTCCAGCAGCCAAAACTATTGCATACATGAAATATTTCAGCCAACATTCAGCTATCAAAAGAATAACGGATTCCCTAGCAAACATCCAGCAAAATAAACCAAAAGCTAAAAGAGATGGCAGCCTTGATGTGACGGCCCCATCTCCCCCTAGGGCATACCCCAGGGTTCGGCGGGTCGCCTGCCCAACTCTCGCCGGGACTCAGTCGTTCACTCAAGCAAATCAGAAATAAAACAACCAGAAAGAGCAAAACAAGGATCCAAAACTTAAAACAAAATTATATACACTGCTATCTCAGAAAGAAGTACAACCGTTGAGAATACAAACGTTCTCAAGTCACCATGCAACCAGCCCGTGCCAAGCACTAGTGTGAGGACTCGCAAAATTTACTTATTTAATCTCCTATTTCTAGCTTATTTAATTATTTATTTGGTCTTTTACTCCGAATATTATTTTCTAAGCTCTTGAGACCTAATTACATGGAAATATAGTTTCATTATATTTTTAAAATGACTTGTTTAAAAAATTAATTTTTCGGAAGCTCGTTTTGTAAAAATAGTGAACATGTCTTTGGAAATCTTGATCGATTGAGAGTACAATAGGTTTGAAATATTGGAGACATGTACAATGGACCTAAATTAGGAATTTTAATGTTTAAATACTCAAGTGATAGTTATTAGTACTATCGATATAAGAATTTCTCGGAAGTTTCGCGTTATCACGCTTAAATTGGAGATACGCGTTTTCACACGCGCGATTTCAATTGAGGAACTTTAGACCCTTATTTGAGGACAATTAAGAGTGAATAATATTTATATGAATATAAATGCATTAGAGGTTTAGTGTACCAGTGAAACAAACGCAAGAGGAATTGAGCCGAATCGCGCCAAACGCACCCTAATGTGAGTTGACTAATGGGTGATTTGTGGCCACAAGTTATTGTCTTCTCTTGGAAGCTTAGAAATCTGACCACACTCTCTCTCTTGCTCCCTCATTTGGCCGGCTAACAAAGGAGAAAAACAACTCAAATTCCATCCAAATTTCTTCACCAAATCTTCTCCATTTCACTTCAAATTTCAACCACTCTTAGCTAATTACTTGGAGATTACATCAAGCTAAGAAAGAGGGCTGCTATCCACGGTTTTCTTGAGCATCTAAGGGGCCGAAATTCTGTCCTAGTTCATCAAGAGAGGTAATGGACGATCAACTCCTTGAATCTTAGTTTACGGAAGCTCTATTACACGTATAAACTCTTGCATGCATGTGGGTGGTCTTGTTTATGGTGGATTTGTGTGTGTGGGCTCTATGAACTCCCACTCTTGGGTTGTTGCTGATTTGATGTTGGATGATGAAATTAATGGTGGTTTAGTGCTTATATTAGTAGATTAATGTTGTATTGTTGGTAGAAAATCAAAGGAGGTGCTTGGAGCAAAAGTGACCGTTTTACCCCTGCCTTGTCCGACCATTTTCGTGCCAGATTTTGAGATTCTAATGAATTGATTATGTTGTTTATCTATTATTGTAAGTGTGTACAAAATTTCATTGAAAAATAACATGATTTGGTTGGTCAAATGAGTTGATTTCCAAAGTTAGCAAAACTGGAAAATGAATCCCGTATTGCCCAGGCAGTCATTTTGTAATGGCCATAACTCTTTGTTCCGATGTCGAAATCAAGTGCCGTTTGCGGCATTGGAAAATAGACATTCCTAGCTTTCCATCGGTACCAATTTCACGTTCTGGTTCCACTTGAGTGAGCCACACCATTCGATTGAAAATCACTGTCCTGTTTCGTTTCTCTCCAGGAGACAGGACAGGACTTGTATCTTGATGCTAAACAAAACGAGCTGTTTGTGAATGGAATTTGAAAATGGTTTCTTCTGAGAAAATTCAGCTTTATAAGAGAGCTTTCCAACGCCATCAACCACGTCCAATTCCAAGTTGAATTGAGTGAGTTGTGGCCAAAGTTTGAAACTGCTACAGTGATAGAATTTTCCACTTGGGCAGATTTGTAACTAACAATAATTTGGGACTTGTTGTTTTGGAAACTTTGATGTCCGACATCTACCAAACTTTAGATTAGATGTTCCTTGGACTTTGTTTCACAAATAAACCAGATTTGGGTTGGTTGCTTTGGACAAAATGTTTAAAAAGGAAAGAAGAGCTAGAAGACAGTTTTACCTTGGGAAATTTCCTGAACTTTGATGGTTTAGTTAACTACCTTCCCGTGTGAATTTTCAAATGAAATTTGATAGAAGAGTAATCCTCATATGGAGGTTTAATTGTACAAAATTTGGTAATATTCTAAGACTATTTTGATATGCAAATGATGTCACAAAATTCGCTCATCGAATCTGGAAAACTTTTGTTTTCTCTTAGCCAAATGGCCAAATCTGATTTGGAGAGTTTTATTTCTAGAATTTGGATGTCAATGGTATTTAAATTGCTCAGTGGATGTTTATGAACTCTTGGTTTCAATAATGGAGAGATTTGGAACTGATTTCATGGTACAAAAAGTTTGTAAACGAAAGAAAAGTGAGAAGGTAGTTTAGCCGTGAAACTCTTCATAAACTTTGGTTGTTTTAATGACTACCTTACCGTGAGAGTTTTTGTACGAAACTTAGTAGAAATGTTGTTCACACATGGAAGATTTAGTGTACCAAGTTTGATGTATTTCCAATGCTAACTCGATGACCAAATGATACTTCGAATCTAGTCTTCAAACCTGGAAAATAGCCCAACAGTCTTGACTTTTTCAGCAACTTGGAGCTACTATATCTTGGTGCTCGAAACTCCGTTTCTTGTTCCGCTTGTTTTGTTATACTCTTGGATTGCAACACTAATTGATTTCCAAATTTCAAAGGTTAGTTCAAAACAAGTGAATTTTGCCGAATTTCTAAAGTTGGCCAAAAACCAACTTAAATCTGTCTTGGTAATTCAAGTTACCAACTTTGAGCCAAAATTTGAGTGCCTTTCACTTGCATTCGTGGAAAAGTGTCTTCTAAGAACTTTTTGTACTTTGAAAGAGGATTCCAACAGTACCAAGTTTTCCAATTTTGGACTTGTGGAGAGTGAAATATGATTTTTTCAAATATTGCTTGTTAAATCTGGAATTTTCTAACTTAAAGGAAACTAAGGGTTTCAAACCCTCCATTTTCCTTCAATATCATTTGATCGTTTTACATTTGATTTCAAAGATGGAAATCAGATTTGTCTTGTGTTTTAAAACTCACTTTTGAACCTCGAGTTACACGAACTCTTAGACTCGTCTCCGCGTTAATTTCTTAGATTGTACTAGTATACAATTTTCCTCGATAATTAGAATGATTTTGAGTGGTAGTTGATTATTGTTTGCTCAGGCACTCGAGGGAATCTCCCAGAGGAACTCGGAGCGGACACCTAAGACGCTTGTTTAAGAACTACTCGCTTGTTTTGACTAGGTGAGTGTTCCATATAGGAATACGTAATTGGAATAAGTCTATGGCATGCTTAACCCCTGGTCATTAGGTGTTAAGTGCTATATGTTAAGTATTTACCACACTCATGCATATTTGAATAGTGTATACTTGAATTACTCGACATGAAACACCTGAAGTATGTATATTTGAACTATTCGATATGAAACCCTTGAAGAGCATATTTACGTGACTACTTGAACTATTCGATATGAAATGCTTAAAGAGCATACTTATGTGATTACTTGAAATACTAGATATGAAATGTTTGGAGAGCATATTTACATGATGTGTTTAAAAGATTAATTATGCTATGGAAGCATAAGTCGGTTGGAGTAAATCTCCTCGACTCTTACGTGGTGAAAGTGAAAAACGGCCAATGGCGGCCTATTGAAATGACATATGTCTACCAATTAACCGTAATTACTACCGTTAACCGTTTACCGTTTACCGTTAACCGTGTTTACTTACCGTTTTCTAATCTATTTGGTTACTTGCTTACTTGGTTATCTGCTTACGTGATCACCAACTTACTTGGTTACTTGACCACCTGATTACTTGATTATCATGAATCACATGTTATATGAAGCTGTCCATCATTATTAGGCGAGTGTGTACTTTACCTCACTCGACCTACTCAAATGATGAACTTTACCTTTTGTCGAATTACTTGGTTACCTGTGCATGTTGTAAGCTCTAAGCTGAACTTGGGCCCTGCCCTTGGTTACTGACCTACTCGAGCCAGGACTGGGCTCGGTCGGGTAGGTTGGAACCCTGGGCCACCGTTTCGGTATACTCGAGTATTACCACTGGAGGGATAAGGCGATGGCCAGACCGTACCGTGGGGATCAGAAGTCATAAGGTGCAGATGACCGACAGAGTTCCACTGGAACACCGTATCCTACCGTATATGTTTACCTTGTATCATGATAATTGTTTCATGCTAAAATGTCAACATGAAATCCTGAACTATGCCTGTGATATGCTCCATACCTGTTACCTGACCAATGTACTTATATTATGATACATGTCTCATGATAAATGTCTCATACCATGATAAATGTCTCAAATTACTCGTACAATGATTATCACCTCATGATAACACGCCATTGTGTAACATTGAACCATGCATATGATATACCCAACTTACTTGATTTATTTGAACTGTTAGAGTGTCTTGGAACCTCACTGGGCTGTGTAGCTCATCCCACGTTGTGGTTTTCTTTTACAGGGTTCGAGACCAAGGGTGCTCGTGAGTAGTACTAGATTGTTTTCTTTTGAAAACTTTAAGTTATATTATAACGGATGGCTATTGTACCCTTTTCCGTTGGGTTGTATTTAAGCTTGGAAGCTGCATAATTGTAAGTGTGAGATATTTGGAGTACTTTAATTATGTATTGAAGTTACTTAAAGTATTTCGAGCTTTTGAATGATGGATTGTAGTGAGTCCTGGCGAGAGCTGGGCAGGCGTCCCGCGGATACCCTTTGGTTCGCCTTAGGGAGAAGTGGGGGGCGTCACAACTAGGGCGAGAACCAAAACAAAACCAAAACTAGACCCAGCTAGTCGATACAGAGATCTCGCCCCTGCTCGCCTTCCCCTGTTAAGGAAACAAAACTAAAGGGATGAGCTAAAAGCTCAGTGAGGTTCCGAACATAGGATCAAGCCATAAATCAAACAATAAGTCAAGAAACATTTACAACATTTACAATAAGTCACACATGAAAAGGATACGTTCGTTCATTCATTCGTTCTCCTGTCATTCCCCTTATTCCTTCGTTCGTTTGAAAATGCATTTTTCATTTATCAATAAAACCCTCGTTCGTTCGTTCGTTCATTTCATTCAACCCTTCCTGGACATTGGCTAGGCTCCACCAACCTCCACCAACCTTCAAGGTAATACTCGAGTATACCAAACGTTCACCCAGGTCACCAAATCGCCCGACCGAGTCCGCTTCTGGCTCGAGTCGAACGGTAACAAGGGGCAGGGCCCAATTCAGCCAAAAGGCTTACATTCATGCACAAGTAACGTTCCAATCATTCAATCTTTGAAAATTTTACATTTATTTAGGTCGGGTACGATAAAGTACACACCCGCCTACAAAACTCATTTTTGGAAATCATTGAAAGCACTTAACCCGTAATCAAACAATAATACAAGTCATGAAGTCAAGAAAATATAGCAAACAAGGAACACTTACCAAATTATGCAAAATAACGTCCAAAATGTCCTATCGGATCTTACCCTCGGTCACCTAGAAAACCTATGATTCGACGAGAAAGAATATTACAATTCATCTAGCAAAACAAGTAAGTGGAATCAAGGAACTCAACTAGTTACGAGTAAAATGGATAAAGGTGACTTTAAAGTGAAAATAAAGCCATTTGCATCTGTGGACGGAAACAACTAGGGTGTCATAAACCAAACTCAAAGGGTTATAACAGTTCCAATGGAAAACACTTGAATCAAAGTCAAGTCAGAATCCAACTAGATAGACTCAGAAATATTATTTTTTCGGAATTGTTTATGTGGTTCAAAATCAATATACATTCAAGTAGGTATTATGGCCTACATGTCTTAACTGAGAAAACCTTAGGTCATACCTCTATATTTCGGTATAAAGTAGTAAATAAACATTTGAAGGTTCAAATGGAAAAGGTATCATGTTTTAAGATGGAACATGGTCATAGTATTTGCCAAACGAAAAATATACAAGTTCAAATAGAAACTTAGCCCACGAGCGAAAATTTAGGCAGCATGCCCTTTGTATTTACCTGTTTTCCAGCCATTTATGGCTTCATTATTTTTCTCATTCGAACCCAAAGGTACACACACAACAATTTAATTTCAATAGCCGTTCAATAGGCTCAAGACAATACAAGGACAAAATCAAGCCAATAATAAGTACGGAAATAACGTTTAGGTTAGAAAACAAAAGGCAGATTTGCTGTTGTTTAGCGGAACTAACACAACTAAAGCGCCACTAGTCGGATTGAGGTATAATGTACACCGTTTCGAAGCTAAGAGAAAGGGATACAATGTTGAAGAAGGCCACTCAGTCCAGTTTGCAATGTATCTAGGTCAAAATGTCAATGTACCAAACCAGAACCGCAAAACCAGGTTAACAAATAGCATTCTGGTTAACAAACCGTAATTCAGGCTACCTAAGTCCAAATCAAGTGATTCCAAAGCCATCTGAAAGCTAAGACACCAGGCTACATTTCTTAAGAAGATGTCAACAACCAAATCAGAAGTATTCCCAACCAAATTAATCAATTACAGAAGCAATTATCAAGTTCGGGTAGAAACAGGGCAGCAGGGTTATTTCAGTCTTTTCATAAGCTACGCTACTCCGATTGAGCTGAAATTTTGTAGGAACCTAGGAACCTATTAAATATCATTCTCTACAACTTTCATGTTTTATGCTTAGCCTAATTTGGCCTCTAACATGGTGCAATAAAACCGGACAGAATAGAGCTGAAATTTTCCAGAAACCTGGAATTTTGGGATTCAATGCAACCTTTCTTGATTTCTTGCTCCAATCATCACCACAACCACTTATATAAGCTTAAATACCACATATATCATCCATATAGCAAGGATAGGCAGCAAATATCTCAAACCCTAACTCACATAAATCACCTTTGAATCCTCATAACAAGTTGTATCACCAGTAATCCAACCAAAACAAGTATTATATAACAACTTAAACCAAAATAAAAGAACCAAAGCCATGGTTTAGCCTTATACCTCAACAAATGAGGCTTGTAAGAGTAATACTGCACCTCCTCTTGGACTTCTTGTTTCCCGTAGCTTCTCAAGCTCACAACTCACCCTTTAGTCGGTTTAGAATTTTGGTTCCTCACTTGGATGGCTAAAATCAAGAAGAAGGAAGGTGGTTGTTGCTCTCTCTTTCTCTCCTCTCTTGTCTCGGCTAAGGGTAGAAATAATGAAGAGGAAAGATGCAAAAATTGGGGATAAGAAGGAAGACCATCTCTTGGTCAAGAAACCGATAGGTGGCGACAAGGCGACACTTGTCGCCACCACCACCTTTCATTTTTTTCTCTTTCTTGTCCTTGCTATTTTTAGTCCACATTTTCGGTCAAGCTAGCTGGCAATGAGGGGGGATATTTTGCTCAAGTATTAATGCTCATGTGATAAGAAAGTGGTGGTCAAGTGGTGTGTTTAGTCGGTAGTGCACGGTTCACGTCGGTTCGCACCGTTTTTCCTTAAATCACACGTACTAGGGTTTTTTACTTCCTATTCACTAACTTTTTATCATTTCTTCTAATCACATATTATTTCTCACCAAAAATTCACTCTCAAGCACTAAATTTGATCCTCGCCCCGTACCGGATAATTACACGACGGATACACGAAAAACCCTATTTCACTTCGAATTGAAATCGGAAAGGATAACCCTAATTCTCTATGATCATTGGCACTTTTTCTAGGGTGATTAAGTAGCAATATGGTATAGAATAATAATTTTCAAGTAAAAGGAAATTTTCAAGAAATATGTAAGGAATTTGCAAGTCCTCACACTCTCTCCCCCTTAAGAGAATTTCGTCCTCGAAATTTTACCTTCAGTTGCCTCAAACGAGTCCGGAACTGTTTGGGTGCCTAACGCATAAGCTTTTGCTGGCCCACTAGTTCGGTTCCCTCTTTCATTTGCTTGTTTTGTTTTAGCTCCCTCCAGTTGCGGAATACTACCTCCGCGTGACTGTCTCCTCAGACAGTTGCTAACTTGGTGCTCACCACTCCCACAAATCAAGCACTTCCGCCCTTTCTGCCAACAATCGTTCACGGTATGATTGGCCTTTCCGCAATAGCCACAAGTCAAATAGGAAGCCATTTTTTGGTTTTCTGGAGAAGTCTCCCCAAATCCGGTTTGGCTTCTTTTGGTAGACCTTTCATCTCTCGCCCCTACTGTCCATGGCGGGTAGGACAAAAAGTTCACTTTCTGCATTTTAGAAGGTGCTATTGATTCAATAGGAGGTTCTTCAATCACACTACCAACTGCACCTCTTTTCTGAGTTTGGGAGGCTTTTACTTGTGCCTTCGCATTCTCGATTCGTTGAGCCTTCTCAAGGGCCTCCGTAAAAGTATTCACTTGCGCCGCGGCTAACGCCTCTTGGATATCCAAATTCAGTCCCTGTATAAACCGTCTTACTCTTCGCCGTTCAGTGGCTACCAGTTCAGAAGCAAACTTGGATAATCTTGTAAATTTTGTTTCATATTCAGCCACACTTAACGTTCCCTGGCGTAACCCAATAAACTCCTCCTCCCTCCTTTCTTGGACTAAAGGTGGGAGGTACTTCTCGTTAAATTCTCTTATGAAGTTCGCCCATGTCCATACGATCTGTTCTCTTTCCCACTTTGCTCTAATCATGTTCCACCATGCTCGGGCCGGTCCCTCAAATTGGAACACTGCAAAGTTCACTTGCCTTTGCTCAGTGTAGTTTAGAGCTGTGAAGATGTTAACCATGGTTTCTACCCATTGTTCAGCTACGTTCGGATCGGGCCGGGAGTGTGCAAATGGGAGTGCAAGGTGAGGTATGTAAAATGATAGTGTGAAGTGCATGTATGCTCAGTGGTAGTATGTAAAGTGCTAGTGGTAGAGTGAGAATGTGTAAGATAAAAGTCATGTGAAGTGAATCATGTGGAAAAAGTAATAGTATATGAAGTGAGAGTGCAAAGTGATAGTGGGTAAATGAAATGTGTGACGACCCCACTTCTCCCAAGGGCGAACCCAAGGGTATCGGCGGGCCGCCTGCCTAGCTCGCGCCAGGACTCAAAACTTAAAGCAATAAAACGAGATAGATCGAAAGAGCACTATATACAATATATACAATCCCAAAAGTTATATTTACATCTTCAAAAGTCTCGAGTAAAACCACTCTAATACACTATAACCACAACCAACAGAAGATAGACCCTAAGAAGGGTCCTTATACAAACCACCAAAACAAAAACAAACATCCTAACTGTTCAACTATTACAAGCCAATCTAACTATACTAGTATACGAGCCAAAAGTCCCCGCGTCGGCCCCTGCTAAGGAAAACAAAAGGAAAGGGGTAAGCTATATGCTTAGTAAGTAAACAGGGGCGAAAGCATAATTTCACGTAGCAACCATCACACAATAAGAGTAAAGCAAAAGCAGAAAAGTAACATCACATAATAAGGATACAGGTGGCTCCAAAGCCAATTCACATGCCACGCGTGATCTCCTGCCAACCCTCCGTCGACCACACTCAATGGTCCGTAGAACTTCACTTGTACACCCACCGACACCTTATCACCCTCACTGGCCAGTCACCTCACAAACTTGCCCGGGCGAACGAAAGCACAAACTTGAGCTTGAGTCACAAGCTCGGGTCACAAACTTGGTCACCTTCTCGGTGAACTAGATTCACAAAATTGGTTCATAACATGAACCTACAAACTTGGTGACCTCAGACTAAGTTGGACTGACTTCGACCAAGCCCTAACCGGCTCGAATAGTCCAAACAGGTCTTAGATCGGGCCCACGAACTCACAAACTTTGCAAACTTCACAAATTTTACTCGAAAGTCGTCCCGAGCCACAAGCTCAAGGGTTTTGGTTCCAAAAGGTTCTTATACATATGCCAAGTACAATTATACATTCAAATTAGGGTTTAGGTCGAGTGCGATAAAGTACACCCTCGCCTAAGTACCCTTTTCACATATCTCAAACACATAGCAAAGAAAACACATCAAACTGGCCTGAATACTTACTAAGCATATAGCTTACCCCTTTCCTTTTGTTTTCCTTAGCAGGGGCCGACGCGGGGACTTTTGGCTTGTATACTAGTATAGTTAGATTGGCTTGTAATAGTTGAACAGTTAGGATGTTTGTTTTTGTTTTGGTGGTTTGTATAAGGACCCTTCTTAGGGTCTATCTTCTGTTGGTTGTGGTTATAGTGTATTAGAGTGGTTTTACTTGAGACTTTTGAAGATGTAAATATAACTTTTGGGATTGTATATATTGTATATAGTGCTCTTTCGATCTATCTCATTTTATTGCTTTAAGTTTTGAGTCCTGGCGCGAGCTAGGCAGGCGGCCCGCCGATACCCTTGGGTTCGCCCTTGGGAGAAGTGGGGTCGTCACAGTTGGTATCAGAGCTTAGGCTTCAGATCTCTGTAGTGTATCCTAGGCTTGAAGTTTAGGATGCCGGACTGTGGGGTTGGTTTGCAATAGTAGTGATTCTTGCGGGATGTCTTGACTTGATTGGTACAAGAGGGAATGTCGAGGACGACATTCTTTTAAGGAGGGGAGATTGTGACGCCCCGAAAACTAGGAGTATGAGAAACCGAAAATTTTTATATATTTTCTCGACATTATTTTGTTTTCTTGTCTCTAAGTTTGTTTTCTTCAATATATTAATTTTTTATACATTTCTATAAGGAAATATAGTTTCCAAATCATTTTCTTGATCCAAGTTAGTCCACGTTAATTTTGAAGTGCGTTTTGAATGTGGGACCCGCAAGTACGGTAAATGCATTATATTTTTGACAACTTGTTAGAATTTTGTATTGAGTGATATTATTTTACAAGGTGTTAAGATATTTGTCTTGGAGAGACAAGAAGATAATCTCAAGCTTAAAGGGTGACAAGTGTCACCTTGTTATTGAAGGTTGGACTTTGACATTTGACCATCTTACTACCTTTACCAAATAAGTACCAAATTGATCCAAAATTACCTTCATTCTTCATCATCTTGGCTGAGCTTCACAAGGAGAAAAGAAAGGAAAGCTTTCATCTTACTTCTTCATTTCTTGCTCCAATCAAACAATTTAACCGATTAAACTTGGATTTGCTCCATAAAAACCTTTCTCTTGGTAGTATTAAGGTGTGTAGTGAAGTGGTTTGAGAAGCAAAGGTGCTAAGTTGGGTCTTTTCTTGGGTTTGTAAGGTAAGTGACTAAGGAACCTTTCCTTTGATCTTGATAATGTTCAATTAGTGATTGGTGGTGGTTGAATAAGTGATTTTATGGTTGATTTCCTGATTTTGGTTGAAAATGACGAAATTTTATTATTTTTGGGGATTTTTCTGTTTTCATATGGATATGATTATGGGGTCATGTATGATGATTGGAAATGATGTTTAATGACTCTAGGAGGTGGAAAAAGTGATTAATTGCAATCAATTTCTGTTTTGGAAGGAAAAGTGGAAAACTAGGTTTCAATGTTCTTCATTCTGTCCGAATTTATAGCTCATAGATAGAGGCCGAATTGGCCTTGGATTAAAACATGAAAGTTGTAGGGAATAACATTTTAAAGGTGCCTACAAAATTTCAGGTCAATCGGAGTAGTGTGGAATGAGAAAAGTTGAAATTACTATTGCTGTTCTGGTTTTACCCGAAATTGAGAAGTGCGCCTGTAATTGGTTGTTTTGGCTGGAATTGCTTCCGAATTGGTTGTTGAGGCCTTCTGATGTAATTTAGCCCTGTTTCGTAGCTTTCAGCTGGTTTTGGAATTTCTGGATTTGGACTTGAATAGCCTGATTTATGATGTTTCCGCTGGAATGCGTTCTGTGAATCTGTTTTTCCGGTTCTGGTGTAGTTTCTTACATTTTTGACCTTGTTACACTCGAAACTGGGTTGTGTGACCTTCTGAAATATTGTAGCCCTGTCTCTTATCTTCGAAACGGTGGGTCTTGCACCTTCATCCGACAATCGTAGTGCCTTTGGTACCATTACCGTAAAATGACGTCAAAACCTGTTTTTTCTGGTTTTGAGCTTAACTTTCATTTCCAGACTTTTTCCTAGCTTGACTTGTACTAGTACTACTTGGAGCTTGCTGAATGGCTATTGGATGAACTTGTTGTTGTGTGTGTACCTTTGGGACTGGCTGAAGAAATAATGAAGCCATGATGGCTGGGAAAGTAAGCAAATTTAGGGGAAGTGCTGTCCGAAGTTTTAAAGGGTTTGATTGCTTTGAGTTTGTGATATAAGACTTGGATTTGAGCAAGACAATGTTATATGATGGATGATTTCTGAGCCATGGAGGTGAGTGACCTCAAACTATTTCTAAAGTTATTTATGAACCGTTTCCTGCATTATTTACCTTTAAACTGTTTCCAAAGTTACTTTTGAACTGTTTTCTTGCATATCATGCGTGCTTGCATGTGAGTGTTCCTTATTTGCTATATTTTCTTGACTTCATGACTTGTATTATTGATTGATAACGTGTCAAGAGTTTTGAATGATTTCCAAAACGAGCTTTCTAGGCGAGTGTGTAATTTATCGCACTCGACCTAAATAGCTGTGCAATTTTCAAGGATTTAATTATTGAAATGCTAGTTGCGCATGATGTAAGCCTTTTGGGCTGAACTGGCCATTGCCCCTTGTTACCGGTCGTCTCGAGCCAGAAACGGTCTCGGTCGGGCGATTAGGGACTTGGGTGAACGTTTGGTATACTCGAGTATTACCTTTGTAGGTTGGTGGAGGTTGGTGGAGTCTGGTGAATGAAATAAATGACCAAATGAGCGAGGGGTTTATTTATAAAAGAAAAGAAAATGCATTTTTCAAAAGATTGAAGGAAGGAGGAAATGTCAGGAGAACGAACGTATCTTTTCATGTATGTTACTATCGCTTTCCATTGTAAATGTTTCTTGAATTATTGATACTCCATATTTACTGTTTTGCAAATGTTGTAGTTGTTTCTGGACTTTTCATTTGATTTATGAACCCATTGATATATGACATCATTGATATATGACATCATTGAAATGAACTATTGTGAAACCGATTTGATTACTGATTTTTCGGGTTACTCACTAAGCTTTTAGCTCACCCCAAAACAATATTTTATTCCCCTCCATAGGGCTAAGGCGAAGGAAGGGCTTGTGGTGCTGATTCACGTGACTGGATGGCCTATATTTTGTACAATTTGGATTTGAAATCATTTTATGTATAGTTAGGAATTGTTTTCGCTTCACTTATGACATGTAATTATTGGAGACTTGGATGTGTAATTGTGGGAACATTTGATGTAATATTTGAGATTTATATTGTAATATATTTGAGGATTGTAGTGATCGACTGAGTCCCGGCGAGAGCTGGCGGCCCGCCGAACCCTTTGGTTCGCCTTAGGGGGAGGTGGGGCCGTCACAAAATGCATGAACCCTAGAGGAATGCAAGCAAGATGGGTACGGGGAGACCCTAAATCGTGACTTTTGATTTGCCTTTTTGTTAGAAAGGAAACAAGCGTGCTAAGGCTATATGTAGCCATACTCGTCTATTTCCCTTACCAGAATGGTGACTTCGTAATCTATGCAAGCAAATGAGCTAGTCTAAAATGAGAATACAGCCCTAAATGTGTAGGGGAAAGGTTAGGAGAGCATGCAAAATGAGAAATACTAAAAGGAAAAATGAATGAAATGTAGTGAAGGCATGCAGATATGACACTAGCGGAAAAGGGGGACGGCCCTATTGGGTCTAGCGTTGGAATAGCCCTTTACTAATGCTCATTTACAAGCATTGGACTTGTGAGAACTCGAGGGGAAGACCATGACTAGCATTGGACTAACCACGGTGACGTGCATTCATCCACATGATCAGATATAATGCTAGAGCAAATAGACATGCAAAGCACATAGTTTCATGTAGCACGTAGCACATAAGCATGCTCATCTAGATGCAGAAGCCTAGGGAAAGCGGTAACACATAGCATATAGGCATGCAAACCACACAAAGCAAAATGGAGCAAATGAACCCCTAACTATTACACTTGGAAAGGCCCTACTACAATCTAAGGGGAAAATGATAAAATAAAATAAAATAAAATAATTAAATCCCTAACTATTACAACTTTGGCATTCAAGTGCCTTTCAAATGATCAAAATTAAAAAATAAATATACAAAATTAAAACAAATAAAGTGGATAAATAAATAAATAAATAAAATGAAAACATTCAAAAGGCATGCAATTAAGCACATAAATCACGTAGGGCAAGTAGGGTCAAATAAAGTGAGAAATAAGGGATAGGGTGTACCTCTCTTGATTTGGAGCCCTAATGTGAGAACCCTCATTTTTAAAATACAATTTCCTCAAACTACATGCCTTGCACCAAGATTTAAACCATCTCTTATATGCCCTAGCATTATATTTCACAATGTGTTACAACAAATCCCTTGTATTGACCCTCACTTTAAAACAAAATTTTCTTATTTACATGCCTTATTATAAGATCTAGACCATTTAATATATGCCTTTACAAATTATTTTCTATGTGTTATAATAATTTCCATGCATTTCATTTCAATTCATTTTACTTGAAGTAAAATATTTCCTTGAGCTAGGTTGTAAATAATTCACCACTTGTAATTGTCCAAGTGTTCTTTTATTAGTGGTAGAGACTTTATGTGAGAGATTTGAGGTGTTGAATAATTATTGGTGCATTTGGAAAGGTAAGAATGGCATTAGTCAAAGATTAAGAAAGGTTAGGACAATAATGGAGCCATGTGGCAAAACCCTAGCCATGTATCTTGTTTGACCAAAGGATTAGAGGAATTTTAAACCAACTTTGCTTCATTTTCCTCCAAAAATTTCGTCCACCTTAAGGGCTTCCAAGGGAAGGAAGAAAACTCCATCTTCTTGCTATGACAACCTTAGTTTGATCTTGAACAAAAACCAAAAGAGAAAGATCTAGAGTTTGTGAGAAAATTTCCTTCAATCTTTGAGGTTGTTTCAAGCCTAAAGCTTCTATTGTGGTGGTTTGTTTGGTCACCAAAGCAACTTGTAAGTAAGGTTTGGGCAACGACGGTGATCGTAACTGAGACGTTTGACGTCGATTATTACTTTTGCTTGACAGGTGAGTGTTCCACTACCTGCTACTTGTTATGTGAAATATTTGTGTACTTGAAAGTATTGAATTGTTATTGTTTGAGCCAAACACTGTTTTAATTAAAATTGAGGCGAGTGTGTACTTTATCGCACTCGACCTTCCTTGTTTTTTTTTTCTTTTCACTGAGGCTCTACTTACTGAATGAATTAACATGAAATGAGATATTGCTATACATGACTGTGCTTAAGTTGCGTGGATGACATTCCACCAAGTACTGTTACTGTTTGGGTACCCAACCTCATAGGTGAGTCGGTTGTATCGAGCCAGCAAGGGCTTGGTCGAGAAGGCCGATAAACCTTGAGGACTGTTTACTGTTCACTGGAAATTGAATCTTGCTTGGAGGTCCCTGGTGAAGCATAGCCGTTGTGCTTGCTTGTTGTGTTGTCCAGCACCACCAGTGATAAAATCCTCGGCTTGATACTGTTTCATTAGAATCCTTGAGCATTGGAAACTCGGATTCCTGGTATACTCGAGTATTACCAAACTGCTGTTTATGAAGTGCGGGCCCGGTGGGGGTTGTTTGGTGGACGGAGACTGGTGAAAGTGGTGTTCTACGGACCTATATACTGTTACAAGTGTTGACGGAGTGTCAACAGGAGGCAATTATGATCAAGCTCAAGTGGACCTTTGGCTTTTGAAAGCCACCCGTATCCTTGAATTGAACTATGATTAAACTGTTATTTTACTGTACGGTGTTTAGTTGGCTATTTTGTGATTTTATGTGACTATGTGTTTACTTGTTTACCTGGAACCTCACAGGGCTTTAGCTCACCCCATTCCCTTTGTTTTCCTTAACAGATTGGGAAGGGATTTGATCGAGAGATTTCTTAGCTTTATTTTGCCGTTCTTGCGTTTTGAGGTTGTAACTTTCGTTTAAGCAAACTTGTAAGCTTAAATTCTTAAGGGTGATTTATATTATATAATTTTGAGTAAAGCGTGGTAAGTTGGCATGCGATGATATATGTACTAAGCTGAATTGTTGGATTAGTGATTATGTTTGAGTTAGTGTTTCAATCCCCTGCATTGTCAAATGTTACATTCGTTTCATTGATGATATTAGTACTTTGAACGACTGAGTCCTAGCGAGAGCTGGGCAGGCAGTCCGCTGATATCCTAGGGTTGCCCTAGGGTGAGGTGGGGCTGTCACACCTAATAGAGTGAAATCATTTATTTACCCTCCATAATAAAACAAAAAGGTCAAGGCACCACGAGTAACTATGAAAATTGAACCATTAAAAGCATTTAAATGACTAAACAGTCGATGTTCACTAAATAAAGACTCAATTGGAAGCATTAACCAATCATTCAAGTCCAATTAAAACATTTTGGGAACCTCAAAGGTCCATAAGTAAAGAAAATGTCAAATAATGGTTCAAATTGCAATTACTCTAGGACCTAATTGCAAGAAATTAGCACATAATGGGGCCTTTGTAGCATGGCTTAAAAATTGCAGGGACCAAAGTGTAATTTTCTTTTATTTTCCATGCATGCACACGAAGCTTTCTTCCTTATTTAGACAATGCTTCTGCAATTCGGCACTTCACAAAACTAGCTTTCAAACACAATCAAATCCAAACAAAACTACCACACAATCCTCTCACTTTGCATCATGAAACTTGTAGATTTAAACACCAAAAGTCGGACAACAGACATGCAAATCTGGACAGTTCAAGCAACTTCATGCAAAGCTTACGAAACATTTCTGCAACAAGAAGAGATTTTCGGCAGCTAGCCAAAGCTTTGGGAACTTCAGCAACCTTATGCGGCAAACAAAAGATTTTAACAAAGAAGAAGATCCAACCTCCTAGCACCCACTAAATGTCGTAAACTCATTCTCAAAATGCTGTTTTATGCATACAAAGGAAAGAGAGAAATCTGGAATGAGAAGCAAACTAGCGATTCTAGATTTGTTCAAGAAAACAAAACGAAACTCTCCCACTATTCAGGATTTTTAGGGAAATCTATCTTACTTGGCCAACATTCAAGCTAGTTTATGTTTCCTTGGATTCAAAGAATGCAAACTCAACACCAAACATTTCATTTTCTCCCTTCAATATAAGATTAAACAGCAATTTATGTGTAAAAACTCAGTGAGTAGAGAGGAAACAGCAAGAAAAATGTGGCAGCTTTTTACTTCTTTAACTTCAGCTTAGATATATTCATACCACATAACCCGGGAAACCAAACATGCCTAATTAATGTAACTTTGGATCATTAACATGTAACCCCAACACCCCTTTTCGATTTTCCTTCAAAGCATCATATCAAAAAACAAACCAGGTAGTGAAACATTCAAATCAAATTTTCACAGTCATCAACCCAACTCGAATGCGTGAACTTGTGACAGGGAGAGGGAGAAATAAAATGCAGCTACCTGATATGAGCATCTACTTCAACACTTTCGAGAAAGCATTTAAAGATTCAACCAAACAGTAATTTCAATAAGATTTCTACCTATTTTATTATCAGATGTATAGATATGAAGAATCAATTTCCAAGCAGACAATCGAAACTGACCATTTACTTCATTTAACATTGAAACCCATGGACAAACTACAAGAAAAGGAGAAGCAATAACCAAGGAAACATGAAAACAGGCTTGTCTATAGTTTAAACCATTTTCTGGGTTTGCCTATTTCAAACACACAAAGATTGATCATAAATGTCGAGCAAAACTCATGGATTCATTGGGTGAGATCCTATAGAAAACCTAAACTCCTACCACAAAGCCCAGTTCGGACCTACAGACTTTCTTCATCACACCAGATACGAAAACAATGAAACGTTGCAGCAAATATCTCGGCACCGTTGATCCAAATCGAATGATATTTGACTTGTAAGAGATGAGGCTATTACCTGAATCGCAAAATGAGCCGTGGAATGATAAGAAAAAGGCTCAGCTGGTTCTGCCAGTTCTTCGAAGGACCGCCAGTGGAGGATGGTGATGATGACCCAGTCCCCTTTGTGCAACCTCCTTTGCGATTTTCTTTCTCCTACTCAGGCCTTGCCCAGATCTTTCACTGCTTCCTTGCTGAAGTTTTTTCCTTTTTCCGTTGCTTTTCTTTTAGATTTACCAGCTCCCGAGGTCTCTCTAAAACCTCCCTTTTTCCATCATCAGATCCTCTATTGTCGTCCCCTTCTCAACTCTCTACCTCTCTCCAAACCTAGCCATTTTTCTCCGCCGTCATGCACTCTATCTAGAGCCCTCTCGGTTATGTATTCAGCCGCCAACCCCTCTATTCTCTCAACCTTCAGCCGTCACTCCTCTCTCTGGTTTCTTTCTTTTACCGTCAAAAATCTCCCCCTTCTCTCACTCCAAAAACCCCCTCCTTTTATAACAAACAAAAACACTAAACCCTCCTCTAAAGGGTTCTGATGGAAGTCAAGTCATTAGCTTTGTGAATCATCCGATGGTGAACAAAAAACAAGGAGTTGCGGTGCCTTCCTGATCTTTTTTTCCGTTTCTCATTTTCTGCTTGAAATGTTATATGAAGAAATAGGCACGGATCCTGTGTAGCTCGGGTGCATGAGCTTGCTTCTCTCTCTCTCTCTCTCTCTCTTTTTTCAATAAATTCTATGCTAAAATGACTTAAAAAAACTACACTAAAAATTTGGTGTCTACAGGTACGCTAGAGAATTCAAACCGCACAGAGCCGTCAAAAGAGCTATGTAGATAATCGGAGGAAAGATTTGGAATTTGCGGTTGAAGATCTAGTCTTTTTTAAGATTACACATCTGAAAGCAAGTTTGATGACTGGGAAAAGAAAGAAACTACAATCGAGGTTTGTAGGGCCTTATAAGATTATCCAGTGCGTGGGGACTGTGGCATAGAAGTTGGAGTTGCCATCGAATTTATCCCGAATTCATAATGTGTTCCATGTGTCCATGCTTAAGAAGTATCATCCAGACCCCTCTCACATTTTGCAACCGAAAAGTATTGAAATTGATGAAACTTTGACCTATGAGGAGAAACCAGTGAAGCTTCTGGATAGGAAAGTGAAGGAGTTGAGAAATAAACATATACCCCTAGTAAAAGTTCTCTGGAAGAACCACGGTCTAGAGGAAGTGACTTGGGAAGTTGAAGAAGCAATTCGAGAAAAGTATCTAGACCTGTTCATCAATCAAGGTAAATTTCGAGGACGAAATTTTCTTAAGGGGGAGAGGATGAGATGACTCGCAAAAATTTATTATTTTAAAATCCATTTCGAGCTTATTTAAATATTTAATTGCCCATTTACTCTAATTATTATTTTATAACCTCTTTAGACCTAATTATATGGGCCTATAGTTTTGTTATATTTTTAAAGTGATTTGTTTCAAAATTTATTTTTTGGAAGCTCGTTAAGTGAAAATAGTGAATATGCGATTGGGGATTTTAGCTGATTTGGAAATACCATAAATTGGAAAAATTAGAGACTTACACAATGGTCCTATAATAGGTAATTTTATGTTTAAGTACTCAAGTGATATTTATTAGTACTATTGTTATAAGAAATTTTTGGAAGTTTTGCTTTATCGCGCTTAATTTGGAAATACGCGTTTTCACACGCGCGATTTAATTGAAAGACTTTAAACCCTCATTTTGGGACAATTAAGAGTAGATAATATTTATATGAATATGAGTGCATTAAAGGTTTAGTGCACTAGTGAAACAAATTCGAGAGGAATCGAGCACAAAAAGCGCACGTAAACGTGCGAAGAAGAGTTGACTTTTGGACAAACACATGGGCCACACATTAAAGCTTCTCTTGGAAGCTACTTTTGGACAAACACTCCCTCATTTTTCTCTCTCATTGGCCGGCCATCAAGAGCAAGAAAACAGCCAAGAGTTCTTCCATTTTTCTTCTCCAATCCTTCACCAAATCTCCTCCAATTCACTCCAAATTTTACCCACACCTAGTTTAACACTTGGAGATTACAACCAGCTAAGAAAAGGAGCTGCTGTCCATGGTTTTTCTTGAGCAAGGAGGGCCAAAATTTCTGTTCTTGCACACCAAGTGAAGTAGGTAATGATCAACTCTCCAATTCTTGTTTTATGGAAGTAGTAATGCACATTTAAGAGCATGCATGCATATGGGTAGCTTGGATATGTTGAAAAATTGTTGTGTGGGCTCTATGAATTCCCACTTGGATTGGATGGACTGATTTGGTGATTGATGATGAAATTAATGTTGGTTTAGTGCTTATATTGGTGGATTAATGTTGAGTTATTGATAGAAACTCAAGGATGGTGCAATAACCAAAAGTGACCATTTTGCCCCTGCTTTGTTCGAGCACTTTGGTACGAAATTTTGAGATTCTAATGGCTGGTTTATATTGTTTACATGTTATATTGAGTTTGTAAAATGTTTCGTTGAAAAATAACTTGATTTGGTCACCCAAATGTTGGAATTTCGGAAGCTTAGAAATCTGGAATTGGTTCCCGTCACTGCCCAGGCAGTCATCTTGTTTTGGCTATAACTCATCGCTCCGATGTCGGAATCAAGTGCCGTTTGTGGCATGGAAACTAGACATTCCCAGCTTTCTATTGGTATAAAATGCATGTTCTGGTTCCACTTGTGTGAGCCAAACCATTCATTTAAAGATTGCTGTTCTGTTTCGTTGGTTCACTACAGGGCAGAACATGAACTATATCTTGAGGCTCAAATGTGGACTAGTTGTGGATGGATTTTGAAAATGGTTTCTTCTGAGAAAATGTAGCCTTATGAGTCTATTTTCCAATGCCCCCAACCATGCTCAAGTTTGCGTTGAATTGAGTGTTTTATTATCAAAATTCGAATCTGGTCTTGTGAAGGAATACCATGCATTTGGACAGATTTGAAACTAACAAAGATTTGGGACTTGTTATCCGAAGCTTCTTAGTGTAAATCACCTATCAAATATACTTGAACATATTTTAGACATTACCTACTGTAATGGACCATGTTTGAGATGTTCCTTGACCAAATGTTTGGAAACGGCAAAACGGAAGTTCAAAGGCAGCTTAGCCTTAAAATTTCTTATGATTTCAATGGTCTTGTTAACCCACTTTCTGTGCTTATTTATCCATGAAATTTGGTAGAGGAATAACCCTTATATGTTAGTATAATACTGCAAATTTTGGTGTTATTCCAAGGCCGTTTCATTATTCAACTAAACTTCCAAAGTTCATGACTTGATTTTGGAAAACCCTTGTTTAACAAGGAAATTTGGGTAATTTTGAGCAACCGTATCTTGGTGCTCAAAACTTCAATTCTCACTCCACTTGTTCCATTTTAAACTTGGATTACAACTCTAATAGAGTTCCAAATTTCAAAGGCTACTTCAAATTGAGTGAATTTTACCAAATTTTCAAAGTTCGCCAAAAATCAACTTAAAACTGTCTTGATAACGCAAGTTATCAACTTCAAGCCAAATTTGAATGCCTTCCACTTGGATTCATGGACAGGTGTCTTCTAGAAACTTTTAGTACTTTGAAGGATGTTTCCAACGGTACCAAATTTTCCAATTTTGAACAATCAGTGAGTGAGTTATGATTTTCCAAAAGATTTCCCCAAAAATTGAAAATTGTGACGTCAACTGCCCTCTTCCGACTTCGGTCGTTCGTTTTGAGATCTATTTGTTTGTACTTGTTTCCGTCCAATGATTTTATGGATGATGATTCATTTATTCGAGTTTTGTAACTCTTTTGAGCTCGATTTTCAAGAGAAAACTAGGCCGATCTTCGAGATATTTTCTATGTTCGTACAAGTGTTCGACCTTCCTCATTGTTTGAGGATTATCAATAATAGTCCATTGTTAATTGCTTAGGCACACAAGAGAACCTTCAAGAGAATCCCCCAGTGAACGCCTAAAGCTCTGAGGGACATTTCTTCCTCATTACTTATATTGGTGAGTGTCAAGTGTATGAATACTTGATACAAACTTAATTATTATGATTGTTTGGAGATTTTGAAAATGGAGGCGAGTGTGTACTTTACCGCACTCGTTCTTATTTGAAATGAATGAATCATGATTCAAATGTACCAAATGAATTATGAATGACTTAATTGAATGAAATGAGGTGATTGAATGAAATGAAATGGTATGCTATGGCTGCATACGTCGTTGGAGTGAATCTCCTCGACTCTCAAATGTAAATGGGGGACGCCCAAACTCATAGGCCGACCTTGGACTTGAGCCGGCATGGGTTTGGTCAGAAATCTTGACGAGTCATGAGATAATTAAGCTTGACCTAATAAGAGGTCTTGCTTGGCATACTCGTGAAGTATCGCCTTACAAATGTCTTGCGGGCCCGAGAGGTGCACGGTGGACGGAGGGAAGTAAGTGGTGATCTATGGTATGGAAATACTGACCTGGTTGACGGAGTGTCATCGCGGGAAGGTATACGAATGACGTTGGCAAAGCAAGTGGAAATTAGCTCCTGAGAGCTCCGATATGCTTGAATTGTTTTTGTTTATTTTTTTTTCCACTCGAATTGTTATTTATTGCAATATTGTTGCTTTACTTGTTATTTATTGCAATAATGTGCTTGCATGTGTGTTCTTGGCCTCACGAGCGTTTTGCTCACCCTGTAGATTTGTTTTCCTTAACAGGATTTGGGCTTGGAATGAGATTCGGAGGAATTTCTCTTTTGTGTATTCTTATAATAGGGTTCCAACTCTTTTGTCTGGACTTTTGGCCATTGTATATTTTGGGCTGTATTATGGAAATCCAATGTAAGGATTGGGTGATTGTTATATATCGTTAAGCTTAAACGCTTCCGCACTAATTGTATTTATATTATATGGTTGTTGGCTTCTAGCACCGTTATAAGCTTGAATAGAAATTGATTGAGTCCTAGCGAGAGTTGGGCAGACGTCCCGCGGATACCCTTTGGTCCGCCTTAGGGAGAAGTGGGGGCGTCACAGTGTATCTACAGGATTTGATACTTATGTGGTTGACAGAGTGTCAACATGGAATTTGATCAAGACCTTGACTCGACTATGTGAAATTTAGCTCCTGAGAGCTATAGTATTCTTGAATTGTTTCTGTTTACTTTTCTTACTTGAAATGCTAAATACTCGAACTTTACAATTTTTACTTATTGTGTAAATGTGTTTGCTACTTGAACTATGTGCTTGCATGTGTGTTTCTTGGCCTCATGAGCATTCGCTCACCCCGTTAGATTTGTTTTCCTTAACAGGACCAGATGGGAAGATTTTTGAGAAAAGCCGACTTGATTACTCTTTTGATTAGTACCTTGGTTGTAATTGTTTAGTCAACTTATAATGGTTGTATTTTGGGACTTGATGCACTTTTGATTGGGATTTTAAATGTATTTCTCTAGACAACTTTTGGAGATTGTATATTTTGGGAATGAGATATACTTTTGGTATCTTGTGATGTAAGACTTGAATGTTTATTAAGGAAGCAAACTTTCTGTATATCTTCAACTTTTAGTATCGATAGTTACCCTTAAGTTTGAATTAAATTTGTATCAAATCTTGGCAAGAACTAGGCAAGTGTCCTACTGATACCCTTTGGTTTGCCTTGGGGAGAAGTGGGAGCATCACAATTGGTATCAGAGCTTAGGTTTCAGATCTTTGTAGTGTATCCTAGACTTAAAAGTTTAGGATACCGGACTATGGGATTTGATTGTGTATTAAGTGCAGTGTGGCCATGGTGCTTGATGTTTTAGCGAGTAATATTGAAGTGTTTATGTTTAATTAGAGTGATGTTGAATACTAGTGTTTTATTTTTGTTGGAGTTAAATCCTTATGCGTTTATGATTTATTGTCTTGTGGACTCTACTCAAAAAGGTGATTCCATCTCTTTAAGTTGTTCTTAAGTTGAGAAATTAAAGCGACTTTGATTTCAAAAGTTTTTTGGTGTTGTAGCACCATTTTACTCACACAACACATTAAGACTTTAAACTTCGAGTTATGTTGGAGGTGAGTCAAGATTATGGATTTTAAATGGCCATCTAATGAGTTTAAGGGTTGGACACCTTACTTCCTCTACTATTTTGCTTGCCAAAATTTCGGGAGAAAAGTTGAACCATTTGAACAATTTTGAACTCCATTTTGAACTTGTAAATTAGATATCTTTTGTACTTCTTTTGGTTTGACCTATTACCCTAGCCTGTATAGGAAATTTCATCTTGAATTTAGTAAGAAAACTTGTATTCATTGGAAATTTTAAGCTAGGAACTTAGAAAGTAACTTAGGCTTTCGGATGGAATTTGGAAGTTATAATTATTCGAATGATGTGGTTTGGTATCGTGAATTCTTTTAGTTTTGTCCCTAACTAGCCTTATGATTTACTTCTTTTGATCCTGCCTAGGTTGATAGGGGTGGTGCACATCGTGAGGTATTTTGTATTTTGCCTGCATGTATCCCTATATTTTGTGGCACTTAGTTGCCTATGTCCTGCATTTCACATATTTGGCTTGTTTTGTGATCTCCTGACTCGTACTATGACTTTTGGTATATATAAAGAATCGTGCTTTAATTCTAAATATTTTTGGCTACTTATATATGCATTGAGTTCTTTTATGCCTAATTATTCTTTTCTTACATCCATAGACTTATATTAAGTATGATTTGGCAAGGACGAGGAAAGGATCATAAGCGTGGGTTTAGGCAACCCCGCACTCCTAGAAAAGATGAGGGATCACGGAAGAAAAGATTGATGGATGGTCTTGTGTAATTCTATGGGATCCTAGTGCTAGATATGAGTCGGAAATGAATAAGAAGATTCGACCTACCAATGTCATAATGGATTGACCTAGTTAGGTATCTAGCGAGATTCTCCCCTGTGAAGTTTTAATAATTTCTCTACGCGTATCTTGTGATTAGTCCTGTGGATATGTTCCAACCTTTTGTGAACATTTGAACTCCCAAAAGTATTGTGTTGGTTATTTGTGAGGTGACTTGAACTCATTCTCTATTTGTTTTAATTGAATAAAAGCATTTTCACGCCAGGGTCAAGCAGCCGAAGCTATCAATTACTTCTCAGACTTATTCTCAGCTCCCGAGAGATCCGAGTCCGAGTTACTACATCTGATTCCATGCCTCATCTTACCGGAGGACAATGGGATCTTGGAGAAGTGCCCTTCAATGGAGGAGGTGAAGCGAGTGGTTTTCGAGATGGACGAGGAGAGTGCGGCAGGTCCAGATGGTTTTACTGGTAAGTTCTTTACTTTTACGTGGGATATTCCGGCTGTGGATGTGTACAATGGAGTACTGAGCTTCTTTTGTGGGGCTGAGCTACCCTGTTTTATGACTTCTACATCCCTCGTCCTTATTCCGAAGGTCTCAAACCCTCAGGGTTTTTTCCAATTTCGTCCAATTAGTTTGTGTAATTTTTTTAATAAAGTGATATCTCGCATCCTGGCGGATAGAGTGGCATCAATTCTTCCTAGAATTGTGTCGCTCCAGCAAACAGGATTTGTTAAGGGTCGCAATATCACTGAAAATTTCTTGTTGGCCCAAGAGATTATCACGGGTATTGGGAAAAAGACTAGGGGAGGTAATGTTGCTCTAAAGCTGGATATGTCAAAAGCCTATGACCGGGTGGATTGGGTCTTTCTCACCACTGTCCTGCGTAAGCTTGGGTTTGGGGAAAGTTTTATTGACATGGTACGGCACCTAGTGTCGAATGTCTGGTTCTCAGTTCTTATTAATGGAGCGTCGCATGGGTTTTTTAAATTTGGTAGAGGTTTGCGGCAGGGGGACCCCCTTTCTCCTTCACTGTTTGTTATTGGGGCTGACGTTTGTCACGAGGTCTCAATAATATGGCGATGCAACCTGGATTTAGGGGATTCACGGTTCCAAGGGGTTGCCCAGCTGTTACCCACTTAGCGTTCGCTGATGATGTGCTCATTTTTGCAAACGGATCATCAGAAGGGTCCTTTCTTGGAAATCAAAGTTTCTCTCTTCCGGGGGACGGATTGTGTTAATTTAGCATTGCTCTCAGCAATCCCAATACATCTCCTGTCTGTTGCTGTGATGCCACAATCAGTCTTTCGAGCCATCGAGTGGATCTGCTCCAACTTTCTATGGGGGAATAACAACGGGGATCACAAACGACATTGGATTCGCTAGCCTGACCTAGGTTATCCCGTGGAGGAAGAGGGAGCGGGTTTTCGAAGGCTTAAGGACGTATATACGGCTTTCTCATTTAAGCTATGGTGGGCATTTCGAACGGGATCATCCCTCTAGGCTCAGTTTATGCATGCAAAATACTGTACTGGTATCCACCCGTGTCAGGCAGATGTTCGGCCGTCTGCTTCGGTGACTTGGAGGCAGATGGTCAATGTTAGTCAACACGTGGAGCTATCCATGCTTTGGTTGGTCCACAAGGATCCGTGTAACTTTTGGTACAATAACTGGTTGGATAGTGGGGCTCTGTATTGAGAGTGACTATGCGACCTAACTGGTCATTTGGGGACTTCATCGTGCAGGGGAAGTGGGATATCCAGTGGTTGGGACAGGTGCTGCCATCAGACATTACATGCGCTGTCTTGAGGAAGCCGACCCCGAGAGGGGCCCTAGCAGCAGAGGCTATTTGGATGCCAACAACGTCTAGACGTTTCACCCTATCCTCAGCATATCAGGAGGTCAGACAGGTTAGTCATAAGTCTATCATCTACTCTCACATTTGGGGTCCCAGCCTTCCGCTGAAGGTCTCTTTCTTCATGTTGCGATTACTGTGAAGAAGGTTGCCGTTGGATGAGATATTATGCATGATGGGGTTCCAATTGCCATCCAAGTGTTTCTGCTATGCAGCAACTGCACAGCAGACTACTGAACATGTCTTTTTCACAGGGCGAATAGCGTTGGAAGTGTAGGGCTTCTTCAATGCCATTTGTGGTGTCACTCCACAACCTCAAAATTTAAGAGCATGCCTTCTCAGTCGGTGGTTATTGGGGGCGTCGTCCGAAGAAGGGAGATTTGTATGGGCCAGGCTGCCCAGTTGGATATGCTGGAATATTTGGAAAGCGAGAAATAGTGCAGTTTTTTATGAAGCCAGGATTTGGAGTCAAGAGGTCTGTCAGGCGATTTTCAAGGATATCAAAGCAGCGTTCGAGATTCAGTTTAAGCGAGTGATCCATGCACGTGATTTCTCGGAGATGTGCGACAAAATTGGTCAAATTCCTTCCCCCAGGTATGACTTCACTATTGTGAGATGGAAGCCGAGCGCAACGGGGCAATTGACACTCAACACTGATGGGTGCTCCAAAGGTAATCCTGGTATGAGTGGTGGAGGTGGAGTGATCAGGGATTCCAATGGCCAATTAGTTTTGTGTTCTCAGCTTTTCTTGGTGAGCAAACCAATTTACGGGCAGAGGCTCTGGTGCTTCTAATTGGATTCCGGCTGTGTGTTGGACGTGGAGTGGTCACACCGTTTGTGCAATCAAACTCTGGAATTTTAGTGGGTGTGTTACAATGACGGCTTCAGTGCCCATGGCATGTTTGGGTGGAGGTAGAGTAGATCAGGCAATTGGTTACGGAAGTGGATAGGTTTTTGCACTGTGTTCGTGAGACAAACCAAGTAGCAGGTGCATTGGCGAATGTGGGGGTCATGCACACCCAGGACTTGTTTCGGATTTATGATAACCCAAGGGCAGCTCTGGTACTGGTTAGGGGGGCACTTCGGCTAGATCAGTTGGGAGTCTCATCTGTTTGAAGGGCAGGGGGGTTGGGAGAGGAGAACCGTTTCCTAGTGCTTAGAACATTGTGCTCATAAGTCTTGTGTTTGGTTTTCTCATATGAATATAATCTAAAGTTTTTTTTTTTAAAAAAAAAGCATTTTCAATTTTTGCTTGACCAACACTATATATATACCCACTCACCTGTTGCCCCTTTTCCCACAAATACATATATATATATATATATATATGTACATACATTTTGAACCCGTATGAGAATTGAAATTGCGCAGAGCTTAAGTTCGGATCTTTTCTGAGGACTAAGAATGAATATTTGTTGTAAATTGGAGAGTAAAAATGACCGAACTTCATGTACCCTTAGAGTTAGCTCTTGGGTTAGATGTGAAGGGAGGTAAAAGTGTTAGGTCAAAGTTATGCATATATGAACCTACATGTTTGCTTATCTTTCTTAAAGGCAACTTCTAAAATATACGTTTTACTCAAACGTAACTCTTAACTCGAAACTTCGAGGGAAATTTTGAAACATCATCCATGTATATGTTATTTTATTGTACATGTGTTTTAATACCCACGCATTGAGTTGCCTGATTAATCTTCTTAAATGTATTTGAGGAATTTGAAATATGTATTGATGATTATAGCAAAAACATTATTTGAAGTTTCTTATTAAGAAAATTTAGTTTCGAGCCATGAAAAAAATGTTTGTATCGTTAATTCTAATTTTGAAATTTTGAATCGCTTTCTGCCACATACATACCCAAAATACATTAAAACCCTCGATTATATCTCGCATGTTATGATTGACTTGATTTGGACAAATTGAGTCCGAAAATTTTGGTAAGTTTAGTTTTCTATTGAAAATATATCCTTCCATTCAAGTTCTGAACTACAAAACTTAATCATTTAACTAGAGTTTGAATTAACCCTAGTACCAACTATTCTTGTGTAAGCCCTAGTTTCGTGAATGGTATAAATAAAGTGCGATCGCTTGCTCTATGACTTGGAGGTTGGACTCCTACGGGGGATTAGTATTTCATTGTTGGTGCAAATTATAGAAAGTGTGAATTTTGGCAGATTTAGTGGACCTAGCAAATAAGGGGTACGATATTATCTTAGGTGTGAATTTTGAGGGCGAAATTCTTTTTTAAGGAGGGGAGAATGTGAGGACCCGAATTTTTACTTACTTTTAATTCTATTTTATTGGCTTAATTAATTATTTATTCACCCGTTTTCTCCGAATAATTTATTTCAACCATTTTAAAACCATTTACATGGAATACTGCCCCACTTATATTTTAAAATGTCCCATTAGCTGGGACGCCCCTACTTCTCCCAAGGGCAAATCCAAGGGTATCCGCGAGACGTCTGCCTAACTCTCGCCAGGACTCGGTACAAATTCAATTCAAATTTAAGAATAACCAATCCATACTAAAAGTCGAAGATATAAAGGAAGGTCAATTCCTTAATAATAGTTCAAGTCTTACATCATAAGCTACCAAAATATCTTACATTCCCAAAATATACAGCTTCCAAAAGTTGTTTAAACAAATACATTCAAACTTCTAATCAAAAGGGCTATCAAGTCGACCTCTCCATAATTCCCTCCACTTCGGCTCCTATTAAGGAAAACAAACTAATGGAATGAGTTGACGCTCAGTGAACCCAAGAAAATCATGCAAGCAGGTAATGCAAGTAGCAATAAAGTTGGTACGAGAGATAAAACTATAACATTCAAGCAATTCCTGAATATTCACAAAACACATTCAAGAAGGATACGGGAGCTCTTAGGAGCTCATTTCCACTTGCTTTGCCAAAATCCAATCCCGTAGTCCGTAGAACTTTACTTATTCCATTTATGATTCTGAGTCGAATGAGAGGTACCTCCCACCCGAGTCAGTGTGGTACATACTATCGCTCGGTGGTCGATTATACGTTTACGGTTCTGAGTCGAATGAGAGGTACCTCCCACCGAATCGGTGTGGTACATACTATTGCTTAGTGGTCGATGAGACATCACTCCAATCGACTTATGCTTTGCTTATAGTTCTGAGTCGAATGAGAGGTACCTCCCATCCAAATTGGTGTGGTACATACTATCGCCCAGTAGTCAATTAGACATCGCTCCAATCAACTTAGGATGGTTTATGGTTTTGAAACGACATGAGAGGTACCTCCCACCCGGATCGGTGTGGTACATGCTATTGCTCAGAGAACCAATCATTTCTTTAGGGTTTTGAGCCGACATAAGAGGTACCTCCTACCCGAATCGGTGTGGTACATGTTATCGCTCAGAGATCCAATTATACGATTATAATTATAAGGGTTGATGACATTCAGTCCAATCGACAAATACCGTTATAGGCCGATGAGCGCACTCCAATCGGCAGTCATACAGTTCAATTATGAATCGAGGAGATTCACTCTAATGACATATACAGCCATAGCATATAATGCAATTCAATTACAATTCATTTTATTGAGAATGCATTCAATAAAGTACACCCTCAACTCAGCAGTTATAACTCATCCATTTCATAATGAGCAATTCACATAAATTCCAGATATTCATGCACTTGACACTTACTAATTAAAATAGGAGAGTAAGTGCGTAAACAAGCCTTTAGGTGTTCCCCTCGAGATCCTCTTGAAGGTCTCCTTGAGCACCTGAGCAAACAATAGTTGTCTATTACACACTATCACTTAAAACCCCTAATTTTCAAGGAAGATTGCACTCTTGTACAATCTAAGAAAACGTCACAAAAGTGAGTCTTAATTTCTTATAAATCGAGACTCAAAAGTGGGGTTTAAATATACAAGAAAAATTCATTTTTCATCTTTGAAATCGTTGGATAGAAACGAGTAGGTATAAATCATTTTTTTTGAAATGAAAGATCGAAAATGGACTGTAGAAGCCACGTCACAATCCGGCCAAGAATTGGTCGGATATCCGGTCGAATTGTCGGCCGGATTCAAGCCAGTGAGGATCCAAAATTTTTTTTTCAATTTTCACCACCAATCTGGCCAACTATCCTGCCAAGAGCTGGCCGGATATATGGCCGGATTCTTTGAAATTGTTCCCACGCGAAAATTTTTCAAAAGGTAAAGAATTATCGAATTTAGGGGCATTCTTGAAAAAATCATAACTCATTCTCTGAAAGTCTAAAATTGGAAAATTTGATACCGTTGGAAACTACTTCTAAAGAACTAAAAGTTCCTAGAAAACACTTTTCCATGATTCCAAATGGATAACATTCAAAATGTGGCTCAGAGTGGCTATTTTGGAATGCCAAGACAGATTTGGGCAGATTTTCGGCAAAGTTTGGAAATTCGGCAAAATTCATACAATGCGAACTAGCTTCTAAAATTTGGTACTCAATTAGAGTTATAATCAAAGTTTTCAACACAATAAGCAGAACAAGAATTGGAGTTTTGAGCACGAAGATATAGTGGTTCAAAGTCACTGAAATTTCCTTCTCAAACAGGGGTTTTCCAGGTTTAAAGCTTGAGCTTTGGTACTTTAGTTGAGCATCTAAATGAACTTGGAATGGCATCAAACTTAGCAATATTATACTACCATCTAAGGGCTATTCCTCTGTAAATTTTCATGCAAAAATCGTACGGAAAGTCAGTTAACAAAACCATTGAAGTTCCAAGAATTTCCAAGGCAAATCTGCCTTGTACTTTAGTTTTCCTTTTCTCAAACATTTGGCCAATGAACATTCCTCAAACATGATTCATTTATGAGGAAAAAGTCTACGAAACATCCAAAATATGTTTTATAGGTGATTAACACCAAGGATTTTGAATAGCAAGTCCCAAATCAAGATTAGCTATAGATCAGTCCGGAATTAGGGTCTTCTTTCACAAAGATAGTTCTGAAATTTGGCCACATCTCACTCAATTCAACTCAGAATTGAGATTGGTTAGTAGCGTTGAAAACTACATTCATAAGGCTACAATTTCTTAGAAGCAATCATTTTGAAATTCTGTCTACAACTGGTTCATATTTGAGCATCAAATCGCATCTTAGAACAAAGCTTCCAGTACAGACGAGAAAAAGAACATGCAAATTTACAAGGTTGGTACAGCTCATTCAGGTGGAATCAGGGCATACATTTTATACCATTGGAAAATTGGAATGTCTAGTTTCTAGTGCCATAAATGGTACTCGATTTCAATGTCGGACCAAAACGTTATGGCCGTTTAAAAATCACTGCCAGAGCAATATGGGACAAAATTTCAGTTTTGGTAGAATTTCGAAATCTCAACATTTGCCCAACCAAATCAAGTAATTTTTTGATGAAACTTTCTACACAACCTATATTATACATTTACATCAAAATTCAGTCATTTGAACCACAAAAAATGCACTAAGGGTCATGGCAATGGCAAGGGCAGAACGGGTAAAATTTTCCTCTTCACTTCCTTTGAACTTTCTTCAACAATACAACTCATTTTCACTAGATTAAACACTAATCCAACATAAACAACATCAAATCTCATCAAATAAGTCCATTAAGCCATAGTGGGATTTCATAGAGCCCACACACAAAATTTTTAACAATATAAAACTATCCATATGAATTTATAAGCTCACAAGTGCAAGATAACTTCCATAAACTAAGATTTTAGAGGTTGATCGTTCATTACCTCTTTGGATGAGCAAGGCAGAAAATTTCGGTCCCTTGGAGCTAAATAAAAACCGTGAGATGAAGCTCTTTTCCTAGCTTGAGGTGATCTCCAAGTAGTTAGCAAAGTGTATGTAAATTTTGAGGTGATTTGGTGAAGATTTAGTGATGAAATGAAAAAGAACTTGATGAAGAAATTTGGTTCTTTTCTCCCTTGGATGGCCGGCCAGCTTAGAGCAAGAGAGAGAGAGTGTTTGATGAAAAATGAAGCTTCCTTGAGAAGCTAAAATGTGTGGCTAAGAATGCCTGAAAAGTCAACTCTCTCCCCGCGCGCACACGCGTGTGTTTCGTGCTCGATTCCTTTCGAGTTTGTTTCACTTGTGCATTAAACCTCTAATGCACTTCTATTCATATTATTATTATTCACTCTTAATGGTCTAAAAATAAAGGTCTAAAGTCTCTCAATTAATCGCACGTGCAAAAATGCGTACCTCCAATTTGTGCACAATAAAGTGGAATTTCCAAGAAATTCTTATAACGATAGTATCACTAACTAATAATTGAACACTTAAACATAAAAATACCTATTTCAAGACTAATGTACAAGTCTCCAATTTTCCAAGCTTATTGTATTCTCGAATCGATTATTGTCTCCAAACGCACATCCACTATTCACTCTAAATGAACTTTCAAAAATTTAAATTTTGTAACAAGCCATTTTAAAATATAAGCAAGTCATAGTTCCATGCAATTGGGTCTAAAAGGGTCAAAATAAAATATTCGGAGCAAACGGACAAATAAATATTTAAATAAGTTAGTAATAGGAATTTAAAATAAAGAGAATTTTGCGAATCCTCACATTAGTAAATTTAATTTTTCGGAGGTTCGTTTATTAAGAAATAGTGAATACACGTTTTTCGAGGTAATATTTGAATCGAGAGTGTAATAATCCTAGAGAATTCAGAATGAGTAATAGTGGACTAAGAAAAGTTAATTGATGGATTAGAGGTGAGTGAGTTAGAAATTTAAGCATATACCGCGAGTGCGTCAAAAGTTTCCCAAAAGTCATGCCTGTACAAACTAATTGGAGATTTGAGGAATTAATGCTTGTGAGGACTCATGTTTTTATTTCAAAATATAGTTATTTTTAGGATTATTTACCCTAGTATTAGTGAGTTATATTATCGTTATAAGAATTTCTTTTAAGTTTCGCTTTATCGCGAGCGAATCAGAAGTTTGTATTTTTGCGTCAAATCGACCCAATGGAGATTTAAGAAACTAATACTAGACTACTAAGAGTGAATAATTTCAATATTAAAGGAAGTACATTAGAGGTTTAGTGTATAAGTGAAACAAACCCGAGAGAAAACGGACACGAAACCCTCGCACGCGATTCATAGTTGACTTTTGTGCAAATTATAACCACAAAACACTCAAGCTTCTCCAAGAAGCTTCATTCATCAGCTCACTCTCTCTCTCTCCTCACCACCTTGCTTGGCCGAAACACTCCAAGGAAGAAGAAGAAAAGCTCTCTTTATTCCACTACACTTTGTGCTTCCATTTTACTTCAAATCTTTCACACAACCTCACAACTACTTGGAGACTTACTTATTCTTGGTGGAGTCCCTCATCTTGCCGGTTTACTTAGGAGTTTTTGGGACAAAAATTTCTGGTTTCTCTCAAATCTAGGAGGTAACCATCCAACACCATCCAATCTTTCATTCTTGGCTTTAATGGGTTTTATTCTTAGCTTTGAAGCTTATAGCTTCATTATTGTTGTTGTTACTTGGGTTGGAATGGTTGATGTGGGCTCTATGAATTTCCACCTTGGTTTGTATGGGCTGATATGATGAGATAATGCTTGATTTGAGTTGTTTTTGTGTTGGTTAAGATGATTATGGATATAGAATCAAAGGAAAGCTGAAGGAAAACATCGCATGGTTGCTGACCGAAATCTGTCCTGTTTGTGCCGTGCATTTAGTTAGAATTTTTGATGCTCAAATGACTTTGAAACTGATTTATATATGTTTTGTATGGTGTGTAGAAAGTTTCTACAAAAAATCATTTGGATTGTTTGGATAAAAATTGAATTTTGGCAAGAACAAATCTGGAAAATTCGTGTAGCAGTCGTCCACTGGCAGTGTTCTTTGATCAAACATATCTTTTTGTACAGATGTCGAAATTGAGTTCTGTTTGTGGCATTTGAAACTAGACATTTGTATCTTTCCAATGGTATAAAATTCACTTTCTAGTTCGAAATGAGTGAGCCGTAGTGAGTCGGAAAATTTGCTGTCCTATTCTGTTAGCCTATCCAAGAGAAAGGTAGAAGCTGCATTTTGTGGCTCTATTTTCTCTAACTTAGGAATTGATTTTGAAAATTATTTGTTCTAAAATGTAGCCTTATATTCTAGTTTCCAACGCCACCAACCATTCTCAATTCCAAGTTGTATTGAGTGAGATATGGTTCAATTTCTAAACTGTGACAAAACTAGAAAACCCTTCTTTTTGGTTGGCCGACTGGTTTGGTTGCTTGTGAGAGGTTTTATTTTGAAATTTTGATGTCAACCAACTATCAATTGCTTATGAAATGTTTCTTGGACCTTGGTTTCACAAATGAACCAAAATGGGACTGATTTCATGGTGCAAAGTGTTTGAAATGGAAAAGAAAACAAGAAGACAGATTGTCTTGAAAAATCTTGAACTTTGGTAGTTTTGTTAACTACCTTTCCGTACGAATTTTCAAATGAAATTTTATAGAAGAGTGGTCCTCATATGGAAGTTGAATTGCACCAATTTTGGTGTCATTCTAAGGCCATTTCGATATACAAATGAGGTTCCAAAGTTTACTTTCAAATCTGGAAAATTCACTGTTTAGTAGTGAAAATTTACCAACTTTGAGCTACTATATCTTGACACTCAAAACTCCGAATTTAGTCTCATTTGACCTGTTTGAAACTTTGTGAGGGACTCGTATTGTGTTACAAATTTCAGAGGCTAGTTCACTTTCTGTGAATTTTTCCGAATTTCCAAAGTTTGCCGAAAACATGACCAAAACTGCCTTGCTTGTTCAAATCAGCCACTTTGAGCTGGAATTTGAATGTCTTGAGTTTAGAATCTTAGAAAATGTCTTATATTAACTTTTAGTGCTATGAACCAAGATTCCAACGGTATAAATTTTTCCAATTTTGGACCTATTGAGCGCAAGTTCTAATTTTTATATATTTGATGTGCAAAACTGAAATTTTCCTACTCAATGGGGAAATGAGTTTTGGAAACTCTTCCCTATCCTTCGATATTGAATGACCGTTTTAGACTTGATTTCATGAAGGAAATCAATTTTTTCTTGTATTATCAAACCCCATCTCTGAGTCTCGATTTTCGAATAATCAAGGCTCTCTTTCATGACATTTTCTTAGTATTGTACAAGTGTACAATCTTCCATGTTAGCAAGGGGGTTTGTAAGTAATAGTGTATGATAGTCAATTATTATTTGCTCAGGCATTTAAGAGAACCTTCAAGAGGAACTCGAAGCGGGCACTAAAAGTTGTTTGAGCACTTACTCCCTATTTTGATTGGTGAGTGTCAAGTGCATGAATTTGTTGCTAAGTGCCTGACTTGCTTCTTATCCGTTATGTGAGTTTAGAATTTTAGAGACGAGTGTGTACTTTACCGCACTCATTCTCTTTCAAATGAAATTATATTCAAATTTTGCTATGAGAATCCATATTCGACTTGTACGAAGTAGTGTGGATGTGATTCATATTTGGAATCGTCGATTTGAGCGTTGCTCATCGACTTATATTCGTATTCGTATTTGGGGGACGCCCAAACTCATTGGCTAACTTTGCGAATCGAGCCAGCGTGGGTTTGGTCAATGAGCTTAGCAAACCATGAGATATTCGTAAAGCGTGATCTATTGGAGAGATCTTGCTTGGGATACTCGTGTAGTATTGCCATGATATACTCAAGTAATATCAAAACTTTGATGAGCGAGCCCGGTAAGGAAATGTAAAGGTGACGGGATTCAAGGAAAGTGGTGTATCTACAGGATTTGATACTTATGTGGTTGACAAAGTGTCAACATGGAATTTGATCAAGACCTTGACTCGACTACGTGGAATTTAGCTCTTGAGAGCTATAGTATCCTTGAATTGTTTCTGTTTACTTTTCTTACTTGAAATGCTAAATACTCGAACTTTGTAGTTTTTACTTATTGTGTAAATGTGTTTGCTATTTGAACTACGTGCTTGCATGTGTGTTTCTTGGCCTCACGAGCATTCACTCACCCCGTTAGATTTGTTTTCCTCAACAGGACCGGATGGGAAGATATTTTAGAAAAGTCGACTAGATTACTTTTTTGATTAGTACCTTGCTTGTAATTGTTTAGTCGACTTATAATGGTTGTATTTTGGAACTTGATGCATTTTTTATTGGGATTTTGAATGTATTTGTGTAGACAACTTTTGGAGGTTGTATATTTTGGGAATGAGATATACTTTTGGTATCTTGTAATGTAAGACTTTGATGTTTATTAAGGAATCGAACTTTTTGTATATTTTTTGACTTTTAGTATTGATAGTTACCCTTAAATTTGAATTGATTTATACCGAGTTCTGGCGAGAGTTAGGCAGGCATCCCGCTGATACCCTTTGGTTCGCCTTGGAGAGAAGTTGGGACATCACACTCTCTCACTCCTTTCTTGTGTGTCTTTGTAGTATGTCAATCTACCTATTTATAGAGAATATTACTTGGTCAAAAAATTAAATAACAATTGGAACCCAATATTAATTCCTAAACTTATATGGAATAGGAAATAGCATCTAAATCCTAAACCAAATAGAACTTTCATTGACTACTATTTCAAGTAACTAAATCCAAATAGAAAATTAGTTAATTCCCACACCAAATAGGGATCTTGACTAAAAGAAATTAAACCAATTTCCTAACAAATCTCCACCATGGCGAATATTTATTTTAGCAAACACAGCAAACTATCCAAAAAACTCCATTTGCCTTTTTCCACCAAATACCTTAGTGCCTAACTACATACCCAAATCAAGATAGTCTTGTTTTCAATTGATTCAATCGATAAATGAACATGTGTAGCTAACTGAATCCAACATCTAGTTGACTCACAAGAGGGGCCTCAATTCACCCTCTCCCATAGCAGGATTTTTCCTCTCACCACTATTTGTAATTTGAGAGCATTCCTGGATCCTCTTTCACTCCCAATCCATTGAGGTATTCAAATGGTACAAATTATCAAACTTTTTCCCCACCAACAAGACCGTTTCGCCATGTGTGATTTTTAAGACTCCACCTGCAATAGAAAAGTGGTAACCCTCGGAATCTAACTGACTCAAAGAAATTAGATTCCTTTGTAACTTTGGGACATAAGCCACACCCACCTGAAGAACGAATCTCTCCATTTAACATTTTGATTTTCACCACTCCAACATCTTTGACTTGACAAGTAGATCCATCACCCAAGGACATAAAATCTGCCCTCTTTCTTTGAAGAATATCAAAATAGTCTAACCTGGAGCAAACATATGAAACACATCCAGAATCTAAAATCCAACCATCACGAGAAGAAGTATTATAACCTTTGGAGATTGTGAGAATATCTCCACCCGATACATATCCAGCAACACCATCATAGTCTTCTCATCATTTTTCTTTTGGTGAGGGCAATATCTTTTGATATGGCCAAACTCATGACAACCAAAACACTGGACTCCACCCTTTCTCTTGACCTTTGAACCACCTGCCTTAGATTTACCGCCAAGTTGTTTTCCTCTTTTATTCTCATCTCGAGCAATTAACGTAGCTTCTTGCGTCACATCTTGGTTTGCCTTTCTTTGTTTTTTATGATCCAACAAACAAGACTACACATTCTTGAGCTCTAAAGTGTCCTTCCCATACAATAGGGTCGTCACAACACTTTTTGTAAGAATCAGAGACTGAGGTAAGAAGTAAAAGGGTCTTATCTTCTTCCTCAATATCCACGTCAACCTTTTGGAGTTGATCCAAAATTCTGTTGAGCGTATTCATGTGATCCATGAGACTGCCACCCTCCTCCATTTTTAGTGCAAAAAGTTGCCACTTTAGATGCAACTTATTGGATAAGCTTTTAGCCAAATAAAGCTTTTCCAATTTTTTCCAGAGGTCCGCTGCAGAATCTTCCTTATCTATCACATTATTTGTGATGTTGTTCGCCACATAGAGCCGAATCGTGCTCACACACCTTACGTCCAACTCTTCAAACTCATCATCATTCATGCTCTCTGGCTTTGTTGTTCTTTCCATTCAACGCTTTTGCCAAGCCTTGTTGAACTAGAACATCTTTTACTCATCTTTGCCAAAGAGTGAAACTTGTACTTCCATTAAACGGTTGAATTGGAAACTATATAGTTCCAAACCCCATGGTATACCCCTACCCTACTCAATTTCAAATAATTAACCAAAACTCCAACGGAGCTCTGATACCACTTGTTAGGGTATCAAGTCAACCATTTGAAAAGGAAAAGACCAACAATTTAATAGAAAATAATATCTAGTACGAACGATGAGCAATGCACAAGAATTGACGTGGTTCGACTTAATCACTAAGTCTACGTCCACGGAGAGAAAAAATTGTTCTTACTATGAGAGAAAAAATACCACAATATTACAACTTGATTCTCAAGCCCCAACTCTTGTATAACCCTCTCACCTACTAAGAAGTCTCTCACTCCTTTCTTGTGTGTCTTTGTAGTATGCCAATCTACCTATTTATAGAGAACATTACTTGGCCAAAAAATCAAATAACAATTAAAACCCAATACTAATTCCTAGACTTATACAGAATAGGAAATAACATCTAATCCTAAACCAAATAGAAGTTTCATTGACTACTATTTCAAGTAACTAAATCCAAATAGAAAACTAGTTACTTCCCTCACCAAATAGGGATTTTGACTAAAAGAAATTAAGCCAATTTCCTAATAGAAATAATATATTATATCTAGGTTTGCACAAATCTGCATCAGTTGCTATAGCATAAAAACTGCTAACAAGTATAACTATTTCAATCTCACACTTACTTTTGACGAGAACTCTAAATGGATCACAATTATTATCACCTATATTGCAAAGTTTTGAATGTTTATCTATGCAATTTGATGAGAAAACAGATGATGATGGCAAATCATGTATTAATTATGGTTCTAATGCACAACAAAAATTTATGCATTAAGATGAAACTTTGACCATGCAATTTTTTTTAACTCAAAATAGTCCAAAACTTCATACTCTCTCCATTCCAAAAAGTTTGTCACTTCTCAAGAGCTAAACATTTTACGAATAGTGGACAAATAAAAGAGATGGTCATTTGGACTTCCTATACCACTCTTGACCAAGCTGCCCAAGATTAGTCTAAAGTAATTGATTGAAGATACCTAAATAGTTTCTGGAAACTAGTCAACAATATATTAATCTTACCTTACCTATATAATGGTAATCTGCCCAAGAAAAGTTCAATGTTACCTATATCCAGGTATCAAGGAAATTCAATAAAGTTTTGAAGACCCAACCCATTTGGTAGGGATGTTAACTTGTCCCACTTTGATTCTCGAGCCCTCTACTAAGCTAACAACAATTGCCCATTGGAGTTTAAACATCAACTAAGACTATATTTGATTAGCCATGCCTTCTAGCTTCGAGTAGGATACACTAAGGGGCTGCTTGTTTCACAGATTGGAATCGAAAATGAAAATGGAATCATAGACTCTGGTTTTGGAATTAAACTTTTCATTCCAATATCTAGTTTGGTTCACACATTGGAATTAGCATCATTTCAATTCCTGATGCTTAGTTTGATGAGTATTTCGAAATTAAATGCAATTAAATTCCAAATTTACCCCTGATATAACAATTCTTATAAAACAAAAAATATTACACATACGACAAATTAATATCTCCATAATTGTAATTACAATAGTTATTAACTTTTTCATAAAACATAAGAAAATCATAAACCATAAAAAAAATTGATACCAGAAAATAAATATAGTGGCTGCATTAACAAGGAGTAAATTTCCAAAAAGAGAGAGATTTTAAACTAACTTCCCAAAGGGTGGCGATTTTTTAGTCTCTTCCTAAAGGGTGAAAAACGCATCCAAGAAATGCATTCTTCTAAATAAAAACGTAACTTTCAAATACGTTATTTTAATTTTCATAAATTTGTTTAAAAATGAAAATTTGGTTAAATAGTGCATAACATACCAGTTCTTTATGGGAAACTGACAGGTTTTGTAGTATGTTTTGTACCAACTCTTTATGGGAAACATACTAGCTCTTTATAGGAAAAATTGGTTAAATAGCGCTCAAAGAAAAACTAGTATGTTTTGTATTTAACATAAATTAAATATGTGAAAGTTTAAAAAAAAAAAGAAATTTTGCCCATAACATACCAGCTCTTTATGGAAAACTGGCAAAACCACTCAAAAGAAAATTAGTATGTTTTGTATTTAACATAAACTAAATATGTGACAGTTAAAAACAAAAGAAATTTTGCCCATAACATACCAACTCTTTATGAAAAACTGGCAAACCTGCCAGTTTCCCATAAAGAGTTGGTATATTATGGGCAATTTCTTTTTTTTTTTTAACTTTTACATATTTAATTTATGTTAAATACAAAATATACTAGTTTTCCTTTAGGCGGTATTTAACCAATTTTTTATATTTAAACAAATTTACAAAAATTAAAATAATATATTTGAAAATTGCATTTTTATTTGGAAGAACGCATTCCTTGGATGCGTTTTTCACCCTTTGGGAAGAGACTAAAAAATCGCTACCCTTTGGAAAATTAGTTTAAAAACTCCTTCTTTTTGGGAATTAACTCCATTAACAAGTCGTTTGTGGTTCTTACATTAGACAATGATTTGAAATAGATCTCTCCTTACATATATGAACAAAAGAAGGAGACTCAAATCACAAAAGGTAACCATGCAAAATACAAAACCAATTGTCTAATCCAGTTAAGAGTGCCACTCAATATCCACAATCTCTAAAAGACTAGTCATATAACCATCTAACAATCAACATAACAAAAAGAAATTGCCACCAAATCATCACTTTCCAGCTAGCAATAATTTTACTTCAGCGAGTAGTTGGAGGATAAAAGAGGTTAATTACATATTGTCGTCTCATTTCTGCAGGAAGATTGTAGAACACATGAAGCTTGGAAATCTGCTCCGAAAGTATGTCGGCTGCATACATTACATCTCCACTCGGTAAAGCCAGTTTCAATAATTCAGCAACAACTTGATCTCTTCTATCGGAGACCAATTGCTCACGTTTATCCTCATTTGACATGACTGCTGCCATAGTTGTGAAATTAAATTGAATTCCCTCCACGAAATCTCCAAATTTGCTGGTGAGAAGTTGCAATGATGCATCAAGATCACCCCTTATTGTTGATGCAGATTTCATTTTTTTTGACACATTTGCAATGGGAGGTGATTGTTTCTCTTGTTTCTTGGAATTTCTTGTGCTTGTTGAGCTTGGTTGAGTTGATTGCGCCATGGAATTTACTTCATCTTTTTCTACCTTATCATTATCCAAGTTTGACATAGCATCAACCCCTTCATCTTCTTCCTCCAAATTTTGGACATCTTCTGTGACAACCCCACCTCACCCTAAGGCAAACCAAATGGTTCGGCGGACCGCCTGCCCAACTCTCGCCGGGACTCAGTCGTTCACTACAGTTCTCAAATAAATTACAATATAAGTCTCAAATATACATCAGATGTTCCACAAATTTACATATCATAAGCGAAGCGTCCACGCTTAGAATTAGTTTCCGCTTCATACATTCATCTGATTCAATTCCCAACATTCAAGCTATCCTTGCTACCAACTATTATATAAGAGGAATTTCCAAAATTCAAAGTACACAAGAGATAATCCATCCGATCACAGGAATAAGTACTACAAGCCTTCCTTCGCCACGAGCCCTGTGGAAGGGAATAAAATAGTTTTGGGGTGAGCTAAAAGCTCAGTGAGTAACCAATAAAATCAGTAATCAAATATATTTCACAATCGTTCATTTCAATGATGTCATGAATCAGTAATCAAATGTACGTTTATTGCTCTCATGAGCCAGTGAAATCATTGTACTTAAACACCAAACGCTCAAATAGATTACTTAACATTAAACAATAAGGGGGAGCAACGTTGGTGCTCCAAATCATGTCATGAACAATAAACAGGAGTGTAGACGTTGGTGTTCAGAACAAGACTCCCCAAGAACTCATTTAATCCAAATCATGTCATGAACTCACATGCGTGCACACATGATATGCAGTCGAGTAAATAATGCAAGAAACATTTCAAAAGTACTTTGGAAACAGTTTAGGGTCACTCACCTCCACGGCTCAGAAACCATTCATCATATATCATTACTTTGCCCGAGTCCAAGCCCTAAATCACAAACTCAAAGTAATCATACATTCTCAAAGTTCGGACAGCATTTCCCCATAAATGCTTCATTTCCAACCTACAATATATTACCAATCACACATACGGTTAATAAGCAATAAAATATATCTAATTAGGCCACAATATCCCTCAATCAAAGCTAATTAGAACCTTAAGAGCCACCATTAGAAAAACCCCCAATGAAACCCTAGAAACCGGAATTCATTCCCTCAAGCGTAAATTTTTCGCAACGATCGCAGTTAACGTATAAAAGTTCCGTTTAACACCTTTCGGCACAATACCCATAAGTGAAGCTACCATTATCGGATTGAAACGAATCTTATGGCGTTTCGAAGCCAAGACATAACCCTACATTTCTTATGAAGACCTCCAAAGTCAAATCATGCATTTTCAGGGTAAAAAATGGAAATTTCCACGAAAATAGAAATCTGGGCGCGGAACAGGGTTCATGGGCAGTCAAGGGTATTTCAGTTATTTTACATGCTACAGTACTCAGATTGAGCTGAAATTTTGTAGGAAGCTAGTTAACACCATTTTCTACAACTTTCATGTTTTAATCTAAGCCTGATTCAACCTCTAACATGCTCAAATAAATCCGGTCAGAACAGGGCAAATGTAAACCCTAAACCTGGAATTTCGTATCAAACCAGAAATTTTCCGCAACCAACTTCAACTAACATATACAAGCTTCATTTTACACCATTACCAGCCATCATACCATGATGAAACCATGATCCTCATACAAAACAGAAAAATAGCAATAATAAATCAAAATTCATCAAACCTTGACTTCCAACCATAAACAAACCATAATCACACCATATGTCATCATATTAAACCAATAAAGCCACCAATTGAATATTATCAAAGCTAAAGCGAAAGATTCTTAACAACTCACCTTGTAACCTCAAGACAACAAGCAACTTAGCACCTTTGCTTCTCAAACCACTTCACCACTCACCTTAATCCTACCAAGAGAAAGGTTTTTATGGAGCAAATCAAAGTTTTAACAGTTGGTTTGTGAGATCAAGGCAAGAAATGGAAGAAACAAGTTGAGAGCTTTCTTTTCTTTTCTTGTTGAGAGGGCTGGCCAAAGGAGCTAAAAATGAAGAAATAAATTGGCCAAAATTAGTTTTAAGAAAGTAAAAATATCTTGGTCAAAAGTCCAAGGATGAATTGAATGGTGACACTTGTCACCTTTTAGCTTAAAGCTTATCCTTTTGTCTCTCCATATTTAAACCATCTAAGTCACCTCTAATTATCTCTTAACATCTGATAAATTAAATCCTGTATACAAAACTTAATCTAGTTGGCCGAATTTATCGAATTTACCGCACTAGTGGGTCTCACATCTGGTATACACTTCAAACTTAACGTGAACTAACTTGTATCAAGGAAATGATTTGAAAACTATATTCCCTTATAAGAATGTATAAGAAATTAATATATTGAAGAAAGGCATAAAATTATAGACAAGGAAACAAAATAATGTCTAGAAAATATACAAAAATTTTCGGGTTCTCACACTCATCCTTTCGGGGCATCACATCTTCCATATCTTGGACAGCTTGTGTAAAATCTTCAACAACATTTCCAGTGGCTCTGTCTCTTCCATATACAATTTCAAGATCTCGTAAATATGGAAATTTGGCATCCCAAAGGCCCTTTGCATCCTTATGAGTCCAGAGATAGAATAGAAAGATAAATGATAATCTTAATAAAAGGTTGAAAAATGACATATCACAATGTAAAAGTAATCAATTTCTTACCTTGCACCAATCATCATACCACTGTTTTTCACAAGAAATCTTTTTCTCAGCATTATTCCAACTACAACCACTTTCTTTGCACATTTCAACAATTGCATGGTACCTATTTTTCAGCCACTTAACTTTTGATTCAATATGTGGGCTGACTTGTTTGGTAAAAGTAGGTTGCTTATGCAAGATAATTTTAAGCAATTCACTCATATAAATATTTTTAAATCTGTGAGGCCCCAGTTCGTTCTACGTTGATATATTCATTAATTGGGCGGTAACGTTTGGTTTTGGGAGTATTTCGAAAACCCTAAGTAGGGAGTAAGATTTAAACCCTAGTTTTGTATTCGAACAAGTTTGAGTGGTGATTAAAGTTAGTTATGTTAATGTGTGTTTTAGTGTGGGTAAGTATAGGATTTAATCCATTTTGTATAGATTAATTAAGTTTAAGAAGGTTAGAAACCCGAAGTGAACAAAAACCCTAATTTCCGGTTAAGATTGGAAACTCGTCTTTTCTACATTTTTCTGTATTAGAAAAATTCCCCAGATAATTTTTATTGAGTAAATAGAGTTTTTAGATGATTTTTATAGTATTAGTTGGTTTTTGAGAAATTAACAACGTATATCGAACGTGGGACCCACGAGTGCGAAAAGTTCGGAAAATTTCGGCCGATTAGGTTAAGTTTCGAATACTGGGTTTAATTTACCGGGTGTTAAGAGATAAGTAGAGATTGCAATTTGGATTGATATGAGAGAGAAAAGTTAGGTAGATATTTCAAAAAAGGTGACAAGTGTCACCATAAGATTAACTCTTACAATAAGATTTACTATTCCATTTTTTGACTTTTGACCCAATTGGTTAAATATCTTAAAATTAACCAAAAATCACCATTTTTCTCTTACCTTTGGCCGGCCCTCTCTCTTGCAAGAAGGAAGAAAACCTCTCTCAATTCCTTGCTCTAATCTTGCCCAAATCAACAACTTAACCGTTTAATCTTGAATTCCTTCCATAAAACCTCTTAGTTTAGTGCTTGTAAGGTGTTGTGTGGAGTTGTTTGGAAGCTTAAGGTGCTAAGTGGTCTCTCTTCTTTGGTTCTAAGGTAAGTGACTATGGAACCCCTCTCTTCTATCTAAAGATGCTTAATAAATGATTTGTGGTTGTTATGAGTGTGATTTTGTGGACTATTTCTTGATTTTAGTTAAGATTGATGAAGTTTTCTATTTATTTGGAATTTTTGCTGGTTGCATATGATCACTATGATGTGACTATGTATGATGATTGGAAATGAGGGGTAATGACTCTAGTAAGTGCAAATGAGTGATAATTGCAAGTAATTTTGGATTTGGAGGAAATTTCAGCAACTTAGGGTTTCACCACCCCCTTTTCTGTCCGGTTTTGTATCGCCTACTTAGAGGCCAAATTGGCCTTTTCTTAAAACATGAAAGTTGTAGGTATTGATGTGTTTGAGGTGTCTGTAAAATTTCAGGTCATTTGGAGTAGTGTAGAGTGAGATATGTCGATTTTACTGTTGCTGTTCTGGGTTGATCAGAATGTGAAAACTGCACTTGTAATTGGTTGTTTTGGCTGGTATTGCTTCAGAATTAGTTGTTATGGTCTTCTAATGAAATGTAGCTTGATGTATTAGCTACCATATGCCTTTGGAATTTCTGGATTTGGACTTGTGTAGGCTGAGTTATGATGTTTGCACTAGAATACGTTTTGTGAATCTGTTTTTGCGATTCTGGTATAGTATATTTCACTTTCGACCTGGTTGCACTCGAAACTAGATTGAGTAGCCTTCTTCAACATTGTAGCCCCTTGAGTCCTGTGTATGCCTGTAAAATCTCAGGTTAAACGGATTAGTGTATCATGAGTTATAGATGAAATGCTCAAGCCTGTTTTGAACATCAGATTTGGTACGTCTTTTAGTTTAGCTTCTGCCCGTGATCTTTCGGTTTTGATACAGTACGATTTGGGTGTCAACTCCTTCATAAGAAATTTAGATCTTGGTCTTAGCTTCGAAACGGTATAAAGTACGTTGAAATCTGAGTTCCGTAGCTCCGGTTTTGATCAAAACAATATCGATCGTCAGAACTGCCCGGTATTTGGACAGTTCTGACGGGTATTTTGGCACTCGATTTTCGTTCTGTTCTGAATGGATTCAGGTCTTGGCCAAAACATGAAAGTTTTAGACTTATGTCCCAGCTTTCTAACGCCTTTGGAATTTCTTGATTTCGATTTCTGACCCATGAGTTACGGCCTTGTAAACAGGGCCTGTTTGGTAACTCGCAATGAAACAGCTGGCACAATTTCGTGCATTTTTGACCTATATCTATTGAGATCTGAGTTGAGATGTCTAAAGGGAAGTTGTAGCCCTTCCTCTTAGCTTCGTAACGGTACCTCATGTACCTTGATCCGACACTCCTAGCCTAACTTTTGACCAAAACGGTTTGAGATGGCAGATTTGGCCGTCCCGTTTGCCGTTCCGCGCGCGCGCGTGTGCCATTTTTGTCGTTTCCGCACTTGCGCGTGCCAATTTTGCCGTTTTGCTTGTTTTAAATACGTTAGTTGCCGTTTGTGATATATTGTGACATAATCTTCGATTTCAGACAGTGGTGAGCTAAGCGGAGCCGGTGGGGCCCACTACTAGCCAACACACAAAGTGAATTCCGCCTTTGTACTACTTTTGGTATTTTGAGTAAGTATTCAGGCCGCTCTTACGTGTTAGTTGTTATGTGTTTCGATATGTATGAAAAGGGTACCTAGGCGAGGGTGTACTTTATCGCACTCGACCTAAACCCTAATTTTCGCACCTATTTGTACATGACATATGTATATGAATCATTTTGGAACTAAACCCCTTGAGCTTGTGGCTCGGGGTGACTTTTGAATAAATTTTGTGAAGTTTGTGAGTTTGGGGCCCGATCTCATGACCTAGATGGACTATTCGAGCCGGTTAGGGCTTGGTCGAAGTCAGTCCAACTTAGTCTGAGATCACCAAGTTTGTAGGTTCATGTTATGAACCAATTTTGTGAATCCAGTTCACCGAGAAGGTGACCAAGTTTGTGAACCGAGCTTGCGCAGCAAGTTCAATTTCGTTCGCCCGGGCAAGTTTGTGAGGTGACTGGCCAGTGAGGGTGATAAGGTGTCGGTGGGTGTACAAGTGGAGTTCTACGGACCATTGAGTGTGGTCGGCGGAGTGTCGGCAGGAGATCATACATGACACATGAATTGGCTTTGGAGCCACCCGTATCCTTATTATATGATGTTGTTCTTTTCTGCTTTTGCTTTACTCTAAATGTGTAATTGTTGCTACGTGAATTTATGCTTTTACCCCCTGTTTACTTACTAAGCTTCTAACTTACCCCGTTTCCTTTGTTTTCCTTAGCAGGGGACGACGCGGGGAACTTTGGGACTCTGCCGCTAGTATAGTTAGGTTGTTTGTAATAGTGAGACATCTAGCATGTTTGTTTTTGTTTTGGTGGTTTGTATAAGAACCCTTCTTAGGGTCTATCTTTTGCCGGTTGTGGTTATAGTGTATTAGAGTGGTTTGACTCGAGACTTTTGAAGATGTAAATATAACTTTTGGGATTGTATATATTGTATATAGTGCTCTTTTGATTTATCTAGTTTTATTGCTTTAAGTTTTGAGTCCTGACGCGAGCTAGGCAGGCGGCCCGCCGATACCCTTGGGTTCGCCCTTGGGAGAAGTGGGGTCGTTACAAAATCCTCCATCTGATTTCCACATTGGATCACAAGTCAACTCTTGCAATGCTTCTATGAGCACATTTACCTCTTCATCAGTCCAAAAACATTTATTTCTCCCTCTTTCACATACAGTTTCATCAATTAATTTCGATACACAATAGCATATAACTGAAATTTATAATATAATAAAGCACATAAAAGAACATACAATTAAATGTCAATCCAAATTTAAAAGAACATACATCAAGTGTCAATCTAATTCACAAATCTACTACAAGAATTCATCAAATGTCAATCTGAATTTAATGAGTCTAAGAGCTAAACATCCATTTATAGCTAAATACTAAGTCCAGCCCTCCAGTTGTCAAACATTTCTTGAGCTAAATTATTTCTAAAATTTGCCCATTGGTCACTTGGCAAAATAGTGGATATGTACTCTACTTCTTCATCATTGTCTTCATCTTCACTTTCATTTTCTTCACTTTGTAGTAATTCTTGTGGATCAAAAGTCATGAACTTCCTTATCAAGTTGTGCAGCAGACAACATGCCATAATTATTCGCACTTGTGTTTGAATTGGAAAAAATGAAGGGGATGCTAGAATCTTCCACCTTCCTTTTAGCAATCCAAAACATCTTTCTATAATATTTCTAGCTTTAGAATGTTTCATGTTGAAATATTCCTCTGGTCTCTGTGGTCGATAACTATTGAATTCATTAAGGTGATATTTTTGCCCTCAATAAGGGGCAAGAAGTCCATCAGCATTACAATATCTAGCATCCACCAAGTAATAACAACCTTCAAAATTCAATCATGCACAAATTAATACTAAACTAACTACCATATTTTAGAAAAAAAAATTGATTGAATAGTATTGGATACAACAATATATGTTTACCTTGTGGGACTCTAAGACCATTAGGTCTAGAAATAGCATTTCGAAGCACACAACCATCATTTGCCAAACCTTCCCAACTAGGCAAGACATAGATAAATTCCATATTAGGAGAACAAACCCCTAATACATTCGTTGCAATACTTCCTTTTCTCATTCGGTATCTTGATTTTTGTTCAGTGGGTGGTGTCACACTTATTAATGTCCCATTTAAGGCACCTAAACAATTCTATTTTAACAAAATTAAAAAATATAAAATGAGTTAAAATGACTATATTGGATAGTTTGGATGAAAATATACATTTTATTAAATGATTGTATTTTAATTAATGAATTACCTTAAAACATTTCCATCTCTCATCTGTGCAATCTTCGGTAATAGGCTCAGGCTTCTTAAGCAATATAGTATGCAATTTCAAAACTGCTAGGAGGGAAAGATTAAATTGACGACTCACTATTTCTCTACTTCTCCAAAATAGACCACAAATTGTTCTACTTTTCTTGTGGTGAGCCAAAACCTATACAAACATGGCAACAATTTCTTCTATTGACATGTTTCTTGTAGCTTTCAAACCTCCAGTGTCTCTAATCATTTCACATAATATAACAAATGTTCGTCTATCCATACGAAGTTCGCTAATACAATAAGCATCACTCTCCCTAGAAGTATCACTCTCCCTAATACAATAAGCATCACTCTCCCTAATACAAATGTTTATTTTGGCGCCTTCTACTTTTGAGATGAATGAATATTAACTGGTAACACATCATAAACAGTGCAATAACAATCATTATCATTCTCGATAAAATTTGGCTTTGCCCTTGATATTTTTTGCGTCTTCTATTTTCAATAGGCAAACATGGCATCTTTGTCTACATAACAATATGGCAACCAAACGTAAGTATTCACCAAACTAGATTACGACATCAAAATCTTCAAATGCATTAAACAACAATTGCTCTTATTAAAAGGGCCTAGACATGCATCATACATCCGTAAACACAATGATGTACAGATATAAATATAAATAAGCATAAACAAACAAAATTGATGGTTTAAACTCGAAATCCTAATGTACGAATAACTATGAAACTGAAAGTTATTCAGGCAGACAATTTTACAAACAAGTACAAGACAATCAAAAGCCCACCTAAACTATACCAGTATTCAGGGAACAAATAACCAAAAGATCAAGAATCGATTCACCCTTTGTTTCTGAGCTTCCAGTGAATGCATAATTCAAGAAAACACATTAAAAACATAAAATGACAAATCTAGTGACATTAACATTTATCTCACCAAAAAAAGAAAACAAAATAATGTATTTGTTGAAGTACATGTATTACAACAAAATACATGAATTAAAAAACATGTATTATTCTCACCAATAATAATGTATTTGTTGCGGAAATAATGTGTAAAGTACTAAGCAATCTTCTTAATCAATTTCTCATTGTGTTTTGTGACAAAAGAATATGAATTCATGGAAGGAAGACCTTTTTTAATCTTTATGTTGTGTAGCGTGAGTGGAATAAAAGTGAGAAGATGATGGGTCCAGAGCATAGCATTTTGGAGCATAGCATTTTGGTCCAGGTAGTGTTATTGTGCCAGATTCCCTTTTTTCCTTCTTTATTTTTAGCTAGCCAGTGAGTAGCCTGAAAAAACAGAGAAGAAAGAAGAGAAAAGCTTGCATACGGAGAAGAAAATTGTAGAGGCAACGGAGTTTGTAACCCACTTACCTAGGATCAAGGAATTCACCCTAGTAGAAGACTCTTCAACTCCAGAATTCGCTGTCCAGGGAGAGTCGAAACCCACTGCTCTTTGTCACTGTCCAATCGGTTCTTGCTTCTTACCAAATTCCTATCCCTAACTTGAAATCTACTCCTCTTTATCGCTAAAGATATTTGCCCGTTCCTATCCTATTTAGATATACTTTAGATTTTTTTTTCAAGAAATTTTGGATAAGAGATGAAGACTATATGATGAAGAAGAAGAAATAGGAAATCTAACGAAGAAGAAGAATAGAAGGTGCGGCGTGCGATGGAGAGAAACAGAGGGTAAATCCGTCATAAATGTTGTCTTAAGGAATCAGTTGAGGGTTTTGTCCAAAACCTCCCAATTTGCTCGGGAATGGGATAAGTCCGATTTTTTAGAAATGATTCCAAAATTTGCATTCCAATAGACTTAACCCAAGCGACAAATAAGGGATTTATTCCTTTCTGTGATTCCCAAACCCTTTAACCAAGTAGCCCCTAAGAAGACGACTGACAGCAACTCTCCTATAAATAGTCAAATGTCCTAATCCATTAAACATGCATATATAAAGAAGCCACATCAATCCAGAATGATACCATAATATTTTGTACTCAAACTGGCAGTCTCTACAATGTTAATTCAGTCAGTATTCTAAATCAATAAGCTTCATAGCTGGTTGAGGTAATACATCTGCAAAAACTATTTACAATGAAATCATAATTACAACAACTCTACAACACAAATAGGAGATAAAAGATATGGCTACCACTTTTCTCAAATCTAATCTTGAAATCTTTCTTAGATCAGTACCTTCAAATAATAAATAGATTAAATTACTACTTTCAACTATTCTGCAAGGTGTCTTCTGTTGCTCCAAAAGGTATATTGTCCAACCAAAGCCATTTGAGGAGTCTTTCACTGATGATGCTGGCATATTTGGCATGCGAATGCAGAACTTAACATTTGAATATGTGTATTGATCACATGCCCACTTACCAGAATCATCAAGGTTTCTGCTAGACCCTCCTATCTTGAAAGACCCCTTTCCCTCGCCACCTTTTTTCCCTAGCTGCTAGTAGCTGCATTTTTTGGGTTTGATGTCTTGCTACAAGATCCTTGTGAATCCACATTGGAAAGACCATTTTGTAATGCACTAACCAAGTTCTCGAAATAGTTTCGGATCACACTGCAGCAATTCAAAACATATATCAGTTAGAATGCAAAAGGTTTGATTATCAGCTACAAAAATGTGACAACACAGAAGATCGTACTTCATTCTTGACAAAGTATAAGAGGGAAAATGATTGGTTGGAGTTACTTTAGGAGCAAAACAATCTCAATAATCAGAAGAGGCAATAAAAATTGCAAAAGAAAAAATTAAAATAGAATAGTGTTCTGTATCCTATAGTTGGACAAGTTAAAAAGGTGCAAAAAGGATGAGAACCATAAGGCCATTAAAAATGAGTAATTAGGCAAACTTGCTAAAGTAGAGATTAGAAGCCATTTGACTATCAGCTCATATTTATGCACCAACTTACATCAATTGCAACTAATGTGTTGCTTAGGACTCTGTTGCACGGTCAACTTGCAGTATTTCACATTACAACTAATCAAATACAAAAGATTAGCATGTCAAAATCTTTCTAGCCAAATATCACTTATTAGAATTTATTTTCAATATTCATCCTACAATTTATCTATTAATTCTTCTTTTGGAAAAATGTATATCAAGGAGTACATAGCAAGCAACATCTCTGCAGGAATTATGCATACCAAAATTTAAATAACCTCTTTGATGAAACAGTGCAATAGGCAAAGGACTATGTCATTTTCAAAAGCACAGAAGTCCACATAGATCGTAGAAATTTACTTTGACAAGGGTCACAAATCAGAAAAAGATATAGTAGATCATCTCCTAGACTTAGCAAATATTTCGAACTAAATTACCAAGTTAGACCAACTAAATTTGTCCAAAAATCATTAAAATCCTTCTATGGGCCTTTGCCTGGAGGTAATTATGTACCTTTTCTCCACATTGATCAAGCCTCCCTAGAAAAGCCTCTGCCCACCCTGGAGGAAACAAGCCCAATATATAGAATGATCCTATGACAGCCCCATCTTCCCCTAGAGTGTACCCCAAGGGTTAGCAAACTGCCTGCCTGTGAGAACCCGTAAAACCCTAATATTTTTCCTAGGGTTTATTTCCCCTTAATTGCATGTTTTCTGCATTTTCTGGCTTAGAAATAATTTCCTGGTGAATTTTATGAGCAATTATAGTTTTAAGATGATTTTTCTAGCATTGGAGAAATTTTAGGAAGTTAAGAGTAAATAGTGGACGTGGGACCCACTAGTGCGAAAAGTTCGGAAAAAATCGGCCAATTAGGTTAAATTCAGGATACTGTGTAAAATTTATCGGGTGTTAAGAGATAAGTAGGGTGTGTGAAGTGATTAATGTGAGAGAGAAAAGAAAGATAAGAATGCATTTAATGAGGTGACAAGTGTCATCTTCTCATTGGTTGGACTTTAAGAAACACTATTCACTTTCTTGACTTTTTTGACCAAAGGATTAAATATCAAAAATTGCACAAAATTCATCATTTTTCTCCTCCTTATGGCCGGCCCTCTCTAAGCAAGAAGAAAGACAAAACTCTTCAACATTCTAGCAAACTTCTAGCTCAAATCAACTAAACCACTTGCTTAACTTAGTTTTCACTCCATAAAATTCTTCCTTCTAGTGCTAGTAAGTTGTTTGGTGAACTTTGTTTGAAGGACTAAGGTGCACAACATCTTCCTCTCTCTTGGTTTTTGGTAAGTGAAGCTTGAAACATCCTACTACACCTAATGATGCTTATGTTGTGCTTATTAGTGATAAGAGTGCTGAAATTTCTGGTTTTTATCTTGGTTTGAATTGATTTGGTGAAGTTTTCCATTTTATGATGATTTTTCTGGTTTAATTGGATTATGATGGTGTGTTTGTTTGTGATGATTGGCAATGGATTATAATGGCTCTAGTGGATGTGAAATGTGGATAAATGCAACCAATTTTGGATTTGGTGTGAAAATTGAAAAGCTAGGGTTCTTAAATCCCCAATTCTGTCCGGTTTTGGATCATAGGGTTAGAGGCCGAATTTGCCTTTGCTCAAAACATGAATGTTGTAGGTATCGATGTGATTGAGATGCCTGCAAAATTTCAGGCCATTTGGATTAATGTAGAATGAGTTATGACGAAATTACTGTAGCTGTTCTGCTTTGGACAGAATGCGAAAACTGCGATAGTAATTGGCCATTTTGACTGGAATTGGTTTGGATTTTGGAGTTGGTGTCTTCTGATGAAATGTATCTGGATGTCTTAGCTAACTTATGCCTTTGGAATTTCGGCATTTGGACTTGTATGGACTGAAATATACCGATTACAGTTTTCTGTGTTTTGCAAACCTGTTTTGGTAATTCTGGTATAGTATTTGGCATTTTTGACCTAGTTAAGCTAGGAACTGGACTGAGTGACCTTCTACATTGTTGTAGCCCTGATTCATAGCTTCGAAACGGTGGGTCTTACACCCCCATCCGATAACCGTAGTGAAATTGACGCCATTACCGCATAATGAGTGCAAAACAGTTTTTCAAGTCGGGGCCAAGACTAATGCTCTTTTAAATTTCTGATTTGCTATCATGTTCATTTATGCATATAAAACCCTATTGGGGTTGTGTTTAGCATTGTTTGGTGACTCGTTCTCGAGTCTTATTGTATGTGTTACATGTTTTAGGGCGTGACGGTAGCTCACGACGTCTTGGTGACCACGGTGTATGAAACACCACATTCTTGCTTGGTGAGTATACTACTCACTTAATTGTTACAATGTGGCTTTGTTATATATGAATTTGAAGCCTTGAAGGCTTACTTGGCTATTGGAATTGATAGAGGTGAGGGTATACTTGATCGCCCTCACCCCCTTGTGATTTCATTCATGACTGTCTACTGTTATACTGAAATACTGCACTGGCTATATGAGTTATTGAATTGCAATCCTGGAAAACTGATTTGGTGTTGTTTGGACGATGTCCAACGACCTCACTGTATTACTGAGCTCAACCTCGTCTGGTGGTCATTTGGATCGAGCCGGCAAGGGCTTGGTCGTGATACGTGACATACCACGGGGACTGTACTGAGGAACCTTGTAGTAATGAGACTCTCGGTTCCGGTATACTCGAGTATTACCAAAAGCTACTGAATTGGAGTGCGGGCCCGGTTGGGGTATGTTTGGTGGAAGGAATGGAGTGAAGTGAGGTCTACGGTCGGGTATTCTTAAACATTGACGGAGGGTCAATGAGATTGGATCAAGAATGTAAACGTGGAAATGGGCTCTTGAGAGCCGTCCGTATCCTTTCACTGGTTTGATTTACTTCTTATTTGCATACTTGAACTGAACGGTTATGCTTATGTGATCTTAGCTGCTATGGTGGTTGTATTCTCACTGGGCATATAGCTCACCCCGTTTCTTTTGTTTTCCTTACAGGAATGTGCCCCTTTTGGAATGAATTTTGTTAACTGGTTGCCGAATGAACTAGATGAATGCTTCTTTTGTGTTGTATATAAAATGGGACCCTAAATGTATCATTAGGGCCGTTTTCACTTTTGTTTAGGCAACCCACATATGTAGTGACTTTTGTATCACTTTTAAATGCCATTGTGGCTTGTAAATGGTTAATGTTATGTTGTATATGTATTTCAATGTTTGGTTGGGTTTCGGACGGGTCGGTTACTATTCATGGCCGACTCTGGATTTCATTTCTTTTATTTTGGGTTATTTTGCCCTTTTGCCTTGTTTGCGCGCATTATAAGTTTCAAAACGTGATAGATCGCTTTATACTGCACCGTTAGTCCTTGCGAGAGCTGGGCAGGCAGTCCGCTAACCCCTTTGGTTCGCCTTAGGGGAAAGTGGGGCTGTCACAGGTGGTATCAGAGCTTAGGCTTCAGATCTCTGTAGTGTATCCTAAGTTTGAAGTTTAGGATGCCTGACTGTGAGATTAATTTGAATATTATGTGAACGAGGAGCTATTGTATCCTAGTGGAACAAAGAAATTGATTGTTTGAAAATTCCTTATTTGGGACTTGTAGGAAAAAATTGAGGAATTAGATGACTAGTGAAAGATTGGACGAATTTGAATTCTATTATGTTTGTAAGTGTGGAAGGAATTGAGGTGATTCCTAGTACTGGCCATGGCCATGGATAAAAGATGAGATGTGATAGTCAAGTTTTATGTGTAATGATTTTGAACTGAGATAAAAGGTACCAAAGGAGTAAAATGCATTTTCCGCCCACATACCTTCTAAAGAAATTATGCTTTGGAATTTTAAAGAAAAACTAGGAGGTACTAGTTTTATTTGCAAGCGATGATTGGAAATAAGATATATACGTTTTAAGTATGTGTAATTTGCCGATTTTAGTCAAAATGTGAATTTGACTTGAAGTTCAAAGTTGAAAATTTGTGAATAACTGATGAGTTGTTGAATTTTGTATATGATGGGTGGTTAAGGTTAAAAGTTTATAAACTAAGTTTTCCCCTTGATTGTATCTTTTCGCACTTGAATTTTTCTATGCTTTACATGAAAACAAATATATCTCGAGTTTTCGAAAGGATGGTGAGCTATTGTAATTATAATGAAAATACTGAACTTGATAAGTTCCGGATTACTTTATATATTTTACTTATGGTTTCAAATTCTTGACTTTCTAGAAGGGTAAGCTTATCTTTAAGTGTACGGACTGAGGGACTTTGAGATATAGAATGATTGTATTCAAGAGTACGAAGTTAGTGAGCCTATTTGACTTGATTTCCATTTGACATGTAAGTTAGCAAGTTGTATTTGTTTCTTGGATTTGAACTTGGAGCTTGAAACTTTAATTACAAAACCCTAAGACTGGTTGATTTTGGAGATGATGGTGTTCTGACTGGTGGCTTGTTTATTAAAGATTTTGAACTTCGAATGGATAATCTTGGTTCCAGCTTGTGTTATGGATTGATTGGATTTTTGGTTTAGCTATAGCCCTAGGAAGGGTGGTGCACGCTGTGAGGCCTTTTATATCCTGCTTGTATATATTACTATATTTTGTGGCACTTAATTGCCTATATGCAATATATAACGTATTGGCCTTATTTTGTGACTTTTAATCCGTGCTATAATTTTGATACCTGTAAAGAATCATGTCCTGCTTATAAACATTTGTGGACTTTGTATATGCATTAAAGCTCTTTATGCCTAATGATGCTTTTCCTATGTTTTTCCTGTGCTTATAGACTTCTATTAAGTAGAGCAGCAGGAATGAGAAAAGGGGACCGTGGCCGAGGGCTTAGACAATCCTGTACTTGTGAGACAAATTGATGGACAGTTTCATATAATTTAATGGGTCCCCAGTGCTGAATATGAATTGAGAATAAACCAGAAGGTTAGATTTACCAAGGGATAATGGTTTAACCTAGTCGGGACCTTGGTAAGATTTTCTTGTGCGCAACATATATTACGATTGGTTCTGTGACCATATTTCTATCTTAGGATGTTTGAACTCCGAAAGTATTTCGTTGGTTTGGTGAGAAACCTTGAACTACCTGAAATCGATTAGACTGAGCTTACTTGAGATTTGAACCTGTTTAGGCTAGTGTGGCCTTACATACCTAATGTGGACTTGAATTTGTGACTGCTTAAGAATGTGAATTGCTGGACAGAGGCTAGACCAGTGTGTTCTTACTCGTACTCATGATCCTTGAAGTTGAACTTGAACTTGCACTTGAACTTGAACTTATGCTCTTATTCGTGCTCATGCACCGTGAACCGGAAGTATTTGGCTCTACTTTGACCCTACTCTTGAACTTATTCGTACTGGTGTAATTGTAAACCAGCTACTACTCTTCTGTGGCTGTTGAACTGAACCTCTCTGGTGGGGCATTGCCTGTTGTGTTGTCCAGCACCGCCAGGGACATACTTGAACTGAGGCATTTGGTGAAGTATAGCCGTTGTGCTAGCTTGTTGTGTTGTCCAGCACCACCAGGGCCAACTTACTGAACTGAAATTCTTTGGTGAAGCGTAGCCGTTGTGCTAGCTTGTTGTGTTGTCCAGCACCACCAATGATGAATTTTCGATCTAAAGCTTTGCTATATCCTGAATTTCTTTCAAATACCTGGGACTTTACATCCGACTTCAAGCCTTTTGCCTGTTTTATCTGGTTACGCGTTTAACTCCCTATTGGATCATGACTATTTGATAAGTTGGATTGGCATGATATTTAGTACTTGAATATGATAAGTGATTATTTGATAAGCCATGCTTTACTGGATCATGGAAATACGATAAATGAGATTAGAATGATTCTTAGTATTTGACTGACTTTGAGGAAACTTATGGAACCGGGTGAATACAAGTTGGATTAGATTGAATTCTAATGCTTGATTGGTTTCTGAGCGATATCTTGACCGGATGTATATGCGTTGAAATTTCGAGGACGAAATTCTTTTAAGGGGGAGAGAGTGTGAGAACCCGTAAAACCCTAATATTTTTCCTAGGGTTTATTTCCCCTTAATTGCATGTTTTCTGCATTTTCTGGCTTAGAAATAATTTCCTGGTGAATTTTATGAGCAATTATAGTTTTAAGATGATTTTTCTAGCATTGGAGAAATTTTAGGAAGTTAAGAGTAAATAGTGGACGTGGGACCCACTAGTGCGAAAAGTTCGGAAAAATTCGGCCAATTAGGTTAAATTCCGGATACTGTGTAAAATTTATCGGGTGTTAAGAGATAAGTAGGATGTGTGAAGTGATTGATGTGAGAGAGAAAAGAAAGATAAGAATGCATTTAATGAGGTGACAAGTGTCATCTTCTCATTGGTTGGACTTTAAGAAATACTATTCACTTTCTTGACTTTTTTGACCAAAGGATTAAATATCAAAAATTGCACAAAATTCATCATTTTTCTCCTCCTTATGGCCGGCCCTCTCTAAGCAAGAAGAAAGACAAAACTCTTCAACATTCTAGCAAACTTCTAGCTCAAATCAACTAAACCACTTGCTTAACTTAGTTTTCACTCCATAAAATTCTTCCTTCTAGTGCTAGTAAGTTGTTTGGTGAACTTTGTTTGAAGGACTAAGGTGCACAACATCTTCCTCTCTCTTGGTTTTTGGTAAGTGAAGCTTGAAACATCCTACTACACCTAATGATGCTTATGTTGTGCTTATTAGTGATAAGAGTGCTGAAATTTCTGGTTTTTATCTTGGTTTGAATTGATTTGGTGAAGTTTTCCATTTTATGATGATTTTTCTGGTTTAATTGGATTATGATGGTGTGGTTGTTTGTGATGATTGGCAATGGATTATAATGGCTCTAGTGGATGTGAAATGTGGATAAATGCAACCAATTTTGGATTTGGTGTGAAAATTGAAAAGCTAGGGTTCTTAAATCCCCAATTCTGTCTGGTTTTGGATCATAGGGTTAGAGGCCGAATTTGACTTTGCTCAAAACATGAATGTTGTAGGTATTGATGTGATTGAGATGCCTGCAAAATTTCAGGCCATTTGGATTAATGTAGAATGAGTTATGATGAAATTACTGTAGCTGTTCTGCTTTGGACAGAATGCGAAAACTGCGATAGTAATTGGCCATTTTGACTGGAATTGGTTTGGATTTTGGAGTTGGTGTCTTCTGATGAAATGTAGCTGGATGTCTTAGCTAACTTATGCCTTTGGCATTTCGGCATTTGGACTTGTATGGACTGAAATATACCGATTAAAGTTTTCTGTGTTTTGCAAGCCTATTTTGGTAATTCTGGTATAGTATTTGGCATTTTTGACCTAGTTAAGCTAGGAACTGGACTGAGTGACCTTCTACATTGTTGTAGCCCTGATTCATAGCTTCGAAACGGTGGGTCTTACACCCCCATCCGATAACCGTAGTGAAATTGACGCCATTACCGCATAATGAGTGCAAAACAGTTTTTCAAGTCGGGGCCAAGACTAATGCTCTTTTAAATTTCTGATTTGCTATCATGTTCATTTATGCATATAAAACCCTATTGGGGTTGTGTTTAGCATTGTTTGGTGACTCGTTCTCGAGTCTTATTGTATGTGTTACATGTTTTAGGGCGTGACAGTAGCTCACGACGTCTTGGTGACCACGGTGTATGAAACACCACATTCTTGCTTGGTGAGTATACTACTCACTTAATTGTTACAATGTGGCTTTGTTATATATGAATTTGAAGCCTTGAAGGCTTACTTGGCTATTGGAATTGATAGAGGTGAGGGTGTACTTGATCGCCCTCACCCCCTTGTGATTTCATTCATGACTGTCTACTGTTATACTGAAATACTGCACTGGCTATATGAGTTATTGAATTGCAATCCTGGAAAACTGATTTGGTGTTGTTTGGACGATGTCCAACGACCTCACTGTATTACTGAGCTCAACCTCGTCTGGTGGTCATTTGGATCGAGCCGGCAAGGGCTTGGTCGTGATACGTGACATACCACGGGGACTGTACTGAGGAACCTTGTAGTAATGAGACTCTCGGTTCCGGTATACTCGAGTATTACCAAAAGCTACTGAATTGGAGTGCGGGCCCGGTTGGGGTATGTTTGGTGGAAGGAATGGAGTGAAGTGAGGTCTACGGTCGGGTATTCTTAAACATTGACGGAGGGTCAATGAGATTGGATCAAGAATGTAAACGTGGAAATGGGCTCTTGAGAGCCGTCCGTATCCTTTCACTGGTTTGATTTACTTCTTATTTGCATACTTGAACTGAACGGTTATGCTTATGTGATCTTAGCTGCTATGGTGGTTGTATTCTCACTGGGCATATAGCTCACCCCGTTTCTTTTGTTTTCCTTACAGGAATGTGCCCCTTTTGGAATGAATTTTGTTAACTGGTTGCCGAATGAACTAGATGAATGCTTCTTTTGTGTTGTATATAAAATGGGACCCTAAATGTATCATTAGGGCCGTTTTCACTTTTGTTTTGGCAACCCACATATGTAGTGACTTTTGTATCACTTTTAAATGCCATTGTGGCTTGTAAATGGTTAATGTTATGTTGTATATGTATTTCAATGTTTGGTTGGGTTTCGGACGGGTCGGTTACTATTCATGGCCGACTCTGGATTTCATTTCTTTTATTTTGGGTTATTTTGCCCTTTTGCCTTGTTTGCGCGCATTATAAGTTTCAAAACGTGATAGATCGCTTTATACTGCACCGTTAGTCCTGGCGAGAGCTGGGCAGGCAGTCCGCTAACCCCTTTGGTTCGCCTTAGGGGAAAGTGGGGCTGTCACACTGCCCAACTCTTGCCAGGACTACAAAGTCAAAACACACGATTTCCGAACTAAACGGTGCAATCAACCAAATACACTTGAAATACATGAGATACTTGAATAAACACTCATATATATACATAGGAGTCTTTCACAAGTCAACTTGCATTACAAGCCAGAATATACATATGGTATCAAGGTACAATTAGGGTTTACTATTACAGAGAAGTTTAATCAAAAGAATATCTATAACCAGCTCTACTCTTTTTTCCAAAATCACGGTTCCAAAATATTGTTTCCTGTAAGAAAAACAAAGGTAACGGGGGTGAGCTTTTGCTCAATGAGGTACCAAATGTTCAAACAGTCAAGAATCATGGAACTTCATTTTCAGTCAATCAAGTATAAACACCAAATAGGGAGATGAACAAACACCTCAGTCAGACATAGTAATTCAAATAGAAAGGATATAGATGGCTTTCAAGAGCCAAATTCCCGTTACAGTACTTGATCCAAACTCGTTCACTCTCCATCAACATTTAGAGAAACAACCATGACCGTAGACCCTACTTTGCACCAAATTTTGTCCACCAAACATACCCCTTACCGGGCCCGAACACCAAATAGAAATAGAGGTGGTAATACTTGAGTATACCAAGTATCAGAGGGTTTTAGTATGCAAATAATCAGTAACAGTTCCTCATGGATCGTCAATCTACCTCGACCAAGCCCTTGCTAGCTTGATTCGTTTAACTACCAATGAGGTTTGAGCTCAGATTTCACAGTAAGGTAGTCAGATACAAGTCTCCAAACGACATCAAATCATGCACAAGTAATAGATTCAAATTGATATAGTTAACCAGTCAAATAGTCGAGAGAAACGAGTGTGATAAATTATACCCTTATCTCGTCCAGAATAAATGGAAGTCACAGTCATTCAAGTCACAAATTGTAAGTACAAGTAAATCAGTTAAGCAACGAGTCATGCTAGTGGTACACTCACCTGTTCAAGCAAAAACAACTTCAAAGTTTTCTCACGAAGTACGCCCTTGATCACCAGCACGTCCTAAGAACAACCAAGGTAAAACAATTATGGTTTCCACATCCAAAACCTAATGAACAGAATTCACAAGTGAGACTCGACTACGAGTCGTATGCCTATCCAAATGAAATACTAGTGCAAAGATACAAAAATGTAGCTTTGGAGTGAAAAAGGTAGCAGTTGGTCCTAAAGACATGAACAACCCCAAAACCCTTCATTTCTACCCAAAATCAACCCAAACTTGAAGGAACCAAACAGCCTCAAAATTTGGACAGCACTTCCCCTCAATTTCTTTATTTTTCCATCCTAAATTCAACATCAAATCTCCTCTCAATTCAACCACAATTGCAACCACAAAACATAAGCTATCAAATACACTTAATTAGGGTGACAGCACACTTCAAATATAACCAAATAAGAGCTCCAAAACCAGCCACAATCAAGCCAAATTTGGAAACCCTAAGCTGAAATTTATGCACACAAGCTGGAAATTTCTTTAGGCAAGTTAAATTAGCACATAAAAACTAGATATTTCACATGTCAAAGCTAGCAAACCATGGCCAACCCTTAAGCTTAATATATGGGCAGAAAATTCCCCAATAAAATTGAAAATTTACATATCACCACCTCAAATCATGAAATTTCTCATAAAACTACAAATTTTGCAACCCTAAACCACTAATATGCAATTATTAGAAGTAGAGGAAGGTTTCTTGCCAAAGTTACCTTAGAACCTCAAGAAAGATGGTAGCTTAGTGCTTTTCCCTCCAAAATCACCCCACCAACACCTCTACTCTTCCTTAGTTAGCACTTTGTATGGTGTAATTTGCAAATTTGTTGCTTGGAACTCAAGATTGAAGCAAGAAATTGAAATACAAGATGAAGTTTCTCTCCCTTTCTCTCCCTCAATGGTTCGGCCAAGCAAGACAAGAAAATGAAGAAATTTTGGTCAAAATTGGTGTTTAGTAAAAGTAAGAAAGGTTTGTCAAAGTCTAACTTTCAATGGTGTCGCGACAAATGGCGCCTTAGGGTTTTGTTCTCATCTTCTTGTCTTCCAAAGCTAATTTATCTAGCTAACCTCTACTTATCCCCTAGCACCTTGTAAAATAATATTCCTTTATGCAAAATTTCACCTAGTCGTCAAAATTTATCGCACTTACCGTACTAACGAGTCCCACGTCAATAATGCATTTCAAACTTAACATGAACTAACTTATACCAGGAAAATGATTTAGAAACTATACTCACTTATAAAAATATCTAGAAAATTAAAGTAATAAAATAAAGTAAAGAAAATGTATGCAAGGACATAAAATAAATAATATAAAATATCAAAATTTTTCGGGTCCTCACAGATCCACATGGATCAAGTGACAAAAGTACCTTGTAAGAACTCGAAAAACAGTCTCCGGGTGTGCTCATGCTCAGGCAAGAAATAGTCATATAAGCATATGTCCATTTTAGAACCCTCCTACATTCTACAATCTACACACTCATAAGAATTGATCATACCTCACATAGCAAACAAATAATCAATAAGTGGGGAAAAATGAGCTTAAAACCAAATTCACAACTCCAAGAAATGTTTATAATCCAGCCCCAGACAATTAAAAACTGCACCACAAGACTACAGTGGTTGTTTAAACAACACGAAAGTCTCATATATAATATATTTAATGACGTCTCAAATAACTAACCAAAAGCAGAAACACTCCTCGGTTATTCATTCTGTAGGTCAGGTGATAATAACTTAACAATAGGTTTTTGGATTTAAGAGACCTAGAAGAATAGTTGGAAGTGCAACTGAAGCTTACGTTTACCCCAACCCAAGCTTCCATTTAGCTCAGTTACATAAATCAATTTCTTGTTGCATACATCAAGATAAAACTAATTTACACAATTACTAAGATAATTACTAAGATAAATCCACGACAAAACTAGTTTCACACAATTGCTAGGATAAACACTAGTTTGTGAGAGCTCATGACATACTAATATTGAACTAGTTTCACCCAATTGATAAGATAAAACCAATTTCACACAATGCCAAACCCAAGATAAAACTAGTTTCACACGATTGCTAGATAAACAATAATTTTGAGAGCTGATATCATGTTGAAACCATTAATTCCTCTAAGGCTTGCCTTCTACTAACATAACAGCATTAATAATGATCTAAATTAGGTTCAAGCATTGAGAACTTTCCATACAAGTGAACCACCTACTTGGGCGTGTAGAAAATGTACTAATCTAATGTGGTCTTGTTCTCAATTGCTTCTGAATTTCAAAGTCAAAACCAAGGTAAATATCTAAATGGAAAACGAAAAAATTGTTGCTACAGATTTTCAACTTTTTTGCCTCTAAAAAAGTAAATAATAATAATAATAATAAAATCACGCTAGAAGCAAGTTTTGACAAGGCAACAGACAACACAAACAAGCAGCTTTTTTAAACTCATAAGCCCAATTCAAGTACTTAGAATTATTTGCAAACAAGCCCCATCCATAGTAGAATACCACAATTACAATTGATTTCATCAACTAGTTGCCAACTGGTGGTTGGAACTTTGTAACTTTTTTCCTAGGTGCAAAAAAAAAGGTACAAAATTTAGTAGAGTCACAGAGATAAGTCCCCACATTTACCCCAAGTAAACAACCTTACTGGCTTGAAATTTAGTCACCAACAAATCCATTTATAATCACTAAAAGCACAAAAGTAATCGAACTAAACAGAAACAAAGATTCAAGGTATGCAATTCCATCTAGATAACATAATGGTAGTCAAGACAAGAAAGCAATACACCCAATCTCAAAAGCTTGTCCTTTGTTCGTATCCTGAACTCATGGTGTTTCTCAAAATGTCATTCCCAAGCTCTTCTATCAAATTCATAATCAGAATGCCAAACTTTTGGTAGCTAAGCCCCAGCTTCGTAGCCATTTTGGGTACCTTAGCACCACTAAGGGACCAAATACATGAAAGTTTACCAGTGATATAATAGACTACATTCTAGTAACTATCTTCAGTTTGGAACCATGAATTGGACTTTGACCAATCAATTTAGAAGAAAAGTGTACATGTTCTCCAGTGGCAATCCGAAAGTCTTTTTCACCACAAACTACTAAAAGTAGGATGGTTTTCTAGCTAGCTTTGGCTCTAATACATACATAGAATTGGATATCTAAACCATCAGCTTTTTCAACAAACAAGACCAGCAAAATCTTTACTAACAGTGAAAATAAAAATAAATGAGAAGGCAGAAAAAATTCGTGTTGTCTATCAATATTGTGTTTGCCTTCAATCATAAGCACGATGGCTACCTTATATCAATCACATTTGAAAAAGAGTTAAACAAGAGAGTAAAAAGAAAATTGTACTCATATGCACAGTTTGTAGTAGTTGCTAATATTCCAGAGCATTTTGCCTTGACTACAAATAAAAGAAGAAACAATTCAAGTGACCAAATGGCGGTATTGGTAATCTTAGGAGTTTAAGTTTCGTTATGACGATGTCATACTGTGAGAACCCGTAAAACCCTAATTATTTTCCTAGGGTTTATTTCCCCTTACTTGCATGTTTTCTGCATTTTCTGGCTTAGAAATATTTTCTTAGTGAATTTTATGAGCAATTATAGTTTTAAGATGATTTTTCTAGCATTGGAAAAATTTTAGAAAATTAAGAGTAAATAGTGGACGTGGGACCCACTAGTGCGAAAAGTTCGAAAAAATTCGGCCAATAAGGTTAAGTTTCGGATACTGTGTAAAATTTATCGGGTGTTAAGAGATAAGTAGTGTGTGTGAAGTGATTGATGTGAGAGAGAAAAGAAAGATAAGAAGGCATTAATGGAGGTGACAAGTGTCACTTTCTTATTGGATACCTTTTAAGAATTACTATTCACAATTTTGACTTTTTTGACCAAAGGTTAAATATCCAAAAAAATCACAAAATTTCCTCATTTTTCTTTCTCCTTGGCCGGCTCCCTCTCACTCTCTTGCAAGAAGAAGAACTCTTCAATCTTCAAGCTTTCTACTAGCAAATCATCTAAATCAACCAAATAAACAAGATTCCACTCCATAAAATCCTACCTTCCAGTGCTAGTAAGGGTTGTAGTGAAGTTGTTTTGAAGAGCAAAGGTGTCCACAATCTCTCTTTCCCTTGTTTCTTGGTAAGTGATGCTACAACCTCTCCCCTATACCTAATGATGGTTATATTATGCTTAATGGTGGCATGAGTGAAGGAATATATAATTTGTTTCTTGATTTGGCTTGTTTTGGTGAAGCTTTTATTTTATTGGGAATTTTTCTGTTTTAATATGAATGGGATGTTGTGGCCTTGTATGATGAATGGTAATGGTTGACAATGACTCTATGAGGTGTATTGGATAGGAAAATGCAATCAATTTTGGATTTGGTGTGAAAATTGAAAAGCTAGGGTTCTTAAATCCCCAATTCTGTCCGGTTTTGGATCATAGGGTTAGAGGTCGAATTGGACTTTGCTCAAAACATGAAAGTTGTAGGTATTGATGTGTTTAAGGTGCCTGTAAAATTTCAGGTCATTTGGATGAGTGTGGAGTGAGTTAGGCCATTTTGGCTGGAATTGGTTTGGATTTTGGAGTTGGTGTCTTCTGATGAAATGTAGCTGAATGTCTTAGCTAACATATGCCTTTGGAATTTCGGCATTTGGACTTGTATGGACTGAGATATACCGATTACAATTTTCTGCATTTTACAAACCTATTTTGGGAATTCTGGTATAGTATTTCGTATATTTGACCTAGTTGTGTTAGGAACTGGATTGAATGACCTTCTACAATGTTGTAACCCTGTTTCTTGGCTTCGAAACGGTGGGTCTTACACCCCCAACCGATAATTGTAGTGAGAGTTGTGCCATTACCGCATTATGACGTCAAACCGGTTTTCTTATCAAGGCTTACATTAAAGCCCTTTCTTAATTTCTGGTTTGTTATCATGCTTGTATATGGTTGTAAAACCCTATTGGGGTTATGAATTAGTGTTGTTTATGGCTCGGTATCGAGTCTCATTGTATGTGTTACATGTTCTAGGGCTTGAAGGTAGTGCACGACGGCTTGGTGATCGTGGTACATGAAATACCACTTACTTGCTTGGTGAGTATACCACTCACTAAATTGTTACTATGTAGCTTTGTTAAATGTTATGTGATGCCTTGATGGCCTACTTGGATTTTGAAATTGATTAAGGTGAGGGTGTACTTGACCGCCCTCACCTCTTGTGATATTGTCACTGATTGGTTACCGTTTTATTGCATTACTGAACTTGATATACTGGTTGGTGAATTCCACTTCATGGTAACTGAATTGGTGTCGTTTGGACAATGTCCAACGGCCTTACTGTATTACTGAGCTCAACCCCGTTTGGTAGTCAATCGAATCGAGCCGGCGAGGGCTTGGTCGTGAAGATTGAATTGCCACGGGGACTGTACTGGGGAACCTTGTGGTAATGAGACCCTTGGTTCCGGTAAACTCGAGTATTACCAAAAACTACTGAAATGAAGTGCGGGCCCGGTTGGGGTATGTTAGGTGGAAGGATTGGAAGTAAAGGGTGGTCTACGGTTTGGTACTTTTAACATTGACGGAGAGTCAATGAGGTTGGATCAAGATTGCAAGCGTGGAAATGGGCTCTTGAGAGCCGACCGTATCCTTTTACCGTTTTGCTTCATTGCTCATTTGTGCACTTTAAATGAAAGTTCATTCTTATATGACTTTGGTTGCTTATTGGGTGGTATACCACTGGGCTTTAGCTCATTCCGTGTTATTTGTTTTCCTTACAGGGTGATAATTACTTTTGAGAATGGATTGGATAGTCAATTGCCGAATTGAGCATGTAAATGTCTTTTGTATTGCTCTTGAAGTGAAACCCTAATGTATAACGGGTTCATTTCCTTTTGATAGGCAAATCGAATGTGTACTTCCTTAGTGAATGGTTTTGGCTTGCCGTTGTGGCTTGTAAATGGCTAATGTTATGTTGCATATGTATTTCGATGCTTGGTTGGGTTTCGGACGGGTCGGTTACTATTCATAGCCGACTCTGGAGTTCGTTTCTTTTATTTTGGGATATTTTGCCCTTTTGCCTTGTTGCGCGCGTTATAAGTTTCAAACGTGATAGATCGCTTTATACTGCACCGTTAGTCCTGGCGAAAGCTGGGCAGGCAGTCCGTTAACCTCTTTGGTTCGCCTTAGGGGAAGGTGGGGCTGTCACACATACCCTTTATAAATCTGACAAATAAAATGATAGTGTCCTAGAGCATATAAAAAATGCTAAACATGTACAAAGAATTGAGAGAGGTGAAGAATTTATTCAATATTGCAGAAGACAAAATAAGCAATTATCTGACCAGCTTAAAGATATTGTTTATTAATATTGCAGGATTATGGATTCAAAAGCAGGAAATTCCAGGCCAAAGACTCCTTGTAACAGCCCCACTTTCCCCTAAGGCGAACCAAAGGGGTTAGCGGACTGCCTGCCCAACTCTCGCCAGGACTACGGATTAGTTCACGTCGATCTAATACGTTCCGAAACATACCCACGCGCGTAAACAAGTCAAAATCACAAATAAAAAAAATTGAAAAAATCGAAGCCGATGATGAACAGTACCGGCCACATCAGAATCCAGATACTAGGCCGAGAGTAGCCAAAATTTTTCTTTTGCCGTTTGAAGTACGAGTTGATCCGAAATTCAACCAAACATCAACCAAACATACACACATTGAAATGTAACAATTTCAAGCCAAAGCGGCATATCAAAAACCATTCATTACTAATATACATGTTCGGTTTGCCAATCAAAAGAAAGTGAACCCAATACACATTAGGGTTTCATTCGAAGAGCTATCCAAAAGATACATTTACATGAGCTCAACTTGACAACCAACAAGTATAATCTTTCCAAAAGTGGTCATTTTCCTGTAAGGAAAACAAATGGAACGGAATGAGCTTAAGCCCAGCGAGTTACTACCACATAAGCAACAAGGATCATATAAAGGCACTAACTTGACCTTAACAAAAAATAGTTTTCGTCCTCCTTTTGCGGTAATGGCACAAAATGCGCTACGCTTATCGGATGAGGGTGTAAGACCCACCATCTCGAAGCTAAAAGACAGGGCTACAACAATGTAGAAGGCCACTCAGTCCAAATCCTAGCACAACTAGGTCAAAAATGCAGATTACCAAACCAGAACCGCAATTACAGGTTCACAAATCACACTATGCAGTAATTGGTACAACTCAGCCTATACAAGTCCAAATGCCGAAATTCCAAAGGCATATGATAGCTAGGACATCAAGATACATTTCATCAGAAGACACCAACAACAAAATCCAAACCAATCCCAGCCAAAACAGTCAATTACAAGTGCAGTTTTCACATTCTGATCAACCCAGAACAGCAACAGTAAAAACGCCATATCTCACTCTACACTACTCCAAATGACCTGAAATTTTACAGGCACCTCAACCACATCAATACCTAACTTTTATGTTTTGAGCAAAGGCCAATTTGGCCTCTAAGCCTGAGATACAAAACCGGACAGAAAAGGGGGTTTTGAAACCCTAACATTTCACATTTCAATCCAAATCCAAAATTGGTTACAATTATCAACAATTCACTTCCACTAGAGTCATAACCCCTCATTATCAACCATCATAAACAACCACAACACTATGATCACATTAAACCAGAAAATTCCTCAAAAAAATAAAAACTTCACCAATTCATCACAAATCAAGAAATAATTCACATAATCCATCACTTTAGCCCACATTAGGCACAAATTAACCATCATTAAGTATAGGAGGAAGTTTAAGCATCACTTACCTAGTAAACAAGAGAGGGGAAGTTGTAGAACACCTTAGCTCTCCAAGAAAGCTACACCAAATCACTCACTAGCACTAACTAAAGGGATTTTATGGAGTGAAATCAAGTTTAGTTGGTTGAGTTGTTGAATTGGAGCAAGATGAAATCAAAACTTGAAGAGGTTTTCTCCCTTCTTGAGCTCAAGGTGGCCGGCCAACAAGAGGTAAGAAATGGTAATTTTTTTGTGAATTTTAAAGATATTTAATCAAATGGGTCAAAAGTCAAAAAAGTGAATAGTGCTTCATAAGTCAAATCCAATGATATAGTGACACTTGTCACTCTCATAAATGCAATCTTATCTTTTCTTTTCCTCTCACATCAATCAATTCACATCCTCTACTTATCCCTTAACATCCGATAAATTTTACAAAGTATCCGGAATTTAACCTAATTGGCCGAATTTTTCCGAACTTTTCGCACTAGTGGGTCCCACGTCCAATATATATTCTTAATTTTCTAAAAACTCTCCAATATTAGAAAAATTATCTAAAAACTATAATTACTCATAAAATCCACCAAAAAAAATATTCCTAAGCCAGAAAATGCAGAAAACATGCAATTAAGGAAATAAAACCCTCGGAAAAGATTAGGATTTTTACGGGTTCTCACACTCTCTCCCACTTAAAAGAATTTCGTTCTCGAAATTCCTTATCATTGATTACTCCGGGATTAAATTGAGCACTATACTTAGCTAACAGATCGGTACCCCTTCACTGGCCAGGTTCAGTAAATTATTACCTTCCACGTCCTCTAAGGGGTCAAAGACTTGATGTTGTTCTAAGGAGTACACCCGAGAGGACACTTTCGATCCATCCTTGTCCCCCTTCGGCTGGGCAGGGTTGGTCGTAGTTGGTGGCAGAGTCCCTTGCCGCTCGCGCAGGCGAGCTGGACAGTTAGCAATTTGATGTTCGGCACTCCCACTGAGCAAGCATTTTCCTTCTTTCGTCCAGCAATTGTCCTCCGAGTGGTTTAATTTTCCGCAATACCCGCAAGGTCCGCGTGCTACAGAAACCGAGCCTCCCCTTGACGGGCTCTCTTGTGACACTCCCGACATCCTTACTCCTCCCGTTCCTCGTCCAAACTTGGGAGGAGTACTTTCATCCTCCTGCCCCGAACTACTTCCAGAAAATCCTCTCTTTTTCGCCTGAAAGGTTTTCACCTGGAGCCTAGCATTCTCTACTCGTTGTGCCTTCTCCACTGCTTCGCTGAAGGCGTTAATTTGGGCTGCCGCGAGGTCCTTCTGGATTTCTACGTTCAGCCCCTGGACAAATCGCCGTATTCTTCGTTGCTCGGTCATGATGAGTTCGGGCGCGAATTTAGATAGGCGGGTGAATTGGCTCTCATATTCCGCCACAGTTTGAGCTCCTTGGCGGAGTCGAATGAACTCGTCTTCCTTCCTCTCCTGAACTAGAGGAGGGAAAAACTTCGCATTGAACTCTCTGATGAAGTTCACCCAAGTCCTAGGTGTCTGTTCTCGTTCCCACTTCTGTCGAATTACGTTCCACCAGGAACGGGCTGCCCCCTCAAGCTGAAACACGGTAAAAGTCACCTGCCGTTCATCAGGGTAGTGTAAGGCTGCAAATATATCCACCATCTTTTCAAGCCATCTTTCGGCAACGTCTGGGTCGGGTCCCCCAACAAACTTTGGCAGAGCGAACTTTTGAAAGCGTTCAAGAGCTCTATCTTCGCTCTCGATATGGTTACCAGGGTTTCCGGGGTTAGGGTTTGGGTTTTGGCCCTGTTGCTGCACCACTTGTGCGAGCAAGTCTGTCATTTGCTGCATAGCAGCAGCTATTTGTACATTAGGGTTTACTTGCAGTTCCAGATTGGGTCCAGTAGAGGTTTCCCCCGTACCCCTAACCGGTGTGGGTTGCCTACCCCTGCGTCCACGGCCTCGACCACTTCGGGTGCCTTCCATCAATCTAAGTCAATCTAGGTCATCAAATAAATACACTGTTAAAGGGCACCTAACCCTTCCTTCCGTAGCACCAGACAGGAACAATGAAACAAGAATAAGTAACTCAAACAATTACCGCGAAGAGCATTTAAACACATAACACGTATACATAGATCACATAACCAGGTTAAGCAATTATACGGAACAGTCAGTCAAGTACATACGAAGTCATTCCATGAAACAAAAGGGTCCTCCAAAAGTACTATAGACACCTAGGTCACAAGTGCAAAAGAACTCACGAAAAGCTTTTCCCCTTCTAGGGCATCGTCCAAATATTTATATCTTAATCAAGGTCGATCACGCTTAACCACACCCGAACAAACCACACGAAGTTCCATAGAATCGCCTTTCTAGTTCACCAAATCCTTTCTAACCTAGGCCCTCATATCTTTCGTATCCGGGCGCAAGAATCTCGTCTAAGATAATTCACATCTCGAGTCGGCCGGTCCCAAGAGTAAACCATCCTTATTAAAGATTCCTACCCGACATACATACCTAACTTCCTCGAGTCCCATAATAATGATTCGTACACTTATCACATGCCCGGTTCATAACTTACGCTCAAACGAGCACTTAGACATATTCATGAAATTAGGACCACAACACCACTTGGCCCAGTCTCACTCCGCGCAGAGACCACGCGAAGTGGCTCTGATACCACTTGTAACAGCCCCACTTTCCCCTAAGGCGAACCAAAGGGGTTAGCGGACTACCTGCCCAGCTCTCGCCAGGACTACGGATTAGTTCACGTCGATCTAATACGTTCCGAAACATATCCACGTGCGTAAACAAGTCAAAATCACAAATAAAAAAAAATGAAAAAATCGAAGCCGATGATGAACAGTACCGGCCACATCAGAATCCAGATACTAGGCCGAGAGTAGCCAAAATTTTTCTTTTACCGTGTGAAGTACGAGTTGATCCGAAATTCAACCAAATATCAACCAAACATATACACATTGAAATGTAACAATTTCAAGCCAAAGCGGCATATCAAAAACCATTCATTACGAATATACATGTTCGGTTTGCCAATCAAAAGAAAGTGAACCCAATACACATTAGGGTTTCATTCGAAGAGCTATCCAAAAGATACATTTACATGAGCTCAACTTGACAACCAACAAGTATAATCTTTCCAAAAGTGGTCATTTTCCTGTAAGGAAAACAAATGGAATGGAATGAGCTTAAGCCCAGCGAGTTACTACCACATAAGCAACAAGGATCATATAAACATAATCTTTCATTTCGAGTACACAATTAAGAATTAAAACAAGTCGGTAAAAGGATACGGATGGCTCTCAAGAGCCCATTTCCACGCTTACATTCTTGATCCAATCTCATTGACCCTCCGTCAATGTTTAAGAGTACCAACCGTAGACCTCACTTCACTCCATTCCTTCCACCAAACATACCCCAACCGGGCCCACACTCCAACCAGTCATTTTGGTAATACTCGAGTATACCGGAACCAAGAGTCTCATTACTACAAGATTCCCCAGTACAGTCCCCGTGGCGCGTCAATATTCACGACCAAGCTCTCGCCGGCTCGATCCAATTGACTACCTACGGGGTTGAGCTCAGTAATACAGTAAGGCCGTTGGACATTCGTCCAAACGACACCAAATCAGCTTTCCATGAATGGAATTCAATATCTCATATAGCAAGTGCAGTATTTCAGTAAAACGGTAAAACAGTCATGAATGGAATCACAAGGGGGTGAGGGCGGTCAAGTACACCCTCACCTCAATCATTTCCAATAGCCAAATACGCCTTCAAGGCATCAAATTCACATATAACAAAGCCACATTGTAACATTTAAGTGAGTAGTATACTCACCAATCAATTAAGTGCTATTTCATGCACTTCCGTCAGGAGAATGTCGTGAACCACCGTCATGCCCTAGAACACGTAAGCAAGTACAATGAGACTCGATAACGAGTCATAAAGCAATACCAATCACAACCCCAATAGGGTTTTGCAAACATATACAAGCATTATAAGTAACCAGAAATTTCAGCAATGCACTAACTTGACCTTAACAAAAAACAGTTTTCGTCCTCCTTTTGCGGTAATGGTACAAAATGCGCTACGCTTATTGGATGAGGGTGTAAGACCCACCATCTCGAAGCTAAAAGACAGGGCTACAACAATGTAGAAGGCCACTCAGTCCAAATCCTAGCACAACTAGGTCAAAAATGCAGATTACCAAACCAGAACCGCAATTACAGGTTCACAAATCACACTATGCAGTAATTGGTACAACTCAGCCTATACAAGTCCAAATGCCGAAATTCCAAAGGCATATGATAGCTAGGACATCAAGATACATTTCATCAGAAGACACCAACAACAAAATCCAAACCAATCCCAGCCAAAACAGTCAATTACAAGTGCAGTTTTCACATTCTGATCAACCCAGAACAGCAACAGTAAAAACGCCATATCTCACTCTACACTACTCCAAATGACCTGAAATTTTACAGGCACCTCAACCACATCAATACCTAACTTTTATGTTTTGAGCAAAGGCCAATTTGGCCTCTAAGCCTGAGATACAAAACCGGACAGAAAAGGGGGTTTTGAAACCCTAACATTTCACATTTCAATCCAAATCCAAAATTGGTTACAATTATCAACAATTCACTTCCACTAGAGTCATAACCCCTCATTATCAACCATCATAAACAACCACAACACCATGATCACATTAAACCAGAAAATTCCTCAAAAAAATAAAAACTTCACCAATTCATCACAAATCAAGAAATAATTCACATAATCCATCACTTTAGCCCACATTAGGCACAAATTAACCATCATTAAGTATAGGAGGAAGTTTAAGCATCACTTACCTAGTAAACAAGAGAGGGGAAGTTGTAGAACACCTTAGCTCTCCAAGAAAGCTGCACCAAATCACTCACTAGCACTAACTAAAGGGATTTTATGGAGTGAAATCAAGTTTAGTTGGTTGAGTTATTGAATTGGAGCAAGATGAAATCAAAACTTGAAGAGGTTTTCTCCCTTCTTGAGCTCAAGGTGGCCGGCCAACAAGAGGTAAGAAATGGTAATTTTTTTGTGAATTTTAAAGATATTTAATCAAATGGATCAAAAGTCAAAAAAGTGAATAGTGCTCCATAAGTCAAATCCAATAATATAGTGACACTTGTCACTCTCATAAATGCAATCTTATCTTTTCTTTTCCTCTCACATCAATCAATTCACATCCTCTACTTATCCCTTAACATCCGATAAATTTTACACAGTATCCGGAATTTAACCTAATTGGCCGAATTTTTCCGAACTTTTCGCACTAGTGGGTCCCACGTCCAATATATATTTTTTATTTTCTAAAAACTCTTCAATATTAGAAAAATTATCTAAAAACTATAATTACTCAAAAATTCCACCAAAGAAAATATTCCTAAGCCAGAAAATGCAGAAAACATGCAATTAAGGAAATAAAACCCTCGGAAAAGATTAGGGTTTTTACGGGTTCTCACACTCCTCAAGATTATGAGATGAGTCTTGCTCCTGTTACTCAAAATAGATTTCAACTCTTATCAGATTTTCCAGCACTGACTTATAGTCAAGCTACTTGTACTCCAACTTCCTCTCAAATTAGACCACTTCAACAATTACCAAAATCCCCAGAAAAATCCACAGAAAATACCTATTTTACAAAGCCATTTACCCAACACATTACTCTAACCAGATTCCAAGAAGTACCTTTATATTCTACACTCAACCAAATTACCCAAAGAATCTTTCCTCAAAAGTGTTTTTGGCAACCAGATGATCCCTCAAAAAATTTGGATTACTATGAATTAATTCTTACAGATACTCAATCTGTAGAAATATTCCCAATTCCTGACAGAAAAAATCCAAATATAATTAGCCACTCAAAATGCATAATAAAGAAAGTTTGTTCTCCAAATGAATGGACTTCTCTTTATTCTAAAAAATCCTTTTCAGTAAGGTTCATTCCAGAGGGATTCACTTATCAAGATTACAAAATGGCATGGTATCGTGCCTTTCTTTTTAGACCATTCAATCATTCATGGTTCTTCACGTTCAAAGAAAATTGCAGCAGAGAATTTCCAATTTGGTTCAATCACTGGTGGAAATGGTTTGGACCACATCCAGAGATACTACCTCCAAATGTGCTTATGGGATTTCAAACGTATCTAAAAAGAGCAAAGGGGGAAGAATATACAAGACCGATTTTATTTCATATGGAGTTCAAAGTTCCATGGATATTTTGCTGGAGTTTCAAAATTCATCAAGATCTTGAAAAACCACTTCCAATGTCATTAGTCAGAGAATTCAAAGTTAAATGGTGGACAGGATTCAATCAAGAATTCGGAGATCAAGTAAATGTCATCAGATTTCTAACTACCGGAGAAAAACTCAAATGGACTAAACCAATATCTACTCCAACAACTTTTACAACAAAGTCTTCACCAACTCCAACCACTACGGTACCAACTCCAACCACTACTCCAATAAAGAAAGAAAAAGAAACTTGTAATAATCATAAAGAGTTGGAGTTACAATAAAACTTTGAGTTGTATACGGAAGCTTTGTTGAATGCAGAAATCTTTGAACTTTCTTATTAAAATTCTGCTTGGAGAATGCTACACAATAGCTTGAATACAAGAGTGGTTGAGAGTAGTTGAGAGTAGGTAAGAGTAGGTGAGAGTAGTTGAAAGGTTTTGGTACAAAGAGATTTTTGCTCTGATAGTTTTTGCCGATACCTTCATTCTGAAATCTTGATTCAATTTATAGAGGCTCGGGACTTGTCATTTGAATTTCATTTCTTCTTCATTTGAGTTTCATTTGGCCTTTTCTCTTTGTGGCCGACATCTTTTTCAAAAGTCATTTGGATCTTGCCCGCATGGTCTTCCGAATGGATCAAAAGTAGATTCGGATGATTCTGCTGACTCGTCAATTTTGTCGGTTTCATCTTTCTTATCCTGCTTTTGTAAATAGTCGAAATAATCTTTGAGTAGCCTTGGGTCTTGCATCATCTTTTTCATCAAAAAGTCATTTGAAGTTGCCTCGGATACCATCTCAGTGTCTTTTTCTTTTTCTTTCTTTATTGGAGTAGTGGTGGGAGTTGGTACCGTAGTGGTTGGAGTTGGTGAAGACTTTGTTGTAAAAGTTGTTGGAGTAGATATTGGTTTAGTCCATTTGAGTTTTTCTCCGGTAGTTAGAAATCTGATGACATTTACTTGATCTCCGAATTCTTGATTGAATCCTGTCCACCATTTAACTTTGAATTCTCTGACTAATGACATTGGAAGTGGTTTTTCAAGTTCTTGATGAATTTTGAAACTCCAGCAAAATATCCATGGAACTTTGAACTCTATATGAAATAAAATCGGTCTTGTATATTCTTCCCCCTTTGCTCTTTTTAGATACGTTTGAAATCCCATAAGCACATTTGGAGGTAGTATCTCTGGATGTGGTCCAAACCATTTCCACCAGTGACTGAACCAAATTGGAAATTCTCTGCTGCAATTTTCTTTGAACGTGAAGAACCATGAATGATTGAATGGTCTAAAAAGAAAGGCACGATACCATGACATTTTGTAATCTTGATAAGTGAATCCCTCTGGAATGAACCTTACTGAAAAGGATTTTTTTAGAATAAAGAGAAGTCCATTCATTTGGAGAACAAACTTTCTTTATTATGCATTTTGAGTGGCTAATTATATTTGGATTTTTTCTGTCAGGAATTGGGAATATTTCTACAGATTGAGTATCTGTAAGAATTAATTCATAGTAATCCAAATTTTTTGAGGGATCATCTGGTTGCCAAAAACACTTTTGAGGAAAGATTCTTTGTATAATTTGGTTGAGTGTAGAATATAAAGGTACTTCTTGGAATCTGGTTAGAGTAATGTGTTGGGTAAATGGCTTTGTAAAATAGGTATTTTCTGTGGATTTTTCTGGGGATTTTGGTAATTGTTGAAGTGGTCTAATTTGAGAGGAAGTTGGAGTACAAGCAACTTGACTATAAGTCAGTGCTGGAAAATCTGATAAGAGTTGAAATCTATTTTGAGTAACAGGAGTAAGACTCATCTCATAATCTTGATGAGTCTTTGGCCTGAAATTTCCTGCTTTTGAATCCATAATTCTGCAATATTAATAAACAATATCTTTAAGCTGGTCAGATAATTGCTTATTTTGTCTTCTGTCAATTCTTTTCATAACTTTGATTCGAATGGTATTTCTCTGAATCTCTCTTTGAATAAGAAAGGCTTTTTCTTGAGGAGTGATAGTAACGTAAGGGCTTTTTCGAATGTATATGGTGTCATATTTAGGAATCTGATGGGCTGGAATACTTTGTCTGCCAAAGCTAGTTTGGGCAAAATATTGATATCCTCTGGATTGGATATCTTTTTCTTTATTTTGAAGTTTGGGAGAATCTCTTTGAGATCTCAAATAATTGGTATATTCTCGTTCTTCTTGTTGAGCCATCATTTCACGATCCATGTCCTTGTAGAAATTCTCTAGTAAGAAAATCTGGTAAAAAATTATTTTCTCCTTTAATGAATTCAATTTCGAAATCGAATACAGATAAAATAGCTTGCCATCTTGCAAATATTTGTTTTGAAACTATATTTTGAACATCTTTTTGTAAAATTTCTTTTGCAGATTTACAGTCTATTCTAATTAAAAATTTTTTATTATATAAATCATCTTGAAATTTTGATATGCACAAAACTATGGATAAAATTTCTTTTTTAATTGTTGAATAATTTTTCTGAGGATCAGACCATGTTCCTGAATGAAATCTAACTAATTCTTCTTTTGAATTATCCATTCTTTGTTTTAATATTCCACCATATCCTAATTCTGATGCATCTGTTTCAACTATCATAAATGCTTTAGGATGAGGTAAATATAAACATGGAAATGACTCTATTTTTTCCTTTAAATATTTTATTTTTTGCGTATGTTCATTTGTCCAAGGTTTTGGATTTTTCTTTAGTCTATTAAATAATATAGAACATTCTTGTCTTAATTTAGGAAAGAAATCTGCTATATAATTTAAACTTCCTAAAAATCTTTGTAGTTGATTTTTATCTTTTATTTCATTTGGAAATTTAGTAGCAAATTCTAAAGCTCTATTAATTGGTTTTATTGTTCCTTGATATATATTATGTCCTAAAAATTTTATTTTTGTTTGAAATAATTTCATTTTTGGAGCAGAAACAACTAATCCATTTTTCTTAACTATTTTTAAAAATATACTTAAATGTTTAAAATGTTGTTCTATTGATTCTGAAAATATTAATACATCATCTATATAGACTATACTGAATGAACTATAAGGATTAAAAATATCATTCATTATATTTTGAAATTCTGATGGTGCATTTTTTAATCCAAATGGCATAACTTTCCATTCATAATGTCCAAAAGGTGTTGTAAATGCTGTTTTGTATCTATCTTTTGGGTTTATTATTATTTGCCAATATCCTGATTTTAAATCAAACTTTGAAAATATTTTTGCATTAAACAATCTGTTAAGCAAATCTTTTTTATTAGGAATAGGATATCTAATCCATTGTAAAATTTTATTTAAAGGTTTATAATTTATTACTAATCTTGGAACTTCTCTTTCTTTTTCAGCTTGATTCATAACATAAAATGCAGCACAACTCCAAGGTGATTTCGAAGGTGTTATTAATCCTTTTTCTATTAATATTTTTATTTCCTTTTTACAAAATTCTAGTAACTCCGAATTCATTTGTATTGGTCTAGCTTTTGTTGGAATATTCTTTTCATCAAAGTCTTTTTCATAAGGCAATTCTATTATATGTTGTTTTCTATCCCAAAAAGCATTAGGAATTTCTGCACAAATTTCTTTTTGTATTAACTCTTCTAATTCTAATATTCTTTTTTGTATTTTAATATCATTTAATTGTTCTTCAATTTTTAAATAAGATTTTTCTTCTTTAATATAGCTTATTTGTTGTTGTACTTTGGTAATAGTATTTATTGTTTTATATATTGAAGATGTTTGTAATGTTTGTAATTCCCTTTGTCTTATTGGAGTTAAGAATTTAAAGATAACAATTTTTCCCATGATATTTACTGAAATTCCTTCATTACTTACTGAAAATGGATATATTTGAATTAAAAAGGGTGTTCCTAATATTACATCATGATTTATATTATTTACAATTATAAAATTATGTCTAATACAATATTCATTATTACATATTGATCATTTTGTAAATTTATATTTTACTTTTAAATCTTCTCCATTTGCCGCCATTAATTTTTCATTTGTTCTTTCGCAATATTTAGTGGGGATTATTCCTTCTTTAATACAACTTGTATCAGCTCCACTATCTATTAGAGTTACAAATGTTTCTTTGAAATCTTCTACTGTGATGGTTACTAAAGCAAACCATTTTTGAAATGTCATTCTTTCGATAGTATTTAAATATTGAGTTTCTTCTATTGGTTTTTCTGATATTAATATTTCTTCTGTTTTAGAATTAGAGGTTGAGGGTTGATTATTTATTAATGCTATTTTTGCTTCTATTTCTAAATCTTTTGTTTTTAATTCTATTATTTCTTGTTATAATTGTTTTACTTGTATTTTTAAACTATTAATTTCTGTTTGAAAATCTTTAGTAGTTTCTTTTTTCATTATATTTATATTTGGATATTTATCTATTAATTTCGAAATGCTAAAAGGTTCTATTATTTTTGGCATTTTGTCTTCTTGAATAATTGAACTTTTAAATCTTTCTAAATACTCTTTTTTAGCTATTGGATCTTCAATTGTTTCTATTATATCTAATAAAAATTCTTTATCTTCTTTTTTAGTTATAACATTTATATATTTTGAAGTACCTAAACAATTACAATTTTCTTCACTTTCTGAACTAGATATATCATCATAATAATTGTCTTCAGAACTTTGATCTTTTTCGTTTATTAATAAATTTATTATTTCATTTTTAATTTCTTCTTCGTTTGCACAGATTTCTGTAATTTTTTCTTTCAATTTACATTTGTTTGCTTTATGACCTATTTTTCTACATTTATAACAAACAATTTTCTTTTTAATAAATCTTTTCTTCTTAGTTGGTTCATTTTCCTTAGGGTTTTATATCTTATTTTCTTAGAATATTTTTTAACTTTCTTTTTGTATGCTGATGGTGATTTAATTCTTTTAATTCCAAATGCATCACAGAATGATCCTACTTCTTTTCTTTTTGATCCATATTTTATTTGTAATCTTAATTCTGAACATAACATCAATCCTTCTTTTTTCACAAAAGCAAATAATTGTCCAAAAGTAATATTTTCAAATGAAATTACATCTGTTCCCATTTCTTTTTGTAAATTATCCATTATTCGTTGTGAAAATAAACTTGGTAATCCAGTTATGAATCTTTCTTTCCAGAATGAAGCATTACAATCTGGTCTTCTTAATACATTAGTTAAAAACATATCTTTATACCATCTAAAGTCCGATAATGTTGGACATCTTAAATTTGTTAAAAAAGTTTTATTGGAATTTAATTCTTCTTTTGGATTTCCTATGAAATACATTACTATTGTTACTATTAGAAATTCTGCAGCATCTGACTGTATTTGAATATTTCCTTGATCATCTTCAATTTCTTGTGTATGATCTAATATTGATAATTTATCTTGTAAAGCATTATCCCACCAGTTTTTTAATTGTCCAGTAAATCCTGAGACTAATAAGGTTGCAATATTTCTTTCTTGAATATTTTTAATTTTGTAAGCTAATCTAGCCATTCCCATTTCTTGCAAATTATTTAATACTTCATATTCAGCTTTGCCATCTATGTTCCATTCATAAATTGAATCTCCATCATATTTAGTAGTTCTAAATTTTGATCTTTCTTCATGTTGAATATCTGGAGGACTTGGTCTAGGATAATAATGTTTTGAACTTATCATTTTCCAATTATTTCTGTTGTTACTATAGTTTTTTCTTTTTATTCTATTTATCTGATTTCCTTCTGTTTCTTCAAATTGGTTTTCTATGAGTAAAATCATATCTTCTTCTTCTGTTCCTGATTCTGCTGTTTTTTCAGATTCGTCTATTTCGTCAGTTGAGTTTTCTTCTATTATTTTGTCTAATGTATTTATTTTTGGAGTTGAAGGTTTAGATTCTGTGGTTAGGTTTTGTAGAGCTTGAGATATTTTATTTAATAAATTATCTGTATTATTTATTTTTTGATTATTAATATTTTGTACTAATTCATGTTCTTTTTCTCTTGTTAGGCTTCTTGGCTTAAAATGAGGTGCTGAGATATCATTTGGGAATTTTAATTCTGTTTTCTTTATTGTATCTATTTTAGTATTTAATACTTCCATATGTTGAGATATTGTATGAAGGATTTGATTTGTATAATTATTTTGTTGATAAACTTTTTTAAGATCTTCTAGATTTATTGAATTATTTGTACTTGATTCAGCTTCTCTTCCTTTCTTAAAAGGTGAGGCGATAATTTCTCCTTGTCCTATATTAATTTTTACTTCTTGTAATGGAGGGTGTATTGAGGTTACAACTTGTTCATCTTTTAATTTCCATTTTTTATATAAATTAGTTTGAACATTTATTTGAGGTGTAGTATAGACATCATTTATTCCTAATTTTGAAGTATAAAATGATAACCACATAAAGAAAGGAAAATCAAACTTTTGTTTTTCTAATTCACTTTTCCATTCTAAAATTAATTTTTCTTTATACTCTGTTTCTAATTGAAAAAACCAAATTCTTTTTTCTGTGTTTTCTTCATCTTCATAATCTTCTTGTAAATATTTATGGTTTATTTTATATGGTTTGTTTATAACATTTATTTCTCCTTTCATTTGTGAATGAGTTGGGGAATAATCTGATTGATTTTGATTTATAACTTCTGGTATAGGTGTTTTATATTTAAAATTTGAGGTACTTTCCATAGGAAAATTAACTTCAGTTGACTCATAATTTGAACGTCTAGCTGGTAACCATGAATATGATGATTCTGGTCTTTCTCTTAATGATGAAAATCTTATTAAAGTACTTCCATCTGATTTTTCTATAATATCTTCTGCAGTAGTCTATTCTATATTTCTTGCTATTTGTGGATTTTTAATTTCAAATTCACTAGGTATAGTTATTTCATTCCACTTTAGTCTTTTTGGAGTATAAGTTGTAGGTTTGTCTGCATCTACTTGTAATAAAGTTGTTTCTTCTTTAAGAGTTGGAGTCATTATAAATTTAGGATTTAAATGAGAAGACAAAGGTCTATAATATATTCTATATATTATTGCAAAATTCTTTGTATGTTTTTCAAATTCATTTCCCTGCATATGAATATCTAATATGACTGAATTCAAGATATGTGGATCTGTTAAGTCTATCGAAAAATTTGGAGCACAATTGAAATATATTGGTCCATTACAAACATTTGTTTGAATCATAGATAGTAAAGAAGTTTTATATCTTTTGAGTCTAGTATCGCTTAATGCTAGATATATTGGGGCATCTACTCCTAAATGAAACAAAGGTTTTACTGCAATTTGTATCATACCTATATGAATATATCGATATCCTTTACTTAGATATTTTTGAATTGTACTATGATTTAATAGTTGAATAGATTGATATTCTTCTTGGATAGAAATTGTTTCTTCATGTGTTTTGACTGATAAAGCAGTTTTAAAATCTAAAGGGCCAATTCTGTAAATGTGTTCTATTTTTTCTTCTGGAATAGTCCAATCTGAATTGTTTATGGGCATATGATATTCATGACTTTGTACTACATTATCTTGCTTTGAATTAGATCCTATTTTTAATTGTCTAAGGAATGCAGCCATGTCTAATATTTAATTAAATTTTACTTAACCGGGAACAACCGAGCACTAGGCCTGGAACATCCTATCCTGGACTTACCAACGGTCTTACAAGGCATCAAGTCTTACCAACGCTTTCAGTAAAAGTTTAATGAAATATGTAAACATAAATGCATAAATTAGTCAATTTAAATAGAAACTTAATTCAATAAAGAAAATGCAAAACAAAGTTTTAAATATGCGTATGCAAATAAAAGGGTGTGGCTCTGATACTACTTCTACCCAGGCAATATAAACTTGTAATAATCATAAAGAGTTGGACTTACAATAAAACTTTGAGTTGTATACGGAAGCTTTGTTGAATGCAGAAATCTTTGAACTTTCTTATTAAAATTCTGCTTGGAGAATGCTATACAATAGCTTGAATACAAGAGTGGTTGAGAGTAGTTGAGAGTAGGTAAGAGTAGGTGAGAGTAGTTGAAAGGTTTTGGTACAAAGAGATTTTTGCTCTGATAGTTTTTGCCGATGCCTTCATTCTGAAATCTTGATTCAATTTATAGAGGCTCGGGACTTGTCATTTGAATTTCATTTCTTCTTCATTTGAGTTTCATTTGGCCTTTTCTCTTTGTGGCCGACATCTTTTTCAAAAGTCATTTGGATCTTGCCCGCATGGTCCTCCGAATGGATCAAAAGTAGATTCGGATGATTCTGCTGACTCGTCAATTTTGTCGGTTTCATCTTTCTTTTCCTGCTTTTGTAAATAGTCCAAATATTCTTTGAGTAGCCTTGGGTCTTGCATCATCTTTTTCATCAAAAAGTCATTTGAAGTTGCCTCGGATACCATCTCGGTGTCTTTTTGGACATCTTCTGTGACAACCCCACCTCACCCTAAGGCAAACCAAAGGGTTCGGCGGACCGCCTGCCCAACTCTCGCCGGGACTCAGTCGTTCACTACAGTTCTCAAATAAATTACAATATAAGTCTCAAATATACATCAGATGTTCCACAAATTTACATATCATAAGCGAAGCGTCCACGCTTAGAATTAGTTTCCGCTTCATACATTCATCTGATTCAATTCCCAACATTCAAGCGATCCTTGCTACCAACTATTATATAAGAAGAATTTCCAAAATTCAAAGTACACAAGAGATAATCCATCCGATCACAGGAATAAGTACTACAAGCCTTCCTTCGCCACGAGCCCTGTGGAAGGGAATAAAATAGTTTTGGGGTGAGCTAAAAGCTCAGTGAGTAACCAGTAAAATCAGTAATCAAATATATTTCACAATCGTTCATTTCAATGATGTCATGAATCAGTAATCAAATGTACGTTTATTGCTCTCATGAGCCAGTGAAATCATTATACTTAAACACCAAACGCTCAAATAGATTACTTAATGTTAAACAATAAGGGGGAGCAACGTTGGTGCTCCAGATCATGTCATGAACAATAAACAGGAGTGTAGGCATTGGTGTTCAGAACAAGACTCCCCAAGAACTCATTTAATCCAAATCATGTCATGAACTCACATGCGTGCACACATGATATGCAGTCGAGTAAATAATGCAAGAAACATTTCAAAAGTACTTTGGAAACAGTTTAGGGTCACTCACCTCCACGGCTCAGAAACCATTCATCATATATCATTACCTTGCCCGAGTCCAAGCCCTAAATCACAAACTCAAAGTAATCATACATTCTCAAAGTTCGGACAGCATTTCCCCATAAATGCTTCATTTCCAACCTACAATATATTACCAATCACACATACGGTTAATAAGCAATAAAATATATCTAATTAGGCCACAATATCCCTCAATCAAAGCTAATTAGAAGCTTAAGAGCCACCAGTAGAAAAACCCCCAATGAAACCCTAGAAACCGGAATTCATTCCCTCAAGCGTAAATTTTCCGCAACGATCGCAGTTAACATATAAAAGTTCCGTTTCACACCTTTCGGCACAATATCCATAAGTGAAGCTACCATTATCAGATTGAAACTAATCTTATGGCGTTTCGAAGCCAAGACATAACCCTACATTTCTTATGAAGACCTCCAAAGTCAAATCATGCATTTTCAGGGTAAAAAATGGAAATTTCCACGAAAACAGAAATCTGGGCGCGGAACAGGGTTCATGGGCAGTCAAGGGTATTTTAGTTATTTTACATGCTACAGTACTCAGATTGAGCTGAAATTTTGTAGGAATCTAGTTAACACCATTTTCTACAACTTTCATGTTTTAATCTAAGCCTGATTCGACCTCTAATATGCTCAAATAAATCCGGTCAGAACAGGGCAAATGTAAACCCTAAACCTGGAATTTCGTATCAAACCAGAAATTTTCCGCAACCAACTTCAACTAACATATACAAGCTTCATTTTACACCATTACCAGCCATCATACCATGATGAAACCATGATCCTCATACAAAACAGAAAAATAGCAATAATAAATCAAAATTCATCAAACCTTCACTTCCAACCATAAACAAACCATAATCACACCATATGTCATCATATTAAACCAATAAAGCCACCAATTGAATATTATCAAAGCTAAAGCGAAAGATTCTTAACAACTCACCTTGTAACCTCAAGACAACAAGCAACTTAGCACCTTTGCTTCTCAAACCACTTCACCACTCACCTTAATCCTACCAAGAGAAAGGTTTTTATGGAGCAAATCAAAGTTTTAACAGTTGGTTTGTGAGATCAAGGCAAGAAATGGAAGAAACAAGTTGAGAGCTTTCTTTTCTTTTCTTGTTGAGAGGGCTGGCCAAAGGAGCTAAAAATGAAGAAATAAATTGGCCAAAATTAGTTTTAAGAAAGTAAAAATATCTTGGTCAAAAGTCCAAGGATGAATTGAATGGTGACACTTGTCACCTTTTAGCTTAAAGCTTATCCTTTTGTCTCTCCATATTTAAACCATCTAAGTCACCTCTAATTATCTCTTAACATCTGATAAATTAAATCCTGTATACAAAACTTAATCTAGTTGGCCGAATTTATCGAATTTACCGCACTAGTGGGTCTCACATCTGGTATACACTTCAAACTTAACGTGAACTAACTTGTATCAAGGAAATGATTTGAAAACTATATTCCCTTATAAGAATGTATAAGAAATTAATATATTGAAGAAAGGCATAAAATTATAGACAAGAAAACAAAATAATGTCTAGAAAATATACAAAAATTTTCGGGTTCTCACACTCATCCTTTCGGGGCATCACATCTTCCATATCTTGGACAGCTTGTGTAAAATCTTCAACAACATTTCCAGTGGCTCTGTCTCTTCCATATACAATTTCAAGATCTCGTAAATATGGAAATTTGGCATCCCAAAGGCCCTTTGCATCCTTATGAGTCCAGAGATAGAATAGAAAGATAAATGATAATCTTAATAAAAGGTTGAAAAATGACATATCACAATGTAAAAGTAATCAATTTCTTACCTTGCACCAATCATCATACCACTGTTTTTCACAAGAAATCTTTTTCTCAGCATTATTCCAACTATAACCACTTTCTTTGCACATTTCAACAATTGCATGGTACCTATTTTTCAGCCACTTAACTTTTGATTCAATATGTGGGCTGACTTGTTTGGTAAAAGTAGGTTGCTTACGCAAGATAATTTTAAGCAATTCACTCATATAAATATTTTTAAATCCTCCATCTGATTTCCACATTGGATCACAAGCCAACTCTTGCAATGCTTCTATGAGCACATTTACCTCTTCATCAGTCCAAAAACATTTATTTCTCCCTCTTTCACATACAGTTTCATCAATTAATTTCGATACACAATAGCATATAACTGAAATTTATAATATAATAAAGCACATAAAAGAACATACAATTAAATGTCAATCCAAATTTAAAAGAACATACATCAAGTGTCAATCTAATTCACAAATCTACTACAAGAATTCATCAAGTGTCAATCTGAATTTAATGAGTCTAAGAGCTAAACATCCATTTATAGCTAAATACTAAGTCCAGCCCTCCAGTTGTCAAACATTTCTTGAGCTAAATTATTTCTAAAATTTTTCCATTGGTCATTTGGCAAAATAGTGGATATGTACTCTACTTCTTCATCACTGTCTTCATCTTCACTTTCATTTTCTTCACTTTGTAGTAATTCTTGTGGATCAAAAGTCATGAACTTCCTTATCAAGTTGTGCAGCAGACAACATGCCATAATTATTCGCACTTGTGTTTGAATTGGAAAAAATGAAGGGGATGCTAGAATCTTCCACCTTCCTTTTAGCAATCCAAAACATCTTTCTATAATATTTCTAGCTTTAGAATGTTTCATGTTGAAATATTCCTCTGGTCTCTGTGGTCGATAACTATTGAATTCATTAAGGTAATATTTTTGCCCTCGATAAGTGGCAAGAAGTCCATCAGCATTACAATATCTAGCATCCACCAAGTAATAACAACCTTCAAAATTCAATCATGCACAAATTAATACTAAACTAACTACCATATTTTAGAAAAAACAATTGATTGAATAGTATTGGATACTACAATATATGTTTACCTTGTGGGACTCTAAGACCATTAGGTCTAGAAGTAGCATTTCGAAGCACACAACCATCATTTGCCAAACCTTCCCAACTAGGCAAGACATAGATAAATTCCATATTAGGAGAACAAACCCCTAATATATTCGTTGCAATACTTCCTTTTCTCATTTGGTATCTTGATTTTTGTTCAGTGGGTGGTGTCACACTTATTAATGTCCCATTTAAGGCACCTAAACAATTCTATTTTAACAAAATAAAAAAATATAAAATGAGTTAAAATGACTATATTGGATAGTTTGGATGAAAATATACATTTTATTAAATGATTGTATTTTAATTAATGAATTACCTTAAAACATTTCCATCTCTCATATGTGCAATCTTCGGTAATAGGCTCAGGCTTCTTAAGCAATATAGTATGCAATTTCAAAACTGCTAGGAGGGAAAGATTCAATTGACGACTCACTATTTCTCTACTTCTCCAAAATAGACCACAAATTGTTCTACTTTTCTTGTGGTGAGCCAAAACCTATACAAACATGGCAACAATTTCTTCTATTGACATGTTTCTTGTAGCTTTCAAACCTCCAGTGTCTCTAATCATTTCACATAATATAACAAATGTTCGTCTATCCATACGAAGTTCGCTAATACAATAAGCATCACTCTCCCTAGAAGCATCACTCTCCCTAATACAAATGTTTATTTTGGCGCCTTCTACTTTTGAGATGAATGAATATTAACTGGTAACACATCATAAACAGTGCAATAACAATCATTATCATTCTCGATAAAATTTGGCTTTGCCCTTGATATTTTTTTGCGTCTTCTATTTTCAATAGGCAAACGTGGCATCTTTGTCTACATAACAATATGGCAACCAAACGTAAGTATTCACCAAACTAGATTACGACATCAAAATCTTCAAATGCATTAAACAACAATTGCTCTTATTAAAAGGGCCTAGACATGCATCATACATCCGTAAACACAATGATGTACAGATATAAATATAAATAAGCATAAACAAACAAAATTGATGGTTTAAACTCGAAATCCTAATGTATGAATAACTATGAAACTGAAAGTTATTCAGGCAGACAATTTTACAAACAAGTACAAGACAATCAAAAGCCCACCTAAACTATACCAGTATTCAGGGAACAAATAACCAAAAGATCAAGAATCGATTCACCCTTTGTTTCTGAGCTTCCAGTGAATGCATAATTCAAGAAAACACATTAAAAACATAAAATGACAAATCTAGTGACATTAACATTTATCTCACCAAAAAAAGAAAACAAAATAATGTATTTGTTGAAGTACATGTATTACAACAAAATACATGAATTAAAAAACATGTATTATTCTCACCAATAATAATGTATTTCTTGCGGAAATAATGTGTAAAGTACTAAGCAATCTTCTTAATCAATTTCTCATTATGTTTTGTGACAAAAGAATATGAATTCATGGAAGGAAGACCTTTTTTAATCTTTATGTTGTGTAGCGTGAGTGGAATAAAAGTGAGAAGGTGATGGGTCCAGAGCATAGCATTTTGGAGCATAGCATTTTGTGTCAGATTCCCTTTTTTCCTTCTTTATTTTTAGCTAGCCAGTGAGTAGCCTGAAAAAACAAAGAAGAAAGAAGAGAAAAGCTTGCATACGGAGAAGGAAATTGTAGAGGCAACGGAGTTTGTAACCCACTTACCTAGGATCAAGGAATTCACCCTAGTAGAAGACTCTTCAACTCCAGAATTCGCTGTCCAGGGAGAGTCGAAACCCACTGCTCTTTGTCACTGTCCAATCGGTTCTTGCTTCTTACCAAATTCCTATCCCTAACTTGAAATCTACTTGTGAGAACCCGTAATTTTCATTTTTCTAAGTTTTATTATTTTTCATGACTTGTTTTCTGCATTTTCGCTATTCAAAAATTTTTCTAGATAAATTTAAGGAGCAGATATAATTTTTAGATGATTTATCTAGTATCGAATAGATTTCGAGAAATTAAGAACGTATATCGGACGTGGGACCCACTAGTGCGATAAGTTCGGAAAAATTCGGCCAATAAGGTTAAGTTTCGGATACTGTGAAAAATTTATCGGGTGTTAAGAGATAAGTAGTGTGTGTAAAGTGATTGATGTGAGAGAGAAAAGAAAGATAAGAAGGCATTAATGGAGGTGACAAGTGTCACTTTCCTATTGGGTGGACTTTAAGAATTACTATTCACAATTTTTGACTTTTGACCAAAATTAGTTAATATCTCCAAAAATTCACAAAATTCACCATTTTCTTCCTTGTGTTGGCCGGCCCTCTCTCTCTCAAAGAAGAAGAAAATTCCTCAACTCTCAAGCTTCCATCTCACTCAATCTTCCACAAATAAGAGTTTAGACTAGATTTCATTCCATAAAAGCCTTTCTTCTAGTGCTAGTAAGGGTCTTAGTGAAGTTTGTTTGAAGCTCTAAGGTGGCCAACCTCTCTACATCTCTTGTTCTTAGGTAAGTAATGTTTTACTACTTCCTTACACCTAATGATGGTTGTATTATGCTTAGAAGTGGCTTGAGTGTTGGAATATATGATTTATTTCTTGATTGGAAGAGTTTTGGTGAAGTTTTTAATTTTATAATGAATTTTCTGGTTTAATATGAATGGGATGTTGTGGCCTTGTATGATGAATTGTAATGGTTGAAAATGACTCTAGTGAGTGTGAATTGATGATAAATGCAATCAATTTTGGATTGAGAGTGAAATTTGGAAAGTTAGGGTTCTTAAATCCCCAATTCTGTCCGGTTTTGGATCATAGGGTTAGAGGCCGAATTTGACTTTGCTCAAAACATGAAAGTTGTAGGTATTGAAGTGTTTGAGGTGCCTGTAAAATTTCAGGTCATTTGGATTAATGTAGAATGAGTTATGACGGAATTACTGTAGCTGTTCTGTTTTGGACAGAATGCGAAAACTGCGATAGTAATTGGCTATTTTGACTGGAATTGGTTTGGAATTTGGAGTTGGTGTCTTCTGATGAAATGTAGCTGGATGACTTAGCTAACTTATGCCTTTGGAATTTCGGCATTTGGACTTGTATGGACTGAGATATACCGATTACAGTTTTCTGTGTTTTGCAAACCTGTTTTGGTAATTCTGGTATAGTATTTGGCATTTTCGAACTAGTTAAGCTAGGAACCGGATTGAGTGACCTTCTACATTGTTGTAGCCCTGTTACATAGCTTCGAAACGGTGGGTCTTACACCCCCATCCGATAATTATAGTGAGAGTTGTGCCATTACCGCATTATGACGTCAAAACCGGTTTTCTTATCAAGGCCTAAGTTAAAGCCCTTTTCTTAATTTCTGGTTTCCTCTATTGTTTGTAAATGTTTATGGAACCTTATTGGGGTCATGTTTGGCCTTGGTTTATGACTCGTTATCGAGTCTCATTGTATTTGTTTGCATGTTTTTAGGGCGTGACGGTGGTGCACAACGTTCTTTTGACTAAAGTGTTTGAAACCACATTGTGCTAGCTTGGTGAGTGTACTACTCACTTATGTGCTATTACATGGCTTTGATCTTTGTACTTGAGATGTTGAATGTTGATTGATCCAAGTGAGAGTGTACTTTATCACTTTCACTTATTGTTTCGCATGTTATTGGAAAGTTATATGAAATGTTATACGAAATGTTATATGAAATGAAATCCATGACTTCAAATATTATCCATGAGCTCAACCCCATTGGTTATTGATTGAATCGAGCCGGCGAGGGCTTGGTCGTGCCAATTAATGTGCCTTGGGGCAACATCATAGGGAATCTTGTAGTATGAGAGACTCTTGATTCCGGTTTACTCGAGTAATACCACAATGTAAGTGTTTGGATTTCGGGCCCGGTTGAGGAATGTTAGGAGGAAGGGAATGGAAGTTAAGAGGAGTCTACGGTTGGTTACCTTTCAGACATTGACGGAGAGTCAATGAGACCTGATCAAGAATTCAAACGAGGAAAAGGGCTCTTGAGAGCCACCCGTATCCTTTTTTTCCTCATTATTAATGTGTGGCTTTATTTATTTTGGTAAATTGGACTGTTAAACTTGATGTATCCATGAACTTGGTTGCTTGAGTTGTATTCTCACTGGGCAATTAGCTCACCCCGTTCCTTTTGTTTTCCTTACAGGAATATGACTCTTTTGGAATGAATTTTGATAAATGGTTGCCGAATGAACTAGATGAATGACTCTTTTGTATTGTATATAAAATGGGACCCTAAATGTATCATTAGGGCCGTTTTCACTTTTGTTTTGGCAAACCATATAGGTAGTGACTTTTGTATCACTTTTAAACGTCATTTTTGGTTTGTAAAGGCTAAATGTTATGTGGTATATGTAATTCGATGTTTGGTTGGGTTCGGACGAGTCGGTTACTATTCATGGCCGACTCCGGATTTTATTTCTTTTATTTTGGGTTATTTTGCCCTTTTGCCTTATTTGCGCGCGTTATAAGTTCCGGAACGTGGTAGATCGCTCTATACTGCACCGTTAGTCCTGGCGAGAGCTGGGCAGGCAGTCCGCTAACCTCTTTGGTACGCCTTAGGGGAAGGTGGGGCTGTCACAGGTGGTATCAGAGCCACTTCGCGTGGTCTCTGCGCGGAGTGAGCCTAGGGCCAAGTGGTGTTATGGTCCTGATTTCATTGAGATGTCTAAGTGCTCGTTTGAGCGTAAGTTATGAATGGGGCATGTTATAAGTGTAAAAATCTTTATTATGCAACTTGAGGAAGCTAGGTATGTATGTCGGGTAGGAATCTTTAATACGGATGGTTTACTCTTGGGACCGGCCGGCTCGAGAGGTGAATTATCTTAGACGAGATTCTTGCGCCCGGATACGAAAGATATGAAGGCCTAGGTTAGAAAGAATGGGGCGAACTAGAAATTGTGATTCTATGGATGACTTTATATGTACTTGACTGACTGTTCTGTATACATGTTGATACTGTTATGTGTTCTCTGTATATGTGTTATGTGTTTAAATGCTCGACGAGGGAGTGGAGGAGTTATTTGTTCTTGTTTACTTGTTCCTGTTTCGGGCTGCGAAAAGGAGGGGTTAGGTGCCCATTGCTCATTAACAGTATATTTATTTTGAGACCTAGATCGACTTAGATTGTATGGACGGCACACGTAGTGGACGGGGCCGTGGGCGCGGGAATAGGCAACCTACGCCAGACCGGGGTACTGGAGAAACCTCCTCTGGACCCCATCCTGAACCGAGAGTTGACCCTAATGTACAGATAGCTGCCGCTATGCAGCAAATGACAAACCTGTTGGCACAAGTGGTGCAGCAACAAGGCCAGAATCCAAACCCTAATTCTGGAAACCCTGGAAACGCTGGCAATCATGTTGAGAGCGAAGACAGAGCTCTGGAAAGATTTCAAAAGTTTGCCCCACCCAAGTTCATCGGGGGACCTGATCCGGATGTTGCCGAAAGGTGGCTCGAAAAGATGGTCGATATTTTTGCCGCCCTGCACTATACCGAAGAACGGCAGGTGACTTTTGCCGTTTTCCAGTTGGAAGAGGCGGCCCGCTCCTGGTGGAATGTCATTCGGCAAAAATGGGAGAGGGAACAAACGCCCAGGACTTGGGTAAATTTTATGAGGGAGTTTAACGCGAAATTCTTCCCTCCTCTGGTTCAGGAAAGGAAGGAAGATGAGTTCATCCGACTCCGCCAAGGAGCTCAATCGGTGGCGGAATACGAGAGCCAGTTCACCCGCCTGTCCAAATTTGCGCCTGAGTTGATTGTGACGGAGCAACGGCGAATTAGGCGTTTTATCCAGGGCCTAAACGTGGAGATTCAGAAGGACCTCGCAGTGGTTCAAATCAATGCTTTTAGCGAGGCCGTTGAGAAGGCCCAACGGGTAGAGAGTGCCAGATTGCAAGTAAGAAATTTTCAGGCGAAAAAGCGAGGATTTCCTGGAAATAATTCGGGGCAGGGGAATGAGAGTACCCCTTCCAAGTTTGGGCGAGGAATTGGGGAAGAAAGGGTATCGGGAGTGTCACGAGAGAGCCCGTCACGAGGCAGCCAGTTGGGGAGAGGCCAAAGAGGAGTCTCGGCTTCTGCAGCACGCGGACCTTGCGGGTATTGCGGAAAGTCGAATCATTCTGAAGACAATTGCTGGAAGAAAGGAGGCAAATGTCTGCGTTGTGGAAGCGCAGACCACAAGCTTGCTACCTGCCTACTTATGACGCAAGAAGGAAGGGGAGCTCAAACTATGTCAAAGACCAACACGGGACCGGATAAGGGGAATGGGACGAAACCTAAGGTAGCAGCTCGCGTGTATTCACTGGAGCCACAACAGGTCCCCGATTCTCCTGATATTGAGGAAGGTACGATTACGGTATTTCTGCGGAAACATTAGTAGATCCCGGTTTTACTCATCCATTTGTCAGTCCCAATTCTGATGGACGAAATAGATATCACGCCTACCTGAAAGTAGTAATCCTTTGGGGAAAATCATCGTTCGAGTCTTGGTATGGTTTGTAAGAATCGCAGGGTTTGGGTAGGAGAGAGAATAGTGTTCGCGAAGAAAAAAATCATGGGATAGAAAAGGCTACCTGGGAGGTGGAAAAAACAATACCCTGAGCTATTTGTGAACCATGGTGAGAAATTTCGAGGACGAAATTCTTTTAAGGGGGAGAGAGTGTGAGAACCCGTAATTTTCATTTTTCTAAGTTTTATTATTTTTCATGACTTGTTTTCTGCATTTTCGCTATTCGAAAATTTTTCTAGATAAATTTAAGGAGCAGATATAATTTTTAGATGATTTATCTAGTATCGAATAGATTTCGAGAAATTAAGAACGTATATCGGACGTGGGACCCACTAGTGCGATAAGTTCGGAAAAATTCGGCCAATAAGGTTAAGTTTCGGATACTGTGAAAAATTTATCGGGTGTTAAGAGATAAGTAGTGTGTGTAAAGTGATTGATGTGAGAGAGAAAAGAAAGATAAGAAGGCATTAATGGAGGTGACAAGTGTCACTTTCCTATTGGGTGGACTTTAAGAATTACTATTCACAATTTTTGACTTTTGACCAAAATTAGTTAATATCTCCAAAAATTCACAAAATTCACCATTTTCTTCCTTGTGTTGGCCGGCCCTCTCTCTCTCAAAGAAGAAGAAAATTCCTCAACTCTCAAGCTTCCATCTCACTCAATCTTCCACAAATAAGAGTTTAGACTAGATTTCATTCCATAAAAGCCTTTCTTCTAGTGCTAGTAAGGGTCTTAGTGAAGTTTGTTTGAAGCTCTAAGGTGGCCAACCTCTCTACATCTCTTGTTCTTAGGTAAGTAATGTTTTACTACTTCCTTACACCTAATGATGGTTGTATTATGCTTAGAAGTGGCTTGAGTGTTGGAATATATGATTTATTTCTTGATTGGAAGAGTTTTGGTGAAGTTTTTAATTTTATAATGAATTTTCTGGTTTAATATGAATGGGATGTTGTGGCCTTGTATGATGAATTGTAATGGTTGAAAATGACTCTAGTGAGTGTGAATTGATGATAAATGCAATCAATTTTGGATTGAGAGTGAAATTTGGAAAGTTAGGGTTCTTAAATCCCCAATTCTGTCCGGTTTTGGATCATAGGGTTAGAGGCCGAATTTGACTTTGCTCAAAACATGAAAGTTGTAGGTATTGAAGTGTTTGAGGTGCCTGTAAAATTTCAGGTCATTTGGATTAATGTAGAATGAGTTATGACGGAATTACTGTAGCTGTTCTGTTTTGGACAGAATGCGAAAACTGCGATAGTAATTGGCTATTTTGACTGGAATTGGTTTGGAATTTGGAGTTGGTGTCTTCTGATGAAATGTAGCTGGATGACTTAGCTAACTTATGCCTTTGGAATTTCGGCATTTGGACTTGTATGGACTGAGATATACCGATTACAGTTTTCTGTGTTTTGCAAACCTGTTTTGGTAATTCTGGTATAGTATTTGGCATTTTCGAACTAGTTAAGCTAGGAACCGGATTGAGTGACCTTCTACATTGTTGTAGCCCTGTTACATAGCTTCGAAACGGTGGGTCTTACACCCCCATCCGATAATTATAGTGAGAGTTGTGCCATTACCGCATTATGACGTCAAAACCGGTTTTCTTATCAAGGCCTAAGTTAAAGCCCTTTTCTTAATTTCTGGTTTCCTCTATTGTTTGTAAATGTTTATGGAACCTTATTGGGGTCATGTTTGGCCTTGGTTTATGACTCGTTATCGAGTCTCATTGTATTTGTTTGCATGTTTTTAGGGCGTGACGGTGGTGCACAACGTTCTTTTGACTAAAGTGTTTGAAACCACATTGTGCTAGCTTGGTGAGTGTACTACTCACTTATGTGCTATTACATGGCTTTGATCTTTGTACTTGAGATGTTGAATGTTGATTGATCCAAGTGAGAGTGTACTTTATCACTTTCACTTATTGTTTCGCATGTTATTGGAAAGTTATATGAAATGTTATACGAAATGTTATATGAAATGAAATCCATGACTTCAAATATTATCCATGAGCTCAACCCCATTGGTTATTGATTGAATCGAGCCGGCGAGGGCTTGGTCGTGCCAATTAATGTGCCTTGGGGCAACATCATAGGGAATCTTGTAGTATGAGAGACTCTTGATTCCGGTTTACTCGAGTAATACCACAATGTAAGTGTTTGGATTTCGGGCCCGGTTGAGGAATGTTAGGAGGAAGGGAATGGAAGTTAAGAGGAGTCTACGGTTGGTTACCTTTCAGACATTGACGGAGAGTCAATGAGACCTGATCAAGAATTCAAACGAGGAAAAGGGCTCTTGAGAGCCACCCGTATCCTTTTTTTCCTCATTATTAATGTGTGGCTTTATTTATTTTGGTAAATTGGACTGTTAAACTTGATGTATCCATGAACTTGGTTGCTTGAGTTGTATTCTCACTGGGCAATTAGCTCACCCCGTTCCTTTTGTTTTCCTTACAGGAATATGATTCTTTTGGAATGAATTTTGATAAATGGTTGCCGAATGAACTAGATGAATGACTCTTTTGTATTGTATATAAAATGGGACCCTAAATGTATCATTAGGGCCGTTTTCACTTTTGTTTTGGCAAACCATATAGGTAGTGACTTTTGTATCACTTTTAAACGTCATTTTTGGTTTGTAAAGGCTAAATGTTATGTGGTATATGTAATTCGATGTTTGGTTGGGTTCGGACGAGTCGGTTACTATTCATGGCCGACTCCGGATTTTATTTCTTTTATTTTGGGTTATTTTGCCCTTTTGCCTTATTTGCGCGCGTTATAAGTTCCGGAACGTGGTAGATCGCTCTATACTGCACCGTTAGTCCTGGCGAGAGCTGGGCAGGCAGTCCGCTAACCTCTTTGGTACGCCTTAGGGGAAGGTGGGGCTGTCACACTACTCCTCTTTATCGCTAAAGATATTTGCCCGTTCCTATCCTATTTAGATATACTTTAGATTTTTTTTTCAAGAAATTTTGGATAAGAGATGAAGACTATATGATGAAGAAGAAGAAATAGGAAATCTAACGAAGAAGAAGAATAGAAGGTGCGGCGTGCGATGGAGAGAAACAGAGGGTAAATCCGTCATAAATGTTGTCTTAAGGAATCAGTTGAGGGTTTTGTCCAAAACCTCCCAATTTGCTCGGGAATGGGATAAGTCCGATTTTTTAGAAATGATTCCAAAATTTGCATTCCAATAGACTTAACCCAAGCGACAAATAAGGGGTTTATTCCTTTCTGTGATTCCCAAACCCTTTAACCAAGTAGCCCCTAAGAAGAAGACTGACAGCAACTCTCCTATAAATAGTCAAATGTCCTAATCCATTAAACATGCATATATAAAGAAGCCACATCAATCCAGAATGATACCATAATATTTTGTACTCAAACTGGCAGTCTCTACAATGTTAATTCAGTCAGTATTCTAAATCAAGAAGCTTCATAGCTGGTTGAGGTAATACATCTGCAAAAACTATTTACAATGAAATCATAATTACAACAACTCTACAACACAAATAGGAGATAAAAGATATGGCTACCACTTTTCTCAAATCTAATCTTGAAATCTTTCTTAGATCAGTACCTTCAAATAATAAATAGATTAAATTACTACTTTCAGCTATTCTGCAAGGTGTCTTTTGTTGCTCCAAAAGGTATATTGTCCAACCAAAGCCATTTGAGGAGTCTTTCACTGATGATGCTGGCATATTTGGCATGCGAATGCAGAACTTAACATTTGAATATGTGTATTGATCACATGCCCACTTACCAGAATCATCAAGGTTTCTGCTAGACCCTCCTATCTTGAAAGACCCCTTTCCCTTGCCACCTTTTTTCCCTAGCTGCTAGTAGCTGCATTTTTTGGGTTTGATGTCTTGCTACAAGATCCTTGTGAATCCACATTGGAAAGACCATTTGTAATGCACTAACCAAGTTCTCGAAATAGTTTCGGATCACACTGCAGCAATTCAAAACATATATCAGTTAGAATGCAAAAGGTTTGATTATCAGCTACAAAAATGTGACAACACAGAAGATCGTACTTCATTCTTGACAAAGTATAAGAGGGAAAATGATTGGTTGGAGTTACTTTAGGAGCAAAACAATCTCAATAATCAGAAGAGGCAATAAAAATTGCAAAAGAAAAAATTAAAATAGAATAGTGTTCTGTATCCTATAGTTGGACAAGTTAAAAAGGTGCAAAAAGGATGAGAACCATAAGGCCATTAAAAATGAGTAATTAGGCAAACTTGCTAAAGTAGAGATTAGAAGCCATTTGACTATCAGCTCATATTTATGCACCAACTTACATCAATTGCAACTAATGTGTTGCTTAGGACTCTGTTGCACAGTCAACTTGCAGTATTTCACATTACAACTAATCAAATACAAAAGATTAGCATGTCAAAATCTTTCTAGCCAAATATCACTTATTAGAATTTATTTTCAATATTCATCCTACAATTTAGCTATTAATTCTTCTTTTGGAAAAATGTTTATCAAGGAGTACATAGCAAGCAACATCTCTGCAGGAATTATGCATACCAAAATTTAAATAACCTCTTTGATGAAACAGTGCAATAGGCAAAGGACTATGTCATTTTCAAAAGCACAGAAGTCCACATAGATCGTAGAAATTTACTTTGACAAGGGTCACAGATCAGAAAAAGATATAGTAGATCATCTCCTAGACTTAGCAAATATTTCGAACTAAATTACCAAGTTAGACCAACTAAATTTGTCCAAAAATCATTAAAATCCTTCTATGGGCCTTTGCCTGGAGGTAATTATGTACCTTTTCTCCACATTGATCAAGCCTCTCTAGAAAAGCCTCTGCCCACCCTGGAGGAAACAAGCCCAATATATAGAATGATCCTATGACAGCCCCATCTTCCCCTAGAGTGTACCCCAAGGGTTAGCGAACTGCCTGCCCAACTCTTGCCAGGACTACAAAGTCAAAACACACGATTTCCGAACTAAACGGTGCAATCAACCAAATACACTTGAAATACATGAGATACATGAATAAACACTCATATATATACATAGGAGTCTTTCACAAGTCAACTTGCATTACAAGCCAGAATATACATATGGTATCAAGGTACAATTAGGGTTTACTATTACAGAGAAGTTTAATCAAAAGAATATCTATAACCAGCTCTACTCTTTTTTCCAAAATCACGGTTCCAAAATATTGTTTCCTGTAAGAAAAACAAAGGTAATGAGGGTGAGCTTTTGCTCAATGAGGTACCAAATGTTCAAACAGTCAAGAATCGTGGAACTTCACTTTCAGTCAATCAAGTATAAACACCAAATTAGGAGTGTCGCGCCCCATTTTTTATAAGAAAAATAAATGAATGGTTTAAAAATGTATTTTTGTGATTGGAAAATGAATCGTGATTTAAAAGAAAAATGGGTCTAAATGGGGTTTTGAGAATGCGACGATTTGACCCAAAATTATAGTTTAAAAAGGGTTTTTAAAACTAAATACGGAGTCGCCACTTGGTAATGAGTTAAGGTGTACCAAGTCACCTAAAAAATGTATTTTTAAAGAAAAATAGGAAAAAGTAGTGAGAAACCCTTTTTAAATGACTCCTAATCTACGTAAACCAATGAAAAAGGTTCGGGAGTCACATTTGACAAAAGGGGAAGGCATGGATAAAATCCAAGGCACCCCTTTGACCTAGCCAAGGCTAGTTGCATGATTTAATCAAAGATTTTCTTGTTTTAACCAAAGAATTTATTACATTTGGATGCACTACATGAATGCAAAAAGAAGGAAAAAATGCAAACCTAAATTCTAAAATGTCTCTTGTAAGGTTTTTGGTCCCAACCACATGAATTGTGGCGGCCAATAAAGGAAAACCTTATAGAGGTCGATTAATGCAAATGATGGCTAAAGTGCAAGTGTGCAAGTGTATAAAAAGGTGAACGTGTGAAATTGTATGAAAAATCCAAGTGTTTGTGTGCAAGTGTATGAAAAGGTGCATGTGTGAAATTGTATGAAAAATCCAAGTGTTTGTGTGCAAGTGTATGAAATATAGTGATAAGTGCATATAGGTGTAATTAAGTGCAATTTTGTGAAGTAGAAATCAAATTGAACAATAAGGAAAGGAAAAGTGATGAGGAAATGTGAATTGGGAAAAAATGAGTAAGTGATAAATGAGAATGAATGAACCTAAAGGAATGCATCAGGTCGGGTATGGGAATGACTACTAACTTTTCGACTTCGATTTTCCCTTTGATTAGAAAGCAAAACTAGCGTGCTAAGGCTATCGAGTAGCCACACTCGCTCGTTTCCCTTATCAGAAGGGGACTCTTCAGGCAAATGTACCCTAACTAGCATGAGATGCAAGTCCTAAAGTGAGGGGAAAGGGAGTCGGGGGCATGCAAAAAATGACAAAACTAAAAAGAATGCATGACATGTAATGAACATGCAAACACGTACTAACGAGGGGAAATCCCTAAGGGTCTAGCGTTGGACTAGCCCATTCTATGAATTCCGACTAGCGTTGGACTAGTGGAAACGTACATTCATCCATTCCATTCATCTACACTACAGAAAGCTAGTAGACATGCCAAACACTCATAAACACGTAGCACGTAACACTTAACATGCTCGACTAGATGCAAAACCTAATAAAGCAAGTAGCACGTAACACATAAGCATGCAACCAAGCTAATGAACTTTACATTCACTAACTAAAACAAAAGGGGAAGGGGAAAATGGACCAAACTGCTCGCCAAAGCCCTATCTATTACAAGCCAAGAGGTGTACACATACCCCATAAAAGAAAAAACTTAATAAAGCAAAAGTAAATGAAAGGAATGAAAGGAATTTAAGAAATGTAAAGAAAGCAAAGTAGTCATGCAATTCACTTAGCACATTGGATCACATAGGAGAGACAAATAAAAGGTAAAAGAAAGTTATACCTCCCTTGAGTTGGTAATCAAATGAAGTAAAAATGGCTTCAAAACAATAAAAAGGTCAAGGTACCACTTTATTTAAGAAAAATTAAAAGAAATGTGCAAAACAAAACTCACTTGATGATAAAGTCCCTAAAGTCATGTCTTAAGCGCAATTGAAGCAAAGCATGGTAGTTAATTGAAGCAAACAAGCAATGAAGTTGCACAAATTAAAATTACCAAGGACCAAATTGATGAAATTATTCAATTGGTTGGGTCATAGTGGAACAAGGAGAAGCTTGAGGGATTAAATTGATTAAGTATTCCAATTACTTGGGCCATAGTGCAACCAAAGGGAACTTGAGGGGTCAAAGTGAAATTTTTAGAAATTTTTCATGCATGCAAAAGAACACTCTCGGCCAAAATTTCTGCAACTTCATTACTTTTCTACACTTTCTGCTATGCGTAAGCTTCTGCAATTCAGCACTAGCCTTCAAACTCAAGTAAAATCCAAACAAACTATCACACATTCCTCTACTTTGCAACATGAAAACTTATCAAATTGAAACACCAACAGGCCGCTAATCATACATGCAAAATCTGGACAGCTCAAGCTATTTCATGCAAAATTTATCAAACATTTCTGCAACAAGAAGAAATTTTCGAGAAAACAGCCGTGATTTTGGAGATTCAACAACTTTGTGCCGCAAAAAAAACATTTAATAAGAAGAAAAGTCTGCAACTTGGATCACAAACGACATTGAAATTCCGTTTTGAACAACAAGACTACAGAAACTTGATCATCCAACATACAAAAGCCAACAAGAAATCCTGTAATGTTCCTACTGTCATATTTCACAAAAAAAACTAAACCGCAATGAATCAGCTAACCAGCTAATACTCATTAAAATCCTCAGCCCAACATTATTAAACTCATGGCCATACACTTGCCTATCCTAAAATACCCAACTATATGCTTGGGTATGAGAAACACAAATGAAACAGGAAGGAAAAGAAGACATGAACAACAAAACTAGCCATGAAACCTGAGAGTGTCTAGACCAAATGCAACAAAAGGAAGACATAGTTAGACTCTTGAGTGAAAACAGATTTTAGAAACCAAATGGTAAGAGCATACAAACCATCTAACATGCAAGGGAAACCGGAAAAAGCAACTGATTCAATCTCAGAAAACTGGTAATCATTCAAAACAGATTCACTTCAGCAAATTCTCCACCCATTTGCATATCGAGAGAAACAAAAACTTCAAGCAGCCAGCCAGAAATTTACCATTCACTCAGTACATTCGTTAAAACTCAAACATAAAGAACTAGATACATAGAAACAACAACCCAAGAACTATCAAAAAAAAAAAAAAAAAAACTTGGGTCACAAGTTAAGTCCTTTCTGGAATTTTAACCAAACAGGAAACCAGAATTTCGTTTACTGCAACAACATAGAGAACCTCAACTTCATTGTAGCGACTCTCAAGCACTTCATAAAGGCCCCAAATTTGTTTAAACATGGGTTAAATTAAAGCATTAAGACCTCCGAATTATCGCTAACAAAACTGTTTTCTTTTCTGCAATTTTCATTCGTGCACAACGAGGTACGAACTAAATTCATGCGAAGGCTCATAAACATACTATATCCTCCAGAAAACTTGACATTATAGACGCATATTGCCAACAAATCTACCAAAACTACAACCTTTTGAATCAAATCAGCCTTCATTCAAACCCACAACATCAAACAGTTCAAGTGCGACATTTTTAATAGCAAAGTAATACCAAAACAGAGAAGAAAACAAACGCAGAAAAAACATGGAATGCCAAGAGTAAAAAGGAAAATATCTGTCCAAAAGGTCTAACTTGTATGATGGAAGAGAATGTGGAGATTACCTCTTGTGCAATGAACAACTTCAAACACAAACCAGCTACGGATAGGAAGCTGCGAAATCTCCTCTTGAATCTTTGCTTAGAACCAGTTTCTGGTTTCCTTTCTCCAATTTCTCCCAGCTGCGCGCCTCCTTTCTGGTTCTTTTCTTTGCTGTTTGCCTTCCCTTTTCTTACCCGTAACCCCTCTCTTCCCCTAGCTCTCTGTTCTATTCTCAAACTCCCTGCCGTCAACTATCCTCTCTGGTTTCTGTTTTCTTTTGTTCTCCTTGAGCAAAAATTTTTCAGTCGTCAACTTTCCCGTCCGACTTTAGTTCAGCTCCCTCTCTCTATTTGCGGCTACCATTTCCCTTTAGCTTTTATATCCCAGTTCAACCCTAAGAACCTCTGTCCTTTTTCTGTATTTTGCAGCTTCAGGAGCCGTCCCAGATTTCTTTGCAAACGGCGCAAGTCCGCAGCTTTCATGCTGCGGCAACAATTTTCCTTTTTTCTTTTTTTTCAGCTAATTAAAACAGAAATTAATAACAATAAAAATGAAATAAATGATAATAACAAAAATTTATAATAACAGAAATTGATATTGAACAGCAAATTACAACTTCCATTTTTCATCCATTTTCTTTTTTTCTTTTTTTCTTTTCTTTACTTAAATAAAAATAACAATAAAGAAATAACAATAAAATGCAATCAAAAACACAAATGCTTGTAACCTGAAATAATAATATATATTTTTTCCTCTTTTCTTTGAAAAACAATTAAAATGTATCAAAAAGTAAATAATGCCTATTACACTAAAAAACTTTTTCTTCAAATTTCAAACTTTTCACTTTTTTTTCAAAAATAGGCCAGTATGCATTAAACCATTTTTCCCTTTTCTTTTTCCCCTTTTTTTTGTTTATTTTCACTTTTCTCTTTTTTTTTCTCTAAAAAAAATCTACGCTAAAACTTATAAATTAAAAACTACAAAAACAACTAAAAACTAAAAAGGGAATAAAAATAAAATAAAACCTAAAAAAGCTAGACAAACGAAAATGAACTAAAATGCAAAACCGTCTAAACAAAAATCAACCAATTATCACTAAAACCAAACATACAAAATTAATTCAAAAATTTGGTGTCTACAAGGAGATGAACAAACACCTCAGTCAGACATAGTAATTCAAATAGAAAGGATATAGATGGCTTTCAAGAGCCAAATTCCCGTTACAGTACTTGATCCAAACTCGTTCACTCTCCATCAACATTTAGAGAAACAACCATGACCGTAGACCCTACTTTGCACCAAATTTTGTCCACCAAACATACCCCTTACCGGGCCCGAACACCAAATAGAAATAGAGGTGGTAATACTTGAGTATACCAAATATCAGAGGGTTTTAGTATGCAAATAATCAGTAACAGTTCCTCATGGATCGTCAATCTACCTCGACCAAGCCCTTGCTAGCTTGATTCGTTTAACTACCAATGGGGTTTGAGCTCAGATTTCACAGTAAGGTAGTCAGATACAAGTCTCCAAACGACATCAAATCATGCACAAGTAATAAATTCAAATTGATATAGTTAACCAGTCAAATAGTCGAGAGAAACGAGTGTGATAAATTATACCCTTATCTCGTCCAGAATAAATGGAAGTCACAGTCATTCAAGTCACAAATTGTAAGTACAAGTAAATCAGTTAAGCAACGAGTCATGCTAGTGGTACACTCACCTGTTCAAGCAAAAACAACTTCAAAGTTTTCTCACGAAGTACGCCCTTGATCACCAGCACGTCCTAAGAACAACCAAGGTAAAACAATTATGGTTTCCACATCCAAAACCTAATGAACAGAATTCACAAGTGAGACTCGACTACGAATCGTATGCCTATCCAAATGAAATACTAGTGCAAAGATACAAAAATGTAGCTTTGGAGTGAAAAAGGTAGCAGTTGGTCCTAAAGACATGAACAACCCCAAAACCCTTCATTTCTACCCAAAATCAACCCAAACTTGAAGGAACCAAACAGCCTCAAAATTTGGACAGCACTTCCCCTCAATTTCTTTATTTTTCCATCCTAAATTCAACATCAAATCTCCTCTCAATTCAACCACAATTGCAACCACAAAACATAAGCTATCAAATACACTTAATTAGGGTGACAACACACTTCAAATATAACCAAATAAGAGCTCCAAAACCAGCCACAATCAAGCCAAATTTGGAAACCCTAAGCTGAAATTTATGCACACAAGCTGGAAATTTCTTTAGGCAAGTTAAATTAGCACATAAAAACTAGATATTTCACATGTCAAAGCTAGCAAACCATGGCCAACCCTTAAGCTTAATATATGGGCAGAAAATTCCCCAATAAAATTGAAAATTTACATATCACCACCTCAAATCATGAAATTTCTCATAAAACTACAAATTTTGCAACCCTAAACCACTAATATGCAATTATTAGAAGTAGAGGAAGGTTTCTTGCCAAAGTTACCTTAGAACCTCAAGAAAGATGGTAGCTTAGTGCTTTTCCCTCCAAAATCACCCCACCAACACCTCTACTCTTCCTTAGTTAGCACTTTGTATGGTGTAATTTGCAAATTTGTTGCTTGGAACTCAAGATTGAAGCAAGAAATTGAAATACAAGATGAAGTTTCTCTCCCTTTCTCTCCCTCAATGGTTCGGCCAAGCAAGACAAGAAAATGAAGAAATTTTGGTCAAAATTGGTGTTTAGTAAAAGTAAGAAAGGTTTGTCAAAGTCTAACTTTCAATGGTGTCGCGACAAATGGCGCCTTAGGGTTTTGTTCTCATCTTCTTGTCTTCCAAAGCTAATTTATCTAGCTAACCTCTACTTATCCCCTAGCACCTTGTAAAATAATATTCCTTTATGCAAAATTTCACCTAGTTGTCAAAATTTATCGCACTTACCGTACTAACGAGTCCCATGTCAATAATGCATTTCAAACTTAACATGAACTAACTTATACCAGGAAAATGATTTAGAAACTATACTCACTTATAAAAATATCTAGAAAATTAAAGTAATAAAATAAAGTAAAGAAAATGCATGCAAGGACATAAAATAAATAATATAAAATATCAAAATTTTTCGGGTCCTCACAGATCCACATGGATCAAGTGACAAAAGTACCTTGTAAGAACTCGAAAAACAGTCTCCGGGTGTGCTCATGCTCAGGCAAGAAATAGTCATAAGCATATGTCCATTTTAGAACCCTCCTACATTCTACAATCTACACACTCATAAGAATTGATCATACCTCACATAGCAAACAAATAATCAATAAGTGGGGAAAAATGAGCTTAAAACCAAATTCACAACTCCAAGAAATGTTTATAATCCAGCCCTAGACAATTAAAAACTGCACCACAAGACTACAGTGGTTGTTTAAACAACACGAAAGTCTCATATATAATATATTTAATGACCTCTCAAATAACTAACCAAAAGCAGAAACACTCCTCGGTTATTCATTCTGTAGGTCAGGTGATAATAACTTAACAATAGGTTTCTGGATTTAAGAGACCTGGAAGAACAGTTGGAAGTGCAACTGAAGCTTACGTTTACCCCAACCCAAGCTTCCATTTAGCTCAGTTACATAAATCAATTTCTTGTTGCATACATCAAGATAAAACTAATTTACACAATTACTAAGATAATTACTAAGATAAATCCACGACAAAACTAGTTTCACACAATTGCTAGGATAAACACTAGTTTGTGAGAGCTCATGACATACTAATATTGAACTAGTTTCACCCAATTGATAAGATAAAACCAATTTCGCACAATGCCAAACCCAAGATAAAACTAGTTTCACACGATTGCTAGATAAACAATAATTTTGAGAGCTGATATCATGTTGAAACCATTAATTCCTCTAAGACTTGCCTTCTACTAACATAACAGCATTAATAATGATCTAAATTAGGTTCAAGCATTGAGAACTTTCCATACAAGTGAACCACCTACTTGGGCGTGTAGAAAATGTACTAATCTAATGTGGTCTTGTTCTCAATTGCTTCTGAATTTCAAAGTCAAAACCAAGGTAAATATCTAAATGGAAAACGAAAAAATTGTTGCTACAGATTTTCAACTTTTTTGCCTCTAAAAAAGTAAATAATAATAATAATAATAAAATCACGCTAGAAGCAAGTTTTGACAAGGCAACAGACAACACAAACAAGCAGCTTTTTTGAACTCATAAGCCCAATTCAAGTACTTAGAATTATTTGCAAACAAGCCCCATCCATAGTAGAATACCACAATTACAATTGATTTCATCAACTAGTTGCCAACTGGTGGTTGGAACTTTGCAACTTTTTTCCTAGGTGCAAAAAAAAAAAGTACAAAATTTAGTAGAGTCACAGAGATAAGTCCCCACATTTACCCCAAGTAAACAACCTTACTGGCTTGAAATTTAGTCACCAACAAATCCATTTATAATCACTAAAAGCACAAAAGTAATCGAACTAAACAGAAACAAAGATTCAAGGTATGCAATTCCATCTAGATAACATAATGGTAGTCAAGACAAGAAAGCAATACACCCAATCTCAAAAGCTTGTCCTTTATTCGTATCCTGAACTCATGGTGTTTCTCAAAATGTCATTCCCAAGCTCTTCTATCAAATTCATAATCAGAATGCCAAACTTTTGGTAGCTAAGCCCCAGCTTCGTAGCCATTTTGGGTACCTTAGCACCACTAAGGGACCAAATACATGAAAGTTTACCAGTGATATAATAGACTACATTCTAGTAACTATCTTCAGTTTGGAACCATGAATTGGACTTTGACCCATCAATTTAGAAGAAAAGTGTACATGTTCTCCAGTGGCAATCCGAAAGTCTTTTTCACCACAAACTACTAAAAGTAGGATGGTTTTCTAGCTAGCTGTGGCTCTAATACATACATAGAATTGGATATCTAAACCATCAGCTTTTTCAACAAACAAGACCAGCAAAATCTTTACTAACAGTGAAAATAAAAATAAATGAGAAGGCAGAAAAAATTCGTGTTGTCTATCAATATTGTGTTTGCCTTCAATCATAAGCATGATGGCTACCTTATATCAATCACATTTGAAAAAGAGTTAAACAAGAGAGTAAAAAGAAAATTGTACTCATATGCACAGTTTGTAGTAGTTGCTAATATTCCAGAGCATTTTGCCTTGACTACAAATAAAAGAAGAAACAATTCAAGTGACCAAATGGCGGTATTGGTAATCTTAGGAGTTTAAGTTTCGTTATGACGATGTCATACCCTTTATAAACCTGACAAATAAAATGATAGTGTCCTAGAGCATATAAAAAATGCTAAACATGTACAAAGAACTAAAAGGTTTAGAAATTTTAGTTACTTAAAAGACAAAAGGCACCATAGCTTCAAAACAAAGTATACACAACACATTTGAACATAATCTACATTTCTTGCTACCAAAATAAGCTTTTCTCATTTCATTGTCTAGATATTCCTGCCTTTAAAACATTAACATCTAACTTACACAAAGTAAAGAACAAAAAAGCATTTGGATAGACAATAGAATCATAGCATCATTTCTCATCTTCCTCCTAGTGATATTGTGCATAAAGTGTCACCTAACCATATGATTTCTCCTTTGCAAGTCTCATTCAAACTAGTTTTGGTCAAAACAGCAACTAGAGTAGCCAAGTAGATGCAAATATCCTAGAAACATATAAATAGGAAAGAAAGTATACTAAAAATACGAACACAAGGTTGAATGCATGCCAGCATTGACCAAGGAAACTAAAAACAAAACACAAGGTTGAATGCTTACAAGCATTGACCTATGAACAAGTGTAAGAACAACCCACTTCAACAATTCTGCATGAATTTGACAAACCTTATTCTTTAATGGTGTTGTGAGAACCCTGAAAAATGGATATATAAGTTAGAGCATATTTCATTTGCATTTCTTTTATTGTTCAATAACTTCTAGCATTACTTTTAATTGTTCACAATTAAGTACGTAAAAATAGGTTTACGTGAAAAATAATATAATTTTCCAAAGTTATGAAATTTCTTGGTTTTATTTGACTAAATTAATATCTTTAGGGTTGGAATAATTTTTTTTTCGCCTTAAAATAAAATGTTAGATTACTTAATTCCTTTATGCTAAAATTAATGATAATTGAATCGTTAGATTTACTATCTTAAAGTAAATTATTTAAATCCTTATGATTAATTCCAATTAGTTGCTAATGGAAAATGTTAATAAAAATTTCCGCGTTAAGATAAAAAAACCAATGAACTTTAAATAAATATACTTCTTATATACTAAACATAACTAATGTGTAAAAGTTCGAAAATTATATCCTTAATTTCCTTTGTTTTCAAATAAGTGCGTAAAAATAATTTTTATGTGCAAATTGACACCTTGGATTAAATTATCATTTCAATTGACTTTATATTACTAAATCGATAAATTTCGAGTTAGACTAACTCTATTTCTTGAGAAATAATAATTGGAAATTTTAATGACTAATTTAATCGCTAAATAATATAAGAATTACTAGGAACCTTAATATTCAAGTTTAGTCGATAATTACTCGATAAAAATGGTTTAGGTATATTAGGGTATAGTTAGGCGTTTGAATTGCACTTGGAGATAATTTTTAGAACTAAGTCGGATTTGAGAAATTAAGTTGAGATTAGGGAGCAAAGTGAAAAGACTAAAATACCCTTACCTTACCTTTCCATGCAAACCAAACGGAACCTCTGACCTCAAATCAAATCACGCAGCTATTACCAAATCTGTACGCAAACCACTCTTACACGCAAACCATTCTCATAAACAGCGGCACCACAAAATGTGACAGCCCCACCTTCCCCTAAGGCGAACCAAAGAGGTTAGCGGACTGCCTGCCCAACTCTCGCCAGGACTAACGGTGCAGTATAAAGCGATCTATCACGTTTTGAAACTTATAACGCGCGCAACCAGGCAAAAGGGCAAAATAACCCAAAATAAAAGAAACGAACTCCAGAGTCGGCCATGAATAGTAACCGACCCGTCTGAAACCCAACCAAGCATCGAAATACATATATAACATAACATTAGCCATTTACAAGCCACAACGGCAAGCCAAAACCATTCACTAAGGAAGTACACATTCGAATTGCCTATCAAAAGGAAATGAACCCGTTATACATTAGGGTTTCACTTCAAGAGCAATACAAAAGACATTTACATGCTCAATTCGGCAATTGACTATCCAATCCATTCTCAAAAGTAATTATCACCCTGTAAGGAAAACAAATAACACGGAATGAGCTAAAGCCCAGTGGTATACCACCCAATAAGCAATCAAAGTCATATAAGAATGAACTTTCATTTAAAGTGCACAAATGAGCAATGAAGCAAAACGGTAAAAGGATACGGTCGGCTCTCAAGAGCCCATTTCCACGCTTGCAATCTTGATCCAATCTCATTGACTCTCCGTCAATGTTAAAAGTACCAAACCGTAGACCACCCTTTACTTCCAATCCTTCCACCTAACATACCTCAACCGGGCCCGCACTTCATTTCAGTAGTTTTTGGTAATACTCGAGTTTACCGGAACCAAGGGTCTCATTACCACAAGGTTCCCCAGTACAGTCCCCGTGGCAATTCAATCTTCACGACCAAGCTCTCGCCGGCTCGATCCAATTGACTACCAAACGGGGTTGAGCTCAGTAATACAGTAAGGCCGTTGGACATCGTCCAAACGACACCAATTCAGTTTCCATGAAATGGAATTCACCAACCAATATATCAAGTTCTGTAATGCAATAAAACGGTAACCAATCAGTGACAATATCAAAAGAGGTGAGGGCGGTCAAGTACACCCTCACCTTAATCAATTTCAATATCCAAGTAAGCCATCAAGGCATCACATAACATTTAACAAAGCCACATAGTAACAATTTAGTGAGTGGTATACTCACCAAGTGAGAAAGTGGTGTTTCATACACCGTGGTCACCAAGACGTCGTGAGCTACCGTCACGCCCTAGAATCACGCAACAAATGCAATGAGACTCGATAACGAGTCATATAGCAATGCTAAACACAACCCCAATAGGGTTTCATATGCATAAATGTGCATAATAGCAAACCAGAAATTAGAAAATGGCCTTAGTCTTGGCCCCCAAATAGAAAACTGTTTTACACTTATTATGCGGTAATGGCGTCAATTTCACTACGATTATCGGATGGGGGTGTAAGACCCACCATTTCGAAGCTATGAAATAGGGCTACAACAATGTAGAAGGTCACTCAATCCAGTTCCTAGCTTAGCTAGGTCGAAAATGCCAAATACTATACCAGAATTACCAAAACAGGTTTGCAAATCACACAAAACTGTAATTACTATAACTTAGTCTATACAAGTCCAAATGCCGAAATTACAAAGGCATATGTTAGCTAAGACATCCTGCTACATTTCATCAGAAGACACCAACTTCAAAATCCAAACCAAAACCAGTCAAAATGGCCAATTACTATCGCAGTTTTCGCTTTCTGTCCAAAGCAGAACAGCTACAGTAATTTCGTCATAACTCATTCTACATTAATCCAAATGACCTGAAATTTTGTAGGCATCTCAATCACATCAATACCTACAACTTTCATGTTTTGAGAAAAGTCAAATTCGGCCTCTAACCCTATGATCCAAAACCGGACAGAATTGGGGATTTAAGAACCCTAGCTTTTCAATTTTCACACCAAATCCAAAATTGGTTGCATTTATCCACATTTCACATCCACTAGAGCCATTATAGTCCATTGCCAATCATCACAAACAACCACACCATCATAATCCAATTAAACCAGAAAAATCATCATCAAATGGAAAACTTCACCAAATCAATTCAAACCAAGATAAAAACCAGAAATTTCAGCACCCTTATCACTAATAAGCACAACATAAGCATCATTAGGTGTAGTAGGATGTTTCAAGCTTCACTTACCAAAAACCAAGAGAGAGGAAGATGTTGTGCACCTTAGTCCTTCAAACAAAGTTCACCAAACAACTTACTAGCACTAGAAGGAAGAATTTTATGGAGTGAAAACTAAGTTAAGCAAGTGGTTTAGTTCATTTGAGCTAGAAGTTTGCTAGAATGTTGAAGAGTTTTGTCTTTCTTCTTGCTTAGAGAGGGCCGGCCATAAGGAGGATAAAAATGGTGAATTTTGTGCAATTTTTGGATATTTAACCTTTGATCAAAAAAGTCAAAATTGTGAATAGTAATTCTTAAAAGGCATCCAATAAGAAGGTGACACTTGTCACCTTCATAAATGCATTCTTATCTTTCTTTTCTCTCTCACATCAATCACTTCACACACACTACTTATCTCTTAACACCCGATAAATTTTAAACAGTATCCGAAACTTAACCTTATCGGCCGAATTTTTCCGAACTTTTCGCACTAGTGGGTCCCACGTCCACTATTTACTCTTAATTTTCTAAAATTTCTCCAATGCTAGAAAAATCATCTTAAAACTATAATTGCTCATAAAATCCACTAAGAAAATATTTCTAAGCCAGAAAATGCAGAAAACATGCAATTAAGGGGAAATAAACCCTAGGAAAATAATTAGGGTTTTACGGGTTCTCACACAAAACCATCCAATCTATCTCACGGCTTAAGACCACAAATTCAATTTCCTTCTCTGCACAAAACCAAACCGCAAATCATTTCTTCCTTTCTAAATACCAAGACACCGCCCACCATCTCATTTCCTTCTCTGCACACTCCACCGAAACCACTGCAATTTCTCTCCTCAACCACACCATACCTCTTCCTCTGCATTCGATCAAGAGCATCCGAGAGAGAGAACCACCTAGTGAGCTGCATCCGTGAGCTTGGGAGAAGGAACGTGAGCTGCCAGAAAATTTTTTTTTTCTGGTCCTGCCGTGAGTTGGAGTGAAGCCAGGGAGGAGATTTGCAGGAAGCTTCACCATTTTTCACCTTCATCTCCACCAACTCCAACCAACCGAACACAAATCCACCAGCTACACTCAATTCCAGCCGCAACTTAGGACACAGGAACCACCGACTGCATTTGGCCGAGAGCTAGGGAAGAAATTTCTGGAAAATTTTCGTGTGAAGGATTAGCTGCTATCTGAGGTAATTTCTGGTCTAATTGGTTGTTTATTAGTTGAGCAAGCTACATCTGAGCTTGCATGTTCAGATTATGCAGTCGGATGTTGAAATCCAACCATTAGAAAAAATTTCTGTTTTGTTAAAATGTTGCTACCGAGACTTTGAGGAGATATTGCAGCTCCATTTGTGTTTTTCTGTGGCATCTGAACACCTAAGTGCCTTTAGCTGAATGAAGACTTGAAGATTTAGACCATGCATGTTGAATTGGGCATTTGGATGAAGTGTTAAAGCAGAGAAAATTTCTGGTTCGGTTAAGAAAATTTCTGCCGAGGAGCTGGCTTGAATTTGTAGTCTTATTTCTGATTTCCTGCGACAATCTGAGGTTGTTTAAGTGTTTAGCTAGTCAAAAACAAGAAGCTTAAAGTTATCTAGTGACATGCATGTGATGTTAGGCAATCGGATGAGGTTTTTTTTTTTTTAGAAAAATAATTCTGTTATGTGCTAGTATAGAAACTGCCGAGAGCTTAGCTTGAATTTTACAGCCTGATTTGGTTTAATGTTGTTGTTTAAGCTTATAACCATAATTAGATAGTTAATTACAAGTTAATTAGGCTCTGCATGCAGCTAATTAGTTAGTTTAAACCAGAAAATAAAATAATAATGCAATCTGTTGCATGCATGTTCACCGAAGCTAGCTGAACAGAATTTCTGGAAATTTTGGGATTTGCAGCTGATGTTTAAGTTAAATTTTGAATTGGAATTATTAATTAGCTAGATGAGTTTTTGCATGACTAATTTGGATGTCTAAAACCAGGTTTTAGCCGATGAAAAGTTGGATTTATAAACACATAGGTGCTGGAAAAATTCTGGATAGCCGAGAGGTTGGATCAGAAATTTTCAGTTTGTTTTTTTTTTGGATTTTAACCTATTTCTGGATTTTTCCTTGGAATATAATGGTTGAGAAATACAGAGGAGTTGTAAGTCTTAAGTTGTGTAAGTTGGTTAGCAATGAAATATTTGATAAATTGAAGATGGAACCAGAAAATGTTAGGTTATACATGTTGGAAATTCTGGTTTGATAGCCAAAGGGTGAGTTGGAACCTTAACTTGATTTTTAAATTGTTCCTTGAATCTTGATGGATGGAAATGCCTGGAAAATGTTGTTTGGAAGTTCTATAAGAAGTGTATGGATGGTTTGAATAAAAACATTTTAGTGTTAAAAGAGAAAAAGGAGTTTTCACAAGTGAAGAATTGAAATTTCAGATTTTCGGATGTCCCTGACCAGTCTCAATAAAATGTTTATATCTTGGTGTAGGAAACTCCGTTTAAGGCGCCGTCAGTGGCATTTGAAACTAGAATCATAGGCCTTTGTCCTGTAGAAATTTCGTATTTTTCCTCCATGTGTACTGCTGTTTGTAAATCCTTGAAGTAGACTGTTTTGGTAGGAATGTCCTGTTTCTTTGTGAAATTGAAATTGGGTTTTGGATTGAGATTTTAGCTTACTTGTGGTTTAAATTCTTGATTAAATTGTGGTTGGAAGTAATTGATGTTGTCAAGGGCTAATGATTGATGAAGCCCTTGGCCATTTGAATGATTTTATAAGTACTACAGGGTGATGAAAGTTAATTACTGGAATGTCTTGGAGGCTTTACTTTCATTTTTATTTGCTTATGATGGGCTTGCTGAAACCAAGTGCTAATGATTGATGAAGCCTTGGTTGATCATTTTATTTTATTCAGAAATGCACTTGTTGAAATCTAGGGCTAATGATTGACGAAGCCCTAGTAATTTGCTATGTGATTTTTGCCATATTTTGATCCATATTATGATTTCGAAACGGAATCGGAGCTGTGGAAGTTGTATCGACCTTGCGAACTCGAGTAGCTGTGATCAAATTAATCAAAAATATTTTTCCAGCTAGTATTATATTATAAAACTCTATATCTAGTGCTTTGCATAAAACTTTCCAACCCGATAATTTCCTTTAGCTCAAACTAGCCTTGATAGCTTTAGTAAATAAGTTCTATAGCTTTTGAAAACCCTAAGTCTTATTTTTATTCCTTTTCTTTCCATTAAATATTTCTCTTGGCTAGTTGACTATAGGAAAAGTTCCAAAATACGAGTTTTACTAATTTTAGTGAAAAGCTTGGAAAACTTGCTCGGCAAGAAACCCTACTTTAGGAAAAATAGTTTTTAAGGATAATTTTTGCAAAAGCCGTAACTTTAGAGAAATGTTCAAAGTAACTTTCTAACATTGATATTGAGAGGTTGTCGACTTATTTCAAGAAAACAATACTAGTTATATTTTTTTTAGAAAAATACCTCAAGGAAAACTATAAGAAATATCTCTTCTACTTTTGTCAAGTTTTAACCTAGGGAACTCTTGATTTTTCTAAGGGAAAGTGAACTAGTAGTATATTAAATATACCGCAATGTCTATAAGCTTAAAATCTGAGTAGAAACTTATAGTTTCAAATTTTGATTTTAGGGTTTTTCGAGGACGCGGAATTCGATCCCCAACTTGATATCTGAACTCCACTCTTGGTGAGTGTCCCTGCTTGTTTTATGCCTATGTGGTTAAGTGCTTTATCAACTCGCTATGTGATAATTGTCAAAATGAAATAATTGGTTTCTGATCCATCGAAGTGAGCAGTGTGTACTTTATCGCACTAGCCGTTCGAGTGGTGACGTGTGTAAAACATTTTCTAATAAATCCATGAATCTAAATGTAGTTGCGTCGTTGGGTGAATCCCTCGACTTTTGTATCCAACTACCATGAATCTAAATGTAGTTACGTCATTGGTGAATCCCTCGACGCATGAATCTGATTGCAATCACGTCATTGGGTGAATCTCTCGACGCATGAATCTGATTGCAATCACGTTTTTGGTGAATTCCTTGACGCATGAATCTAACTACCATAACGTCGTTGGGTGAATCTCTTGACTAATTTTATACGGGTATATCTCGAGTATACTGCGTCGGTAGGCGAAGTTCGGGCCCGAAGCAGAGGTATGAACGGTGACGGGTTAGGATTAAAATAAGTGGATCTACATGGATTATAAGTAGTGAGAGTTGACGGAGGGTCAACTACGATAATTGGTGATCAAGCGAGGAAAATGGCTCCTGAGAGCCCACGTATCCTACCTTGTGCTGTTATACGCTTTCCTAACTGGTTAAATTTGTGCAGTTATTAATCGCTGTTTGAAATTATGTGATTGCATGTTTTGGGGCACCACTGAGCTTTAGCTCACCCCACGTTTATTGTTTTCCTTAACAGGTTCTGGAAACTGAAAGCTGGATGCATACTTATGTTTTTCTTTTGGACTGTACTGGAATACTATAACTTATTCTGTGGGCTGTAATGTGTTATTTGGGATAATGTATTTTCCTTTTTGGATTGCCACTTGAAGCTGGAAAATGTGTAAAACCTAATTCAATTACTTGGCTTGTAAGTTTGTATTATGGATTTATGTAGTTATCTATCTGGTTTGGTACGACTTTATACTTCGGTACGTAGCACGTAGGTCGTTTAAGGGCCTCGACTGGCGATTTTATCATTGCTATCTCTGAAGTTCATGTGGCTTTAGGTATGATTCTATTCGGGAAGATTGTTTTGTAATAGATTAGTTTATTCTTCGAAAGGTTTCGGGTTAGATTGCTCGCGTGAGTCCTGGCGAGAGCTAGGCAGACGGCCCGCCAACCCTTTGGTTCGCCTCAGGGGGAAGTGGGGTCGCCACAGGTGGTATCAAAGCCTAGGTTAGAAAAGTTATTTAAAGGACATATTAGGTGTGCTAGAAACCCTAATCCTCTCTAGGAATAAGTTTGGAGATCACTAGAAATACCTTAAGTAATATACGAACAGGTTAGTTAGTTAAGTTCTAATCTTTAAGTGTTGATTATTTTGCAGGTATGGAGAATGGTAATGGGCATGCTAATGGTAGTAGCGAGGCTGATGGACACGTAGAGCCGCTAAGATCCATTTCCTATAGACCTCGAGGAGGAGGAGACCGAGTTCGATACTCCCCAGCTGATAGGCACCCTAGGTGCCAATGTAGGGCCACGTACGCGTATCCCAACGCGTTGGTATTATCTCTTGATGATGAGCGCCGCCACTTGTGGAACGCTAACCACACCTTGACCCAGGATGTGGAGGAGCTGAGTATCATGGTGGATACCCAGTTCGACCGCATAGCCGATTTGGAGATTAGGCTAACTGCTGAGCATAATATGCTGGAGGTTGCTCGATTGGAGATAGAGCGACAGAGGTCTAGAGTGACCCGACTTGCTGAGGGGATCAGAGATAGGAGTGCTGGCATCAGGGCTGATGCTTCTATGCTTATGGATGAGGCCACTAGTTACCTTTAGGAGGATGAACAGGCAGGCGCCGAGAAGGATCCGGAGGAGGATCCGGCTGAGGACATTGCTCCTGATAGCCTTGCTGAGGGTTAGGTTAGGATTGACTTGATAGTATTAGATAGGTAGGATCAGAACAGGAACATTAGTCAAGTCATCAAATTTTGTCTAGGTGAATGACTTGCTTCCGAGGCACCATATCCCTACTTTTGTTTAAGGGATTATTTGTATGTATTTTTGTTAACTTATGTGCCTTACTTTCGGAAATGTTCCAACTTGCTAATTGTATGACTGTTCCACGGAAATATAAGTTAAGTGTTTCGTTTTCTTTTCCTCTAATTTTCATGATGTTTTTTTTTAATCACATAACGAATCATAAAAATTAATTATAAATAAAATTTTGCCTAATTATCTTACCCTTCAGTAATAGGCATAATTAGGCAATGGATCGCCAAATGGTAGGAAGGAGCCGTGGGAGACCCACTAGACAACACCCGGAAGCGGATGGTGATAGGGAACCCGAGGTCAATCAAGACCAAGGGCAAGAGGGAGTGGCCGGAGATCAAGTGGCCACCGCAATTAACCGTATCACTGATGTCTTGGAGCGCTTGACTGAACATCAAGCCTCTGGGCCAGTGCATCGTCAAGGAGGCCCAGCCGATTCTGAGGATCGGGCACTGGAGAGGTTTCTGAAGTTTGGACCTCCTAAATTCTACGGAGGACCCGAACCTGATATAGCTGAGGGATGGTGGGAGAGAATCTCCGACATCTTCGCAGCTTTAAACTACACGGAAGAGCGGCAGGTGACTTTTGCCGCATTCCAGTTCGAGGGAGCTGCTCGCTCCTGGTGGAATCTGATTAGGACTAGCTGGGACAGGAATCATACTCCAAGGACTTGGGCGAACTTCACAAGGGAGTTCAATGCCAAATTTCTTCCACCACTTATCCAAGAAAAGAGGGAGGATGACTTCATAAAATGTAAGCAAGGGGCGATGAGTGTCGCCGAATATGAAGTCCAGTTCACAAAACTATCCCGTTTTGCTCCTGAATTGGTGACCATGGAGCAAAGGCGAGTCAGAAGGTTTGTGCAAGGTCTGAATGTAGAAATACAGGAAGGTTTAGCTGCTGTAAGGATTGATACCTTTGCAGATGCTGTCGAGAAAGCCCAGAGAGTTGAAGTAGCTCGGGCTCAAGTAAAATCTTTTCAGGCTAAGAAGAGATTTGTTCCTAGCAGTAGTCGGGAGCCGACGTATGGAAATGCTCCACCGGCTAAAATGGGCCGAGGAACCATTGGAGTGAATAATCCTGGAGCACCACGAGGTGCCCAAGCAAGAGGAAACGGGGCCAGGAATGCTGGGGGACGGAATAATGGAACTCGAGTGGGACCGATTGGAAGGGGACAACCCAGGAATACCTCACAAGGAGGCCGAGCAATAGTTTCCCAAGTGAGTTGTACATTTTGTAAGAAACCTGGCCATACTATAGATGGTTGCTGGAAGAAGCAAGGGAAGTTCTTGAGATGTGGAAGTAGCGAGCACCAAATTGCTGGATGTCCAAAAATGCAGGAAGGGGGTAATCCAAATGCTAAACCAAACACTTCTGGAGGGAGCCGACCAACAGTTCCTGCCAGGGTGTATGCTATAGATGACCAACTTGCACCTGATTCCTCGGAAGTCGTGGAAGGTACTCTCCCCATTTTTCATCGATTAGCTAAAGTGTTAATTGACCCTGGTGCAACTCATTCATTCGTAAATCCATCATTTATGTCTGGAATAGATGTGAGACCTGTTAAATTACCCTTCGATCTTGAAGTTAGGACACCAATGGGGGATAAGAGGATAATTGCTAGCTTAGCCTATAAGAATTGTGAATTCTGGATTGGAGAGCGTAAAATGCTTGTGGATCTAATCAGTCTGGATATAAAAGGGTACGATGTTATCATAGGAATGGATTTCCTAGGCCAGTATCATGCTAAGCTGGATTGCCTAGCGAAAGTGGTAGAATTCTATATACCTGGAGAAGCAACTCTGAGGTTAGATGTTAAGGGTAGGTTAGCATCATCTGCTATGATCTCAGGGATACGGGCGAGGAAAATGTTATCAAAAGGAGCTCAAGGTTTCTTAGCCTTTTTGATTAATGCTCCCAGTGATCAAGTGAAGTTGGAAGATGTACCAGTGGTACGGGAATTTCCGGATGTTTTTCCGGAAGAGCTAAGGACTCTACCGCCTGATAGAGAAGTGGAATTTAAGATTGACTTGGTGCCTGGAACGGCTCCAATTTCTAAAACTCCGTACCGGATGGCTCCTGCCGAGCTAAAGGAGTTGAAAATTCAATTGCAAGATCTCTTGGAGAAAGGTTTTGTAAAGGAGAGTGATTCACCATGGGGAGCACCCGTTCTATTTGTTAAGAAAAAGGACAGAAGCTTGAGGTTATGTATTGATTACCGAGGGTTGAATGAGGTTACAATTAAGAATAAATACCCTCTACCGTTGATAGATAGTTTGTTTGATCAACTGCAAGGATCAGTAGTTTTCTCTAAGCTGGATTTGAGGCAAGGGTATTATCAGTTAAAGATTAAGAAGGAGGATATACCCAAGACTGCTTTTAGTTCGAGATATGGACATTTTGAGTTCGCAGTCATGCCTTTTGGTTTAACTAATGCACCAGCAGCATTCATGGATTTAACGCAGAGAATCTTTAAGAAGTATCCGGATCAGTTTGTGGTGGTTTTCATTGATGATATCTTGATATACTCTAAGACTCGAGAGGAACATGTTAAACACTTGGAGATAGTCTTGCAAATATTAAGGGAGCAGAAGCTGTTTGCCAAATTCAGCAAGTGTGAGTTTTGGCTTGATGAAATATCTTTTCTAGGGCATAAAATTTCCAAGGAGGGAATTGTCGTGGATCCGGCAAAAGTTGAGGCCGTTATGAATTGGAAGCAACCAGAAAGCCCAACTGAAATTAGAAGTTTCTTGGGATTAGCAGGGTACTATAGGCGATTTATCAAGGATTTTTCGAAAATTGCTGGACCCATGACCGAGCTAACCAAGAAAGGCAATAGATTCATTTGGACTCCGAAGTGCGAGTCAAGTTTTCAGGAATTAAAGAAGCGTTTAACATCCGCTCCTGTTTTGGTATTACCTGATGGAGGTGAAGGTTATGCCGTGTACTCCGATGCTTCCGGAGAAGGTCTAGGATGTGTTTTAATGCAAAATGGTAAAGTGATTGCCTATGCTTCCAGGAGACTGAAGCCTCACGAACAAAACTACCCAACTCATGATCTAGAGTTAGCAGCAGTGATATTCGCCTTAAAGAAATGGAGGCACTACTTGTATGGCGTGACTTTTGAGGTTTATACGGACCATAAGAGTCTTAAGTATTTGTTCTCCCAGAAGGAATTGAATTTGAGACAAAGGCGATGGGTAGAATTTCTGGAAGATTATGACTGTTCAATTAACTACCACCCGGGAAAAGCTAATGTGGTAGCTGACGCTCTAAGTAGAAAGGCCCAAGTAGCAGGGTTAATGGTTAAGGAGTGGGACATGTTAGAAGAAATTAGTAGTTGGAACCCTCGTTTGGAGAAACTGAAGATATTACTTGGGAACTTATCTTTAAAATCGTCATTACTAGAGCGTATTAAGGAGGCCCAGAAAACAGACCCTATGATTCAGAAGAATTTGGAGAAAGTGCAAAAAGGGGAAACCCTAGATTTTAAATTGGGGTCTGAAGGGGTATTGAGGTTCCGAGATCGTATTGTGATTCCGGTAGATGAAGAGATAAGAAAAGAAATTTTGGAAGAATCACATCGATCAAAGTATACTATACATCCAGGTGTGACCAACATGTATCATGATGTGAAGGGATTGTACTGGTGGGAAGGTTTGAAAAAGGATGTAGCAGAGTTTGTTCAGAGATGCTTGATCTGCCAACAAGTAAAAGCTGAGCATCAGAAGCCCTCTGGTTTATTGCAACCGTTAGAAATCCCTGAATGGAAATGGGAACATATCACAATGGATTTTGTAGCGGGACTGCCTAGAAGCCAAAAAGGATTTGATGCAATTTGGGTAATAGTTGACCGACTCACTAAGTCTGCACATTTCCTACCCGTAAGCATGAGCTTTTCTTTGGAAAAACTGGTCAAGTTGTACACAGAAGAGATCCTAAGATTACATGGTATTCCTGTAAGTATCGTGTCTGATCGAGACCCAAGGTTTGTTTCACGTTTTTGGTAGAAATTTCAAGAGTCTTTGGGGACCAAGTTGAAATTTAGTACTGCGTACCATCCCCAAACCGACGGGCAGTAGGAAAGAACAATTCAAACTTTGGAGGATCTGCTGAGGTTGTGTATATTGGATTTTGGAGGTAAATGGAGTAATTATATGACCTTAGTAGAATTTACGTATAACAACAGTTATCAAGCCTCAATTCAAATGGCACCTTATGAAACTTTGTATGGGAGAAGGTGTCGATCTCCGATTCATTGGGATGAAATAGGAGAGAAGAAGATTTTAGATCCAACAGCGATACCTTGGATAGAAGAAGCCCAGGAGAAGGTGAAACTAATTAGAGAAAGGCTTCAAACTGCTCAGAGCAGACAAAAGAGCTACGCCGACACAAGGAGGAAAGATTTGGAATTTGAAGTAGGAGACAAAGTCTTCCTAAGAATTAAACCCTTGAAGGGCGGAGTAGTGCCTAAGAAAGGTAAGAAGCTAAAGCCAAGGTATATCGGACCTTTTGAAATTTTGAAGCGAGTTGGGAATGTAGCATATCAGCTGAAGTTACCCGCAAGCATGGCTAAGATTCACGATGTATTTCACGTTTCCATGCTTAAGAAATATTATTCCGATCCAAGTCATGTGCTGCCCTTGGAAAAAATTGAAGTGGATGAAACGTTAACGTATGAAGAAGGACCAGTCAAGATTTTGGAAAGAGAAGTAAAGGAACTGAGAAATAAGAAGATTCCTCTGGTGAAGGTTTTATGGAGAAATCATGGACTGGAGGAAGCAACTTGGGAATTAGAAGAGGAAATGCAGAAAAGTACCCTGATTTATTTCCTTAGAAAGTGTGAATTTTGAGGGCAAAATTCTTGTAAGGAGGGGAGGATGTGAGAACCCTGAAAAATGGATATATAAGTTAGAGCATATTTCATTTGCATTTCTTTTATTGTTCAAAAACTTCTAGCATTACTTTTAATTGTTCACAATTAAGTACGTAAAAATAGGTTTACGTGAAAAATAATATAATTTTCCAAAGTTATGAAATTTCTTGGTTTTATTTGACTAAATTAATATCTTTAGGGTTGGAATAATTTTTTTTTTCGCCTTAAAATAAAATGTTAGATTACTTAATTCCTTTATGCTAAAATTAATGATAATTGAATCGTTAGATTTACTATCTTAAAATAAATTATTTAAATCCTTATGATTAATTCCAATTAGTTGCTAATGGAAAATGTTAATAAAAATTTCCGCGTTAAGATAAAAAAACCAATGAACTTTAAATAAATATACTTCTTATATACTAAACATAACTAATGTGTAAAAGTTAGAAAATTATATCCTTATTTTCCTTTGTTTTCAAATAAGTGCGTAAAAATAATTTTTATGTGCAAATTGACACCTTGGATTAAATTATCATTTCAATTGACTTTATATTACTAAATCGATAAATTTCGAGTTAGACTAACTCTATTTCTTGAGAAATAATAATTGGAAATTTTAATGACTAATTTAATCGCTAAATAATATAAGAATTACTAGGAACCTTAATATTCAAGTTTAATCGATAATTACTCGATAAAAATGGTTTAGGTATATTAGGGTATAGTTAGGCGTTTGAATTGCACTTGGAGATAATTTTCAGAACTAAGTCGGATTTGAGAAATTAAGTTGAGATTAGGGAGTAAAGTGAAAAGACTAAAATACCCTTACCTTACCTTTCCATGCAAACCAAACGGAACCTCTGATCTCAAATCAAATCACGCAGCTATTACCAAATCTGTACGCAAACCACTCTTACACGCAAACCATTCTCATAAACAGCGGCACCACAAAACCATCCAATCTATCTCACGGCTTAAGACCACAAATTCAATTTCCTTCTCTGCACAAAACCAAACCGCAAATCATTTCTTCCTTTTTAAATACCAAGACACTGCCCACCATCTCATTTCCTTCTCTGCACACTCCACCGAAACCACTGCAATTTCTCTCCTCAACCACACCATACCTCTTCCTCTGCATTCGATAAAGAGCATCCGAGAGAGAGAACCACCTAGTGAGCTGCATCCGTGAGCTTGGGAGAAGGAACGTGAGCTGCCAGAAAATTTTTTTTTTCTGGTCCTGCCGTGAGTTGGATGAGCTACACAGCCCAGTGAGATTCCAAGACACTCTAACAGTTCAAATAAATCAAGTAGATTGGGCATATTATATGCATGGTTCAAGGTTACACAATGGCATGTTATCATGAGGTGATAATCATTGTACGGGTAATTTGAGACATTATCATGGTATGAGACATTTATCATGAGACAGTTATTATGGTTCAAGACATTGGCATGTATAGTTCACGAGTGATTGGAGCTTATTACAGGCATAGCTCAGGATTTCATATTGGCATTTTAGCATGAAACAATTATCATGATACCAGGTAAACATATACTGTAGGATACGGTGTTCCAGTGGAACTCTGTCGGTCATCTGCACCTTATGACTTCCGATCCCCACGGTACGGTCTGGCCATCGCCTTATCCCTCCAGTGGTAATACTCGAGTATACCGAAACGGTGGCCCAGGGTTCCAACCTACCCGACCGAGCCCAGTCCTGGCTCGAGTAGGTCAGTAACCAAGGGCAGGGCCCAAGTTCAGCTTAGAGCTTACAACATGCACAGGTAACCAAGTAATTCAACAAAAGGTAAAATTCATCATTTGAGTAGGTCGAGTGAGGTAAAGTACACACTCGCCTAATAATGATGGACAGTTTCATATAACATGTGATTCATGATAATCAAGTAATCAAGTAGATACTTAGCACGTAAGCACGTAAGCACGTAAGCAATACAAGTTGATTTCATGGGAGCATGTAATTCACGGATATCGAATAGTCATGTAGATTGGAAATCTTGTGAGCAAATAGTCAAGTAATCAGGTAGTCATGTGGTTGGTAAACGGTTCACGGTTAACGGTTGACGGTTAACGGTTAACGGTTAAGTAGTGACGGTTAATTGACAGCCATTTGTCATATGAATAGGCCATCATTGGCCGTTATCCCATTTTTACCATTTGAGAGTCGAGGAGATTCACTCCAACGACGTATGCAACCATAGCATACCAAATCATATTATTCGAGCATTTCCAAGCAATGAGTTATTCATCTCAAAAGAGAACGAGTGCGATAAAGTACACACTCGACTCCATTTCTCAAAATCAAGTAGGCTAAGTAAACAATCTAGCAAGTTAAGCATGTATCGAGTTCATATGGTCATTTGATATGGTTAATCATTTAACCAATTCATGTAGATATACAATGCAAGTATGCATTCCTTAAATAGGCATGAGTATGGTAAATACTTAACACATAACACTTAACACAAAACACTTAACACTTAATAATCATGAAATAAGCGTGTCCTAGACTTATTCAATTACGTATTCCTATATGGAACACTCACCTAGTCAAAACAAGCGAGTAGTTTTCAAACAAGCGTTTAGGTGTCCGCTCCGAGTTCCTCTTGGAGATTTCCTCGAGTGCCTGAGTAAACAATAATCAAGTACCACTCAATATCACTACGAATCTCTAATTATCGAGGAAGATTGTACGCTACTGCAATCTAAGGAAATCTTATGAAAATGAACCTCAATTACTCGTAAATCGAGGTTCAAGAGTAAAGTTTTAAAGTCTAAAGAGAGAGACTAACATTTTCCATGAAATCGAGTTCAAAATGTTCAATCTGTATCGAGAAAAGAAGGCAAGTTTCCAAAATCTCATTTTCTAAGAAATTGACAAATTTCAGCTTTGGGTGTCAACTTAGAAAAATCGTATCTTGCACTATGTAGGTCCACAATTAGAAAGCTTGATACCGTTGGAAACTTCTTCAAAAGCACTAAAAGTTCCTAGAAGATACTTTTCCATGATTCAAAACAGATGATATTCAAAAATTGACTCAAAGTTGCTGCTTGGGACCATTATGACAGTTTCGGGGTTGGTTTTTTACCAACTTTGAAAATCCAGCAAAATTCACACAATACGAACTAGCCTCCGAAATTTAGAACTCAATTAGAGCTACAATCAAAGTTTAAAACAAAACAAATGGAACAAGAATCAAAGTTTTGAGCGCCAAGATATAGCAGCTCAAAGTTGCTGAAAAAGTTAAGACTATTAGGCTATTTTCCAGGTTTGAAAATTAGATTCGAAGTATCATTTGGTCATCGAATTGGAAGTGGAAATACATCAAACTCGGTACACTAAATCTTCCATGTGTGAACAACATTTATACCAAGTTTCATACATAAACTCTCATGGTAAGGCAGTCATTAAAACAACCAAAGTTTATGAAGAGTTTCAAGGCTAAACTACCTTCTCACTTTTCTTTTGTTTACAAACTTTTTGTACCATGAAATCAGTTCCAAATCTCTCCATTATTGAAGCCAAGAGTTCATAAACGTCCACTGAGTAATTTAAAGACCATTGACATCCAAATTTTTTTGAAATAAAACTCTCCAAATCAGATTTGACCGTTTGGCTAAGAGAAAACGAAAAGTTTTCCAGATTCGATGAGCGAATTTTGTGACATCATTTGCATATCAAAATGGTCTTAGAATATTACCAAATTTTGCACAATTAAACCTCCATATGAGGATTACTCTTCTATCAAATTTCATTTGAAAATTCACACGGGAAGGTAGTTAACTAAACTATCAAAGTTTAAGAAATTTCCCCAAGGTAAAACTGTCTTTTAGCTCTTCTTTCCTTTTTAAATATTTTGTCCAAATCAACCAACCCAAATCTGGTTTATTTGTAAAACAAAGTCCAAGAAACATCTAATATAAAGTTTGGCAGATGTTGGACATCAAAGTTTCCAAAACAACAAGTCCCAAATCAAGCTAGGCCATTTAACTAGTCAAAAGAGGATTTTTACTCACTGCATCAGTTTCGAAATATGGCCACAACTCACTCAATTCAACTTGGAATTAAGCGTGGTTGATGGCGTTGGAAAGCTCTCTCATAAAGCTGAAGTTTCTCAGAAGAAACCATTTACAAATTCTATCCACAAACAGCTCGTTTTTGAGCATCAAGAAGCAATTTCTGTCCTGTCTCCTGGAGAGCAACGAAACAGGGCAGTGATTTTCAAACGAATGGTGTGGCTCACTCAAGTGGAACCAGAACGTGAATTTGGTACCAATGGAAAGCTGGGAATGTCTAGTTTCCAGTGCCTCAAACGGCACTTAATTTCGACATCGGAGGAAAGAGTTATGGCCGATACAAAATGACTGCCTGGGCAATACGGGATTCATTTTCCAGTTTTGCTAACTTGGGAAATCAACTCATTTGGCCAACCAAATCATGTTATTTTTCAATGAAATTTTGTACACACTCACACTAACATGTAAACAATATAATCAAGTCATTAGAGCTTCAAAAGTTTGCACAAAAATGGTCGGACAAGGCAGGGGTAAAACGGTCACTTTTGCTTCTTGCACCCAACGAAGTTTCTATCAATTACACACCATTAATCCATCATTTTAACCACTAAACCAACAATATATCCACCATCAATCATCAAATCAGCAACAACCCAAGAGTGGGAGTTCATAGAGCCCACTTTCACATTTTATACCATAAACAAGACTACCCACATGATTATATAACCTTATGTGTGCAATATATCTTACAAAAACTAAGATCTATGGGTTGGATGATTTGCTTCCTTCTTGGATGACTAGATCAGAAATTTTGGTCACTCTTTGCTCCAGAAAACCGTGGCTTTTCAGCTCCCTTTTGCAGCTCAAAATACTCCTCAAGTGTTATACTAAGTGTGGGTGAAATTTGAAGTGAATTAGAAAAGATTTGGTGAAGATTTGATGGAGGAATTTGAAGAACTCTTGAGCTGTTTTTCTTTCTTGTTGTTCGGCCAGATGAGGGAGCAAGAGAGAGAGTGTGATCAGATTTCTAAGCTTCCAAGAGAAGACATTAACTTGTGGCCTCAAATCACCCATTAGTCAACTCACATTAGGGTGCGTTTGGCGCGATTAGGGCTCGATTTTCTCGCGCGTTTGTTTCACTAGTGCACTAAAGTTCTAATGTACTTATATTCATATAACTATTATTCACTCTTAAATTGTCCCAAAATAAGAGTCTAAAGTTCCTAAATTAAATCGCGCGCGTAAAAACGCGTACTTCCAATTTATGCGCGATAAGACGAAACTTCCGAGAAATTCTTATAACGATAGTACTAATAACTATCACTTGAGTATTTAAACATTAAAATGCCTAATTTAGGTCCATTGTACATGTCTCCAATATTTCAAACCTATTGTACCCTCAATCAATCAAGATTTCCAAAGACGTGTTCACTATTTTCACTAAACGAGCTTCCGGAAATTAATTTTTGAAACAAGTCATTTTAAAAATATAATGAAACTATATTTTCATGTAATTAGGTCTCAAGAGCTTAGAAAATAATATTCGGAGCAAAAGGCCAAATAAATAATTAAATAAGCTAGAAATAGGAGATTAAGTAAGTAAATTTTGCGAGTCCTCACAATTGCGCGGGCCCTGATCCATGCACACATCAGTCCCCTCCTCTTGAGAAGGATTTGCCCTCAAATCTGGATCCACCCCATCAAGAAATGGGCTCAGGTCCGCGACATTGAAGGTCGTGCTAACGTTGTATTCCCCAAGGAACTCCAATTTGTAAGCGTTGTCATTAACCCGTTGGAGCACGCGAAAGGGTCCATCTCCTCTTGGGGATAACTTGCTTTGTCGCTGCTTGGGGAATCTCTCTTTGCGCAAGTGTAGCCAAACCCAATCACCAGGCTCGAAAATCATCTTGCGACGGTGCTTGTTAGCCTGCTGGGTGTATTGTTGTGTACGCCTCTCAATGTTTGCTCGAGCGGCTTCATGTAACCTGCGCACAAAATTGGCCTTCTTTTTCCCATCTAAGCTTGTGTGCTCAGAGGAAGGTAAGGGAACTAAATCAAGAGGGGTCAGCGGGTTAAAGCCATAAACAATCTCAAATGGTGAGTAGTGTGTAGCACTGTGAACAGCTCGATTGTAGGCGAATTCAACATGAGGCAAACACTCTTCCCAAGTTTTCAGATTCTTTTTAATCAAATCCCAAAATAGTGTGCCAAGTATGCGATTGACAACCTCAGTTTGTCCATCGCTCTGTGGATGATTAGTGGCGGAGAATAGTAACCTAGTGCCAAGTTTAGACGACAAAGTCTTCCAAAAGTAGCTCAAAAATTTTACATCTCTATCACTAACAATGGTCCTAGGCATACCATGCAGACGGACAATTTCCTTGAAGAATAGATTAGCAATATTAGATGCATCATCAGTTTTGTGACAGGGAATAAAATGAGCAATCTTAGAGAATCTATCAACTACTACAAAGATGGAATCATTTCCCCTAGGTGACCTAGGGAGTCCTAAGACAAGTCCACCCAAGGATAGTTGGGAATAGGCAATGGGATATACAAGCCATATGGGTTTGTCCTAGATTTCGCTTTGTGACAAGTGACACATCTACCAACCATGCGCTCCACATCTCGACGCATGTGAGGCCAGTAGAAATGCTCTTGTAACATGGCAAGAGTCTTAACCATGCCAAAGTGTCCCATGAGACCACCACTATGTGCCTCCCTAACCAGAAGATCACGGATGGACGAATTAGGCACACACAGTTTATCTACATGAAATAGAAATCCATCATGCAAAAAGTAATTTTCATGTGGGTTCTTAACACACGTAGCATATATGTCACCAAAGTCATGATCATGTGTGTAGAGTTCCTTAATCATTTCGAACCCCAATAACTTAGCATCAAGACAGGCAAGCAAGGAGTGTCTACGTGACAAGGCATCAGCTACCACATTTGTCTTGCCAGTCTTGTACTTAATCACATAGGAGAAGGTGTCAATGAATCTTACCCATTTGGCATGTCTCTTGCTTAACTTGGGTTGCCCCTTGAGAAACTTCAGTGACTCGTGATCGGTGTGTATCACGAACTCTCGAGGGCGAAGATAGTGGGTTCTCGTCCACGGCCCCGAGTACGTCTTTGTCTAGTCTCCATTATTACTCAGTGGCCTAGTGCCCAAGTAAAATAACTAACCGGGTAAGCAATATGTTATATGATAGATGCTCATATGAAAAGTCAAGTAAGAAATAAAAATCGAAATCACGACAAGCAAGTGAAATGCACTGTAGTTAAAATTAATGACGGAATAAAGTCAAAGGTCAAAAGTCAATAGTCAACAGTCAATAGTCAAAGATCAAGATCAACAGTCAAAGTATTATACATTAAAAGACTCATAGCAGTCATTTACAAGCTAACGAAACCAAAATAGCAAGTACGAGTCCCAAAAGTACAGATATAGTCATATCAAGCAAAACCTAACACGAGTAGTCAAAAGGAGCTATACAACCACCAGGTCACCACATCCCCTAACCTGTCTATGTACAATGTCAAAATCATCCACTATCCTAGCCTAATGGTGAAGACCTAGTCAACGGCGGGACTAGCTGACCCCCCAGCCTCAGTAGGTTCATCTCCTGAACCAATATCCATATAAGAAGCCTCATCGCTTGCTTCTCCTAGAAGGTCGTCACAGACATTCAGGATGGACTCCGCCCTAGTCCTCACCTTCATTGTCCTAGTTACCATGCGTTCCTGAGTTTCCTCCAACTGTGCGCAAAGGTCGTCAATCCTCTCTTGGCCCTCAACATTATCATACTCGAGCTCTTTAATCTGCTCGGCTTGCATCTTATTGGCTTCCTTTAGTGGCTTCACTTCGGCTTCAAGCCTAGCATTATCCCTGGCAAGCTCCTTACGCTCTTTTACCACCGCCAATACCACTTCATTAGGGTAGCCATAAATATGACGGCACTCGCAACGCCTATAGCGGTTTGACGGGCTCCAATAAACTCTAGATCCTCCAGGCCGGATTTGATACTTAATCACGGGAAGGGCTCCTTGGGGCTTCTCACCAACAGGACTATTACTATGGCCGCTAGGTCCGTCCATCCTACATAAAAGTGTAGATAAACTTTAGTACTTTTAAGGGAATTAATAAAATAGAATCCGTAAGTCGGAAATTTCTAATTCGCCCAGGCTAATTCAAACCTAGGCTCTGATACCAACTGTGACAGCCCCATCTCTCCCTAGGGCGAACCCTAGGGTATCAGCGGACTGCCTGCCCAGCTCTCGCCAGGACTCAGTCGATCAAAGAACTAGCAACTCAAAATAACTGGGAAAATAACTTCAAATTAAATTGTACAATCCTAATAACACATAACTATCAATCAACTTAATACGGCAAGCTAAGAGTCACACTTACCATTTCATACTACGAATTACATAACATAAGTCAACCTTAGAAATTCAAGCTTACAAAAGTAAAAGGTAAAGTCATCTTAACAAAAGGTTACAAGTTCAAGCAAACAAAGCTAAGAAAGCCCTCGACCGTTAGTCCATCCCCGATCTGTTAAGGAAAACAAAGGGAGTGGGGTGAGCTAAAGCTCAGTGAGGTTCCAAGTAAAACAAGTAAACACACAGCCAGTTTAAGGCATAGAATAATCAAGTAAATACCGTATGATACAATAACAATTAATCACAATTCAATTCAAGCATACAGGTGGCTTTCAAAAGCCAAAATCCCCTTGAGCTTGATCATAAATGTCTCCGTTGATACTCCGTCAACACTTGTATACACAGAATATTAAGTCCGTAGAACACCACTTTCACCTGCCTCCGTCCACCAATCAACCCCCCACCGGGCCCGCACTTCATAACAGTAGTTAGGTAATACTCGAGTATACCGGTTTCAGTGAACAGTAAACAGTCCTCAAGGTTTATCGGTTTTCTAGACCAAGCCCTAGCTGGCTCGATACGGCCGACTCACCTGTGAGGTTGGGTACCCAAACAGTAGTAGTAGTTGATGGGATATCACCCAAACAACTCAAGAACAATCACATATAGTGATGAGAACATGAAGATTTGCATGGATTCCTTTCATTTTACAAGTCTGCACATTCTAATGATGGTTGATGGTGCAATCGGGCTCGAGAATCATTGAAGATCCAAATTTTCCAAATTTTAATTGGCTTCCAAATCTTGATTGGTATCTTGATTGATATCTTGATTGATTTCCAAATTGAGAGTTAAGTAAGTTGTTTGAATTAGGGAATAAAGGCTAAGGTCATGTTGACCATAGTTAAGCCAATTTGAATTAGTTAGTTTCCTATTCTAGTTGAATTAGAGTTTTAGGAAAGCAGTTAATTGCTTCCAAATTTGTTTAGGAAGTTGTGTCAAGTTTAGAAGTCAAGTCAAATAAGGAAACTTGTATTGTTTCCAATTTAGATTAGGGTTTTGAGTCTTGCAAGACTATAAATAGCCAACTTTATTTAACTATTGAAAAACACAATTATGAGATGAATAAAAAATTGAGAGTTTTCTCTTTCTTGTTCCTTTGGGAGCGTTCCTTGATACAAAGTGAGTTGTATCTCCTTTGTTCAAGTTTCGGCTTATCAATTCAAGACCATGTTGAATTGTGGCGCCTTCTACACTTGCCTGAGGTTCACTAATTCGTTTGGTTACGGGTTGAGATAATATCAACAAGTTCGTAGTCACGGGGATTAGAGGGGTCGTAAGGTCTTTCCATCTTTGTATCCATAACCTGGTCAAGATAGATCCTTCCGCTGCCTGATCGATTCGATTCTTCAAGACAAGTTCTTGTTGGGTCGAGTTCGTATCATCTGGTATCAGAGCTTCGGCTCTTGATTCAGGTTAATATCCTTTTTCTTTTCTTATTTGTCTATTTTTTTTTTCTATCGAAACCCTAGCCGCCTTTCAATTTTAAAAGAAAAAAAATTTTTTTGGTTTTTATTATTTTATCACTTGAGTCTAACCTACCCCCTTGATTGAACGAGGTTGGAATTTCTTGGTGTGATTACGTTCTTGAAAACAGGTTTTTCAAGGGTTTAACTCCCATTAAATTTCTTCCAAGTGAAGTCCTAACCTTGCATCGAGTCGTCAAAAGCAAAAAAAAAAAAAAATACTGTTCACAGCGGTACTGTTCATCGGAACTGTTCACACTGTAGCAGTACTGTTCATCGCCGCACTGTAGTAGTACTGTTCATCGTACTGTAGCAGTACTATTCATCCGAAAATTATTTTTTTTTTCTCTTTTTTCCCCATACCTTGTGGTTGTTTCTTGTTGTTCTTGCTTCTTGTAGTTGGCTTGATAATTTCTTGAAGTTCTTGGATTACATATAACATTTTCCGAGTTACTCCTTTGTAAACAAGCACTCGATTTGAGGACAAATCGTCTTTCAAGAGGAGGGGAATGATGAGAACATGAAGATTTGCATGGATTCCTTTCATTTTACAAGTCTGCACATTCTAATGATGGTTGATGGTGCAATCGGGCTCGAGAATCATTGAAGATCCAAATTTTCCAAATTTTAATTGGCTTCCAAATCTTGATTGGTATCTTGATTGATTTCCAAATTGAGAGTTAAGTAAGTTGTTTGAATTAGGGAATAAAGGCTAAGGTCATGTTGACCATAGTTAAGCCAATTTGAATTAGTTAGTTTCCTATTCTAGTTGAATTAGAGTTTTAGGAAAGCAGTTAATTGCTTCCAAATTTGTTTAGGAAGTTGTGTCAAGTTTAGAAGTCAAGTCAAATAAGGAAACTTGTATTGTTTCCAATTTAGATTAGGGTTTTGAGTTTTGCAAGGCTATAAATAGCCAACTTTATTTAACTATTGAAAAACACAATTATGAGATGAATAAAAAATTGAGAGTTTTCTCTTTCTTGTTCCTTTGGGAGCGTTCCTTGATACAAAGTGAGTTGTATCTCCTTTGTTCAAGTTTCGGCTTATCAATTCAAGACCATGTTGAATTGTGGCGCCTTCTACACTTGCCTGAGGTTCACTAATTCGTTTGGTTACGGGTTGAGATAATATCAACAAGTTCGTAGTCACGGGGATTAGAGGGGTCGTAAGGTCTTTCCATCTTTGTATCCATAACCTGGTCAAGATAGATCCTTCCGCTGCCTGATCGATTCGGTTCTTCAAGACAAGTTCTTGTTGGGTCGAGTTCGTATCACCAATGACATATGCACATATAACACACCATGTATCAAGAAAACGGTTAATCAAATACACCAATACATGCCAAATTAGACAGATAATCCTATGCACAATACTCAAACTACTGTTATGTCATAGCGGTATCAAAGCAAATCAAGAGTAAAGGCGATATAGTCCCAGACCCAATTAAAATAACCCCGTCCGATCCCTCACGTCACTTACCATGCAAACTAGATATCCAATAACCTCATGGACTCATTCCAGCCAAACAAAGCCTATTCATGTTCCCAAAATGCAAATCTCACATACTTAACACCGTTTCAACTCTGGAGTACTCAGGCACAAGAATCCGAAATAAGACAATTCACCTCTCGAGCTGGCCAGTCCCAAGAGTAAATCATCTATATTACAGATTCCTACCCGACATACATATCTATCTTCCTCGAATCCCATGATAAAGATCTTTACACTTATGACATGTCTGGTTCATAACTTACTCTCAAACGAGCACTTAGACATATTCATGAAATCAGGACCATACACCACTTGGCCCAAGCTCACTCCGCGCAGAGACCACGCGAAGCAGGCTCTGATACCACCTGTGACAGCCCCACCTTCCCCTAAGGCGAACCAAAGAGGTTAGCGGACTACCTGCCCAGCTCTCGCCAGGACTAACGGTGCAGTATAGAGCGATCTACCACGTTCCGGAACTTATAACGCGCGCAAATAAGGCAAAAGGGCAAAATAACCCAAAATAAAAGAAATAAAATCCGGAGTCGGCCATGAATAGTAACCGACTCGTCCGAACCCAACCAAACATCGAATTACATATACCACATAACATTTAGCCTTTACAAACCAAAATGACATTTAAAAGTGATACAAAAGTCACTACATATATGGTTTGCCAAAACAAAAGTGAAAACGGCCCTAATGATACATTTAGGGTCCCATTTTATATACAATACAAAAGAGTCATTCATCTAGTTCATTCGGCAACCATTTATCAAAATTCATTCCAAAAGAGTCATATTCCTGTAAGGAAAACAAAAGGAACGGGGTGAGCTAATTGCCCAGTGAGAATACAACTCAAGCAACCAAGTTCATGGATACATCAAGCTTAACAGTCCAATTTACCAAAATAAATAAAGCCACACATTAATAATGAGGATAAAAGGATACGGGTGGCTCTCAAGAGCCCTTTTCCTCGTTTGAATTCTTGATCAGGTCTCATTGACTCTCCGTCAATGTCTGAAAGGTAACCAACCGTAGACTCCTCTTAACTTCCATTCCCTTCCTCCTAACATTCCTCAACCGGGCCCGAAATCCAAACGCATGCATTGTGGTATTACTCGAGTAAACCGGAATCAAGAGTCTCTCATACTACAAGATTCCCTATGATGTTGCCCCAAGGCACATTAATTGGCACGACCAAGCCCTCGCCGGCTCGATTCAATCAATAACCAAGGGGGTTGAGCTCATGGATAATATTTGAAGTCATGTATTTCACTTCATATAACATTTCATATAACATTTCATATAACTTTCCAATAACATGCGAAACAATAAGTGAAAGTGATAAAGTACACTCCCACTTGAATCAATCAACATTCAACATCTCAAGTACAAAGATCAAAGCCATGTAATAGCACATAAGTGAGTAGTACACTCACCAAGCAAGGAAGTGGTGTTTCATACACCGTGGTCACCAAGACGTCGTGAGCTACCGTCACGTCCTAACACATGTAACACATACAATGAGACTCGATACCGAGCCATATAGCAATGCCAATCATAACCCCAATAGGGTTTTATAAACATACACAAGCATGATAGCAAACCAGAAATTGAGAAAGGGCTTTCACTTAGGCCTTGATAAGAAAACCGGATTTGACCTCATAATGCGGTAATGGCACAACTCTCACTACAATTATCGGATGGGGGTGTAAGACCCACCGTTTCGAAGCTATGGAACAGGACTACAACAATGTAGAAGGTCACCCAATCCAGTTCCTAACACAACTAGGTCAAATGTGCCAAATACTAAACCAGACTCACCAAAATAGGTTTGCAAAACACACAAAACTGTAATCGGTATAACTCAGTCTATACAAGTCCAAATGCCGAAATTCCAAAGGCATATGTTAGCTAAGATATCCAGCTACATTTCATCAGAAGACACCAACTTCAAAATCCCAACCAATTCCAGTCAAAATAGCCAAATACAAACGCAGTTTTCGCATTCTGGCCAAAGCAGAACAGCTACAGTAATTTCGACATAACTCACACTACACTAATCCAAATGACCTGAAATTTTACAGGCACCTCAAACACATCATTACCTACAACTTTCATGTTTTGAGTAAAGTCCAATTCGGCCTCTAACCCTATGATCTAAAACCGGACAGAATTGGGGGTTCATGAACCCTAACTTTCCATTTTTCCATCCAAATCCAAAATTGATTGCATTTATCAACAATTCACACTCACTAGAGTCATTTTCCACCATTACAATTCATCATACAAGTCCCCAACATCAAGATCATATTAAACCAGAAAATTCCTCAAAAATAGAAAAACTTCACCAAATCACTTCAAACCAAGATAAAAACCAGAAATTTCAGCACTTTAATCACTACTAAGCATAACTTAAGCATCATTAGGTGTAGGAAGAAGTTTGAGCATCACTTACCAAGAAAACAAGAGAGAGGAAGTAGTAAGACACCTTAGCTCTCCAAGAAAGCTTCACCAAATCACTCACTATCACTAACTAAAGGGATTTTATGGAGTAATTGCAAGATCAAATGGTTGGATGGTTCACCTTGAGCAAGATTGGAGCTAAAACTTGAAGAGTTTCTTGCTTCCTTTTGGAGAGAGAGGGCCGGCCATATGAGGAGAAGAAATGGTGATTTTTGAGCAATTTTTTCAAGATATTTACTCAATTTGGTCAAAAGTCAAAAGTGTGAATAGTTGCCAACAAAGTCTAACCAATGGTTGTGTGACACTTGTCACTCCATTAATGCAATCTTATCACTTCTTTTTCTCTCTCACATCAATCATTTCACACTCTATTTATCTCTTAACACCCGATAAATTTTACACAGTATCCGGAATTTAACCTAATTGGCCGAATTTTTCCGAATTTTTTGCACTAGTGGGTCCCACGTCCGGTATCTGCTCTTAATTTCTCAAAATCTATTCAATACTAGAAAAATCATCTAAAAACTATATTTACTCGTAAAAATAATCTAGAAAATTTTTCGGATACAGAAAGTGTAGAAAACAAGCCATTGAAAATAAGAAAACCTAGGAATATAATAAAACCTAGAAATTGGAAAATTACGGGTTCTCACACTAAAACTAAGAAAAATGCATGAAATGTAATGAAACATGCAAGTATGGACTCACGATAGGAGATGGCCTATTGGGTCTAGCGTTGGACTAGCCCATTCTATGAATTCCTACTAGCGTTGGACTAGTGGAAACGTACATTCATCCATCACATTCATTCATGGCTATGGAAAGCGAGTAGACATGCCAAAAACTAATAAACACATAGCACATAACACTTAGCATGCTCGACTAGATGCAAGATCCTAATAAAGCAAGTAACACATAATACATAGGCATGCAACCAAACTAATGAACCTATTACATTTGCTAGCTAGGCACACGTCTTCAGTAGGTTTTCATCAAATGCTCCTCCAAGCCCTATCTATTACAAGCCAAGAGGTGTACACATACCCCATAAATAAAAGAATGACTTAATAAAAGCAAAAGTAAATGAAATAAAGGAATTAAAGAAAGGTAAAGAAAGCAAATTAGACATGCAATTCTCACTTAGCACGTTGGATCACATAGGAGAGACAAAAAAAGATAAAAGAAATTATACCTCCCCCTTTTGTGGTGCTAATAAAGTGGACAAAACTTAATGTGGGCTATAGTCACCAAAGCAAGGGATAATTTGGGCTAAATCCATCAAAACAAAGGATTAATGCACCAATTTAGTGGTAAAACATATATAAATCAATTTGATTCCACCAAAACATCGAATCCTTGTTCAAAAAACAAAAAAAAAATGACTAAATAATGCATAATGACCAAGGAAAGGTGGAACAACTCATCAAATTCCCAAATATAGCAACTAATAGGAGCTCGATACAACCCTTAAAAGATCATTCAAGTCCAAATGAAACATTTTAGGAACTTTAAAAGTCCCAAGAGCAAGAGAAGATCAAGTAACCAATTTATTTAGGGAAATTAAAGAAAATAGGCAAACACAAGCTCATTTAGACACAAAGTTCACAAATCCATGCATTAAGCATTACCTTAACAATACATGGTAATCAATGAAAGCAAACAAGCAATCGAGTTGAAAAATCAAGGACTCAATTGCGAACATTAACCAAGCACTCAAGCTTAATTACACATTTTAGGAACTTCAAGGGTCCAAGGGCAAAGAAAAAGTCAAGAAATAGCTCAAAGTTCAATTATTCTAAGACCTATTTGCAAGAAATTAGAATTCATTTGGGTCTTTGTAGCATTGCTGTAAAATGACAGGGCCCAAATTGATTAGTTTTTCCAATTTTCTGGGTCATAGCAGCATTAGTTAGAAACCAAGGGATCAAAGTGCAATTTTTTTAGAAGATTTTCATGCAGCTTCATGCAAAAGTGGCGTGAAAAAACATTCTACAACAAGCATTTTTTTGCTGAAAGCTTTCGGCAAACCAGAAGACAACCGCGACTTTCATTTTCTCAACCTTAACACCATTTTGATCGAAAAATCTTCTAACCAAAACATTAAAGCATGAATCTAACAACCAAACAAGCAGGTAAATCAAATTCAAAGTGAGCTTCTGCAATATGTTGCTCTTATGCTTTCAGCCAACAAAACAACTCCATAAGCACAGCTTGTCTATCCAAAAACTGATTTCAAACCCAAACAACACAGCTTAAAACTACGCAAATTACATACCAATCACCATCCAAACAGGTAAAAACCTTAGAAAGATCTCCTACTTATGCAAAATTCTGGAGAACATGCAAATATTTGATTTTCAAAAGCTGCTGCAACTGAAAGAGAGGTCCGCTGCATTTTCGTTTACACCAACTCATATATCCAAACTCTGGACTTAAGCATCCAACAAATAAACTCCTCATCCAACATAACAAAACATTGAAGGAAAGTATACAAATTTTTTATGAAACTTTCATGCAACTTTATGAATGAAATTGCTGCAACAAGCTGAAAACTACAAGTTTAGCTTGTTGCAACAAATTTCATGCGCAAACTTAAGTGCAAAACAAACTGGTACGAAAAGAAAAGCTTTCTGTAACTCCTCTTGAGTTCATCTCCAACAAGAGCATGCTTAGTGTTTTGTCAAAATTCAGGCCCAAATACACAAAATATATGCATCCAACACACAACCTCAACATCTGAGCAAGCAAAGGAAGAAAACTGAATATGCAACTTTCTGTAATCTCTCCCTCACTTAGTTTCCAGCCGCCATTTTCACAACCTTCGTCTATTTGTTATTCAGATCTATTGCACAATCAACCAAGGAAAGGAAGAAGACCATGGCATGCCATTTTGAACAAGAATAAATCATCTCGACCACAGCATAGTGACCGAAAAGAGACTTGACTAAGCTATCAAGTTGATAGAAAAAGGAACAGATCCTTTGTCAAAGAATGAACAGGAGGAAAAGAAGGAGAAACAACGAGAAAACTGCACCCATGAGCATTCAGTTCCAACCAAATCAAACACAACGTTGATGCATATTGGTTTCGTAAAGACCCAACAAATGAACCAAAACCAAGTTTCAGTTTTATAGATTTGGTTCTGTTTAGAGCATGTAGCGAACCAGAAAAAGGATTGGAGATTACCTGTTTCACTGCTGGAACGCACCCTTCTCTCTGCTTGATCCTTGGAGTTGCCGCCGTCGTGAAGGTCTCCGTTTCTTAGCCTTTCCTTCAGCCCGTAGCTTCCAAAAACTCCTTCCTCCCTTCTCCCGTAGTTCTTTCTTGTTCCTTCCTCTCAACTCCTAGCTCTCCCTTGCTTTCTGGTTTTTCCCTTTTTGCAGCCGCCAAGATCTCCTCTTGTTTTCCTCAGCCGAAACCTCTTACCCTCTCTCCCTCTTCTGATCTTCGTAGTTCCCTCTCCAATGCCCAGCCGCCACTCTCCCTACTCTCTTCTTTCTTTTCTTTTTCCGTTCTGTTGTCACTCTAGCCCTTTTTCGGCCGTCATTCCCCTCTCAAGCTCTCAGACCTCCCTTTCTTTCCCTGTCGCCGTTTTTATCTTGCAGCCGTCCCCTCTTATCCCCGTAACTCTCCTCCTCTTCTTTCTTCCTTTTTCAGCCGTCAACTCTCTATCTAACCCTCTCTGTTGCCAACTCTCGCACTTTCTATCTTATTTCTTTCTCAGCCATCCCAAAACCCCAACCTCTCCAGCCGTCATTCAGTGCTCTGCTCTGTAATCTCTCTTAGTTTTGCAGCCGTCCCCCTCTCTCCATCTCTCGGTTTTCACTCTTTCTTTTATATGGGACACCAGCCTCCCAAACCCTATCCCCAATGGCTTGGATGATGCCAGATGGTCTATCCTCTCTTCATCGAACGGAGCCAAAAACCAGTCCGAGAAATGCAGCCTCTAAATCCTTTTGCCACAGCTCAAACCGAAAACGTGACTTTTCCTTTTTTTTTTAAAGTAATTTAGCAAAATGATAATAATAAAATTAAGTAAGAAAAACAACAATTTAATTAACATCGGATAACAATAAATAACTAGAAACAATAAACAACAAAATGCAATTTTCATTTTTTCATTTTCATCATTTTTTCCTTTTTTTCAAGAAAACATTGAATTTAAATAAAAAACGACTAAAGCATATTTTTTGAATGTTTTTCCTTTTTCCTTTGAGAAATTCTACGCTAAAATGGCTAAAATAACTAAAACTAAAAGTAAATAAAACTAATTGTGACAAATAAAAATAGAACAAATAAAAAACGAATAGTAAATAAACAAATAATAAAACACCAAAAATTTGGTGTCTACAGTTTGCCCCTCTTTGTCTGAGTTTTGAAAAAAACTTGAGACAAAGAAGTAGACACCAAATACTTACCTGTGTTATTTGGCTGCATTAAACTTGAACGATTGACACTCTAGAAATGAGGATTGACCCCTTTTGACAAAAATTTTTGAAATGGGACTGACCCAAATAAAAAATTTAAAATCGGGACTGACTCGAAACTGGAAATTTAAAATCATGGAGTGCTCACTAGTGGGACTGACCCACGGCTAGTGGCGGTGCAAAAGGAAATGATCACTAATGGGACTGATCCACGGCTAGTGGTAGAATAAAAAGGAAATTTAAAATCGGGACTGACCCGAGACAGAAATTTAAAATCGGGACTGACCCGAGATAGAAATGTAAATGGGATAGACCCACGGGATAGACCCGGACGGAAATGTAAATGGGATAGACCCACGGGATAGACCCGAACCGAAATGTAAATGGGATAGACCCGAACAGAAATGTAAATGGGATAAACCCACGGGATAGACCCGGACAAAAATATAAATGGGATAGACCCACGGGATAGACCCGAACAGAAATGTAAATGGGATAGACCCACGGGATAGACCCAGACAAAAATGTAAATGGGATAGACCCACGGGATAGACCCGAACGGAAATATAAATGGGATAAACCCACGGGATAGACCCAGACAGAAATGTAAATGGAATAGACCCACGGGACAGAAATGTAAATGGGATAGACCCACGGAATAGATCCGGACAGAAATGTAAATGGGATAGACCCACGGTAAATGGGATAGACCCACGGGATAGACCCAGACAGAAATATAAATGGGATAGACCCACGGGATAGACCCGAACGGAAATGTAAATGGGATAGACCCACGGGACAGAAATGTAAATGGGATAGACCCACGGGATAGACTCGGACAGAAATATAAATGGGATAGACCCGAACGGAAATGTAAATGGGATTGACCCACGGGATAGACCCGGACATAATTTTAAAACGGGACTCGCCCGAACAGAAATGTAAAAACGGGATTTCACTGGGGAAATTTAACAATGAATTGAGTTTTTATCTGGGAGTAGTTCAAACTTTTGTACCAAGAGGGAGATTTTGATCTCTGTAGCTGAAGCGATAGCTGATGTTATTTCTTATGATCAAGCTTTGCCAAATTATCACTTCGTCTTTGCTTACTGGGGAGCTTTTTCTGACATCGATTTAGGTGCGAAAAGAAGTGTGGTTGTTTTTATTTGTAAATGCAACGTTCCTGCAAGAAAAGAAGAAATAATGGACTTGCCACCATCATTCGATCCGGTTTGCCTTGAGAATCGTGTAAACATGAGTATTTTGATGCCTTTGCCAACTTTTGCTGCGGCATATGACTTAATCGGATTTGTCACTTCCAAACGTTTCTGCTTTTCCCAGACTGACTGAGTATGCATTTTGCCATATTATGAAGCCTGCGTAACTGGCTTTGAACTTTAACCCTTTTCAAGAGATGACTGAATCCAAGTATGCTTCGAATAAACCACGGGGATTGTTATTCACCCAAATTCAATGACCAAAAATGATGTATGCAAGGTAACTTCACATGTCATGCAGGAATGAATATGCAAAAGGATGTAAAACACAACCAACTGTGCTTAATCCTACAAAACGCCATGAATACAAGCAATTGAGAAAAAATGAGTTTCATAAGAATGTATTTGGAAAAGAATATTTTTACAAAGCGACACAGTTTTGGCCAACAGATGTCATATTCAATTCTCTAGATATCTTTGTTCTGGAGTTCAATATTGGCAGAAGTATGACAAAAATGAGGAGAAATCCAAATGAACCAAGTCACCAGCTGTTCCTCCTCGTGCTCGCTCGTTGCAAAAACCCTACCTTGGCGCCCTTTCGGGTTTTCACCAAGGTTGCCCCCACCCTTCTTGCTTCTTGTTTTGTTTTTTCTTCTTTTCTTTTCTTTTCTTCCTTTTTTTCTTTTTTGTTCTTTTTCTTTTGTTTTTTCTTTCTTTTTTTCGAGGCGCCCTTTCGGGTTTTCACCTAAGGAGGCAAATGGAAGAGCTCAACCATGATCGACTCAAGAGTATGAGTTGAAGATTTCTGGCATCAGTAAAATGCACCTCCCTTAGAAGTTTAGGTGAAGGCATTATAGACATCACTTGCCAATTGATTAGAAAAATCCCTAATAGAAATATAGCAAGTGACGAAAGACAGGACTTTTGGGCATTTGTAATGAGGTCAGGTGGGGTGTTTTCAAGAAAAGTTGAGGCTTGAAAGCAAATTTGTTTAAAGGTGTGATATAACCCTGAGATTACATCATTTTGAAATTATCTCCAATTTTTGAACGAAACCGAGAAAATTTTTTGCCCCAGTTCGATTGGATTTTCTCTCTTTGTATTTTTCTTTGCATTTTTCTCCCTTTTTCGTATTTTTCTTCAAAAACTAAATTTGCCCCAGTGTGGGGTTCTTTCTTTTTCATCTCTCTTTCAAAGATAAATTTGCCCTAGTGTGGGGTTCTTTCTCTCTTTTTTTTTTCTTTTCTCTTTTCAAAATGAATTTGCCCCAGTGTGGGTTTGCAATCCTTAGGGGCTGCCAAACGAAAATTATTATTGTGATAGCTCAAAGGGGATGACTAGGAATGAAATGTTTTGATTGGAAAAGAAGATGGCCTGACTTATGCCTCGTCTCTTGCATGATTTCCTAGAAGAAATTTGCATAATCAAATAAAGAATTTCTTACACATATCTGAGTTGATAGGTTGAGAAAATGTCCGTCCATCCATTTCTGCCAAAATAAGCGCTCCGCCAGGTAATCCCTTTTGGATAATGAACGGCCCTTGCCAATTTTGACCAAATTTGCCTCTGCCTTCATCTTATATTGGCAAAGTTTGCTTGAGTGCTTTGCCGCCTTCCTCAAAATGTATGCTGATGAAACTTCTTGTTGTAGGCTCAGGCCATGCATTTGTAACATTCCATGACAAACGGCATTCTTTGTTCGAACTCCGACTAGAGTGTACAAAGATAGAATTTCTGCTGCTGCAAACGAGACTGCTTCCAACCATCTGTACACCTTGACACATAGTCAAATCCTTAATCATCTCCTTTTCTGCTTTTGTCCAAACGAATGCTGATTTATGTCTTCTTGACCTCATTCTCAGTGCCAATGTGAACAATTGTTGTGGTTTCTAGGTTTGGTTCGAATTTCTCCTCATGTTATTTAAGATTTTTGAAAAAGAATCAAATACTTTCTCATTATCACTCTCGCTTTGAAATTTGGGTTCCAAAATTCTCAAGTCGTGAGTGAGATAGAGATTGCCATTATTGAAATCCAGAAAAGTGATATCCAAAGGGTCAAATAGTTTAATTTTTGGCCATCTGAAAGAATTAACGAATTTGGGATAATAAACAATCAAGTATATAACAAACAAATGAATCAAGCAACATGACCAAAATATAAACAAATGAATAAACAAAATAACATGACAAGAATGACTTGTGCATTTTCATAAAACCTTTGATTGAAAGCGGAAAAAAGAAAGCAAGTGAAAATGAAATGAAAACATATGCAAACTTTTAGTCAAAGGTAAAGATGCTTTCATTAGTTATTTACAGATGTAAAAGCATTTTCATGAGTTCGCATGAATAACAAACCCTTTAGGTTTCCCGAAACTCCTTCTGAATGGGCAGAAACGCAGCTGTTCAATTGGAAATTGATCATTCAGGGACGTACGAAAATTCTGCATCATTTCTAAACACCTCAGCCTCACTTGACAAGTTTTTAACAGGCTCCTTAAACTCTGTATTGTCCATAATAACCCCAATGGTGTTATCGTACTCTGGCAGGGGGTTCTTATCCACATTTGGCGCTTGTGCCTCTTTTCTTCTAATTACAATCTCTCCAGCTTCAATCATGTCTTGAATTTTATGCTTGAGTGCTTTACACTCAGCAATCGGATGGCCGGGTGCTCCTGAATGATAAGCACAGACAGTTTGTGGGTTATACCCAACGGGTATGCCATACGGATAGGTTGGAGGGGCAATGACACCTATTTTCCCGACAGCCTTCAGTTGGTCATATAATTGATCCAAAGGCCTGTCGAGGTTGGTGAATGTGCGGTTACGTCCTGGGTTGTTGCCTTTAGGGGGCTGAGGATAGTTGTAAACGGGTCTATTTGGTGGAGGCATTCTTGGATTGAATGGAGGCCGATGACGATTTTGGTGAGGATTTGGTTGAGAAATTTGAAAAGGAGCTAAAGGTGGGTTAGAATAGCTTGGACGAGGTCGAGGGTGGTGGATGTTGGTAGTATATACATGGTGCGGATTTGAGTAGTAAGGGTAATGGGGTTGGTAGATTGGACTGTGTTGATATCGGGGTCTGGGTGAAGGGTTTTGGTTCCAAACAAAAATTGCATCCCCCTCCTTCTTTTTGAACGGCGGCTTCTTTCCATCACTCCCTTGCCCTTGCAACGCTTCTACTTGCGATTTCAGGGCAGAAACGTTAACAATTTTTCCGGCTCTCACGAAGTCATCAAACTCCTCAAGTTTATTTACAATTGTAGCAAACGAACATCCGGTCATACGGAAAATCTCTTCGAAATATGGAGGATCATGTGCTTTGATGAATGTGCGAATAATTTCATCCTCAGTCATCGGTGGCTCCACCTTCGCAGCTATCTTTCTCCATCTCTTGGCGTATGGCTTATGATCTTCAGATGGTCGCCTCTTCGTTCCTTCCAAAGTAGTTCAGGTTGGTGCTAGCTCACAATTGTACTCGTATTGCCTTATAAATGCATTGGACAGGTCCAACCAAGTCTTTATCTCCTCAAACTTCAAAGTTGAATACCAATCAAGTACGTCACCTTCCAGACTTTCTGGGAATAGCCTTAAAGGTAAATTTTCATCATCCACCGGCCTACCCAACTTATTGGCAAACAATCGGAGGTGTGTCTTGGGATTGCCCGTGCCATCGTATTTGTTAAACTTCGGAATTTTGAATCCCTCAGGCAATTGCACATTTGGAAAGAGACAAAGCTCATCGTAGTCCAGCACTCCTTGCTTGTTCAAACCCTGACTTTTCTTCATAAATTCATCAAAACGGTCAAGGCGCTTGAGCAACTTCATATCAACAGGAGCAGAACATTCTCCTATCTCCGGCTTGTTTTGAATAGTATGGTCTGGCAAGAAAGGCTCAGCAGTAGCGTGGTAAAAAGTGTGTGGCTCAGGTGGTATATTTGAGGTGATGTGGGGTTGTGGGCCTTGCATGTAAGTAGGGAAAAATGAAGGATCAGGAGGGTAAGTGTAGGGCAAATGTATGGTGGGATATGTGAAAGTTCCTTCGGGTGGAATAGGAAAAGATGGAGTAACGGTGACTTGAGTTGAAGGGATGACAAACGGTTCTGGCTCAGCCTGCTTGACGGGCATAGGTTCGGGTTGAACTCCGCTGCTGATTAGCTCGTCAATCAATTTCCTTTGGGCCGCCATCTCAGATGCCATTTCACCAAACTTAGTAAGCATCTCGGTTAACTGAACCCCTAAACTTGTAGTCTCAGGTTGGGCGGTAGTAGTAGACCTATCTGCTTGTTCCGGTTGTGAACTCATGTTTACACGACTCCTCTGAGCTTGACTACGGGATCGTGTTATGATGGGGTTTCGACGAGAAGCTATGTTTAAATATTACCTGAGAATTTTGAAAGGAATTGCCTTTAGATTTAACCCTTGCTTAGTTATTCCAATAAAATAAAGAAAAAGAAAAGAAAAAGGCAAGAGTTAGTAGATATCCAGAAAATTCGGATGCATGTCCTATGGGGAAACCCTTTTTGTGCCAAGGATAGGCCTAGCATGAAAATGCAATCCTCTAGGGTAGGCACTATACCATACCTGATGGATCTGATCAACTCATTGAGTGAAAAATAAATTTGAAAAAATTTGGCCAATTGGATTGACGAGAGACACTTGTCAAAAGGAGGTCAACGTCCGCATGGATTGATCACTTTTGATTGATACAAGAATTTACAAAAACGCACGGGTTTGACCTTGGCGAACCTTCTATCGAAAAGATTGGAATTCGTTGACAAAAATTTTCTTAGTGAAGCATGGGTCAAAACCCCAACTGATCAAATGGCTGGATGCAATAGATGGTTTTCTCAAAATCGACTAGGTTTCCCAATTTGAAAATCGGCCTTGAAACCCTAATTAGTCAAATAGGTTGAATGACATTGACCATTTATTTAAAAAATCGACTGGATTACCTTAAAAAGGGAAACAGGTCAAATGAATTGAGTGAAATTTAATAACTTACTCAAAATTGACCGGATCGCCCTAAAAAGGGTAAACTGGTCAAACAAATTGAATGAAAATTTGACAATTTACTCAAAATTGACCGGATCATCCTAAAAAAGAAATTAGTCAAATGAGTTGAATGAAATCGAGAATTTATTCAAAATTGACCAGATCGCCCTAAAAGGGTAAACTGGTCAAATGAATCAGACAAAATTGATGCTTTATCGAAAATCGACAAAATTGCCCTAACTAATCAAATGAATTGAATGAAATTGGTGATTTATTCAAAAATTGACTAGATTGCCCTAAAAATGAACAAATTGATAAAACGGACTGGATGAAATTGATGAATGAAATGGTCCAATGGATTGAATGGAATTGGGAACTTATTAAAAAATCAAGCTATCCACTGGTAGTTAAAAATTTATTACGATGCATTAGCCTATGAGCCTTCTAAAATCAAATTTTGGCCCCAATTTTATTTATCGTCTCAATAGGAGGAATTATTTGTGAAGTTCTTCGAATTAATGTCCTTTATGCCAGGGATTTTTACCAATTTGATAAAATGGCCAAAAAGTGATTATTAGACGCTCATATTCCAAAGATCACTCTATGAAAATGATCGGATCCTACCTTACCTTGTGCACTACCCCTTCGGATGGTACAGGAAATATAAACGTGCAAGTCTGATTGGATTATATATCCGAGACACAGGGCGGTTTATTCCTAACACGGGATCGCCTAAATGGCATTCCCTTTCTAGGGTTTATGCATGATGCCATTTTATTAAAGCAGTAAAACATGCAATTTGAAATGAAATCATGACCTAAAAGGACCTTTTATATGCCAAGGTAGGCTTAGAATGCTATGCAATTATTAATCTATGAATGCAATATACCAAAATCTTTAAACGTGCAATAACCTATCTACGAGGGTAGGTTCTAAAAGAAGGTCATGCCAGACCTCTTATTTGCTAGGGTTTGTGAATGCAATGGGGACATAAAACCAAGAAAAGTTAGTTCAGCCATATAAATACACATAACACATTGTAGCAACGAAATCAATACAAAGAAATAAAGCAATAAAAGGGAAAGAGGGGTTGGATCCCTCCCCTCGTGAATCATGTCCCTAATAGGGTAAGGTCGACTTTACCCTAGGCAATTCTAATATGGATGCATGAGGCTGGGGTTCGCTAATGCATCTAGACTCGATAAGCTCAGGTCCCCGAGCCTTCAGACTTGGAAACCAAAGGTCATCACTCCCAAGGTTCCTTGTCGGTGGCTCGAGCGATTCCCCAAATACCGCTACGCACACATCGTGTCACGGCTACGTGTTTGAGTGAATCTATAAAAAATCCTCAACCTTCGACTAAAAGCTAAAGGCTATGAACCCAAAGCTTAAAGCGGAAGATTGAGTGACCCATTGGCTCATGCTACACACACATCGTGTCGTGATCACATGTCCAAGTGGGTCGTCTAATCCTAGTAGGGTGGAGTGGCGTGACAAGCCACTAAAAGAAAAATAAATGAGGGGTAAATAATAAAGCGTATGCACGTATGCTAGTGCTCGTTTGGAGGGGAGGGATTGAGAACCAGTGCGAGGCTCTAAAGGTGACACACACCCCCCCAAATGCAATGCAAAGCGCGAGATAAGACAAGTAAAACATACATCCAAACAACCAAATCATACATACGTGAGTGAGGGGGTAGTTTAATGCGTACGTGAGACGAAAGGTCCTAAAAATGGAAGATGCAACCCTAATATCCACATGCCATGCATAAAAAGGGTAGAAAATGGAAAAGAATGACTAAATCAAATGCTTGGACCCACTTAGGATGTCCCCAGTGGAGTCGCCAAGTTGTCGCGCCCCACTTTTTGATATGTAGTGTGGAAGTGTGTGTGGTGTGTGTGATATGTATGTGAACGTGTGAAAGTGAAAATAAGGGCCGTGGGATTGTGAAATGCGACGATTTGGCCAAATAAAGTTCAAAAGGGTTTTTTGTATGAAAAATGGAGTCGCCACTTGGTATAGAGTTAGGGTGTACCAAGTCACCCAAAAATGATTTTTTTAGTTTTTGAATCAAAAAGTAAACAAACCCTTTTGAAAACTTTTAGGTCTACGTAACCAAAGAAAGGGATCGGGGTTCACATTTGGTAAGGGAGAAGGCAAAGGCGGAGCTTATGGCACTCCCTTACCCAAGCCAAAGCTAGTTGTGCGACTTAGCCCCACTTTTCCTAATTTTTCTACCCAAGGTATGTATCGCATGTTGGATATGACTAGATGAATGCGAAATGGAAAGGAAAATGCAAACCTAAATCTAAATGTCTCTTATGAGATTTTTGGTCCCAATCACATGGGTTTGTGATGGCTAATAGGAAGAATCACATAGAGGTCATAGGAAAATGCAAATGAAGACTCAAATATGTGCAAGTGTGAAAATGTATGAAGGATACGAAATGTAAAAAAGGTAAGTGCAAGTGTGCAAATGTGATAAAATAAAGGTGTTCGTGTGTAAATGGATGAAAAAATAGAATAGTAGATACATATCAGTGCAATTTTGAGTGTCATTTGTGAGATGAGAAATAAATAAGTGATAAAAAGATGTTGAGAAAGTGTGGATTGAGAAAAGTGAGAAAATGTGGTTAAAAGGTGAAGAGGTGATATAAAAAGAATGCAAGTGTATGACCCTAAGGGGATGCATCAAGTTGGGCACGGGAAGGACTCCTAACTTTGTGACTTCAATTTTCCCTTTGATTAGAAAGGAGAACTAGCGTGCTAAGGCTATTTTGAGCCAAACTCGCTCGTTTCCCTTATCGAAAGGGGACTCTCAAGCAAATGTACCCTATAACTAGCATGAGATGCAAAAACCTAAAATGAAGGGAAAAGGGTTCGAGGAGCATGCCAAATGATAAAAACTAAAAAAAATGCATGAAATGTAATGAAACAAGCAAGTATGGACTCACGATAGGAGATGGCCTATTGGGTCTAGCGTTGGACTAGTCCATTCTATGAATTCCTACTAGCGTTGGACTAGTGGAAACGTACATTCATCCATCACATTCATTCATGGCTATGGAAAGCGAGTAGACATGCCAAAAACTCGTAAACACATAGCACATAACACTTAGCATGCTCGACTAGATGCAAGATCCTAATAAAGCAAGTAACACATAATACATAGGCATGCAACCAAACTAATGAACCTATTACATTTGCTAGCTAGGCACACGTCTTCAGTAGGTCTTCATCAAATGCTCCTCCAAGCCCTATCTATTACAAGCCAAGAGGTGTACACATACCCCATAAATAAAAGAATGACTTAATAAAAGCAAAAGTAAATGAAATAAAGGAATTAAAGAAAGGTAAAGAGAGCAAATTAGACATGCAATTCTCACTTAGCATGTTGGATCACATAGGAGAGACAAAAAAAGATAAAAGAAATTATACTTCCCCCTTTGGTGGTGCTAATAAAGTGGACAAAACTTAATGTGGGCTATAGTCACCAAAGCAAGGGATAATTTGGGCTAAATCCATCAAAACAAAGGATTAATGCACCAATTTAGTGGTAAAACATATATAAACCAATTTGATTCCACCAAAACATCGAATCCTTGTTCAAAAAACAAAAAAAAATGACTAAATAATGCATAATGACCAAGGAAAGGTGGAACAACTCATCAAATTCCCAAATATAGCAACTAATAGGAGCTCAAAACAACCCTTAAACGATCATTCAAGTCCAAATGAAACATTTTAGGAACTTTAAAAGTCCCAAGAGCAAGAGAAGATCAAGTAACCAATTTATTTAGGGAAATTAAAGAAAATAGGCAAACACAAGCTCATTTAGACACAAAGTTCACAAATCCATGCATTAAGCATCACCTTAACAATACATGGTAATCAATGAAAGCAAACAAGCAATCGAGTTGAAAAATCAAGGACTCAATTGCGAACATTAACCAAGCACTCAAGCTTAATTACACATTTTAGGAACTTCAAGGGTCCAAGGGCAAAGAAAAAGTCAAGAAATAGCTCAAAGTTCAATTATTCTAAGACCTATTTGCAAGAAATTAGAATTCATTTGGGTCTTTGTAGCATTGCTGCAAAATGACAGGGCCCAAATTGATTAGTTTTTCCAATTTTCTGGGTCATAGCAGCATTAGTTAGAAACCAAGGGATCAAAGTGCAATTTTTTTTAGAAGATTTTCATGCAGCTTCATGCAAAAGTGGCGTGAAACAACATTCTGCAACAAGCATTTTTTTGCTGAAAGCTTTCGGCAAACCAGAAGACAATCGTGACTTTCATTTTGTCAACCTTAACACCATTTTGATCGAAAAATCTTGTAACCAAAACATTAAAGCATGAATCTAACAACCAAACAAGCAGGTAAATCAAATTCAAAGTGAGATTCTGCAATATGTTGCTCTTATGCTTTCAGCCAACAAAACAACTCCACAGGCACAGCTTGTCTATCCAAAAACTGATTTCAAACCCAAACAACACAGCTTAAAAATACGCAAATTACATACCAATCACCATCCAGACAGGTAAAAACCTTAGAAAGATCTCCTACTTATGCAAAATTCTGGAGAACATGCAAATATTTGATTTTCAAAAGCTGCTGCAACTGAAAGAGAGGTCCACTGCATTTTCGTTTACACCAACTCATATATCCAAACTCTGGACTTAAGCATCCAACAAATAAACTCCTCATCCAACATAACAAAACATTGAAGGAAAGTATACAAATTTTTTATGAAACTTTCATGCAACTTTATGAATGAAATTGCTGCAACAAGCTGAAAACTACAAGTTTAGCTTGTTGCAACAAATTTCATGCGCAAACTTAAGTGCAAAACAAACTGGTACGAAAAGAAAAGCTTTCTGTAACTCCTCTTGAGTTCATCTCCAACAAGAGCATGCTTAGTGTTTTGTCAAAATTCAGGCCCAAATACACGAAATATATGCATCCAACACACAACCTCAACATCTGAGCAAGCAAAGGAAGAAAACTGAATATGCAACTTTCTGTAATCTCTCCCTCACTTAGTTTCCAGCCGCCATTTTCACAACCTTTGTCTATTTGTTATTCAGATCTATTGCACAATCAACCAAGGAAAGGAAGAAGACCATGGCATGCCATTTTGAACAAGAACAAATCATCTCGACCACAGCATAGTGACCGAAAAGAGACTTGACTAAGCTATCAAGTTGATAGAAAAAGGAACAGATCCTTTGTCAAAGAATGAACAGGAGGAAAAGAAGGAGAAAACAACGAGAAAACTGCACCCATGAGCATTCAGTTCCAACCAAATCAAACACAACGTTGATGCATATTGGTTTCGTAAAGACCCAACAAATAAACCAAAACCAAGTTTCAGTTTTATAGATTTGGTTCTGTTTAGAGCATGTAGCGAACCAGAAAAAGGATTGGAGGTTACCTGTTTCACTGCTGGAACGCACCCTTCTCTCTGCTTGATCCTTGGAGTTGCCGCCGTCATGAAGCTCTCCGTTTCTTAGCCTTTCCTTCAGCCCGTAGCTTCCGAAAACTCCTTCCTCCCTTCTCCCGTAGTTCTTTCTTGTTCCTTCCTCTCAACTCCTAGCTCTCCCTTGCTTTCTGGTTTTTCCCTTTTTGCAGCCGCCAAGATCTCCTCTTGTTTTCCTCAGCCGAAACCTCTTACCCTCTCTCCCTCTTCTGATCTTCGTAGTTCCCTCTCCAATGCCCAGCCGCCACTCTCCCTACTCTCTTCTTTCTTTTCTTTTTCCGTTCTGTTGTCACTCTAGCCCTTTTTCGGCCGTCATTCCCCTCTCAAGCTCTCAGACCTCCCTTTCTTTCCCTGTCGCCGTTTTTATCTTGCAGCCGTCCCCTCTTATCCCCGTAACTCTCCTCCTCTTCTTTCTTCCTTTTTCAGCCGTCAACTCTCTATCTAACCCTCTCTGTTGCCAACTCTCGCACTTTCTATCTTATTTCTTTCTCAGCCATCCCAAAACCCCAACCTCTCCAGCCGTCATTCAGTGCTCTGCTCTGTAATCTCTCTTAGTTTTGCAGCCGTCCCCCTCTCTCCATCTCTCGGTTTTCACTCTTTCTTTTATATGGGACACCAGCCTCCCAAACCCTATCCCCAATGGCTTGGATGATGCCAGATGGTCTATCCTCTCTTCATCGAACGGAGCCAAAAACCAGTCCGAGAAATGCAGCCTCTAAATCCTTTTGCCGCAGCTCAAACCGAAAACGTGACTTTTCCTTTTTTTTTTTAAAGTAATTTAGCAAAATGATAATAATAAAATTAAGTAAGAAAAACAACAATTTAATTAACATCGGATAACAATAAATAACTAGAAACAATAAACAACAAAATGTAATTTTCATTTTTTCATTTTCATCATTTTTTCCTTTTTTTCAAGAAAACATTGAATTTAAATAAAAAACGACTAAAGCATATTTTTTGAATGTTTTTCCTTTTTTCTTTGAGAAATTCTACGCTAAAATGGCTAAAATAACTAAAACTAAAAGTAAATAAAACTAATTGTGACAAATAAAAATAGAACAAATAAAAACGAATAGTAAATAAACAAATAATAAAACACCAAAAATTTGGTGTCTACACCTAGCTTGACTTGTGACTTCACTCTTGGTGAGTATCCCTGCTTGTTCTATGCTTACTTGATTAAAGCGCTTTCTTGACTTGATATGTGATATTTGGAAAAAAAAAATGGTTTCTGATCCATCGAAGTGAGCAGTGTGTACTTTATCACACTAGCCTTTCGAGTGGTGACTTGTGTGAAATGTTTTTGTGAACATCCTGCTTGCACTTGCTAAGCACTGAGTAGGGGAATGTACCACACCTGAGAGTGGGAGGGCCTCTTATCCTATCTCATGTGATAAGTACTGAGTAGGGGAATGTACCACACCTGAGGGTGGGAGGGCCTCTTATCCTATCTCAAGTACTAAATCACTAGGCAGGGGAATGTACCACACCTTAAAGGTGGGAGGGCCTCTTATCCTGACCTAGTAACCACGTATTTGAACATAACGTCATTGGGTGAATCTCTCGACCAGTCTATATTAAGGTATACTCAAGTATTACCACTCTCGTGTTTGGCGTTCGGGCCCGGTAACGGGGTATGATTGGTGGCCGAAGTTAAGAAAAATGAAAAGATCTACATGGACCTTAGGTAGTGAGAGTTGATGGAGGGTCAACTACGGTAAATTTTGATCAAGCGTAGAGAATGGCTCCTGAGAGCCCTGTATCCTATCTTGTGCTGTTATACGCTTTCCTAATTGTTCAATTTGTGAAATTGTTACTCGCTATTTGACTTACGTGATTGCATGTTTTGGGGCACCACTGAGCTTTAGTTCACCCCACGTTCATTTGTTTTCCTTGACAGGTCCTGGCACTTGAGCAAGACTTGAAATCTAATTTCACTTTTATGCATGTAGTTTGAGTTAAACATTGTATCTTTTATTTTGGATTGCCACTTGAAGCTGGAAAAGGGTAAACCCTGGAATTGTTATTTGGCTTGTACTAATGTATTCGGATTATATGTTTTTGTTGCCTGGTTTGTAACGCGTAAGGTATTTAAGAGTCGACGATTGGCTATTTTAAAAATGCTGTTATCTCTGAAGTTAATGTGGTTTTAGTCTTCAGCCTATTTGGATGGAAGCGGTGTTGTAATAGTTTAAGTTATTCTTCGGAGGGAGTTGGATAGTTTGCTTGTGTGAGTCCTAGCGAGAGCTAGGCAGACGGCCCGCCAACCCTCTGGTTCGCCTTAGGGGGAAGTGGGGTCGCCACAGTACCGATTTTAAATTTCTGTTCGGGCCAGTCCCGATTTTAAATTTCCTGTGTCGGGTAGTCCCGATTGTAAATTTCTGTTCGGGTTAGTCCCGATTTTAAATTTCCTGTCTCGGATCAGTTCCGATTTTAAATTTCTGTTCAGGTCAATCCCGATTTTAAATTTCTATTTGAGGCAGTCCCGATTTTAAATTTTTGTTCGGGTCAGTCCCGATTTTAAATTTCCTGTTTCGGGTCAGTCCCGATTTTAAATTTCTGTTCAGGTCAGTCCCGATTTTAAATTTCGTGTTTCGGGGCAGTCCTGATTTTAAATTTCCTATCTCGGGTCAGTCCCGATTTTAAATTTCCTGTTTCGGGTCAGTCCCGATTTTAAATTTTCTGTTCGGGTCATTCCCGATTTTAAATTTCCTGTTTGGGTCAGTCCCGTTTAAATTTCCTGTCTCGGGTCAGTCCCGATTTTAAATTTCCTGTCTCGGGTCAGTCCCGCTTTAAATTTCCTATTTCGGGTCAGTCCCGATTTTAAATTTCTTGTTTTGAGTCAGTCCCGATTTTTAAATTTTCTGTTCGGGTCAGTCCCGTTTAAATTTTCTGTTCGTGTCAGTCCCGAATTTAAATTTCTTGCTTGGGTTAGTCCCATTTTAAAATTTTGTAAAAGGGGTCAGTCCCCATTTCTAAGGCATCCATCGTTCGAGTCGTTCGCAGCCGAATAACACAAGTGATGTATTTGGTGTCTACTTGTTTGTCTCAAGTTTTTCTAAAACTCAGGCAAAGAGGGGCAAACTGTAGACACCAAATTTTTAGTGTAGTTTTATTTACTATTATTTTTGTTTTTTATGTTAGTTTTTATTTACTTTTAGTCTTTTATTTTATTTTTAAGTCATTTTAGTATTGAATTTATTGACAAAAAAAGAGAGAGAGAAGCAAGCTCATGCACCCGAGCTACACAGGATACATGCACATTTCTTCACATAACATTTCAAGCAAAAAATGAGAAACGGAAAAAAAAGATCAAGAAGGCACCGCAACTCCTTGTTTTTTGTTCACCATCGGATGATCCACAAAGCTAATGACTTGGCTTCCATCAGAACCCTTTAGAGGAGGGTTTAGTGTTTTTGTTTATTATAAAAGGAGGGGTTTTTGGAGTGAGAGAAGGGGGGAGGTTTTTTACGGTAAAAAAAAGAAACCAGAGAGAGGAGTGACGGCTGGGGGTTGAGAGAATAGAGGGGTTGGCGGTTGAAGACATAACCAAGAGGGTTCTAGATAGAGTGCATGACGGAGGAGAAAAAGGGCTAGGTTTGGAGAGAGGTAGAGAGTTGAGAAGGGGATGGCAATAGAGGATCTGATGATGGCAAAAGGGAGGTTTTAGAGAGACCAAGGGAGCCGGTAAATCTAAAAGAAAAGCAACGGAAAAAGGAAAAAACTTCAGCAAGGAAGCAGTGAAAGATCTGGGCAAGGCTTGAGTAGGAGAAAGGAGATCGCAAAGGAGGTTGCACGAAAGAGACTGGGTCATCATCACCATCCTCCATTGGCGGTCCTTCGAAGAACTGGCAGAACCAGCCGAGCCTTTTTCTTGTCATCCCACGGCTCATTTTGCGATTCAGGTAATAGCCTCATCTCTTACAAGTCAAATATCATTCGATTTGGATCAACGGTGCCGAGATATTTGCTGCAACGTTTCATTGTTTTCGTATCTGGTGTGAAGAAAGTCTGTAGGTCCGAACTGGGCTTTGTGGTAGGAGTTTAGGTTTTCTATAGGATCTCACCCAATGAATCCATGTGTTTTGCTCAAGGTTTATGATCTTTGTGTGTTTGAAATAGGCAAACCCAGAAAATGGTTTAAAACTATAGACAGCCTTGTTTTCATGTTTCCTTGGTTATTGCTTCTCATTTTCTTGTAGTTTGTCCATGGGTTTCAATGTTAAATGAAGTAAATGGTCAGTTTCGGTTGTCTGCTTGGAAATTGATTCTTCAGATCTATACATCTGATAATAAAATGGGTAGAAATCTTGTTGAAAGAATTTGGTTTGCTGTTTGGTTGAATCTTTAAATGCTTTCTCGAAAGTGTTGAAGTAGATGCTCATATCAGGTAGCTGCATTTTATTTCTCCCTCTCCCTGTCCCAAGTTCACGCTTTCGAGTTGGGTTGATGACTGTGAAAATTTGATTTGAATGTTTCACTACCTGGTTTGTTTTTTGATCTAATGCTTTGAAGGAAAATCGAAAAGGGGTGTTGGGGTAACATGTTAATGATCCAAAGTTACATTAATCAGGCATGTTTGGTTTCCTGGGTTATGTGGTATGAATATATCTAAGCTAAAGTTGAAAAAGTAAAAGGCTGCCGCATTTTTCTTGCTGTTTCCTCTCTGCTCACTGAGTTTTTGCACATAAATTGCTGTTTAATCTTATATTGAAGGGAGAAAATGAAATGTTTGGTGTTGAGTTTGCATTCTTTGAATCCAAGGAAACATAAACTAGCTTGAATGTTGGCCAAGTAAGATAGATTTCCCTAAAAATCCTGAATAGTGGGAGAGTTTCGTTTTGTTTTCTTGAACAAATCTAGAATCGCTAGTTTGCTTCTCATTCCAGATTTCTCTCTTTCCTTTGTATGCATAAAACAGCATTTTGCGAATGAGTTTACGACATTTAGTGGGTGCTAGGAGGTTGGATCTTCTTCTTTGTTAAAAGCTTTTGTTTGCCGCATAAGGTTGCTAGAGTTCCCAAAGCTTTGGCTGGCTGCCGAAAATCTCTTCTTGTTGCAGAAATGTTTTGTAAGCTTTGCATGAAGTTGCTTGAACTGTCCAGATTTGCATGTCTGTTGTCCGACTTTTGGTGTTTAAATCTACAAGTTTCATGATGCAAAGTGAGAGGATTGTGTGGTAGTTTTGTTTGGATTTGATTGTGTTTGAAAGCTGGTTTTGTGAAGTGCCGAATTGCAGAAGCATTGTCTAAATAAGGAAGAAAGCTTCGTGTGCATGCATGGAAAACAAAAGAAAATTACACTTTGGTCCTTGCAATTTTTAAGCCATGCTATAAAGGCCCCATTATGTGCTGATTTCTTGCAATTAGGTCCTAGAGTAATTGCAATTTGAACCATTATTTGACCTTTTCTTTACTTATGAACCTTTGAGGTTCCCAAAATGTTTTAATTGGACTTGAATGATTGGTTAATGCTTCCAATTGAGTCTTTATTTAGTGAACATCGACTGTTTAGTCATTTAAGTGCTTTTAATGGTTCAATTTTCATAGTTATTCGTGGTGCCTTGACCTTTTTCTTTTATTTTGGAGGGTAAATAAATGATTTCACTCCATTAGGGCTCCAAATCAAGGGAGATACACCCTATCCCTTATTTCTCACTTTATTTGACCCTACTTGCCTTACATGATTTATGTGTTTAAATGCATTTTTAATGTTTTCATTTTATTTATTTATTTATTTGTCCACTTTATTTGTTTTTATTTTGTATATTTATTTTTTAATTTTGATCATTTGAAAGGCACTTGAATGCCAAAGTTGTAATAGTTAGGGATTTAATTATTTTATTTTATTTTATTTTATCCTTTTCCCCTTATATTGTAGTAGGGCCTCCCCAAGTGTAATAGTTAGGGGTTCATTTGCTCCATTTTGCTTTGTGTGGTTTGCATGCCTATGTGTTATGTGTTACCGCTTTCCCTAGGTTTCTGCATTTAGATGAGCATGTTTATGTGCTACGTGCTACATGAAACTATGTGCTTTGCATGTCTATTTGCTCTAGCATTATATCTGATCATGTGGATGAATGCACGTCACCGTGGCTAGTCTAATGCTAGTCATGGTCTTCCTCTCGAGTTCTCACAAGTCCAATGCTTGTAAATGAGCGTTAGTAAAGGGCTAGTCAAACGCTAGACCCAATAGGGCCGTCCCCCTTTTCCGCTAGTGTCATATCTGCATGCCTTCATTACATTTCATTCATTTTTTCTTTTAGTATTTCTCATTTTGCATGCTCCCCTAACCTTTCCCCTACACATTTAGGGCTGCATTCTCATTTTAGACTAGCTCATTTGTGTGGCGACCCCACTTACCCCTAAGGCGAACCAAAGGGTTGGCGGGCCATCCGCCCAGCTCTCGCCAGGACTCACGCAAGCATTCTAACCCAAATCCTTTCGAAGAATAACCTAATCTATTACAAAACGATTTTCCCCGAAGAAGACCATCACTAAAACCACATTAACTTCAGAGATAGCAGTGATATAAAATAGCCAATCGAAGCTCTAAAACGTCCCATGTGCTACATACCAAGGTATAAAGTCGTACCAATCCGGATAGATAATTGCATACATCACTATTACAAACTTACAAGCCAAACACTCGAATTAGGGTTTACACATTTTCCAGCTTCAAGTGGCAATCCAAAATAAAAGTACATAATCCCAATTAACGCACTACAGCCCACAAAATAAGTCATAGTGTTCAAATACATTCCAAAAGGAAAATATAAGTAAGTTTCAAAGCTTTCCATTTCCAGAACCTGTTAAGGAAAACAAATAACGTGGGGTGAGCTAAAACTCAGTGGTGCCCCAAAACATGCAGTCACGTAAATCAAACAGCGAGTAATAACTTAACCAAATAGAACAGTTAGGAAAGCGTATAACAGCACAAGGTAGGATACAGGGGCTCTCAGGAGCCATTTTCCTCGCTTGGTCACCATTCATCGTAGTTGACCCTCCGTCAACTCTCACTACTTATAGTCCATGTAGATCCACTCATTTTAATCCTAACCCGTCACCGTACGTACCCCTGTCCCGGGCCCGCTCACCGACTAAGGACGCAGTATACTCGAGATATACCCGTAGATAATTGGAAGCAGTATACTTGCGTATACCCTTAGATAATTGGGAGCAGTATACCTTAGTATACCCTCAGGAAATTGGTCGAGGGATTCACCCAGTGACATTTCCGTAGTTGGATTCAGAAGTCGAGGGATTCACCCAACGACGCAACTACATTTAGATTCAAGGATTCATGAGAAAAATAATTCACGCAAGTCACCATTCGAACGGCTAGTGCGATAAAGTACACACAGCTCACTTCGATGGATCAAAAACTAGTTTTGCAAATTATCACATATCGAGTCAGGAAAGCACTTTAACCAAGTAAGCATAGAACAGGCAGGGACACTCACCAAGAGTGGCGTTCAGATATCAAGTTGGGAATCGAATTCCGCGTCCTCGCAATATCCTAAAAACCAAATTTTGAAACTATAAGTCTTCTATTCAATTTTTAAGCTTGTACGTATTGTGGATTATCTAATATTTTACTAGTTAACCTTCTCAAAATAATTTCAAAAATCTACTTGGGTTGAAGTTTGACAAAAGTAGAGAAAAAGTGTTTCTTATAGTTTTCCTTGAGATACTTTTCCTTAGAAAAGGGTAACTAGTATTATTTTCTTGAAACAATTCGACCATCCACTTAGGATTGAAATTTTGTAAAAGTAGGAAATGTTTTATATGGCTTTCCCTAAAAATATTTTTCTTTATACGAGTGCGGCTAGTACTATTTTATTTAGAATAAATTTTCCTTGCCGAGGAAGTTTTCTGCTATTTTTAGTTAAAGTCACTATAATCTTGTATTTTGGAAATTTTCCTCTAGACAATTAGCCAGGGACAATTTTAAGGAAAGAAAAGGAAATAGATCAAGACTTAGGGTTTTAAAACTAGTGAAATCATTTTCTAAAAGTAATAAGGCTAGTTTACGCTTAAAGGAGAAATATCGAGTTGGCAAGGTTTAGAAAATCCCTACACGAAGCTTCTAACTTTAACATACAGTGCTAAGTTTTATCGCACCGTACAAGAGTGAAGATATATTTAAATAGCTTGTTTAGAACTTTCTCAAGTTCACAAGACCAAAATGGATTCCTTACGATTCCGATTTACAAGCACATAATATTTCAGATTTGTCAATATAACCAACTCACATTTCAAATAGAAATCTCACTAGGGCTTCGTCAATCATTAGCCCTAGGTTTCAACAGACTCAATTCTGATCAAGAATAAAACAAATGACCAAGGCTTTGTCAATCATTAGCACTTGGTTTTGGCAAGCTCATATCACATCTTAACTAAAACAAAATGAAGGTAAGGCCTCCAAGAAATTCCAGCAATTAAAGTTCATCATCCTTTAATATTTATAAAATCATTCAAATGGCCAAGGGCTTCATCAATCATTAGCCCTTGACAACCATCAATCACTTCCAACCACAATTCAATCCGGAATACAAATCACAAATAAGCTAAATGTTCGATCCAAGTCAAAATTTAGTTTCATGAACAAACAGGACATTCAAGTAGGACAGCCTACTTTGAGGAGTCACGGACAGCAGTACACATGGAGGAAAAATATGAAATTTCTACAGAACAAATGCCCATGATTCTAGTTTCAAATGCCACTAACGGCACCTTAAACGGATTTTCCTACACCAAGATATGAGCATTTTACTGAGACTGGTTAGTGAAATCCGAAAATCTGAAAACTCATTTTTCACTTGTGAAAAACTCCTTTTTCTCTTTTAACACCATAAGGTTTTTATTCAAATCATCCATACATTTCTTATAGAACTCTAAAACAACATATTCCAGGCATTTCCAGCCATTATGTTTCAAAGAAAAATTTCAAAACCAAGCTGAGATTCCAACTCAACCTTCGGCTATCACAAAAGAAATTCCAGCATTTATATACCAACATTTTTGGTTCCATCTTTCAATATATCAAATATTTTATTGCTAAACAACTTACACAACTTAAAATTTACATCTCCTATGTATTTCTAAACCATTATATTCCAAGGAAAAATAAAATAAAATAAAATAAATTTCCAGAAACCAATTAAAATTTCTAAAGACAAACTGAAAATTCTGGTTCATAACCCTCGGCCATCAATACCTTTCCAGCACTTAGGGTTTTATAAATCCAACTTTTCCTTGGCTAAAACATGGTTTTAGATTCTTAAATTCGTCATGTGAACCTTTGGCTAGCTAATTAACATTTCTGGTTCAAAATCGAATTCGAATAACAGCTTCAAACATCCCAAAAAAAATCCAGAAATCTGTCCAGCTAGTCACGGATGAACATGTATGAAGAAACTTTCTGTTTTCATTTTATTTTCTTGGTTAAAACATAGTATTACTTACTCAAATTTAACCTGTAAACACTTAGTTAACCGATTAACATTTCCAGCTCGAAATTAAGTTCAAACAACTGTTATAATCCTCAAAATTTCCAGGTTTAAACTCACGGTAGTTCACAAAAAAATTTTTCCAGAAATTGTATGTTCCTAATCTAGCTTTTTCCTTGGCTAAATCAGCATTTTAGGAACTCAAATTCAACATGCAAAGCCTTAATCGTATTAATCATCCAAGTTTAAGTTAACTAATCATAATCTCAGGTTTTGATCAGCACAACAAAGCAGATTACATCATGAAATTCTTAATCAATTCTCGGTCAACCAATTTCTTTTCAAAAAAGAATTTTCTTATGCCTTAACATCATCATCCGAGTCTAGATTCCACATGCAACACCCTAATCAACTTAATCTTTCCATTTTTAGTTAACTAATCATGATCTCAACCTCAGGTTATCAAAATTGGATAGATTAGAAACTGCATTACCTTGTTAATCTCTCGGCCGAACCATTTAGCCATCCAGTCAGATTTTTCTTTTTCTAATGTCTCATCCGATGGTTTAAAATCAACATGCAAAGCTGGAACTAACTTATTCATCTTGTCTTAAGTTAGGGAGCCACATCTTTAAGTTCAGATTGTCACAGGGAAGCAAAAATAAAGCTACATTTCCAAACCAGTTCCTCGGCAAAAACATTTTCATCAAAACAGAATTTTCTAGTGTCTTGAATTCATCAACCGATTGCACAAGCAACACATGCAGGTTCTGATATGTCTTTATCTATTAGTAATTAACCTAATTTAGACCAGCAATTACCTCAGATACAAGCTAAGCCTACGCACAAGAAGTCTGGAATTTCTTTCTTCCTCTCGGCTCTCACGCACGGCTTGGAGGGTTGGTTGCGGCTGAGAACTGGTTGTAGCTGGTGGAGATGGAGGTGCAGAATGGTGAAGCTCACTCACGATTTTCTCCCTGGTTTCACTCCAGCTCACGGCAGAACCAGAAAATTTTGCAGCTCACGGCTTCTTCCCTCGGTTCCTCTTTGTCGATGATAACGAGACAAAGAGGAAATGTGGTTGTGGAGAGGAAGTGTTGTGGTCTGAGGAGATTATGTGCAGAGTAAATGGAATGGTGGTTTGTGATATAAGAACGAAGAAGTAGAGATATGGTGGCGCGGTTTTGGAGAAGGGGTTGAGTGTAGGAAATGGTTGCGTATAGAATTGGTGAAAATGTGATTGGTCGATTGGGGCGGTGATTGAAATTTTGTCAGAGGGATTGTTTGGCTTTGCATGGAAATGTTGTGGTTGTAAGGCATTTTAGTCTTTTCATTTTGCTTCCTAACCTCTACTTAAATTCTCCATTCTAACTTAACTCCAAAAATTATCCCCAAGTGTGATTTGAAAGCCTAATTATACACTAGTCATGCAAGACTTTAATAATCGAAATTTCATGCCTTGAGTATGTTTCGCATACTTGTATCATATTTATCTAAAATTCATTGATTTTGTCTTACCGTGAAAAATTTCCTTTAAACCTATAACGCTAGCAACTAATTGAAAATAGTCATTGAGTTTCAAGTAATTTATTTTTAAAGTAATAAGATTAATCGGCTCAAGTATCATTACTTTTGCATAAAGGAATTTAAGTATTCTAACATTTTATGTTAAGGCGAAAAATTTAATCTAACTCTAAAGATATTAATTTAGTCTAGCAAAACCAAGAAATTTCATAACTTAGGAAAATTATATTATTTTTCACATAAACCTATTTTTACGTACTTAATTGCGAACAAGTAAAAGTAATGCTAGAAATTATTAAGGAATAAAAGAAATGTAAATGAAATATGCACTGACTTATATATCTATTTTCAGGGTTCTCACAATTTGCTTGCATAGGTTAGGGAGTCACCATTCTGGTAAGGGAAATAGACGAGTATGGCTATATATAGCTTTAGCACGCTTGTTTTCTTTTTAACCAAAAGGCAAATCAAAAGTCACGATTTAGGGTCTCCCCGTGCCCATCTTGCTTGCATTCCTCTAGGGTTCATGCATTTCATTTACTTACTATCACTTTGCACTCTCATTTCATATACTATTACTTTTTCCACATGATTCACTTCACATGACTTTTATCTTACACATTCTCACTCTACCACTAGCACTTTACATACTACCACTAAGCACATATGCACTTCACACTATCACTTTACATACCTCACCTTGCACTCCCATTTGCACACTCCCGCTTACACACTATTATTTATTTTTATTATTATTATTATTATTATTACTTTTTTTCGCTTCATACAAGCTCATGTTTTCACATTGCATACATTCATTACATTCATGTTTTTCGTCATTAGCATTACTCGTGACCTCTTGGAGGGCTTATCCTTGGCTATCACAACTCATGTGATTTAGTCCGATCGAGCCTCTAAGAGAAATTTGTCCCTTTCGATTCTTCATTAGGTTTAGGATTGCATTCATATTAGTTACATCCAAACGCGATACATTTTTTTTTTGGAAATTAGGAAAATTATGACTAAATCACGCAACTAGCTTAAGTTAGGGTAAAAGGGTGCCTTAGACTTTGTCTTTGCCTTCCCTTTTATCAACCGCGACCTCCAAACTTGTCTCTCTGATTTTCGTAGGCTAGAAGTCATCTAGAAAGGTTTTTATTTCACTTTTTCAAAAAACTACTTTTTGGGTGACTTGGTACACCCCAACTAAATACCAAGTGGCGACTCCTGTTTTTTCGTTTAAAAACCTTTTTAGATTATTATTTTGGCCAAACCGTCACATTTAAGAGTCCCATGGCCTTTTTATTTATTTCTCACATTCACATACTTCACACACTACACATTATGACCTCAAAACGACTCTTTATTCATTTTCAAAAATAGGGCGCGATAGATTGGCAACTCCACTAGGGATTTCCTAAGTGGGTCCGAGCACTTGATTTAGTTATTCTTTTCCTTTTCTACCCTTTTAATGTATCGCATTTTGATGTTTAGGGTTGCATTTTTCCTTTTTTAGGATTTTTGCATTTCGCGCGTATCAACTCACATCCCTCACCCATTGGCCTACGATTGTTTTGATGGATGGATGGTTTATTTTATGTGATCCTGCGCCTTGCATTGTATTTTGGATGGGGGGATGTTACCCTAGAGTCTCGCGTTGGTTCTCGATCCCTCCTCTCCAAACGAGCACTAGCATACGTGCATACACTTTATTATTTATCCATCTTTTATTTTTCTTTAGTGGCTTGTCACGCCACTCCACCCTATTAGGATTAGGCGAGCCACTTGGACATGTGATTGCGACACGACGTGTGCGTAGCATGATCCGATGGGTCACTCAATCTTCCGCTTTGAGCTTTGGGTTAATAGCCTTTAGCTTTTAGTCGAAGGTTGAGGATTTTTGATAGATTCACTCAAACACGCAACCGTGACACAACGTGTGTGTAGCGGTGTTTGGGGAATCGCTCGAGCCACCGACAAAGGGCCTTGGAATTGATGATCCTTGGCCACGAGTCTGAAGGCTCGAGGACCTAAAACCTATCGAGTCTAGATGCATTAGTGAGCCAATACCTCATGCATCCATGGTAGTATACCTAGGGTAGAGTCTGCCTTACCCTATTAGGGACACTATTCACGAGGGGAGGGATCCAACCCTTTTTTTTCCTTTTATTGCTTTATCTTTTTGTATTGTTTTGTTACAATGTGTTATGTGTATTTATCTGATTGAACTAACTTTTCTTGGTTTTTGTCTCCATTGCATTCATGAGTCTTAGAAAATAAGAGTCCTGGCATGGTATTCTCTAGGAGCCTACCCTATTGGATGTGACACGTTTAAATTCAATGCTTCGTATTTTGCAACATGAATACATTTCATTTTAGGTTTACCCCGGCGATTAAAAGGGGATCCTTTTAGGTTACATTTCATATTTATTTGCTTTGATAAAATGGCATCATGCATAAACCGTAGAAGGGAATGCCATTTAGAGAATCCCACGATAGAAATAAACCACCTTATGTCTCGGATAAGTAATCCAATGAGACTTGCATGTTTATGTTTCTTGTATCTTCCAAAGGGGTAGTGCACAAGGTAAGGTGGGATCCGATCTTCTTCCATAATCGTAGAACAAATTTTGCACATTAGAATATGAACATTTAACAATCATTTTTTGGTCATTTAACAAAATTGGTAAAAAATTCGCTTGCGTAAAGGGCATTAATTTGAAGAAATTCACAAATGATTCCTTATTGTTAAGACGATAAATATAGAGGCCAAATCTTGATTTTAGGAGGCTCATAGACTAATGCATTGTAATGATTTTTTTGAAACTACCAATGGGTAGATAATTCAATCGATTTTTGAATAAATCATCAATTTCATTCAATCCATTTTGTCAATTCATTCAATTTTAGGACAATCTAATCATTTTTGAATAAATCATTAACTCCATTTCATTCATTTGGTCAATTTACCCATTTTAGGGCAATCAAGTCGATTCTGAAGAGATCATCAATTTCATTCAATTCAGTTGATAAGTCTACCTATTTTTAGTGCAATTCGGTCGGCTTTGAATAAATCATCAATTTTACCCTATCTATTTGACCTGTTTATTCCCTTTAGGGTCTAAGTTTAAGGTTCGCTGAATAAATTAGTCAAGGCATTGCAATCCTTTCAATAGTAGGCTCTTTTACACATTATTTTATGTGTTGATCAAACAAAGCAATCCATTCGGACTTTGCCCTCATTTTTAGGACAAATGTCTCTTCTTACTCCAATTAGTCAAACTTTTTTTCATTATTTTTCACTCAATCAGTTGATCGGATTCATCAGGTATTGTATGGTGCCTACCCTAGAGGATTGCATTTTCATGCTAGACCTACCCTTGGCATAAAAGGGCTCCCCCATAGGACACGCATACTGATTTTGTAGTCTTGCCTACTAACTCGAGGTATTTTTTCTTTTGTTTTCCCCCTCCCTTGCATTCATAAAAATACGTCAATAAGGTAAAGAATATTTTTCTATATATGATAACAATTCTGATCTAATAAAGTGTGAAAATTACAGGTATTATTTGATTCTTGGGTAGATCCTACAATGAAAACATGAAGATCCATCTGAAAGCTCTAGGCTAAAGTCTCTGAGAGACTTTATAATTGTTTTTCAAAGGAAAATTCTGTTTATTTGATTTGTTAATACATTTTTTCCAAAAGAAAAGGAGACAAAAAGTATATATGTGGAGCTCTTTAGAAGTTTTCTCTTCTCATTTGTATTATAATTGAATGAGAAATTTTGTTTTAAACTTTTTCAGCAATAAAGTTTTTAGATAATTATTGTTTTGTATATATTCATGTACATTTCATTCTTTTGCTCATTGGAGATTTCATGATGAATTTTAAGAAATAAAACTAAATTGAGATTTCCTCAACCTCCAGTCTGAAAATTCACAAGTGTATGCTTTCTAAAATCCTTACGTATACTAGATTGGTGATCCGAGCTATACAATAAGAGTGCTCAGAGTAAAAAAAAAAAAAAAAAAAAAAGATGAACGGTCACTCAAAAGGCCCAATGAGATACCTTTTTTTCTTTCACTTAACTCCAAAATAAAATCAGTCACATTGATTAATAAATTACAAATTGGGGCAATCTTTACTTGAGAAATGTCCACTGTGTCTAATTTTATATTCAATTCATATGTAAGTGAAAGCAAAAATGTGCATTATTTTTGTTTGTTTTGAAAATTTAGAATGATACTTCGAGCGTTCGTTTCTCTATTTATATAGATTTTATCATTTGCTCTCCCATTTGAGCCTTTGAAAGAATAATTTCGTTTCAAATAAGAGCCTTAATGATCACTACCCTACATTGGAAAATTCTTAGATATCAAAAAGGGAGTGGATTTTTAATGACCATTTCGTTACTTTGGTTGTCATGAGGTGTAAGAATGATACTTTGGCCATCGTTTCTACAATCTAAACACTATTTATCCCTTGCATCCTTATTTGTGCTAAAATGGGTGGTTCTTTTCAAAGTACTTATGATCGCACCCCACATTGAGGAAGGAGACTGGAGAATTTTGTGAAAAGAGATAGAAAAAGCAAAAATTTAAAAAAAAAAGAAAGAAGAGAGAGAACCCCAAATGGGGAAAATTTGATTCTACCATCAATATCTGGGCTTCAATTTTGAAAAGAAGAAGGAAAAAAAAAAAAGAAAAAGGAAGAGTTTTGTCCGGTAGATCACCTATGTTTCACAGATATGGATGAACAAGGGTCTTCCTCAGTTAGTTAATTCGGATACAGGCAAGAAATTTCGCATTAATGAAAGTTTCCTTTCAGAGTTAATGTAAGGAACGGAACAAAAGTCAGGCCCTCTTCTTTTCCAATCAAACATTCTATCCCTAGTGTCGCGCCCCATTTTTATAAGAAAAATTAAGAAATGGTTTAAAAAGTGAATTTTTTATTTAAAAAATGAATAAAGAACACGGGTCTAAATGGGACTTGAAAATGCGACGATTTGACCCAAAATATAGTTTAAAAAGGGTTTTTGAATGAAAAATCGGAGTCGCCACTTGGTATAGAGTTAAGGTGTGCCAAATCACCTAAAAATGAATTTTTAAAGGAAAAAGTAAAAAAAAAACCCTTTTTGAACGACTCCAAGTCTACAAAAATCAGAGAAAAAGATTCGGGAGTCACATTTGAAGAAAGGGAAGGCAAGGATAAGAATCCAATGCACCCTTTCAACCTAGCCAAGGCTAGTTGCACGATTTAGTCAAGGATTTTCTTATTTTTTAACCTAAAGATTTATCACATTTGGATGTACTATATGAATGCATACCCTAGACCTAGGAGGGTCGAAATGTATCTTCAAAACTTATTTGGTACCAATCACACTAATTGTGACGCCCAATAAAGACTCTTTGAAGAAGTCACTAATAATGCAAGTCATGAGACTCGAAAGAAAGAAAAGGTAAAGAAGAAAATAATATACGAATGTGTATGACCTAAAGGAATGCATCATAATGGGTGCGGGGAACTTATACTCGTGACTTCAATGTTCCTTTTAACAGAGGAAATACGAGCATGCTAAGGCTAGAGAAGCCAAACTCGTCCATATCCCATATCCAAAGGGTTTTGCCCTAATCTAATCAAGCAAATGATTTAACCTAATTCTAATGCTTAGATGAAATGCAAGTCTAATGTCATGTTTCATACAAAGGGGTAAGTAATATACATATAAGGGAAAATATAGGGGAAGGGATATATGTATAAGGAGGGATGTCACGCAAAAAAAATGATAAAAAAAACCCTAAGAGTGAAAATATGCATGAAATGTAGTGATTCACACAAACATGATCTAGCGCGTAGACGGTCCCTAAGGGTCTAGCATTGGACTAGCCCTTTACTAATGCTCTTTCACAAGCATTGGACTCGCAAGAGCTCGAAAGGAAAAGGCCATGACTAGCATTGGACTAGCCACGGTGACATGCATTCATCCACATAAGCACATATAATAATAAAAGCGGATAGACATGTAAGGCACATTGTTTCACATAGCACGTAGCACCTAAGCATGCTTATCAAGATGCAAAATCCTAGGGAAAGCGATTAAACACATAGGCATATAGGCACACACAAACTCATAGCACACAAGCCCTATCTATTACAAAAGGGGATGCCTATTACAATCTAAGGGGGGAAGACTTAGAAAAGTAAATCCTAACTATTACATTGGCTAGCTAAGACATGTCTTCAAGAGAGGCGCCAAAACCTAGCTATTACAAATTGGGATTCAAATACCCTCAAATGATTTGCCAATAAAAAACGAAATAAAAAAGGAAGCGAAACAGGTAATTAATCATAAATGAAAAGTGAATCAAAGCATGCATATTCACACATAACACGTAGGAGCACGTAGGAGAAATAAAATCAAGGAGATAGAAGGTTACCTCCCTTGCAATAGTGATGAAATGAAGGAAATATTAGTTTCAAAACAATAAAAGGGTCAAGGCACCAATTAAATAGTAAAGTATAAACAAAGTCACCAAATCCCTCCCAATTGCAATTTAAATGAAATCAAATAATGCACAATTTCCAAAAAAGTAAATTATTGATCAAATTTCTAAAATAGAAAAACTACCAAGGACCCAATTGCAACTATTAACCAATCACTCAAGCCCAATTAACACATTTTGGGGAATTCGTGGGTCCAAGAGCAAAGAAGGGATCAAGTAATGGTTCAAAATGCAATTATTCTAGGACCTAAATGCAAGAAATTAGAACATAATTGGGCTCTTGTAACATGAGGAGGAACATGTGGGGTTGGAATGCAATTACTAAAATTGTTTTCATGCAAATGCCATGCAAACCACTACGAAGACACCTTTTACAACAAATTGCTGTACTTTCACTTTTCGGATACATATTTCCGACCCAACATGCAAGCATTTGATCCAAATTCTTTCAACCAACATCACAACTTCAAACTAAACAACAGCAACATAACTTCAAACTCCAAACAAGCAAGAAACATAAAAGGGAACTGATGCAAAAAAAAAAAAAAAGTTCTAGACAAAACATTCATGTAAAAATGGTTTGGCTACCTGAAATTCACTTTTTCAGCAAGTATTCGAACATAATTCAAGCATTTCAGCCCCCAAAAATGCAAACCCAACACCCCCTTATCTAATTCCTCTTTCCAACATAAGGTCAACCAGCAAACTGGATGGCCGAAACTTTGGTGAGCAATTGCAAGCAAGGAAACAGTAGAGAGAATGTGGAAGTTTTTGTTCTGCTGCAAACTTTGCAGCTTCAACTCATTGTCAGTTAACATCCCCAAGCATAATCCTCTAGCCCCCATTGAAACAGCCGGGCATAAAAGGCAGCAAAAGAAAGGTGAAACTTGCGACGAACTAAGGAAAAGAAAAAAGGATCTGCGCACGCTGCTGTAACAGGATCGAGAGCTTTGAACTTGTTGCAGCAGATTTTATGCGCGATGCAAACTGACCCAGGCAACAGAATTATTGAACATTCCCCTTAGCTTAGACACAAAAGGAAGTCAGAATAGAATAGCATGCAAAGACTAAATAGCATTCGTGATTTCTGATGCTTCAGAGATTTTCACAATCTCACGTACAAACAGCCAGCAACAAAACTAAGCTCCAAGTTCTCATTCAGCACTACAAACTTATCCTCCAAAATACCAAACAAGGGGAAGGAAAACCTAGGATGGGAAAAGCTTTACAAATTCCAAGTTCATGCACAAGTTTATGGGTTTGATTTATCGAATTCACGGATCATACGAACAGTCTCAACGCTAACGAAAAACTCAAACTACTTACGCTTTTGTCTTCACAACACACAGGATAAAGCAAGAAAGAAATCGTAAAACGCAGCAAGGTAATGAAACATGTTCACCCATCCCCAACCAGAACCAAGAACTCATCACACTTATTGGCCAAAAAACCACAAAATTTCATTCTAACGTTGTCAACGAAACACAAGGGAAACTTCCTATTCTCAACAGATCCTATATTACTACTAGATAGGGAAAAACGCAACCAAGACAGAAGACCAAAAACCTGCGGTAAATGCGTGTTTTGGCGTATTGGCATATCAATTCAATAGCAGGCAAATCACAAACTTTTGTCCCCAAACCCAGGCCAAATCCTACGGGTTTCTCCACTCCACCCGGATTCACAAAACAAGACTCACAGGAAGGAAGGAAAACAGGCACGACAGCAAAAATTTCTGCACTTTGGACATAAACTCAGCGATCTATGGACAGCCAACGTAGAAGAACATTACCTTTAGCCTTTTGAGCAAAGCAGATCAAGGCTTGATATGATTGAAAAAAGCAATCTTTGCTCGGCCCGTCACCTCCCCTTTTCCTTGTGATTTCTGTAGCTTTCTTCCCTCCTTTTCTGGTTTTTCGTTTTCCTCCACCCCAAAATGTGAGAACCCGTAAAACCCTAATTATTTTCCTAGGGTTTTATCCCCTTTAATGGCATGTTTTCTGCGTTTTCTGGCTTAGGAAATTTTCCTGATAAATTTTATGAGTAATTATAGTTTTTAGATGATTTTTCTAGCATTGGGTAGTTTTTGAAAAATTAGGAATATATATTGGACGTGGGACCCACTAGTGCGAAAAGTTCGGAAAAATTCGGCCAATTAGGTTAAATTCCGGATACTGTGTAAAATTTATCGGGTGTTAATAGATAAGTAGAGTGTGTGAAATGATTGATGTGAGAGAAGAAAGAAAGGATAGGAATGCATTTAATGAGGTGACAAGTGTCACATTCTCATTGGTTGGACTTTAAGAATTACTATTCACTTTCTTGACTTTTTTGACCAAAGGATTAAATATCTCAAAATTGCCCAAAAATCACCATTTTCTTCTCCATGTTGGCCGGCCCTCCTAGCTCAAGAAGGAAGGAAATTTCTTCAACTTTCAAGCTTCCATTTCACTCAATCTTCCAAGAACAAAAGCCTACACTAGGTTCCACTCCATAAAATCTTTCCTTATAGTGCTAGTAAGTGTCTTAGTGAAGTTTGTTTGAAGGTCTAAGGTGGCCAACATCCCTCTCTCTCTTGATTTCTTGGTAAGTGATGCTTGAACACCCTACTACCTCTAATGATGCTTATTTTGTGCTTAATGGTGACATGAGTGATGGAATATGTGATTTATTTCTTTATTTGGAGTGATTTGGTGAAGTTTTCCAATTTATGATGAATTTTCTGGTTTAATATGATCTTGATGTTGTGGCCTTGTATGATGAATGGTAATGGTTTAAAATGACTCTAGTAGGTGTGAATTGTTGATAAATGCAATCAATTTTGGATTTGGATGGAAAAATGGAAAGTTAGGGTTCATAAATCCCTAATTCTGTCCGGTTTTAGATCATAGGGTTAGAGGCCGAGTTGGACTTTGCTCAAAACATGAACGTTGTAGATATTGATGAGTTTGAGGTGCCTACAAAATTTCAGGGCAATTGGATTAGTGTAGAGTGAGTTATGGCGTAATTACTGTAGCTGTTCTGCTTTGGACAGAATGCGAAAACTGTACTTGTATTTGGCCATTTTGACTGGAATTGGTTTGGATTTTGAAGTTCGTGTCTTCTGATGAAATGTAGCTGGATGTCTTAGCTAACATATGCCTTTGGAATTTCGGCATTTGGACTGGTATAGACTGAGTTATAGTCATTACAGTTTTGTGTGATTTACGAACCTGTTTTGGTAATTCTGGTTTAGTATTTGGCATTTTTGACCTAGTTAAGCTAGGAACTGGATTGAGTGACCTTCTACATTGTTGTAGCCCTGTTTCATAGCTTCGAAACGGTGGGTCTTACACCCCCATCCGATAATCGTAGTGAAATTGACGCCATTACCGCAAAGTAAGGACAAAACAGTTTTATTTTCAGGGCCAAGGCTAAAGCCATTGTTTGAATTTCTGGTTTGCTATAATGCTTGTATACACTTATGAAACCCTATTGGGGTTGTGATTGGCATTGCTTTATGGCTCGTTATTGAGTCTCATTGTACTTGCTTATGTGTTCTAGGGCGTGACGGTGGTTCACGACATTCCCCTGACGGAAGTGCATGACATAGCACTTAATTGCTTATTGAGTATACTACTCACTTACTTGTTATAATGTGGCTTTGTTCCATGTGTATTTGATGCCTTGAAGGCTTAATTGGTTATTGGAAGTGATTGAGGTGAGGGTGTACTTGACCGCCCTCACCCCTTGTAATTTCCTTCATGGCTATTTACTGTTTTACTGAAATACTGCAATTGTTATATGAGATACTGAATTCCATGCATGGAAACTGATTTGGTGTCGTTTGGACGAGTATCCAACGGCTTTACTGTATTACTGAGCTCAACCCCGTTCGGTAGTCAATTGGATCGAGCCGGCGAGGGCTTGGTCGTGAAAATTGTCACGCCACGGGGACTGTACTGGGGAACCTTGTGGTATTGAGACCCTTGGTTCCGGTATACTCGAGTATTACCAAAATGACTGAATGGAGTGCGGGCCCGGTTGGGGTATGATGGGTGGAAGGATGGAAGTTAAGCGAGGTCTACAGTTGTTTGGTACTTTTAAAATTGACGGAGGGTCAATGAGGTTGGATCAAGATTGCAAGCGTGGAAATGGGCTCTTGAGAGCCGACCGTATCCTTTCACTGATTTGCTTTACTTCGAAATTGCATACTTGAATTGAATGGTTATGCTTATGTGATCTTAACTGCTATTGTGATAGTTGCTCACTGGGCTTTAGCTCATTCCGTATCATTTGTTTTCCTTACAGGAAAATGAAACTTTTGGAAAAGATTGTGATAGTTGAATGACAAGTTGAGCTCATGTATATGTATTTTGAATAGCTCCTTGAGGGTGAAAACCCTAAGTGCTTTGTTTCCACCAATGTTTGATGTGTAAATGGCTACTTGTATATGTATGAACTAAATGGATATTTTGGTAGGCCGTTTGGCTTGTAAATGTTGATTTCCAATGTATATATATGCTTGGCCGAGTGACACGATTTTCAAACGGAAAGGAAAAAAATTGGCGAGGATGAACAGTACCGAATCCGGATTCTGACGTGTATTTTACTGTTCATTTCGGCTTCGAATTTCATTTTTTTTTATTTTATGATTTTGACTTGTTTGCGCGCAATGGTATGTTCCGGAACGTAATAGAACGACGTAAACTGTACCGTTAGTCCTGGCGAGAGCTGGGCAGGCAGTCCGCTAACCCCTTTGGTTCGCCTTAGGGGAAAGTGGGGCTGTTACACAAAACCCTCTCAAAGTTCTCTCTTTTCCTTCTGAATCTAGCCCGTAGCTACCTCTCTTCCTCTTTGTTTTCTTTCTGGATTTCTTTCGCCGCTATTTTTCCTTCTTCCTTTCTTTCAACCCATCACCTCCTTGCAACCCAGATCCTCTCTTGTCTTCCTCGCCTTTTCCGGTGCCCCCCCAAGCTCGAAGCTTTCTTCTTCCTCCGCCGAAGCTATTTCCTTCTTAGTTCAATCTCTCAGCCGCCACAACAGCTCTCCCCATCTCTCTTGTTTTCCTTCAAACCCTCGTTTTTCCTTCTCAGCTCGTTTTCTCTATTCTCTCAGCCGTTATTAGTTGCTCCTTTTGTTCCTCACCCTTCCCCCTATTTTCGGCCTTGCTCCCTCTGCCCTCCGTTTTTCTCCTCTGATTTCTGTCTCTCTAATCCTCAACCCCAGCCGTTCTTTTATATGGGCGCCCTACCCCCTAAACCCTCACCTCAAAGGTGAGGATGAAGGGTTGGTTGTCACCATAATTTCCAGCCATCCATTCCATTGAGCCAAGAATCCCACAGCTATCTCCCGCGAAAGTATTTTCATGCCACATGCATGTGCGGCTCTTTTTCTCTTTTTTTTTTCTGAAATTCAGTATGAAGACAAAAATAAAAATAAAAATAAAATAAAATAAACTAGAACAAAAATAAAATAAAAAGCTCTAGAATTGAAGCCAATAAATCTATTAAATTAATTAAACAAATAAAGTTAAAAAATCAAAAATTTCGTGTCTACAGTTTGATTTTGTAAAGCTTTTCCCATCCCAGGTTTTCCTTCCCCTTGTTTGGTATTTTGGAGGATAAGTTTGTAGTGCTGAATGAGAACTTGGAGCTTAGTTTTGTTGCTGGCTGTTTGTACGTGAGATTGCGAAAATCTCTGAAGCATCAGAAATCACGAATGCTATTTAATCTTTGCATGCTATTCTATTCTGACTTCCTTTTGTGTCTAAGCTAAGGGGAATGTTCAATAATTCTGTCGCCTGGGTCAGTTTGCATCGCGCATAAAATCTGCTGCAACAAGTTCAAAGCTCTCGGTCCTGTTGCAGCAGCGTGCGCAGATCCTTTTTTCTTTTCCTTAGTTCGTCGCAAGTTTCACCTTTCTTTTGCTGCCTTTTATGCCCGGCTGTGTCAATGGGGGCTAGAGGATTATGCTTGGGGATGTTAAATGACAATGAGTTGAAGCTGCAAAGTTTGCAGCAGAACAAAAGCTTCCACATTCTCTCTGCTGTTTCCTTGCTTGCAATTGCTCACCAAAGTTTCGGCCATCCAGTTTGCTGGTTGACCTTATGTTGGAAAAAGGAATTAGATAAGGGGTGTTGGGTTTGCATTTTTGGGGGCTGAAATGCTTGAATTATGTTCGAATACTTGCTGAAAAAGTGAATTTCAGGTAGCCAAACCGTTTTTACATGAATGTTTTGTCTAGAACGTTTTTTTTTTTTTTGCATCAGTTCCTTTTTATGTTTCTTGCTTGTTTGGAGTTTGAAGTTATGTTGCTGTTGTTTAGTTTGAAGTTGTGATGTTGGTTGAAAGAATTTGGATCAAATGCTTGCATGTTGGGTCGGAAATATGTATCCGAAAAGTGAAAGTACAGCAATTTGTTGCAAAAGGTGTCTTCGTAGTGGTTTGCATGGCATTTGCATGAAAACAATTTTAGTAATTGCATTCCAACCCCACATGTTCCTCCTCATGTTACAAGAGCCCAATTATGTTCTAATTTCTTGCACTTAGGTCCTAGAATAATTGCATTTTGAACCATTACTTGATCCCTTCTTTGCTCTTGGACCCACGAATTCCCCAAAATGTGTTAATTGGGCTTGAGTGATTGGTTAATAGTTGCAATTGGGTCCTTAGTAGTTTTTCTATTTTAGAAATTTGATCAATAATTTACTTTTTTGGAAATTGTGCATTATTTGATTTCATTTAAATTGCAATTGGGAGGGATTTGGTGACTTTGTTTATACTTTACTATTTAATTGGTGCCTTGACCCTTTTATTGTTTTGAAACTAATATTTCCTTCATTTCATCACTATTGCAAGGGAGGTAACCTTCTATCTCCTTGATTTTATTTCTCCTACGTGCTCCTACGTGTTATGTGTGAATATGCATGCTTTGATTCACTTTTCATTTTATGATTAATTACCTGTTTCGCTTCCTTTTTTATTTCGTTTTTTATTGGTAAATCATTTGAGGGTATTTGAATCCCAATTTGTAATAGCTAGGTTGTGACGCCTCTCTTGAAGACATGTCTTAGCTAGCCAATGTAATAGTTAGGATTTACTTTTCTAAGTCTTCCCCCCCTTAGATTGTAATAGGCATCCCCTTTTGTAATAGATAGGGCTTGTGTGTTATGAGTTTGTGTGTGCCTATATGCCTATGTGTTTAATCGCTTTCCTTAGGATTTTGCATCTAAATAAGCATGCTTAGGTGCTACGTGCTATGTGAAACAATGTGCCTTACATGTCTATCCGCTTTTATTATTATATGTGCTTATGTGGATGAATGCACGTCACCGTGGCTAGTCCAATGCTAGTCATGGCCTTTTCCCCTCGAGCTCTTGCTAGTCCAATGCTTGTGAAAGAGCATTAGTAAAGGGCTAGTCCAATGCTAGACCCTTAGGGACCGTCTACGCGCTAGATCATGTTTGTGTGAATCACTACATTTCATGCATATTTTCACTCTTAGGGTTTTTTTATCATTTTTTTTGCATGACATCTCTCCTTATACATATATCCCTTCCCCCATATTTTCCCTTATATGTATATTACTTACCCCTTTGTATGAAACATGGCATTAGACTTGCATTTCATCTAAGCATTAGAATTAGGTTAAATCATTTGCTTGATTAGATTAGGGCAAAACCCTTTGGATATGGGATATGGACGAGTTTGGCTTCTCTAGCCTTAGCACTCTCGTATTTCCTCTGTTAAAGGGAACATTGAAGTCACGAGTATAAGTTCCCCGCACCCATTATGATGCATTCCTTTAGGTCATACACATTCGTATATTATTTTCTTCTTTATCTTTTCTTTCTTTCGAGTCTCATGACTTGCATTATTAGTGACTTCTTCGAAGAGCCTTTATTGGGCGTCACAATTAATGTGATTGGTACCAAATAAGCTTTGAAGATACATTTCGACCCTCTTAGGTCTAGGGTATGCATTCATATAGTACATCCAAATGTGATAAATCTTTAGGTTAAAAAATAAGAAAATCCTTGACTAAATTGTGCAACTAGCCTTGGCTAGGTTGAAAGGGTGCCTTGGATTCTTATCCTTGCCTTCCCTTTCTTCAAATGTGACTCCCGAATCTTTTTCTCTGATTTTTGTAGACTTGGAGTCGTTTAAAAAGGGTTTTTTTTTTTTACTTTTTTCTTTAAAAATTCATTTTTAGGTGACTTGGCACACCTTAACTCTATACCAAGTGGCGACTCCGATTTTTCATTCAAAAACCCTTTTTAAACTATATTTTGGGTCAAATCGTCGCATTTTCAAGTCCCATTTAGACCCGTGTTCTTTATTCATTTTTCAAGTCAAAAATTCACTTTTTAAACCATTTCTTAATTTTTCTTATAAAAATGGGGCGCGACACCTAGTTATCCCTTTTGAGATTTCAGAATAAAATACTTTGTTTGACAACCCCTGAGAATCGTAAACCCCATACTGGGACAAGTTTGAGTTGAAAAGAAAAGAAAGTCTCAAGAGATGAAAAGTAATAAAGCAACAAAAGTAAAAGAAGAAGAAAAGAAAACCTCTGTTCAAAAATATATTGGGGCAAATTTTGAAAATTTCAAGGAATGACAAAAGGCAAAAAAAAAAAGAGAGAGAAAAGAGAACCTCGGTTGAGCATAAATTGGAGCAAAATTTGAAAATTTCAAGGGAATGGCAGAAAGCTAAAAATGAGAGAGAAAAAAAAGCCTCAATTGAGAATAAACTGGGGTAAGTTATGATTTAACCCTAAAAGAGGGTTGATACAATAATGCGATCTCAGATCATTTAAACCACTTTCGAAATCCGCTCTCAAGCCTTAACTTTTCTAAGCACCCCACCAGACCCCATTACAAAAGCCGAAAGTCCTGACTTCTGTTTTTTGCAATATCTCTGTCAAGAAACTTTCTAATTGGCAAGTGATGCGCATATACTGATGCCAGGAAATTGTTTAAATGCATTTCTGCATTGATTAGCTGTGAAGTTGACAGTACTCATCATCTGAAAATCCGCCAGGGCACCTTACAATAGGTTTGATGGTGAAGTCCCCGTTAAGTGATGATGGAAGTTACCAAATCTAAGATCTCTGAGTTGAAAATAGGGGCAATTTTGGAAAAATGCAATCTTCGGTGCAATGTCCTTGAAAGTCTTATTATTTAACTATTGTCTTCAAGCCATATTATAAGCTCATAAAGTCCATCGCTGCCTTATCCTTCATGAAAACCCGAAGTGAGGATTATGCTCATAAGAAATCCATCAATCATTTGTAATTATAAGGGTATAACCAGTTTTCACATGTTTTAGCTATCATTTCTACCCATATGTTACAAGCTTAAAGTTATATGTTGAATAAGTTTTCTTAAGAAATGAGGGTGACAAACTATTTGCTTTCATTAAGATGTGATATTGAATGGATTACATAAAATTTGGGCACAAGAATAAGACAGATCCTAACTTCTCATTTTTCCTTAGCCATCTCAAAAGCAGAAATAACACCCACTTGGTTGGTCCTGAAAGATGAGTTAACAAGGAGTGGTCACCCATTACCCTAAACATTGATGCTAAAGTGGGAAAGAAATCTTTTGTAATTGGGTTTTATTTCGAGTGATTCATCATGAAATTTTCTGTTAGGAAACGTAATTTCTTACTTTGTTCAAATAAATGGAGAGTCATCCAAACAAATTTTTGCAATTAAATGGGCCCACATTGGGGCAAATTTTCATTTGAGTGATGGGTCCATACTGGGGCAAATTTTTGTTTGTGAGATTTCGCAAAATAAGCCTATGCTGGGGCAAAAAGTTTTGTAATAATCTGAGAATTTCAACCAAAAATCAAATAATATACTTCCAAATCAATCACGCTGCTCTTTTCATGAGTAATAGTTGCATTAATTTTCAAAAAATAAGGAATTTAAGTGCATGTTGTACTTTATTAAGCCCCCTGTGTAGGTATTTATGGCTGACGTCGCCGAAAAAGCATCTGGTGATATGGAAGGCCGATACCGAAAAAAGAGAAGAAAGAAGGAAAAAAGGCCCTTTACTTGGGCAAATTAATTTTTTTAAAAAAAAGATTCTTAAACAAAAAATTAAAAAATATATAAAAAATCAAAAATCAAAAAAACAAAAAGTCAAAAAAATAAAAAAAAATCAAAAATCAAAATCAAAAAATCAAAAAGTAAAAAAAAATCAAAATAAAAAATCAAATCAAGTTTTATCACGGCAGGCTCGGGTTTGATCCCACTGACCGATTGTCAAGGCATTTCATTTGAACTGCCACTAGTCGTGGGTCAGTCCCACTAGTGAGCATTTTCACTTGCACTGCCACTAGCCGTGGGTCAGTCCCACTAGTGTGCGTTCGGATTTTAAATTTCCTGTTCGGGTCAGTCACATTTAAATTTCCTATTTCGGGTCAGTCCCGATTTTAAATTTCCCGTATCTGGTCAGTCACGATTTTAAATTTCCTGTCTCGGGCCAGTCCCGATTTTAAATTTCTGTTCGGGTCAGTCCCGATTTTAAATTTCTGTTCGGGTCAGTCCCGATTTTAAATTTCCTGTTTCGGGTCAGCTCCGATTTTAAATTTCCTGTTCGGGTCAGTCCCGATTTTAAATTTCTGTTCGGGTCAGTCCTGATTTTAAATTTCCTGTTTTGGGTCAGTCCCGATTTTAAATTTCCTGTCTCGGGTCAGTCCCGTTTTAAATTTCCTGTTTCGGATCAGTCCCGTTTAAATTTTATGTTCGGATCAGTCCCGATTTTAAATTTCTTGTTTGGGTCAGTCTCATTTTAAAATTTTGTAAAAGGGGTCAGTCCCCATTTATAAGGCATCCATCATTCGGGTCGTTCGCAGCCGAATAACACAGGTGATGTATTTGGTGTCTATTTCTTTGTCTCAAGTTTTTTCAAAACTCAGACAAGGAAGGGCAAACTGTAGACACCAAATTTTTAGTGTAGCTTTATTTACTATTATTTTTGTTTTTTATGTTAGTTTTTATTTACTTTTAGTCTTTTATTTTATTTTTAAGTCATTTTAACATAGAATTTATTGAAAAAAAAAAGAGAGAGAAGCAAGCTCATGCACCCGAGCTACACAGGTTCCGTGCCCATTTCTTCATATAACAATTGAAGCAGAAAATGAGAAACGGAAAAAAAGATTAGGAAGGCACCGCAACTCCTTGTTTTTTGTTCACCATCGGATGATCCACAAAACTAATGACTTGGCTTCCATCAGAACCCTTTAAAGGAGGGTTTAGTGTTTTTGTTTGTTATAAAAGGAGGGGGTTTTTGGAGTGAGAGAAAGGGGGAGGTTTTTGACGGTAAAAGAAAGAAACAAGAGAGAGGAGTGACGGCTGGGGTTTGAGAGAATAGAGGGGTTGGCGGTTGAAGACATAACCGAGAGGGCTCTAGATAGAGTGCATGACGGCGGAGAAAAAGGGCTAGGTTTGGAGAGAGGTACACAGTTGAGAAGGGGACGACAATAGAGGATCTGATGATGGCGAAAGGGAGGTTTTAGAGAGACCGAGGGAGCCGGTAAATCTAAAAGAAAAGCAACGGAAAAAGGAAAAAACTTCAGCAAGGAAGCAGTGAAAGATCTGGGCAAGGCCTGAGTAGGAGAAAGGAGATCGCAAAGGAGGTTGCACGAAAGGGACTCGGTCATCATCACCATCCTCCACTGGCGGTCTGATGCGGATATGGGTGTGCGGCAACTTCAATCTTGGGTCAAGGATCCTTTGGTTAACATTGGTGGTCCGATGACAAGATTAAGATCGAAGAAGGTGAAGGAAGCTTTACAAGCCTTGATCATTCACCATACAAGCAAGGAGCAAGCTAGGTTTGAAGATTTGATGGACCATGACGTTACTTTGTTCACTTGTACGTTTGAAATGAAGGAATGATCTCATACTTGTTAGTTTAGTTGGTAGTTGTTTTAAGACTGTCTAGTTTAGTAGTTGTTAGGCATTGAGTATTTTATTACTTATTGGGCCTTATCGGAAAGCCTTAAAGAGCTTGCTCTTTAAGCTCTTTATGCGGACCGAATTTCTTTCAGGTTTATGTGGGCCGGATTTTGCCCTAATTTTAGCCTATAAAAAAGGCAACTCTTGTATGAGTAAAGACACAGAATATTACAACCAGAAATCGTGAGGAATTTTCCTTTCAAGTTCTTAATTGAACTTACTCTTGAATTCTTGAGTTCATTGCTTAGGATTCAAATCTGACTTTATCGATTAGTTTGTTCCCTAATCGTGGTATCTCTTCATCCATCTTTATTTGCTTAAGGTTGCTGATTGCCTTTGTGTGTCAGAGGTCTTGAGTTCATGAGAACAATCGAGTTCAATTTTCATTGGGAGAAAAGGTCCAACACTGATAATTACAAGGTTGGGAGGGTCTAGGAGGGTCTTCCCCTAGGGTTGCCCATATCAGTTGCTATGATGCGGATACGGGTGCACAACAACTTCAACCTTGGGTCAAGGACCATTTGATCAACATTGGTGGTCCGATGACAAGATCAAGAACCAAGAAGGTGAAGGAAGTTATACGAGCCTTGATCATTCACCATACAAGCAAGGAGCAAGCTAGGTTTGAAGATTTGATGGACCATGACGTTACTTTGTTCACTTGTACGTTTGAAGTGAAGGAATGATCTCATACTTGTTAGTTTAGTTGGTAGTTGTTTTAAGACTGTTTAGTTTAGTAGTTGTTAGGCGTTGAGTATTTTATTACTTATTGGAGCTTTTCGGAAAGCCTTAAAGAGCTTGCTCTTTAAGCTCTTTATGCGGACCGAATTTCTTTCAGGTTTATGTGGGCCGGATTTTGCCCTAATTTTAACCTATAAAAAAGGCACCTCTTGTATGAGTAAAGACACAGGATATTACAACCAGAAATCGTGAGGAATTTTGTGACATCCCGAATATTAGGAGATTATTTGTACAGAAAATGCTAAAGTGCATTTCTTTGGGTTTGTTTTAAAACCTTATTTTGTTCCAAAAGACTGGAAACCCTAAATTTTAATCGAAAACCCGAATCTCGGCTAAGATTGAAAACCCTAACTTTGCTTACGATAAAACCCTAGTTTATGCGGTATTCTCTTGTGTGTTTTGGCACAAGAAAAAAATAGGATTCGTTATAGTTTACAGAGGTTTAACAAGTTTGAAAATGGTTAGTAAACTCTGGATTAGCAAACCTCTAGTGTTACTATGTTAGAAAGCTTAAGTGGAGTTTTATTTATCGCCCGTTTTTTTCCCACATTTTCTTTATTAGAAAAATTCCCCAGATAAATTTTATGAGTAAATATAGGTTTTAGATGATTTTTCTAGTATCGGTTAGTTTTTGAGAAATTAAGAACGTATATCGGACGTGGGACCCACTAGTGCGAAAAGTTCGGAAAAATTCGGCCAACTAGGTTAAGTTTTGGATACTGGATTTAAATTATCGGGTGTGAAGAGATATTTATGGGTGTGAAGAGATATTTATAGGTATTAAGTGGATAGGTGGAGGAGAGAGAAAAGAAAGGTAGGCAAGTCATTAAATGAGGGACAAGTGTCACCATTTGAGTGGTCCAACCTTAAGACCACTATTCATTGTCTTACCATTGACTAAATAAATCATAAAAATCACCAAAAATTCCCCATTTTTCCTCTAAGCTTGGCCGAACCACTTCCTCCAAGAAAAGAAAGAAAAGCTTCCAAGTTTCTTGCTCCAAACTTGTCCAATCTCACAAACTAACCATTTAATCTTGATTTCCTTCCATAAAACCTCTTAGTTTAGTGCTTGTGAGGTGTTGTGTGGAAGTATTTGGGAAGCCAAGAAGACTTATAGCTCTCTCCCTCTTGTGTTTAAGGTAAGTTGAGAAGAATCACCCTCCTCCTTTAATTGATGCTTAAATCATGCTTAGTGGTAGTTTAAGATGCAAGTTTATGGATTATTTCTTGATTTATGGTTGAAGTGATGAACTTTTATTATTTTGGGGATTTTTCTGTTTTAATATAAGCATGATTGTGTGACTATCTATGATGATTAGAAATGGTATATAATGACTCTAGGAGGTGAAAAAAGTGATTAATTGCAATCAATTTCTGGTTTGGAAGCATTTCAGAAAATTAGGGTTTTTGATAAGAACATTCTGTCCGAAATTTTAGGTACTATTTAGAGGCCGAATTGGCCTTGGATTAAAACATGAAAGTTGTAGGGAATGACATTTTAGAGGTGCCTACAAAATTTCAGGTCAATCGGAGTAGTGTAGAGTGAGATAAGTCGAAATTACTATTGCTGTTCTGGTTTTACCCGAATGTAGGAACTGCGATTGTAATTGGTTGTTTTTGTTGGGAATGCTTCGGAATCAGTTGTTGAGGCCTTCTGATGATTTATAGCCCTGTTTCTAAGCTTTCGGATGGCTTTGGAATTTCTGGATTTGGACTTGTGTAGGAGGAGTTATGATGTTTGTACTAGAATACGGTTTGTGATCCTGTTTTGCGATTCTGGTATAGTGTCTTGCATTTTTAACCTTGTTACATTCAAAATTGGACAAAGTTTCCTTCTTCAACATTGTAGCCCCTTAAGTCCTGGATATTCCTGTAAATTTTCAGGTTCAATGTAGTAGTATATCCTGAGTTATAAACGAGATACTCAGACCTGTTTTGACCGTCAAATTCTGTTACGTTTTGGAAAGTTTCTGACCGTGACTTTTTCGATTTTTACAGAGTACGATCTGGGTGTTGACTCCTTCATAAGAAATGTAAATCTTGGTCACAGCTTCGAAACGCTATAAAGTGCGTCAAATCCGAGTCCCGTAGCTCTAGTTATGATCAAAATAAGAATGCATGTCAGAACTGTTTTTATATCCGGACAGTTTACGACTGGAACTTTGGCTTCACATTTGACTAGGTTACAAGCTGTTTGGGCTTGCGACCAAAACACCAAACTTATAGCCCTATATCAGAGCTTTCTAACGCCCTTGGAATTTCATGAATCGGATTTATAAAACCTGAGATATAGCCGAGCAAACAAGGCTTGCCCGTGAAAATGACCATTTTCTGGTCAAATCTGTTTTGGTCCTGATGACCAATTTCCGTTCCGAATTTGGATTGCCGACCTTCATGAAAGTTGTTCCATTTGGAATGAACCATCTAACTGCCAATTTTCAGCTCTTTTGACCATGTGTAGCATAGAAAACAGTTTGCATCCAAAACTGACCATTTGTGCAATGGCCAGATTTCGTAAGTGATTGTGTTTAGTTCATTTGGGACTGAAGCCTCCAGTTTCAGTTCTGGATGTCTTCATAACAATTGTTTTTCATCCTTTAAGCTTCGATATGGTATCTCATACGCCTTAATCCGATATTCGTAGCTCAACTTATGATTAAAATAGAAACGAGTGTCAAATCTGCCGTTTCCGCTAACGGCCGTTTCCGTTTCCGTCCGTTATATTTACGTGTGCGCATGTCGTTTTTGTCGTTTGCTTGTTTTAGGCACGATAGTAGCCATTTGCGATATTATGTGACATAATCTTCTATTTCAGACGGTGGTGAGTTGGGCGGAACTGGTGGGGCCCACTACTAGCTGTTCATTTCGATCCGACTTCGTACTTTTGCTATTTCAGTTTCTGTGTAAGTATTCAGGCCAGTTTGGTGTATTTTCTTTGCTATGTGTTTGAGATATGTGAAAAGGGTACTTAGGCGAGGGTGTACTTTATCGCACTCGACCTAAACCCTAATTTGAATGTATAATTGTACTTGGCATATGTATATGAACCTTTTGGAACCAAAACCCTTGAGCTTGTGGCTCGGGGCGACTTTCGAGTAAAGTTTGTGCAGTTTGCAAAGTTTGTGAGTTCGTGGGCCCGATCTAAGACCTGTTTGGACTATTCGAGCCGGTTAGGGCTTGGTCGAAGTCAGTCCAACTTAGTCTGAGGTCACCAAGTTTGTAGGTTCATGTTATGAACCAATTTTGTGAATCCGGTTCACCGAAAAGGTGACCAAGTTTGTGACCCGAGCTTGTGACTCAAGCTCAAGTTTGTGATTTCGTTCGCCCGGGCAAGTTTGTGAGGTGACTGGCCAGTGAGGGTGATAAGGTGTACGGTGGGAGTACAAGTGAAGTTCTACGGACCATTATTTGCGGTCGACGGAGTGTCGGCAGGAGTTCACGCATGGCACATGAATTGGCTTTGGAGCCATCTGTATCCTTATTATGTGATGTTACTTTTCTGCTTTTGCTTTACTCTTACTGTGTAACTGTTGCTACGTGAATTTACGCTTTCGCCCCTGTTTACTTACTAAGCATATAGCTTACCCCTTCCCTTTTGTTTTCCTTAGCAGGGGCCGATGCGGGGACTTTTGGCACGTACACTAGTCTAGTTAGGTTTGATTGTAATAGTTGGACATATAGTATGTTTGTTTTTATTTTGGTGCTTTGTATAAGGACCCTCCTTAGGGTCTATCTTCTGCTGGTTGTGGTTATAGTATATTAGAGTGGTTTGACTCGAGACTTTTGAAGATGTAAATATAACTTTTGGGATTGTATATATTGTATATAGTGCTCTTTCGAGTTATCTAGTTTTATTGCTTAAGTTTTGAGTCCTGGTGCGAGTTAGGCAGGCGGCCCGCCGATACCCTTGGGTTCGCCCTTGGGAGAAGTGGGGTCGTCACAAATTTTCCTTTCAAGTTCTTAATCGAACTTACTCTTGAATTCTTGAGTTCATTGCTTAGGATTCAAACCTGACTTTATCGATTAGTTGCCTAGGGGAAGACCCTCCTAGACCCTCCCAACCTTGTAATTATCAGAGTTGGACCTTTTCTCCCAATGGAAATTGAACTCGATTGTTCTCATGAATTCAAGACCTCTAACACACAAAGGCAATCAGTAACCTTAAGCAAATAAAGATGGATGAAGAGACACCACGATTAGGGAACAAACTAATCGATAAAGTCAGGTTTGAATCCGAAGCAATGAACTCAAGAATTCAAGAGTAAGTTCGATTAAGAACTTGAAAGGAAAATTTCTCACGATTTCTGGTTGTAATATCCTGTGTCTTTACTCATACAAGAGGTGCCTTTTTTATAGGTTAAAATTAGGGCAAAATCCGGCCCACATAAACCTGAAAGAAATTCGGTCCGCATAAAGAGCTTAAAGAGCCAGCTCTTTAAGGCTTTCCGAAAAGCTCCAATAAGTAATAAAATACTCAACGCCTAACAACTACTAAACTAGACAGTTTTAAACAACTACCAACTAAACTAACAAGTATGAGATCATTCCTTCACTTCAAACGTACAAGTGAACAAAGTAACGTCATGGTCCATCAAATCTTCAAACCTAGCTTGCTCCTTGCTTGTATGGTGAATGATCAAGGCTCGTAAAACTTCCTTCACCTTCTTGGTTCTTGATCTTGTCATCGGACCACCAATGTTGATCAAAGGGTCCTTGACCCAAGGTTGAAGTTGTTGCGCACCCGTATCCGCATCATTCCCTCCTTCCTCGAAAGGATTCGTCCTCGAATCTTCAAAGTCTGTATCAAAGTCAAAAGAGGATAGGTCAGACACATTAAAAGATGCGCTTATGCCATACTCACTTGGAAGTTCCAATTTGTATGCATTATCGTTGATCCTCTCTAGTACTCGAAAAGGTCCGTCGCCTCTTGGATGTAACTTGGTCTGTCGAGATGCTGGAAACCTTTCCTTCCTCATGTGCACCCAAACCAAATCACCAGGTTCGAATACAACATGCTTTCTTCCCCTATTCGCATGTTGTGCATATTGCGCATTTTTCTTCTCAATTTGAGTTCGAATTCTCTCATGCAAGGTCCGAACAGCCTCTACCTTTTTGACACCATCTGTGCTTAAACACTTATCAACAGGAATAGGTGATAAATCTAGAGGAGTTAGCGGCTGAAACCCATAAACAATTTCAAAAGGAGAATGATTAGTAGTAGAATGAGTGGTTCGGTTATATGCAAACTCAGCGATAGGCAAACATTCTTCCCACTTTTTCAAGTTCTTTTGAACAATGGCTCGAAGTAAAGCACCAAGGGTTCGATTGGTTACCTCGGTTTGACCATCCGTTTGAGGATGACTAGAAGTAGAAAATAGCAACTTCGTTCCCAACTTTCCCCAAAGTGACTTCCAAAAGTAGCTTAAGAATTTTACATCCCTATCACTTATAATAGTACGCGGTACCCCATGCAATCTAACCACGTCCTTGAAGAATAAATCAGCAACATGGCGCGCATCACTTGATTGCCCCAAAATTGAGAGTGAGTGTGTTTTCTTGAGTGATACACGAGTGCTTTGCAAGGTAGACTAGGATACATTTGTTTTACAGGTTTGACAATATGTCTCAAGAGGGGAACATGGCCGAGCCGTCTGAGACCAACGTGTCACTCAAATTGGTGCTCCAAACTCTCCAAAAACAAGCGGGGAGGCTTGAATTTGTTGTGACACAACTATCCGATAGGGTGGCTGCCATTGAGATGCGAGGTACTGGAGATATTCCCAATAGGGCTTCAAGTGCTCAGAGTGTTGAGCATGATGCAGATGATGAGGGGTATCATTCTAACACCTCATTCCGATCAAGGAAAAGCCACAGGGAAGCGAGGGAAGGTCGAGACCAACCTAGAAAAACCGATGACAATCTTGGTTCCATTAAGACTAAGATGCCTACCTTTCATGGAAAAAAATGATCCTGAAGCTTATTTAGATTGGGTTAGGAGAGTTGAGCAAGTGTTTGAAGTCCACAATTACTCTGAAGAGAAAAAGGTGAAACTTGCAGCTATTGAATTTCAAGATTATGCATCTATTTGGTGGGAGCAAGTATGTGCCACAAGGAGGAGAAATAGGGAACAACCGATTGACACTTGGACTGCAATGAAGCAAGTAATGAGGAAACGATTTGTACCCTTCCATTATACTACGGACTTGTACAATCGGCTCCAACGAGAGAACGAATCTCTCAAGAGGAGGGGTTCCATGCAATCTACCTCTTTAAAGCCAGTTTATACAAGAGGTGATAAGAAGCTTCATTCAACATTTTCTAGGCCTAAACCTAGAGTTGAATCACCTCATGAGGAGTCATTTTGGGAGGCATATCAACGTCTTCTACACCAAAAACAAATGGAGTTAAATGGATGCTATCAAAGTGAGTTTTCTAAGAAGGAGGTAGCTGACCCTATTCCCAACAAAGGAGTATCTCATCCTATTGAACCATTTGTTGAGGAGGTTGATAATGAGAAAACAATCGAGAGCATTAAGCTAGATAAAGAGATGGAAAAATCTGATGAGATGAGTGGTAAAAAGGAAGAAAAAAGAGAAAGTGAGTTGATTTTGAGCAAAAATGTGAGGGCTTATTGTTTTTCTAACGAACTTACCTTTGCTTTATTTAGTGTTTCTTCATTTGTGCAGATTAAGCAAAGTCAAGTGAAATTAGTCATGCCATGCTCCATTCCAAAGTCACTTGTACAATTCACTAGTTTCCATGGAGTTTGTCTTTTAGGAATTAAATCTATTTGGGATCACCTCATGGAACAATTTCACTTCAAATCTGTCCATACCAAAGGAGAATCAATTCAAACCAACCATGAAGGGAGAATTCCAAACTTTGACTCTCATTTACTACCTATGGTTCATTCATCATCTTTACCTTCTTTTGAGTATAATTTCCATCCTAACACTTGTATTTCTGATGCAGATTTTGAAGGAAAATGTAAAAGGCTAGCAATGCCTTCTCAAGTTGAATCAATTGGTGGAAGGAATAATGAAGTGGCAAAGGGAGGATTCACACTTAAAACTTGTTCTATACCTTCTTACCATTTAGTTGATGATGTACCATTACTTCTTTACCCAATTTCTAATTTGTTTCAAGTTGAAGGTTATTTTGTTTTTGTAGGTTGTAAAGCTGTCCAAAATTTTCCAGTTTTGATAAAGACTTACAACCTGATTTCGTGCTTATTCCAACTATAGCTGGTAATCTTTCTTGCTTATTCACGCAGCCAAAAGCTGGTGGCCAAGTGCTCAATTTGTCAATTTCAACTTGTGCTAGTTCGAGTAACCCTCATGAAGTGGACTTCAATTGTTTGCTACCTTATATGTTGGAAGATGAGAAATTGTGTGTCATGCATGATCCCAAAGCTGTCCTCCACGAGTTGTTTAGTGGCTCATCCATGCAACAAGTTGCTCCCAATTTATCCATGCAAGATGATTCAAATCAATGCCAACTAGTGCTGGATTTTACACCTTTGCACAATCAAGGTGTCAATGTGAAGATTCATGACCAAAGGCTAATTAGAGAGTTTTGGATTGCCACTTGGGATTTTCACACGTCTTACACAAGCTCTTTCCTACCTTGGCGCATGTCCTTGTTTGAGAGCTTACCGAAGTTGACCAAACGACATGCAACATGGCTCGTAGTCATTCATCTATTTCCAACATTGCTGTCCTTTAAGCGCACCATCGATTTGTGGACAAATCACTTTCAAGAGGAGACTTTGAAGATTCGAGGACGAATCTTTTCGAGGAAAGAAGGAATGATGCGGATATGGGTGTGCAGCAACTTCAATCTTGGGCCAAGGATCCTTTGGTTAACATTGGTGGTCCGATGACAAGATTAAGATCCAAGAAGGTGAAGGAAGCTTTACAAGCCTTGATCATTCACCATACAAGCAAGGAGCAAGCTAGGTTTGAAGATTTGATGGACCATGACGTTACTTTGTTCACTTGTACGTTTGAAATGAAGGAATGATCTCATACTTGTTAGTTTAGTTGGTAGTTGTTTTAAGACTGTCTAGTTTAGTAGTTGTTAGGCGTTGAGTATTTTATTACTTATTGGGCCTTATCGGAAAGCCTTAAAGAGCTGGCTCTTTAAGGTCTTTATGCGGACCGAATTTCTTTCAGGTTTATGTGGGCCGGATTTTGCCCTAGTTTTAGCCTATAAAAAAGGCACCTCTTGTATGAGTAAAGACACAGAATATTACAACCAGAAATCGTGAGGAATTTTCCTTTCAAATTCTTAATCGAACTTACTCTTGAATTCTTGAGTTCATTGCTTAGGATTCAAATCTGACTTTATCGATTAGTTTGTTCCCTAATCGTGGTGTCTCTTCATCCATCTTTATTTGCTTAAGATTGCTGATTGCCTTTGTGCGTCAGAGGTCTTGAGTTCATGAGAACAATCGAGTTCAATTTCCATTGGAAGAAAAGGTCCAACTCTGATAATTACAAGGTTGGGAGGGTCTAGGAGGGTCTTTCCCTAGGGTTGCCCATATCACGGTCCTTCGAAGAACTGGCAGAACCAGCCGAGCCTTTTTCTTGTCATCCCACGGCTCATTTTGCGATTCAGGTAATAGCCTCATCTCTTACAAGTCAAATATCATTCGATTTGGTTCAACGGTGCCGAGATATTTGCTGCAACATTTCGTTGTTTTCGTATCTTGTGTGATGAAGAAAGTCTGTAGGTCCGAACTGGGCTTTGTGGTAGGAGTTTAGGTTTTCTGTAGGATCTCACCCAATGAATCCATGAGTTTTGCTTGACGTTTATGATCAATCTTTGTGTGCTTGAAATAGGCAAACCCAGAAAATGGTTTAAAACTATAGACAGGCCTATTTTCATGTTTCCTTGGTTATTGCTTCTCCTTTTCTTGTAGTTTGTCCATGGGTTTCAATGTTAAATGAAGTAAATGGTCAGTTTTGGTTGTCTGCTTGGAAATTGATTCGGATCTATACATCTGATAATAAAATGGTTGGAAATCTTGTTGAAAGAATTTGGTTTATTGTTTGGTTGAATCTTTAAATGCTTTCTCAAAAGTGTTGAAGTAGATGCTCATATTAGGTAGCTGCATTTTATTTCTCCCCCTCCCTGTCCCAAGTTCACGCATTCGAGTTGGGTTGATGACTATGAAAATTTGATTTGAATGTTTCATTACTTGGTTTGTTTTTTAATCTGATACTTTGAAGGAAAATCGAAAAGGGGTGTTGGGGTTACATGTTAATGATCCAAAGTTACATTAATTAGGCATGTTTGGTTTCCTGGGTTATGTGGTATGAATATATCTAAGCTGAAGTTGAAGAAGTAAAAAGCTGCCACATTTTTCTTGCTGTTTCCTCTCTGCTCACTGAGTTTTTGCACATAAATTGCTGTTTAATCTTATATTGAAGGGAGAAAATGAAATGTTTGGTGTTGAGTTTGCATTCTTTGAATTCAAGGAAACATAAACTAGCTTGAATGTTCGCCAAGTAAGATAGATTTCCCTAAAAATCCTGAATAGTGGGAGAGTTTCGTTTTGTTTTCTTGAACAAATCTAGAATCGCTAGTTTGCTTCTCATTCCAGATTTCTCTCTTTCCTTTCTATGCATAAAATGGCATTTTGCGAATGAGTTTACGACATTTAGTGGATGCTAGGAGGTTGGATCTTCTTCTTTGTTAAAATTTTTTGTTTGCTGCATAAAGTTGCTAAAGTTCCCAAAGCTTTGGCTGGCTGCCGAAAATCTCTTCTTGTTGCAGAAATGTTTCGTAAGCTTTGCATGAAGTTGCTTGAACTGTCCAGATTTGCATGTCTGTTGTCCGACTTTTGGTGTTTAAATCTACAAGTTTCATGATGCAAAATGAGAGGATTGTGTGGTAGTTTTGTTTGGATTTGATTGTGTTTGAAAGCTGGTTTTGTGAAGTGCCGAATTGCAGAAGCATTGTCTAAATAAGGAAGAAAGCTTCGTATGCATGCATGGAAAACAAAAGAAAATTACACTTTGGTCCCTGCAATTTTTAAGCCATGCTACAAAGGCCCCATTATGTGCTGATTTCTTGCAATTAGGTCCTAGAGTAATTGCAATTTGAACCATTATTTGACCTTTTCTTTACTTATGGACCTTTGAGGTTCCCAAAATGTTTTAATTGGACTTGAATGATTGGTTAATGCTTCCAATTGAGTCTTTATTTAGTGAACATCGACTGTTTAGTCATTTAAATGCTTTTAACGGTTCAATTTTCATAGTTATTCATGGTGCCTTGACCTTTTTCTTTTATTTTGGAGGGTAAATAAATGATTTCACTCTATTGGAGTTCCAAATCAAGGGAGGTACACCCTATCCCTTATTTCTCACTTTATTTGACCCTACTTGCCTTACGTGATTTATGTGCTTAATTGCATGCCTTTTGAATATTTTCATTTTATTTATTTATTTATTTATCCACTTTATTTGTTTTAATTTTGTATATTTATTTTTTAATTTTGATCATTTGAAAGGCACTTGAATGCTAAAGTTGTAATAGTTAGGGATTTAATTATTTTATTTTATCCTTTTCCCCTTAGATTGTAGTAGGGCCTCCCCAAGTGTAATAGTTAGGGGTTTATTTGCTCCATTTTGCTTTGTGTGGTTTGCATGCCTATGTGCTATGTGTTACCGCTTTCCCTAGGCTTCTGCATCTAGATGAGCATGCTTATACTACGTGCTACATGAAACTATGTGCTTTGCATGTCTATTTGCTCTAGCATTATATTTGATCATGTGGATGAATGCACGTCACCGTGGCTAGTCCAATGCTAGTCATGGTCTTCCCCTCGAGCTCTCACATGTCCAACGCTTGTAAATGAGCATTAGTAAAGGGCTAGTCCAACGCTAGACCCAATTGGGCCGTCCCCCTTTTCCGCTAGTGTCATATCTGCATGCCTTCACTACATTACATTCATTTTTCCTTTTAGTATTTCTCATTTTGCATGCTCCTCTAACCTTTCCCCTACACATTTAGGACTGCATTCTCATTTTAGAATAGCTCATTTGCTTGCATAGATTAGGGAGTCACCCTTCTGGTAAGGGAAATAGACGAGTATGGCTACATATAGCCTTAGCACGCTTGTTTTCTTTCTAACCAAAAGGCAAATCAAAAGTCACGATTTAGGGTCTCCCCGTGCCCATCTTGCTTGCATTCCTCTAGGGTTCATGCATTTCATTTACTCACTATCACTTTGTACTCTCACTTCATATACTATTACTTTTTCCACATGATTCACTTCACATGACTTTTATCTTACACATTCTCACTCTACCACTAGCACTTTACATACTACCACTGAACACACATGCACTTCACACTATCACTTTACATACCTCACCTTGCACTCCTATTTGCACACTCCCACTTACTATGACAGCCCCACCTCACCCTAAGGCGAACCAAAGGGTTCAGCGGACCGCCTGCCCAGCTCTCGCCAGGACTACGGAGTCGAATCACACAAATCCGATATTACGCGAGATAGGACCCAAAAAAAATGAACGATTGAAGACCGCCAAGCTTAAACATGGGGAAAACGCTTTCATATACAATTCAAATGGAACCAGTGAAACGAAATACATTTAGAGTTTGCTCATTCTCGAGGAGCTATAGAAAAGAACAAAAGATTTTCTAACTAGCTCAACTCGCTTCTCAAAATCATGATTTCCAAAAGAGGTTCCTGTAAGGAAAACAAAGATAACGAGGAGGGGGTGAGCTTACGCCCAATGAGGTACCAAACATGTAGCAGAAAAATCAGGCATTTCACGTTATACAAATCAGATACACATGCTCGCTATAAAGTAAAATAGGTAAACACAAGAACTCAAATAGGAAGGATACAGGTGGCTCTCAGGAGCCAGCTTTCCAGCGCAGTACTTGATCTAAGCCGGTTGACTCTCCGTCAACGTATATAGAACCAACACGTCCGTAGACCCCACTTTACACCAAATTCCGTCCACCAAACACCCCTTTACCGGGCCCGCTCACCTCAACAGAAACAGAAATGGTAATACTCGAGTATACCGGAATCAAGGGTCTCAATACCCAAAGATCCCAAAACAGACTACCGTGGTTCGTTATCTAATCGTCCAGGCCCTTGCCGGCCCGACTCGAATAACTTAGCCACAGGATTTGAGCTCATAGGTCACAGAAAGGTCGTTGGTTACAAGTTTCCAAACGACGTCCGAACAGATACAGATACAGATACAGATATCAGATACAGATACAGATTCAGATTGACACCAAAATTGGCATATGAACAGACAAGAGAACGAGTGTGATAAAGTACACTCTCGTCTCAAACAAATTAAACAGATTGCAGAGCAGAAATCAAGTTAAACAGCAATGGAGGGGAGTGGTACACTCACCGGTTCAAGTACAGATACCTCAAAAGTTTTCACTTCGGATTGGCTTTAATCGCCAAGAAACCCTAAAATAATCAAAGTAAACCAATTGAAGGTTTTACATCCAGAATCGAGTAAACAAAATGCACATGTGAGGCTCGACTACTAGTCGTATGCCTCGCCAAATAATTACTAATGCAAGGGTACAAAACATGATTTTTGGGAACAAAAAGGTAACATGAAAACCTAGGTTCAACAACCCAAAAGCCCTTCATTTCTATCACAAGCCAATTCAAACTTAAAGGAACCAATCGGCCTAGAAAAATTGGACAGCACTTCCCCTAAATTTGCTTACTTTTCCAGCCGTCAGGGCTTCATTATTGTCCTCAGCCAGTCCCAAAGTCACACATAACATAAGTTCATTCAATAGCCTTTCAATAGGCTCAAGGTTATCCAAGTACAAAAGTTAGCTAGGAAAATGACCGGAAATAAAAGTCAAGCCCTAGAATATTCCAATAAGCACAAGAAGACTCGATTACAAGTCATAAACCAATGCCAACACGATCACAATAGGGTTCCATAAGCATATATAAGCATTAGAGGAAACCAGAAAAATCCGGAAATGGAATTAGCTTTAGCCCTGAAAAATAGTTTTTGACCTCATTTTGCGGTAATGGCACCAATTTCACTACGATTATTAAAAAAAAGTACAAGACCCACCATTTCGAAACTGAAAGACAGGGCTACAACATCACCGAAGGTCACTCAACCCAGTTTTGAGTGCAAACAGGTCAAAAATGCAAGATACTACATCAAAACGTAAAACAGATTCACCAAAACGCATTCTAGCGGAAACATCATAACTCAGGCTCTCCAAGTCCAAATCCAGAAATTCCAAAACCAACTGAAAGCTAAGAAATAGGGCTAAATTTCATCAGAAGGCCTCAACAACCAATTCGGAAGCAATTCCAGCCAAAACAACCAATTACAGGCGCAATTCTTACATTCGGGTAAAACCAGAACAGCAATAGTAATTTCGACTTTTCTCATTCTACACTACTCTGATTGACCTGAAATTTTTTAGACACCTCTAAAATGTCATTCCCTACAACTTTCATGTTTTAAGCTAAGGCTAATTCGGCCTCTAAATAGAACCTAAAATTTCGGACAGAATGCCCCCTCAAGAACCCTAGTTTTCTGAAATTTCTTCCAAACCAGAAATTGGTTGCAATTAATCACTTTTCCCACCTCCTTTAGTCATTATATACCATTTCCAATCATCATAGCTAGCCACACAAACATGCTTATATTAAAACAGAAAAATCCCCAAAAATAATAAAACTTCATCATTTCAACCACAAATCAAGAATTAATCCATAAATTTGCATCTTATACTACCACTAAGCATGATTTAAGCATCAATTAAAGGAGGAGGGTGGTTCTTCACAACTTACCTTAAGAACAAGAGAGAGAGAGCTATTGACCACCTTAACTTTCCAAACAACTCCACAAAACAACTCACAACCACTACTTGAAGGTGTTTTATGGAGCAAAATCAAGGTTGGATGGTTGGTTTTGATGATTTGAAACAAGATTGAAGTGTTTTCTTCCTTGTGCTTGGAGTAAGAGAGAGAGAAAGAGAGTAAGAGAGGGCCGGCCACTTCTTGAGGATTTTTGAAGATTTTTGGATCATTTTTTGTTATTTAAGTTAATAGTAAGAAAGTCTTAAGGTAAGCCCAATACAATGGTGACACTTGTCACCTCATTTAATGACTTGCCTAACTTTTTTGTCTCTCATACACCTATCCACTTGGTACCTTTAAATATCTCACAACACCCGGTAAATTAATTCCAGTATCCACAACTTAACCTAGTTGGCCGAAATTTTCCAAATTTTCCGCACTAGCGGGTCCCACATCCGATATACGCTCGTAATTTCTCAAAAACTAACCGATACTAGAAAAATCATTTAAAAGCTATATTTACCCATAAAATTTATTTGCACAATTTTTCGAATAAAGAAAAGGTGGAAAAACGTATAATTAAAAGAAAATTACGAGTCCTCACACTTACACACTATTATTTATTATTATTATTATTATTACTTTTTTTTCGCTTCATACAAGCTCATGTTTTCACATTGCATACATTCTTTCCATTCATGTTTTTCGCCATTAGCATTACTTGTGAGCTCTTGGAGGGCTTATCGTTGGCTATCACAACTCATGTGATTTAGTCCGATCGAGCCTCTAAGAGAAATTTGTCCCTTTCGATTCTTCATTAGGTTTAGGATTGCATTCATATTAGTTACATCCAAACGCGATACATCTTTTGTTTAGAAATTAGGAAAATTATGACTAAATCATGCAACTAACTTAAGCTAGGGTAAAAGGGTGCCGTAGACTTTGTCTTTGCCTTCCCTTTTATCAACCGCGACCTCCGAACTCATCTCTCTGATTTTTGTAAGCTATGAGTCATCTAAAAAGGTTTTTACTTCACTTTTTCAAAAAACTACTTTTTGGGTGACTTGGTACACTCCAACTCAATACCAAGTGGCGACTCCTGCTTTTCCGTTTAAAAACCTATTTAGATTATTATTTTGGCCAAACCGTCGCATTTGAGAGTCCCATGGCCTTTACCTTTATTTCTCACATTCACATACTTCACACACTACACATTATGACCTCAAAACGACTCTTTATTTATTTTCAAAAATAGGGCGCAACAGTACCAACTTTACCGTTTCATTAGTTTCCTCAATCCAAGACACTGTAATCGGATCTAAAATCTTCCGTTCACCTACTTCATCCCAACAAATCGGATACCTACATTTCCGACCATAAAGCGCTTCATACGGAGCCATTTGTATAGAGGAGTGGAAACTATTATTATAGGCAAATTCCACCAAAGTCAAAAACTTACTCCAACTTTTCCTAAAATCCAGAACACAAGTTCTCAACATATCCTCAAGAGTTTGGATTGTCCTCTCAGACTGTCCATCGGTCTGAGGATGATAAGTGGTACTGAAATTCAATTTAGTCCCTAACACCTCTTGCATCTTTTCCCAGAACGTTGATACGAATCTCGAGTTTCTATCGGATACAATACTCACGGGGATTTCGTATAACCTGGTAATCTCATCTAGATATAGCTTAGCTAACTTCTCCTATGGGTACTTCATGTTAATCGGCAGAAAATGAGCTGATTTGGTCAATCTATCCATTATTACCCAAATAGCATCATGGCCTCTTTGTGTCCTCGGTAATCCTGATACAAAATCCATGGTGATATTTTTCCATTTCCATTCAGATATCTCCAAAGGTTGTAAAAGTCCTGAGGGTTTCCGATACTCGCCCTTAACCTGTTGACAAACCAAGCAAGTCTGAACAAATTGGGCAATTTCTTTCTTCATATTCTCCCACCAATACAGACTCTTCAAATCTTGGTACATTTTATTCCCTCCAGGGTGTACCGTGAACTTCGATCGGTGTGTCTCTTCTAAAATCTCCTTCTTAAGCTCCTCATCATTTGGCACCACTATTCGATTCAGAAACTTCAAAATACTATTCGATCCCAGGTTAAAATCCGACTTTTCTCCTTTTTCAACTTTTCCGACCATTTTTGCACTTCAGTGTCCTTTTCTTGAGATCCCTGGATACGTTCCAATAAAATGGAATTTATTACAATGTTGCTGTCGCGCCCCATTTTTTGATAAATAAATAAATGGTTTAAAAATGTATTTTTGTGATTGAAAAATGAATCGTGATTTAAAAAAAAAAATGGGTCTAAATGGGGTTTTGAGAATGCGACGATTTGACCCAAAATTATAGTTTAAAAAGGGTTTTTAAAACTAAATACGGAGTCGCCACTTGGTAATGAGTTAAGGTGTACCAAGTCACCTAAAAAATGTATTTTAAAGAAAAATAGGAAAAAGTAGTGAGAAACCCTTTTTAAACGACTCCTAATCTACGTAAACCAATGAAAAAAGGTTCGGGAGTCACATTTGACAAAGGGGAAGGCAAGGATAAAATCCAAGGCACCCCTTTGACCTAGCCAAGGCTAGTTGCATGATTTAATCAAAGATTTTCTTGTTTTAACCAAAGAATTTATTACATTTGGATGCCCTACATGAATGCAAAAAGAAGGAAAAAATGCAAACCTAAATTCTAAAATGTCTCTTGTAAGGTTTTTGGTCCCAAACCACATGAATTGTGGCGGCCAATAAAGGAAAACCTCATAGAGGTCGATTAATGCAAATGATGGCTAAAGTGCAGGTGTGCAAGTGTATAAAAAGGTGAACGTGTGAAATTGTATGAAAAATCCAAGTGTTTGTGTGCAAGTGTATGAAAAGGTGCATGTGTGAAATTGTATGAAAAATCCAAGTGTTTGTGTGCAAGTGTATGAAATATAGTGATAAGTGCATATAGGTGTAATTAAGTGCAATTTTGTGAAGTAGAAATCAAATTGAACAATAAGGAAAGGAAAAGTGATGAGGAAATGTGAATTGGAAAAAAAATGAGGAAGTGATAAATGAGAATGAATGAACCTAAAGGAATGCATCAGGTCGGGTATGGGAATGACTCCTAACTTTTTCGACTTCGATTTTCCCTTTGATTAGAAAGCAAAACTAGCGTGCTAAGGCTATCGAGTAGCCACACTCGCTCGTTTCCCTTATCGGAGGGGATTTTCACGCAAATGAACCCTAACTAGCATGAGATGCAAGTCCTAAAGTGAAGGGGAAGGAGTTTGAGGAACATACCAAATGATAAACTAAGGAAAAATGCGTGATATGTGGTGATCATGCACTTAATGAAAAAGGAAAAAAAGAACCTATTGGGTCTAGCATTGGACTAGCCCATCCTATGAATTCCGACTAGCGTTGGACTAGTGGAAACGATAAAAGAAGCCACAACTAGCGTTGGACTAGTGTGGTGACGTACATTCATCCATTTCATTCATCCACACTATAAAAAGCGAGTAGGCATGCGAATCACTTATAAACACGTAGCACATAACACTTAGCATGCTTGACTAGATGCAAAATCCTAATAAAGCATTTAACATATAACACATAGGCATGCAACCATTACATTTGCTAACTAAAACAAAAGGGAAAGGGAAAATGGACCAAATTACTTACTACGCCCTATCTATTACAAGCCAAGAGGTGTACACATACCCCATTAATAAAAATCAAAAGTAAATGAAATAAATGAAAGGAAATAAGGAGAGGCTAGGAAAGCAAGTAGACATGCAAATTTCAATTAGCACATTAGTTCACATAGGAGAGAAACAAAAAAGATAAAAGAAATTATACCTCCCTTGAAATGAAGCTCTAATGGAGTGAAATCAACTTATTTATCCTCCAAAATAAAAGAAATGGTCAAGGCACCAATTTATTTGGCAAATAATCACAAAGGATAAAAAATAAACATGAATTTGAATCAATTAAATCATGTCAACAACCCACATTTAAGAAGTCAAAAGAAGAAAGGACTTGATTGCAAAAAGTAATAAAGTCTTGGGGTCAAAATTAAAGAAAAATAAAGTTTAGGGGCCTATTTGCAATTAAATTAAGGACCTAATCGAAAGAAGTTGAAAACGTCCAGGGCCACAATGCAGTTAAGGAGAAATTCAAGGACTGATTTGTAAAAACATTTTCTGGTTTCCTAATGGACCAAAACATTGGGCCATTTTATTTGTACCAATAACTCTAAGAGGTAAGCAGGCCAGCCTATCTTTAAGCCCAGACAAAATGCAACTAGAACAGATGGGCTTCACCTCTCGAGCCCAAACCAGAAACCCAAACAAAACAAATTAAATCCATACATACAAACCCAATCAGATATGTTGGGCTCCATCTTCCTAAGCCCAAGTCAAAACATCAACATGATAAACTAAATCACTTCCTTAAGCCCAAACAAAATAACCTCTTAACCCAAATTACCTTTTCACAGGTACCCAACATGATAAAATCAACAAAAATTACTAAGCTTTGATTATGCATTAAATCACAGCATTAATCTATCCAGAAATCACATAAAATATGCAAACAGAGGATTAGGCTTAAGAGGGCAAAATTAGTTCAATTTTCCAGATTTTTGGGCCATACCAGAATAAGGAGGGAATTTGGGGTTCAATCACAACAAAATAGGGACTTAATTAGATGAATTGTGAAGACTTTGGGGTCGAAATTAAAGACAAGTAAAGCCCAGGGGTCAAAGTGCAGTTATTGAAAGATTTGGGGTCAAAACGTGATTGTTCCTTTTGTTTTTTTTTTCTTTTTTTTAGATATGCACACGAAGTCCTCTGTCCATTTCTGAGTTTCAACATCTATGATCCGTACAAAAATAAAATCTCATATCAACGAGAACATGCACTTCACACATTTTATTTCCATAATCAAATGTCCAAGATTCATCAATGCAAGCAAAGTGTGTTCAACAAACGAATTGTCCAAGACAAACATGACAGAGGTCAAACAACACATGCAAGCGATTAATGAAGGAATGGAGAGACACTTCTGCAACAACAAACCAGTCCACTCTTGCTGTGTGTATTCTAGGCATGATTAACATTCATCAAAGAAAACCCAACATCTGACTAATTTATCAAAGAGAGACATGAAACAGAGGAACACCTGAAAGGGAAGAGATAAACAAGAGAAAATAGCACACAAGCACTAACGAACAGATTGCTGTCTATCTATATTCAGATTCTTAGATAAATCATACTCTTCTTGCTCAAAACATTACTCAGCAAATCAGCCAATAAGGTAAACATTTTTTCGGCCTTTAATTGTCTCCATGAAGAGTAGTTTCACGTCAAAACTATATCAGCCATTTTTGCACACCAGATATATTCTACCATTATCAACAGCAAGAACCGACTCCAAAATTCCTTGTTTCTATCAATCAAATGCCTCTACTTTTTCCAAGCAGACACAACCAGGCCCATAAAATGCAGCAAAAATGTTAAGAAGGAAACCTGCGACAAGTACATACATGATGCTTCAATTCTGAGCAAATAAAACCCTCATCAGTCAAACAATTGACACGACCATTGCTGTGCAATTCTTCATACCAGTAACCAGAAAATGACTCAATGCGTTTATAATCAACAAAATGAAAGGCAGCAAGGTAATGGAGCACGCTCATCTATCCTTAACTGCAATTCGACAAAATATGAATATCTACTTCTAACTCAAACACTTTCGAGAGAGCGTATCGAGGTCCAGATATGTCAACAAAACAGAATCACTTAACAAACTGTCCACCCATTTTATTTTATTAACAACAGTGTAGCTCAGCTGAACCACACACTGGGTAAACAGCAAATTGGACACTTGAAGTTAATCAGACCCCAAAAATCCATCGGAAACACAGACATTTAATTCAAATTTTGGCTATTCGGACAAAACAAGAAGCCCACCGAATGTTCACCATCATTTTTCTTCATTCGTAGACATAAGCAAAACCATCTTCAAGGGGGATTCTCAATTAGGCATTTTATCAAACAGGTTGTAAGTATCAAAATTCCACAAGATTCTTTTGCTTAAATTGAAGTCATAACTGGCCCCAAGAATGACCAAAAATCAAGAAATTACAGCCCAATCAATACATAAACATACGTATGCTAAAAAAACTTGAACAATCAACGGGACAATTGCAATAACAGCCACGGCAGACATGCTCAGAGCTTGGGGAGGAACTAAATTTTAAAGAGGAAACTTACGGGGCCCTTTAATTTTCTGAAGCCTAATTGAACCTGGATGGTGGTGGCACGGGTGGTGGTTGAGGAAAAAAGGAGGTCTGGCGGCTGCGGCGTTGGAGAGATGGTAGTACCGTGGCAGAGTTTGGATTGCTGCGGTGGATTCCAGTTAGCCGAAGCCTTCCTCCGTTTCCTTCTTCTTATTGCAGCCGAAGCTCTCTCTCCCCAAACGCATTTCCTTGGTGAAGATCCGCTGATGGCGGTGGAGGATTGACGATGATAGGATCGGTAGCAGCCGACGGCGGTGGCTTCGTTGACCTGAGCACTGGAGGGTTTGGGTTGATTGGCAGCCATCATCGTGGCCATGGTGGACCGATGATGAAGGTGAAGGTGGTGCCCGGACAAACCTTTGCCGCTGCCAGTAGGAGTGATGAATCCAGAGCCCTTTTGATTTTTCTTTTCCCCCAATTCTGCCGTAAGCCTCACCGCCAAGCCCTCTTTTTTTCATTTTTCTTCATCCGCTGGGCCTTTTCTTTTCTCCCTATAGTTTTTCCATTTCTTTCTGGCCAATTGACCTTAGCCGCCATTAGCCTCTGTTGCTCTTTCTTTTCCCGCAGCCACAACTCCTTCGTTTTTTTTTCTTGTTGCCGTCCATTTCTTCTCTCCTTTTTATTTCTCCCTCGGCCGCCGGTTTTCTTTTCTTTTTTTTTCTTTTTCAGTTCCTTTTTTTTTTTTTTTTTGTTCATTCCCTCCAGACAAAAAACTCCTCCCCCTGATTTCTTGCGGCTACCTTCATTTTTAAAGGCCCCCCCAAAACACTAAACCCTAAACCTAATATAAAAGGCCAAGATCTCATCCTCAAAATAGGTTCATGTGTCTTGTTTTTATCCTTTGATTGATTTTTTTTTATATGCTAAAATGTCTAAAAATGAAATTAGTAAAACCAAACTAAAATAAATATAAATAAAACTAATAATGAAAAAAAACAAAGTCAAAAATTTGGTGTCTACAGTTTGCCCCTCTTTGTCTGAGTTTTGAAAAAACTTGAGACAAAGAAGTAGACACCAAATACTTACCTGTGTTATTTGGCTGCGAATTACTCAAACGATGGGGACTGACCCCTGACAGGAAATTTTAAAATCGGGACTGACCAGAGACAGAAATTTAAACGGGACTGACCCCTGACAGGAAATTTTAAAATCGGGACTGACCCGAGACAGAAATTTAAACGGGACTGACCCGAACAAGAATTTAAACGGGACTGACCCGAATAGAAATTAAACGGGACTGACCCGAACAAGAATTTAAACGGGACTGACCCGAATAGAAATTAAACGGGACTGACCCGAATAGAAATTAAACGGGACTGACCCGAACAAGAATTTAAACGGGACTGACTCGAATAGAAATTAAACGGGACTGACCCGAACAAGAATTTAAAATGGGACTGACCCGAACAGAAATTTAAACGGGACTGACCCGAACAGAATTTAAACGGGACTGACCCGAACATGAATTTAAATGGGACTGACCCGAACAGAACTTAAACGGGATTGACCCGAACAGAATTTAAACGGGACTGACCCGAACAGAAATTTAAACGGGACTGACCCGAACAGAAATTTAAGCGGGACTGACCCGAACAGAAATTAAACGGGACTGACCCGAACAGAATTTAAACGGGACTGACCCGAACAGAACTTAAACGGGACTGACCCGAACAGAAATTGAACGGGACTGACCCGAACAGAATTTAAACGGGACTGACCCGAACAAGAATTTAAAACGGGACTGACCCGAACAGAAATTAAACGGGACTGACCCGAAAAGAAAATAAACGGGACTGACCCGAACAAAATTTAAACGGGACTGACCCGAACAGGAATTTAAACGGGACTGACCCGAACAGAATTTAAAATCAGATGAATTGAAGTGAGATGGAGTGTTGGTGGGACGAAAACACGCACATTAGTGAGATAGGCTCGATGCTAGTGTTGGTGGGACGAAAACACGCACGTTAGTGAGATAGACTCGATGCTAACGGCGGTAGAATGAAAACACGCACGTTAGTGAGATAGACTCGATGCTAACGGCGGTAGAAGTCAGTGAGTTCAATGTGGTTGTCAAAAATGGGGAATGGAAGGGTGCGCGGCGGGCGCTGAGATTTTGCAAACAAGAAATGAAAATTGGATTTTCAAGAAATAAGAAATTGATTGATTGATTTTTTTTTAATTTTTTGATTTTTTTGATTTTTTGATTTTTGATTTTTTGATTTTTGATTTTTTTGATTTTTCTGACTGAAAGAGACTTTTTGCAATAATTTGCCCCAGTGTAATGAATTGGTCAGTGTGATTAACCCGAGCCTGCCAAGGTAAGCGGTCAGCGGGATAAGACCCGGTCCTGCCGAAATAAGCGGTCAGCGGGATAAGACCCGGTCCTGCCGAGGTAAGCGGTCAGCGGGATAAGACCCGGTCCTGCCGAAATAAGCGGTCAGCGGGATAAAACCCGGTCCTGCCGAGGTAAGCGGTCAGCGGGATAAGACCCGGTCCTGCCGAAATAAGCGGTCAGCGGGATAAGACCCGGTCCTGCCGAAATAAGCGGTCAGCGGGATAAAACCCGGTCCTGCCGAAATAAGCGGTCAGCGGGATAAAACCCGGTCCTGCCGAGGTAAGCGGTCAGCGGGATAAGACCCGGTCCTGCCGAAATAAGCGGTCAGCGGGATAAGACCCGGTCCTGCCGAAATAAGCGGTCAACGGGATAAGACCCGGTCCTGCCGAGGTAAGCGGTCAGCGGGATAAGACCCGGTCCTGCCGAGGTAAGCGGTAAGACCCGGTCCTGCCGAGGTAAGCGGTCAGCGGGATAAGACCCGGTCCTGCCGAGGTAAGCGGCCGAGGTAAGCGGTCAGCGGGATAAGACCCGGTCCTGCCGAGGTAAGCGGTCAGCGGGATAAGACCCGGTCCCAACGTGCTTTTGCGAATGGTCAGTGGGATAAAACCCAATCCTGCCATCCAATTGGTCAAGAAATTGAATTTGATTTGCCAAGAAACAAGCAATTAAATTTGATTTTCCAAGAAACAAGAATTTGAACTTGATTTTTGACTTTTGAAATTTTTGAAATTTTCTGATTTTTTGTAAGAATCTTTTTCAAAAATAATTTGCCCCAGTGTAGGGCCCTTTTCCCTTCTTTTTCTCTTTCTTCGGCATCGGCCTTCCACATCACCAGATGCTCTTTCGTCGATTTCAACAATGAATACCTGCACATGGGGCTTACCAAAATATGACATGCATTCACATTTACATGAAAAGAGCAGCGTGATTGATTTGAAAGATGCATTATTTGATTCTTGGGCGAAATCCTCAATTGGACTAACAAAAATATTTGCCCCTGTGTGGGCTTGTTTTCACGAAATCTCATAACAAAAATTTGCCCCAGTATGGGCCATTTAATTGCAAAAACTTGTCTGGATGACTTTCCATTTATTTGAACACTGTAAGAAACTATGTTTCCTAAAAGAAAATTTCATGATGATTTTCTTGAAATAAAATCAGATCACAGAAGATTTCTTCCTCACATTGGCATTGGTGTTTTGGGTAATGGGTCACAATTTCTGGTTGGCTCATCTTTTCAGGACCAATCAAGTGACTTTATTTTTGAAATGGCTAAGGAAATGGGAGGTCAGAATCTGTCTCATTTCTTCTTTTTTTTTTTTTTTTTTTTTCAATTGTATCTAATCCATTCAATGTCACATCTTAGTGAAAGCAAATAGTTTGTCCATTCTTATTTCTTAAGAAAATTTAGTCAACTACCAACTTTTTAAGCTTGTAACGTGTGGGCAGAAACGATAGCTAAACATGTAGAAAATAGGTTATAGCCTCATGATCACAAATGATTTGATGAATTTCTTATAAGCATGATCCTCATTTTGGATTGTCATGAAAGAATAAGTCAACGATGGACTTTATTAGCTTGTAATTTGGCTTGAAAACGATAGCTAAAGAATAAAACTTTCGAGGACATTGCACCAAAGATCGCATTTTTTCAAAATTGCCCCTATTCTGAACTCAAAGATCTCAGAATTTGTTTGGATTTTCTCATCATTCCCCAAGGACTTCAACGTCGAATTTTTCTGCATCTTCTTGCATTTACTTTTCTTGCTTTGCTTTTTTGCCTCTTTTCCTTTCCCTCAATTTGGTGGGTTTTCACATGGTGAGTAGCGTCATCCCCATACTCAAGCAATTCAGAAATACAGCTAAAATTTTCCGGCATCAGAAATTTTCTTGACAGGGCCATTGCAAAGAACAGAAGTCAGGACTTTCGGCTTTTGTAATGGGGTCTGGTGGGGTGTTTAGAAAAGTTAAGGCCTGAAGGCAGATTTCAAGAGTGGTTTGAAGAATCTGAGATCGCATTGTTGCACCAACCCTATTTTAGGGCTAAATCAAAATTTTGCCCCAGTTTATGCACACTTGAGGCTTTTTCTCTTTCATTTTCTTTCTTCTTTTGATTCTTCGGCCTTCCGCCATTCTTGAACTTTCACAAAATTTGCCCCAGTTTATTTTTGAACTGAGGTTCTTTTTTCTTCTTTTGCCTTTTGATTTTGTGACTTTTCACTTTTTCACTTCTTGAAATTTTTCCTTTCTTTTGCAAACTTGCCCCAGTGTGGGGTTTGCGATTCTCAGGGGTTGTCAAATGAAATAATTTATTCTGAAGGCTCAAAAGGGATAACGAGGGATAGAATGTTTGATTGGAAAAGAAGAGGGCCTGACTTTTAATCCGTTCCTTACATTAACTCTGAAAGGAAAATTTTCATTAATGCGAAATTTTTGCATGCACCTGAATCAACTGACTGAGGAAGACCCTTGGTCATCCATATCTGTGAAACATAGAGGATCCGCCAGACAACTTTTCTTTCTTTTCTTTTCACTCTTCTTTTCCTCACAATTGAAGCTCAGGTAGAATCAAATTTCCCCAATTTACGGTTCCCCCTTTTAGTTTTAGCATTTTTTTGCCTTTCTTTTTTTTGGAAAAATCTCCAATCTCCCTCCCCAATGTGGGGTGCGATCATAGGTGCTTTGAAAAGAACCACCAATTTAGCTTCAATGAGAATGCAAGGGGTAAATTGTGTTTAGATTGTAGAAACGACGGCCAAAGCATCATTCTTACGCTCCATGACAATTAAGGTGACGAAACGCTCATTGAGAGTCCATTCCCCTTTTGATATGTGAAAATTTTCCAATGTAGGGTAGTGAGCTTTAAGACTCTTATTTGAAACGAAATTATTCTTTTAAAGGCTCAAATGGGAGAGCAAATGATAAAAACTGTATGGATAGAGAAACGAATACTTAAAGTATCATTCCAAATTTTCAAAACAAACAAGAATAATGCACATTTTTGCTTTCATTGAGATGTGAATTGAATCTAATTAGACGCTATGGACATTTTTCCAAGCAAAGGTTGCCCCAATGGGGTCAATAGAAGTGGCAAAACATGAATTGTTCAGCGAAGGAGAAAAGGTATCTCATTGGGCCTTTTGAAGGACCTCTCTTATTTTTGAGCACTTTTATTGTACAGCTCGGATCACCAACCTGGTATGCATGAAGATTTTAGAGAGTATACACTTGTGAATCCTCAGACTGAGGTTGGAAAAAATCTCAATTTGGTTTTATTTCTCAAAATTCATCATGAACTCTCCAATGAGTAAGAATAAAGAATGAAATGTACATGAATATAAAACAAACAATAATCGTCCAAAAATTTTTATTGCTGAAAAAATTTGAAACAAAATTTCTCGTTCAATTATGATATAAATGAGAAGAAAAAAAAACTTCTAAAGAGCTCCACATATATACTCTTTTTGTCTCCCTTTCTTTTAGAGCAAAAATGTATCAACACATCAAATAAACAGAATTTTCCTTTGAAAAACAATTATAAAGCCTCTCAGAGATTTTGGCCTAGAGCCTTCAGATGGATCTTTCATGTCTCCGTAGCAAGATCTACCCAAGAATCAAATAATACTTGTAACCTTCAAACTTTATTGGACCAAAATTATCATCAGATATAGAAGAATGTTTTCGCCTCATTGAAACATTTTATGAATGCAGGGGAGGGGAAAACAAAAGAAAAATACCCCGAGTTAGTAGGCAAAACTGCAAAATCGGTATGCATGTCCTATGGGGGAGCCCTTTTATGCCAAGGGTAGGCCTAGCATGAAAATGCAATCCTCTAGGGTAGGCACTATACCATACCTGATGGATCCGATCAACTTGTTGAGTGAAAAATAATTTGAAAAATTTGGCCAATTGGGATGAGAAGAGACGTTGGTCAAAATGAGGACCTCGTCCGAAGGGATTGATCACTTTTGATCGATACAAGAATTTGCAAAAAACGTATGGGTTTGTCCTTGACGAATTTCCTATCGAAGAGATTGGAATTCGTTTTGACAACTTTTCTCAGTGAAGCACGGGTCAAAACTCCAACTGATCAAATGGCTGGATGCAATGGACGGTTTTCTCAAAATTGACTAAGTTTTCCAATTTGAATTTCTTCATTGAAACCCTAATTGGTCAAATGGATGGAATGAAATTGAGAATTTATTCAAAATTGACCAGATCGCCCTAAAAGGGTAAATTGGTCAAATGAATTGACGATTTATTCAAAATCGACCGGATGACCCTAAAAAGGGTAAATTGGTCAAATGACCCTAAAAAGGGTAAATTGATCAAATGAATTAACGATTTATTCAAAATCGACCGGATGACCCTAAAAAGGGTAAATTGGTCAAATGACCCTAAAAAGGGTAAATTGGTCAAATGAATTGACGATTTATTCAAAATCGACCGGATGACCCTAAAAAGGGTAAATTGGTCAAATGACCCTAAAAAGGGTAAATTGATCAAATGAATTGACGATTTATTCAAAATCGACCGGATGACCCTAAAAAGGGCAAATTGGTCAAATGACCCTAAAAAGGGTAAATTGATCAAATGAATTGATGATTTGTTGAATGAATTGGCAAAATGGATTGGTTGAATTGTCCAGCCATTGGTTATTTCAAAATTATTGAGGTGCATTAGTCTATGACCTTCTAAAAATCAAATTTTGGCCTCAATTTATTTATCGTCTCAAATAGGAGGAATCATTTGTGAATTTTTTCAAATTAATGTCCTTCACGCAAGGGAATTTTACCAAGTTTGATAAAATGGCCAGAAAGTGATCATTAGACGCTCATATTCCTAAGATCGCTTTATGAAAATGATCGGATCCTACCTTACCTTGTGCACTACCCCTTTGGATGGTACAAAAAAAATGTAAACGTGCAAGTCTCCTTGGATTAAGTATCCGAGACACAAGGTGGCTTATCCCTAACACGGGATCCCCTAAATGGCATTCCCTTTCTAGGGTTTAATGCATGATGCCAGTTATTAAAGCGATGTAAATATGCAATTCGAAATGAAACGTGACCTAATGAACCCTTTATTTGCCAGGGTAAGCCTAAAATGACATGGCATTATTAATTCATGAACAAAATATACCAAAATTTCTTAAACGTGCAATAGCCTATCTACAAGGGTAGGTTTTAAAAGAAGGTCATGCCAGACCTCTTATTTGCTAGGGTTTCTGAATGCAATGGGGACACAAAACCAAAAAAAAAGTTAGTTCAGCCGAATAAATACACATAACACATTGTAGCAACGAAATCAATACAAAGAAATAAAACAATAAAAGGGAGAAAGGGGTTGGACCCCTCCCCTCGTGAACAGTGTCCCTAACTCAGGATAAGGCCGACTCTACCCTATGCAATTTTAATATGGATGCATGAGGCTGGGGTTCGCTAATGCATCTAGACTTTGATAAGCTCAGGTCCCCGAGCCTTCAGACTTAGAAACCAAGGGTCATCAATTCCAAGGTTCTTTGTCGGTGGCTCGAGCGATTCCCCAAACACCGCTACGCACACATCGTGTCGCGGCTACGTGTTTGAGTGAATCTATCAAAATCCTCAACCTTCGACTAAAAGCTAAAAAAGCTATCAACCCATAGCTTAAAGCGGAAGATTGAGTGACCCATTGGATCATGCTACACACACATCGTGTCGTGATCACATGGCCAAGTGGGTCTCCTAATCCTAATAGGGTGGAGTGGCGTGACAAGCCACTGAAAAGAAAAATAAAGGGGGATGAATAGTAAAGCGTATGCGCGTATGATAGTGCACGTTTTGGAGGGGAGGGATCAAGAACCCACGCAAGGCTCTAAGGTAGAATCCCCTCCCAAATGCAATGCAAAGCGCGGAATCACATATAAACATCCATTCATCAAAACAATCGTAGGCGAACGTGTGAGGAAGTGAATTGATATGCGAAATGCAAAAATCCTAAAAAAGGAAAAATGCAACCCTAAACATCCAATGTGATAAATAAAAAGGTTTAAAAGAAGAAAAAGATTGATTAAATCAAATTTGCTCGGACTCTCGAATGTCCCCAGTGGAGTCGCCAACTGTCGCGCCCCATTTTTTGATAAATAAATAAATGGTTTAAAAATGTATTTTTGTGATTGAAAAATGAATCGTGATTTAAAAAAAAAAATGGGTCTAAATGGGGTTTTGAGAATGCGACGATTTGACCCAAAATTATAGTTTAAAAAGGGTTTTAAAACTAAATACGGAGTCGCCACTTGGTAATGAGTTAAGGTGTACCAAGTCACCTAAAAAATGTATTTTAAAGAAAAATAGGAAAAAGTAGTGAGAAACCCTTTTTAAACGACTCCTAATCTACGTAAACCAATGAAAAAAGGTTCGGGAGTCACATTTGACAAAGGGGAAGGCAAGGATAAAATCCAAGGCACCCCTTTGACCTAGCCAAGGCTAGTTGCATGATTTAATCAAAGATTTTCTTGTTTTAACCAAAGAATTTATTACATTTGGATGCCCTACATGAATGCAAAAAGAAGGAAAAAATGCAAACCTAAATTCTAAAATGTCTCTTGTAAGGTTTTTGGTCCCAAACCACATGAATTGTGGCGGCCAATAAAGGAAAACCTCATAGAGGTCGATTAATGCAAATGATGGCTAAAGTGCAGGTGTGCAAGTGTATAAAAAGGTGAACGTGTGAAATTGTATGAAAAATCCAAGTGTTTGTGTGCAAGTGTATGAAAAGGTGCATGTGTGAAATTGTATGAAAAATCCAAGTGTTTGTGTGCAAGTGTATGAAATATAGTGATAAGTGCATATAGGTGTAATTAAGTGCAATTTTGTGAAGTAGAAATCAAATTGAACAATAAGGAAAGGAAAAGTGATGAGGAAATGTGAATTGGAAAAAAAATGAGGAAGTGATAAATGAGAATGAATGAACCTAAAGGAATGCATCAGGTCGGGTATGGGAATGACTCCTAACTTTTTCGACTTCGATTTTCCCTTTGATTAGAAAGCAAAACTAGCGTGCTAAGGCTATCGAGTAGCCACACTCGCTCGTTTCCCTTATCGGAGGGGATTTTCACGCAAATGAACCCTAACTAGCATGAGATGCAAGTCCTAAAGTGAAGGGGAAGGAGTTTGAGGAACATACCAAATGATAAACTAAGGAAAAATGCGTGATATGTGGTGATCATGCACTTAATGAAAAAGGAAAAAAAGAACCTATTGGGTCTAGCATTGGACTAGCCCATCCTATGAATTCCGACTAGCGTTGGACTAGTGGAAACGATAAAAGAAGCCACAACTAGCGTTGGACTAGTGTGGTGACGTACATTCATCCATTTCATTCATCCACACTATAAAAAGCGAGTAGGCATGCGAATCACTTATAAACACGTAGCACATAACACTTAGCATGCTTGACTAGATGCAAAATCCTAATAAAGCATTTAACATATAACACATAGGCATGCAACCATTACATTTGCTAACTAAAACAAAAGGGAAAGGGAAAATGGACCAAATTACTTACTACGCCCTATCTATTACAAGCCAAGAGGTGTACACATACCCCATTAATAAAAATCAAAAGTAAATGAAATAAATGAAAGGAAATAAGGAGAGGCTAGGAAAGCAAGTAGACATGCAAATTTCAATTAGCACATTAGTTCACATAGGAGAGAAACAAAAAAGATAAAAGAAATTATACCTCCCTTGAAATGAAGCTCTAATGGAGTGAAATCAACTTATTTATCCTCCAAAATAAAAGAAATGGTCAAGGCACCAATTTATTTGGCAAATAATCACAAAGGATAAAAAATAAACATGAATTTGAATCAATTAAATCATGTCAACAACCCACATTTAAGAAGTCAAAAGAAGAAAGGACTTGATTGCAAAAATTAATAAAGTCTTGGGGTCAAAATTAAAGAAAAATAAAGTTTAGGGGCCTATTTGCAATTAAATTAAGGACCTAATCGAAAGAAGTTGAAAACGTCCAGGGCCACAATGCAGTTAAGGAGAAATTCAAGGACTGATTTGTAAAAACATTTTCTGGTTTCCTAATGGACCAAAACATTGGGCCATTTTATTTGTACCAATAACTCTAAGAGGTAAGCAGGCCAGCCTATCTTTAAGCCCAGACAAAATGCAACTAGAACAGATGGGCTTCACCTCTCGAGCCCAAACCAGAAACCCAAACAAAACAAATTAAATCCATACATACAAACCCAATCAGATATGTTGGGCTCCATCTTCCTAAGCCCAAGTCAAAACATCAACATGATAAACTAAATCACTTCCTTAAGCCCAAACAAAATAACCTCTTAACCCAAATTACCTTTTCACAGGTACCCAACATGATAAAATCAACAAAAATTACTAAGCTTTGATTATGCATTAAATCACAGCATTAATCTATCCAGAAATCACATAAAATATGCAAACAGAGGATTAGGCTTAAGAGGGCAAAATTAGTTCAATTTTCCAGATTTTTGGGCCATACCAGAATAAGGAGGGAATTTGGGGTTCAATCACAACAAAATAGGGACTTAATTAGATGAATTGTGAAGACTTTGGGGTCGAAATTAAAGACAAGTAAAGCCCAGGGGTCAAAGTGCAGTTATTGAAAGATTTGGGGTCAAAACGTGATTGTTCCTTTTGTTTTTTTTTTTTTTTTTTAGATATGCACACGAAGTCCTCTGTCCATTTCTGAGTTTCAACATCTATGATCCGTACAAAAATAAAATCTCATATCAACGAGAACATGCACTTCACACATTTTATTTCCATAATCAAATGTCCAAGATTCATCAATGCAAGCAAAGTGTGTTCAACAAACGAATTGTCCAAGACAAACATGACAGAGGTCAAACAACACATGCAAGCGATTAATGAAGGAATGGAGAGACACTTCTGAAACAACAAACCAGTCCACTCTTGCTGTGTGTATTCTAGGCATGATTAACATTCATCAAAGAAAACCCAACATCTGACTAATTTATCAAAGAGAGACATGAAACAGAGGAACACCTGAAAGGGAAGAGATAAACAAGAGAAAATAGCACACAAGCACTAACGAACAGATTGCTGTCTATCTATATTCAGATTCTTAGATAAATCATACTCTTCTTGCTCAAAACATTACTCAGCAAATCAGCCAATAAGGTAAACATTTTTTCGGCCTTTAATTGTCTCCATGAAGAGTAGTTTCACGTCAAAACTATATCAGCCATTTTTGCACACCAGATATATTCTACCATTATCAACAGCAAGAACCGACTCCAAAATTCCTTGTTTCTATCAATCAAATGCCTCTACTTTTTCCAAGCAGACACAACCAGGCCCATAAAATGCAGCAAAAATGTTAAGAAGGAAACCTGCGACAAGTACATACATGATGCTTCAATTCTGAGCAAATAAAACCCTCATCAGTCAAACAATTGACACGACCATTGCTGTGCAATTCTTCATACCAGTAACCAGAAAATGACTCAATGCGTTTATAATCAACAAAATGAAAGGCAGAAAGGTAATGGAGCACGCTCATCTATCCTTAACTGCAATTCGACAAAATATGAATATCTACTTCTAACTCAAACACTTTCGAGAGAGCGTATCGAGGTCCAGATATGTCAACAAAACAGAATCACTTAACAAACTGTCCACCCATTTTATTTTATTAACAACAGTGTAGCTCAGCTGAACCACACACTGGGTAAACAGCAAATTGGACACTTGAAGTTAATCAGACCCCAAAAATCCATCGGAAACACAGACATTTAATTCAAATTTTGGCTATTCGGACAAAACAAGAAGCCCACCGAATGTTCACCATCATTTTTCTTCATTCGTAGACATAAGCAAAACCATCTTCAAGGGGGATTCTCAATTAGGCATTTTATCAAACAGGTTGTAAGTATCAAAATTCCACAAGATTCTTTTGCTTAAATTGAAGTCATAACTGGCCCCAAGAATGACCAAAAATCAAGAAATTACAGCCCAATCAATACATAAACATACGTATGCTAAAAAAACTTGAACAATCAACGGGACAATTGCAATAACAGCCACGGCAGACATGCTCAGAGCTTGGGGAGGAACTAAATTTTAAAGAGGAAACTTACGGGGCCCTTTAATTTTCTGAAGCCTAATTGAACCTGGATGGTGGTGGCACGGGTGGTGGTTGAGGAAAAAAGGAGGTCTGGCGGCTGCGGCGTTGGAGAGATGGTAGTACCGTGGCAGAGTTTGGATTGCTGCGGTGGATTCCAGTTAGCCGAAGCCTTCCTCCGTTTCCTTCTTCTTATTGCAGCCGAAGCTCTCTCTCCCCAAACGCATTTCCTTGGTGAAGATCCGCTGATGGCGGTGGAGGATTGACGATGATAGGATCGGTAGCAGCCGACGGCGGTGGCTTCGTTGACCTGAGCACTGGAGGGTTTGGGTTGATTGGCAGCCATCATCGTGGCCATGGTGGACCGATGATGAAGGTGAAGGTGGTGCCCGGACAAACCTTTGCCGCTGCCAGTAGGAGTGATGAATCCAGAGCCCTTTTGATTTTTCTTTTCCCCCAATTCTGCCGTAAGCCTCACCGCCAAGCCCTCTTTTTTTCATTTTTCTTCATCCGCTGGGCCTTTTCTTTTCTCCCTATAGTTTTTCCATTTCTTTCTGGCCAATTGACCTTAGCCGCCATTAGCCTCTGTTGCTCTTTCTTTTCCCGCAGCCACAACTCCTTCGTTTTTTTTTCTTGTTGCCGTCCATTTCTTCTCTCCTTTTTATTTCTCCCTCGGCCGCCAGTTTTCTTTTCTTTTTTTTTCTTTTTCAGTTCCTTTTTTTTTTTTTTTGTTCATTCCCTCCAGACAAAAAACTCCTCCCCCTGATTTCTTGCGGCTACCTTCATTTTTAAAGGCCCCCCCAAAACACTAAACCCTAAACCTAATATAAAAGGCCAAGATCTCATCCTCAAAATAGGTTCATGTGTCTTGTTTTTATCCTTTGATTGATTTTTTTTTATATGCTAAAATGTCTAAAAATGAAATTAGTAAAACCAAACTAAAATAAATATAAATAAAACTAATAATGAAAAAAAACAAAGTCAAAAATTTGGTGTCTACAGTTGCCAAGGATTACTTTCCTCGGTTCCAATCGAGGATCCAATAACTAACTATTTCCAACAAATGGAGTTCCTTAATCATCAATCCAGCCATTTGCACTTGACGACTCAAAGCATCGGTCACTATATTGGCCTTTCCTGGATAGTACTTTATAGTGCAATCATAATTTTCCAGAAATTCTATCTATCTACGTTGCCTCAAATTCAGTTCCTTTTGTGAAAATAAGTACTTAAAACTTTTGTGATCAGTAAAAACTTCAAATGTCACTCCATACAGGTAATGCCTCCATTTCTTTAAAGCAAATACCACCGTAGCCAATTCCAAGTCGTGGGTCGGATAATTCCCCTCATGCAGTTTCAATTTCCTAGAAACATATGCTATCACCTTGTCATTTTGCATTAAAACACATCCCAATTCTTCCTTAGAGGCATCTGTGTAAACCACAAAGTTATCTTCTCCATTCGGTAGAGCTAATACAGGTGCTCTAGTTAAGCGTCTTTTCAATTCCTGGAAACTCTCTTTGTACTTAGGACTCCAAATAAACTTCCCACTCTTCTTGGTCAGCTCAGTCATTGATCCAACAATTCTAGAAAAATCTTGGATAAATCTCCGGTAATACCCTGCTAATCCAATAAAACTCCGAACCTCAGTAGGGTTTTCTGGTCGTTTCCACTTCGAAACAGCTTCAACTTTAGCGGGATCCACTTTAATTCCATCCTTAGAAATTATGTGTCCCAAGAAAGTCACTTCTTTTAACCAAAACTTACATTTGCAAAACTTAGCATATACCTGGTGTTCCCTCAGGGTTTGTAAAATAATTCTCAAGTGTTTCTCATGATCTTTCACATTCTTAGAATACACTAAAATGTCATTAATGAAGACCATCACAAATTGATCTAGATAAGGGTTAAAAACCTTATGCATTAGATCTATGAAAGCTGCAGGAGCATTAGTTAACCCAAATGGCATCACTGCAAATTCAAAATACCCGTACCTCGAGTTAAAAGCAGTCTTGGGTATGTCCTCCTCCAAAATCCTCAATTGGTAATAACCCTGCTCAAATCCAACTTTGAAAATACTACCGCCCCTTGCAATTGGTCAAACAATTCATCAATATGGGGCAATGGGTACTTATTCTTAATTGTGACATCATTCAAGCCTCTATAGTCTATACATAGTCTTAAACTCCCATCCTTTTTCTTTAGAACAAAACCGGGGCTCCCCATGGAGAATTACTCTCTTTTATAAAACCACTATCCAACAAGTCCTGCAGTTACAATTTCAACTCTTTAAATTTTGCTGGTGCTATCCGATATGGTGTCTTAGAGATAGGTGCTATTCCCGGAGTCACATCAATCTTAAATTCTATTTCCCGTTCCGGGGGTAAAGACTCTAATTCTTTAGGAAATACATTTGGAAAGTCTTTTACTATAGGCATGTCTTCCAAATTCACCTTATCACTAGGGGTGTTAATAAAAAAAGTCAAATACCCTTGAGCTCATTTACTTAATAATTTTCTAGCCCGAATCCCTGAGATAAGTGCGAACGAAGCCAATTTACCCCTTACACCCAACTTCAGGGTTGCCTCCCCTGGAATGCACAATTCTACAATCTTTGTTTGGCAGTTCAACTGGGCATTATAACGGGCTAGCCAATCCATTCCTAAAATTACATCATATCCCTTAATTGCTAAACTTATCAGGTCGGCCAATAATCTCCTCTCCCCAACACAGACTTCACAGCCTCTATACACCAGGTTAGCAATTAAACTTTGATCTCCAGTAGGTGTTTTAACCTCCAAGTCATACGATAACTTAATTGGCTTCAAATCTATCCCACTCATGACATTAGGATTTACAAAAGAATGTGTTGCACTCGGATCAATTAAAACTCTAACTAAATGATGAAAGATTGGAATTGTACTTTCAACCACTTCAGTCGCTTCAAGGATTTGTTGATAATCTAGTGCATAAACCCTAGCCGGTACTTTCGGTCGACTTCCTCTGGCACTGGTCTGCTTAGAGGTTGACTTTTCTGGTCTCTGAGGGTTACCTCCTATTTTTGTTGATTTCGAACAGCTGGCGACTTGATGTTCAGCACTACCACAAAACAAACATTTCCCTAACTTCCTCCAGCAGTCATTTTCAGAGTGGTTGGATTTACCATAGTATCCACAAGTAACTTGAGGAGTCACAGCAGAACCAGTAGAAGGTACTCCTCTAGCCTGAGCTGGTCCACTGCGACCTCCTCTGGATAAAGCTCCCCTAGAAGCTCCAGTGGTCCTTATTCCTCTCATTACTCTTTCCATTTTGTAAGGTTGTGCACTCTTATTAGCCTGCCCAGGCGCAGAGCTAGAGAAATTTCTCTTTCTATTATGGAAGTCTCTCACTTGTAGTCTTGCACTTTCAATCCTTTGTGCCTTCTCTAAAGCCTCAGTAAAGGTAGAAATTTGGGATGCGGCCAAACCCTCCTGAATTTTCACATTAACTCCTTGTACAAACCGTCTAATCCTTTTCTGTTCATTGACTACTAGTTTAGGAGCATACTTAGAAAGTTTAATGAACTTCCCTTCATACTCTGCCACACTAAGGGCTCCTTGTTTCAACTTGATAAATTCATCCTCTCTCTTTTCTTGAATCAAGAGTGGAAGAAACTTTTCATTAAATTCCCTCGTGAAGTTCTCCTAGGTCCAGGGGGTTTGAGCTCTCTCTCATTTTCCTTTTATCATATCCCACCAAGCACGAGCTACTCCCTCAAATTGGAAAGTAGCAAAATTC